>NC_057398.1:75285819-75885819 GCF_019320065.1 Cervus canadensis
CATCAGGTGGCCAAAGTAGTGGAGTTTCAGCTTCAACATCAGTCCTTACAATGAACATTCAGGACTGATCTCCTTTAGGATGGACTGGTTGGATCTCCTTGCAGTCCAAGGGACTCTCAAGAGTCTTCTCCAACACCACAGTTCAAACGCATCAATTCTTCTGTGCTCAGCTCTCTTTATAGTCCAACTCTCACATCCATACATGACCACTGGAAAAACCATAGCCTTGAGTAGATGGACCTTTGTTGGCAAAGTAATGTCTCTGCTTTTTAATATGCTATCTAGGTTGGTCATAACTTTCCTTCCAAGGAGTAAGCGTCTTTTAATTTCATGGCTGCAATCACCATCTGCAGTGATTTTGGAGCCCAGATAAATAAAGTCAGCCGCTGTTTCCACTGTTTGCCCATTTATCTGCCATGAAGTGATGGGACCAAATGCTATGATCTTAGTTTTCGGAATGTTGAGCTTTTAAGCCAACTTTTTCACTCTCCTCTTCATTTTCCTCAAGAGGCCCTTAAGTTCTTCTCACTTTCTGCCATAAGGGTGGTGTCACCTGCCTATCTGAGGTATTGATATTTCTCCTGGCAATCTTCGATTCAGCTTGTGCTTCGCTCCAGCCCAGGTGTTCTCATATGTACGATCTGCATATGAAGTTAAATAAGCAGGTGACAATATACAGCTTGACGTACTCCTTTTCCTATTTGTGAACCAGTCTGTTGTTCCATTCCATTTAACTTGGGTTGCTTCCTGACCTACCAACAGGTTTCTCAAGAGGCAGGTCAGCTGGTCTGGTATTCCCATCTCTTTCAGAATTTTCCACAGTTTATTGTGATCCACACAGTCAAAGGCTTTGGCATAGTCAATAAAGCAGAAATAGATGTTTTTCTGAAACTCGCTTGCTTTTTTGATGATCCAGCAGATGTTGGCAATTTGATCTCTGGTTCCTCTGCCTTTTTTAAAACTAGCTTGAACATCTGGAAGTTCACGGTTCACGTATTGCTGAAGCCTGGCTTGGAGAATTTTGAGGATTACTTTGCTAGCGTGTGAGATAAGAACAATTGTTTGAGCATTCTTTGGCATTGCCTTTCTTAGGGATTGGATTGAAAACTGACCTTTTCCAGTCCTGTGGCCACTGCTGAGTTTTCCAAATTTGCTGGCATATTGAGTGCAGCACTTTCACAGCATCATCTTTCAGGATTTGAAATAGCTCAACTGGAATTTCATCATCTCCACTAGCTTTGTTTGTAGTGATGCTTCCTAAGGCCCACTTGACTTCACATTCCAGGATGTCTGGCTCTAGGTGAGTGATCACACCATCGTGATTATCTGGGTCACGAAGATCTTTTTTGTACAGTTCTTCTGTGTATTCTTGCCACCTCTTCTTAATATCTTCTGCTTCTGTTAGGTCCATACCATTTCTGTCCTTTATCGAACCCATCTTTGCACGAAATGTTCCCTTGGTATCTCTAATTTTCTTGAAGAGCTCTCTAGTCTTTCCCATTCTATTGTTTTCCTCTATTTCTTTGCATTGATCGCTGAGGAAGGCTTTCTTACCTCTCCTTGCTATTCTTTGGAACTCTGCATTCAAATGGGCATATCTTTCCTTTTCGCTTCTCTTTTGTTCTCGCTTTCAGGAACAAGTGAATGGCAAAGACAGGGCTAACTTCGAGGCAGACATTCCCTCTCTGTTCCCACCCTTCTGGCTGTATCTCTCTTCCTGCTCACAGTTTTAGCAGGAAACCAGTTTCTTCTCCTGGATAGTTTTCCCTTAGCCTTGATGGTTAATATAACCCCCCATGTCTGAGGAAGAAAGGGGCGAGGGTTGGAGCCTGAGCACACTGCCAGCCTTTTTGCGCAGGCCTTCTACCTCGTTCCCTTACGGTCCACCAGTAAATGCAGGAACCAGTGCAACCTGACCGCGGAGTGCAGAGCCGGATCCGGTTTTCGTTAGAGCACCGTGGGGAGTCAGGGATGAAACCTTTAGCTAAACAAGGGGTTTGGAGATCTGTCCTCATCATCCTGCAGAGTCTGCCAACCAGGTGTTCCACTCCAGACCCGCTCCCTCTCTCAGTCTGTCCGTGGGGATGGGAGGGGGGAGGCTCTTCTGAAAGCCCCTTACCTTTCTTTTTCTTCTCTTCCTCTTCCCCTTCACTGGCTCCCAAGAGGGTAAAAATGATTCCAGTCTGAGAGTTGATACCCACAGCAGTCACTACCATTCGTCCAGAACCTTCCATCACATGGGTCCCTATATGAGAAAGTAGACGGGAGAAGAGTTTTTTCATTTTTTTTTTTTTTAACACCTGGCCATTCTTTGGTGTGAAACATAAACTTGGAAAAATGCAATCCTTCTTCCTTTCTCTCCCATGCATAGTGTTATACTCGGCAGATAGTAGGAAAAGATCAAGAGCAAGCAACCCGGTGGGTAAGGAGAACAATGTGTCTAACGGCTTTGGGGTAAGGCTCCTTTCCCACCACCCACTCCAGCCAGCAGAGCCCTTCGAAGGCTCCTGCAGCATCTGCTTCATGGACAACCTCTGTTAGGTTGCTCAATATCCTTGTATTCAACCCACTGACACGCTATAGCCCCCGCTGAGCCTTGGGGCAGGAGACGGGGCACGATCGGAAGACAGGGCAAGGTCTGGACACAGTCTCTGTGGCCGAGTGTCTGCGGGGAGGTAGACGGGGAGCCGGTGTAGTCAGAGGCCTCACCTGAGAGCAGCATGGGGTCCCTTTCCACGGATTTCTTGACATGGTCCGACTCCCCAGTCAGAGAACTCTCGTCAATCTTGAGATCGTTGCCCTGGATCAGGATCCCATCTGCAGGCAGCAGGTCACCTAGTACACGGAGGTGAAGGGGCGACAGGAAGAGGGCAGGTGAGGACCATCCAGCCTCATCTCAGGGCTGCTCCTGGGGCCCCACCTGTAGGCAATGGCCCGGGAGAGACTGGAGAACCTCTGAAAGAACTTCAGGTCTGACAACCTGCGATAAAACTCTGCTCTGGGTATTATAAATTCAAACGGTTACTGATCCCCAAACACCTTCCCATGGCCTGAATATTACATACTTGTAATCTAAGAAACACAGGGTACAGTCTGACAGTCTTTGGCAGTTTCAGTTACTGCTTTCTTTGAATTTCTTTTCCATAACCTCCTTGAACTCTAACCTAGAACCTAACACAGTTTGGGGTCTTATCTTTTCGGGTCCTCAGCAATTCCCAGCCCCCTATGCCAAAGGACCTAGCCCTCCGATAGGAAGGGGGGCACAGGTGTGAAAAACAGAGCTAAAAGAGAAAAGAACCACAGAGCTCTCACCGTATTTGATTTGGGCAATGTCACCCACCACAATCTCAGCCACAGGGAGCTGGATGATGTGGCCATTCCGGATAACGGAGAATTTCTGCTCCTTTTCGATGCGGTTCTGCAGCCCCCGGAATTGCTTCTCCTTGCTCCAGTCATTGAAGGCAGTCACAAGCACGACAATGATCACCGAGAATAAGATGGCTGCGCCCTCAATCCAGCCAGCTTCCGCCTCCCCTTCGTCCTCTGGGCTACTGACGGCTAGACCACACTCTAGCCCAGGGCAAGGAGAGAAAAGGGTCACCGAGGGGCCTTTGCTGACGTTAAAAATGGGGGTTCTGCTTCTGTAACTCCCCAGAACAGAAAGCCAGGGGAAGAGAAGAACAGAAAACCTGGGTAAAATAGCCATCCTGAGGATACCAGAGGATGGCAGGATTGGGCATCATCTCATCACCAATATAACTATCTATGTTTACCCAAAAAAGGCATATGACTAAATAGCATGAAGCATGTCAATGAAAACTATAGGCAAGACACATATAGAAACCTTATGACCCCCAGCATGGTAGTTTCCACTGCTATTTCCCGAGATGCCCACCCAGCTTGGGGGATGGGGGAACTTTGAGGTATACGGCCTTGTTGGTTTAGTGAGGGTAGAGGATTCATAACATTCTGAATAAGGATTTACTGGGAAAGCGGGGGAAGACCCTGGAATCAGGATGAGTTGGAAGAATAGCTTACTAGTTACTTTTTAGTTTCCTTTGGAGAACCCACTCAGATAACGGGGTGGGGGGGCACACACACAACACTTAAGCTATTAGGTTGGTGCAAAAGTAATTGCAGCTTTTGCATTGTTGAAATTTGCCATTTGCTACTGGAATACATTCTTAATAAATGTGGCTATGTTATATATCATTTTAATGTGCATTTCTTGCTTTATGCTTTTTTTGCTAATGATATTTCTTGCTGTTTATTATATATTTAGACTATGGAAATGATGTTAGACAAGAAGGAAATTTGAGTGATTTTCTTATTTGAGTTCAAAATGGGTCGTAAAGCAGTGGAGACGACTTGCTACATCAACAACATTTGGTACAGGAACTGCTAATGAACGTGCAGGGCAGTGGTGGTTCAAGAGGGAAATGAGAACCTTGAGGATGAGGAGTGTAGTGGCTGGCCACCAGAAGCTGACAATGACCAACTGAGAGCCATCACTGAAGCCGACCCTCTTACAAGTAAACAAGAAGTTGCCGAAGAACCTAACGTTGACCATCCCAAGGTCGTCTGGCATGTGAAGCAAATTAAAAAGGTGAAAAAGCACGCTAAGTGGGAGCCTTGTGAGCTGACTCAAAATCAAAAACCTGTCATTCTGAAGTGTCATCTTCTCTCATTCCACAAAACAACAACGAACCATTTCTCGATTGGATTGGGATGTGCGACGAAAGTGGATTTTACACAACAACCGGCGATGGCCAGCTCAGTGACTGGACTGAGAAGAAGTCCCAAAGTATTTCCCAAAGCCAAGCTTGCACCAAAAAAAGGCCACGGCCGCTGTCTGGCGGTCTGCTGCCATTCTGATCCACCAAACTTTTCCAAATCCCGGCGAAACCATTACATCTGAGAAGTATGCTCAGCAAATCAACGCGATGCACAGGAAACTCCCACACCTGCAGCTGGCACCGGTCAACAGAAGGGGCCCAGTTCTTCTCCACAGCAACACCCAGCTGCAGGTCGCACAAGCAACACTGCAAAAGCTGAACAAATTGGGCTACAAAGTTTTGCCTCATCCCCCATATTCACCTGTTCCAAGTTCAAAGCTCAGTCGTGTCCAACTCTTTGTGACCCCATGGACTGTAGCTCGCCAGGCTCTTCTGTCCATGGGATTTTCCAGGCAAGAACACTGGAGTGGGTTGCCATTTCCTTCTCCAGGGTATCTTCCTGACCCAGGGATCGAACCAGGGTCTCCTGCATTGCAGGCAGACGCTTTACCATCCGAGCCACGAGGGAAGCCTATAATCATCTGACCTCTCACCAACTGACTACTTTTTCAAGCATCTCAACAACATTTTGCAGAGAAAATGCTTCCACAACCCGAAGGATGCAGCAAAACGCTTTCCAAGATTTTGTCGGATCCTGAAACACGGATTTTTACACTACAGGAATAAACAAACATTTCTCATTGGCAAAAATGTGTTCATTGTAATGGTTCCTATTAAAACTAGTTATGTTTTAAAATTCATGGTGTGAAACTGCAATTATATTTGCACCAACCTAATAAAATTTGTCAACAAATACTACATGCTTTTCAGTGACAGTGGAAAGAACCCAGACCAGAGTCACGCTCGTTTGTTCAAGGCACTCACGTTCATTTTCTCCCCCCGGGGGGCGGTAGAAGGACAGGACCAGGGAGATGATGGCCGCAATCTCCAGGATGATGAGCGTGACGTCCTGAAGGGCTTCCCACACTAACTCTAAGAAGGTCTTGGGCTTTTTGGGGGGAATAAAGTTTTGTCCAAACACTTGTTTACGTTTCTCCAGATCTGCAGGGTTCCCAGATAGGCCTGAAAAAGAGACAAGAGTGGAGTGAATGAACAAGAAAAAAGTGGAAGAACTGAATGACAGAGGAAGGCAGTTAAAAGAGTCCTTTAAAGAGGATCCCTTGCTTCCCAATCTGCCCAAATATGAGATCCAATTAGGGTGACCAACACCCCCATTTTCCCAGACTCAGCAGGTGTGAAATGGGGGCAAACCAAGACAATCTGGTCACAGGGGCCACTCACTCTTCTTGGTCTCCAGGGTAAGCTAACCCAGACCTACAACTTCATCTCTTCCTCACTGAGTTTGCACCAGGCTTCAGCTCTAAGTGTACACTAAAATGTTTCCTGAGACACAGAATTTTCCTCTTATATTAACATGTAAATGCTGGCCATGATTTAAAAGCAGAGGTGGCTTCTACCTACTGGCTCACACGAAAAGGCCATAATGAATAAGCTATTTGCTCAAGGTCATGCCAGGAGGCTAGGAGACAGAGCCCAGCCAGTTGTCCTGATTCCAAGTTCCAGAGGTTTCAGGACATCAACAGAATAAAGACTTCATGAGACTCCAACTTTGGGCATCCCCTTTAAGCACCCAGAGCCGCCCCATTCTGTCACACACAGAGACACACACACATAGACACACACACCTTTAAGAGGTGCTACTGTTCTACTAAGAACTACGTACTTAGAGACATACTAAGTGCTACGAATACTGCTTAGACAAAGCACTAGGAGAAGCGCTATCGTTCAGAGTGAATAGAGAGAGAGAACAGGGAAGGTGAAAGCGCTGAGTCAGACGGCACTCAGTCCGTGACCATCAGCACGCTCTGCACTAACACACGTGTGCTTACACACCCGTGTGAGTGTGCACGCAGAGTCCATGCACGTTCCCAGAGGGAATAAGAGGCAGAATTATTCCCAGAGTCCTAGGCTCTTCTCATGGGCCCCAGGAGGGGTTACACTTTAAGAGGAGAACGCATGTAATTTAAATCAATGCCAGGTGGCATTTATCAAGTTGTTTACACAACCTGATTAGCAAATAGCCTTGGTTTGGCACTGGTTGTTGGCTATACTGCTTGAGGGGCTCCCCACAGGCAAGGTGAGGCAACCTTTGTCTTGGAAAAGGATCAGCAGTGAGGAGGGTTAGAATCAAGAGGATGGGGACACTTAACCCAGAGGCACAGGACCAGCAGATGACTGGAAGCTGCAAGAAGAGGATGGGCTACTGATGCCAAGGACCTCACACCTCTCCACACTGAAGGGCTAGGCCGCCGGTGGGGGAAGGGGGGCACAGCGGGGGGCAGACTTCTGTCTCCACTAAACAGGACCCAAGGATGTTACTTTAAATGGCAAAGAAAGAGATGTGGGTTAGAACTAAGGAAGACATTCAGACAGGGATCTTGAAAATGGGAAAATCTGTACCCAAGGGAATACTGTTTGCAGGGTCCATTCCTCTACCCTAAAGACAAAAACCGCTCAGGAGAGATATCGAAATCTACCCGGGGACCCTGCCTGGAGATGAAGCAGGGGTGTGAACTGGCACCCGCGATTGTGGAGTGGGGACTGGAGACTACTTCCTTCCACTTGCTAGCGCTCAGGAGAGAGAAGCAGGAAGCTGGTTCGGGAAGTGACACCTGATGCTCTTATCCAGGGCCTCCTGCCTCCTTGGGGCCAAGAGCATGACCCTGGCTAGAGAGCTGAGAGGCACAGCAGAGCTCTGCAGGGGAACGGGGTGGGGTGGGGGGATTGGCCAAAGCACTAGAAGCAACACGGGCTGCTTGCCAGAGGCCCCCTGCCCCCACCACTCTGAGAAGTCAGTTCTCAGCAGGCAAGACACGCCAGAGCCTGGGAAAGGAGTGTTCCTGGGCAGGGCATCTCGATCCCCAGGCGGGCAGAGGTGGAGTTGCTAGGGAACAGGGCCGTGCGGGGTGTTTCTCCCAGGGACCTGAGATAACACATCTGTGCCAACTTGGAACTGCTGTGCTGGATGGCTGGCCTGCTCTTGAGAAACAGGAGTTCCAATAACTTGTTAATCGACCTGGGATGTTTCTTAAGAAAGCAGAATTTACAACGTAAAGGGAGATGCTATTCCCTTGGTAATACGGGTGACTAGACGACTATGAGGGCAAATCAAGACATCAGATACAGGAGGTTATCACATGCCAATAGCCCAGTGAAGGCCAAAATGAGAACCTCAACACCAGTCTAGCTAAAAGTGCTTCCCTGCTGGCTTAGATGCTAAAGAACCTGTCTGCGATGCAGGAGACCTGGGTTCGATCCCTGGCTTGGGAAGATCCCCTGGAGAAGAGAATGGCTACCCACTCCAGTATTCTGGCCTGGAGAATCACATGGACAGAGGAGCCTGGCAGGCTACAGTCCATGGGGTCGCAAAGAGTTGGACACGACTGAGCAACTAACACTTTCACTTCCACTGAGGTAACCCTGCCCCACTCTGTTCTCATATTAATGCCTCGTAATCATCCTTGACTCCTCTTTCTCTCTCTTATCTACAATACCCATTTAGTCAGAAAATTTATCATCTCTACCTTCGAAATATATCCAGAGTCCCCTCACTTCTCATTTTCCACTGCTCCCATCCTGGTCTAAGCCCTGGTCATCTCTCAGCTGGACTACGGCGACTGCCCCACTAGCCTCCCGCTTCCACCCTTACCTTTCTGTTCTCAGTCTATCCGTTTCCAGAACGATCGCTCTCAATCCAATCTGTGACACTCATCTGCCCTTTTACGTGGAGTGAAACTGAGTAAGTTTATGACGGCCTGTAGGCCCCCTTTGTGAGCACCCAGGTCCCCACCTGTTAAGTGCTACTATTTCCGCCTTGATCGCCGAGATCCCGCCAAGCTGGCCTTCCGGCCACTCTCTGTGTGCGCCAGACGTGTTTCTATGTCAGGGTCCCTGCACGTGTTGTTTTCTTTCTCAGATTTCCCTTCACTAGTTACGGCTTGTCCTTTCACTTCCTTCAGGTCTGCGGACAAACGCCACCTGCCATGTGAGGCCCACCCTGACCAATGTATTTTACGCGGACGTCTCTGCCCCAGCACATGGGATCCTTGTCCTGCTCAACTGTTTCCCTCTATAGGTCTTCTCCTGGAATAGGTTATTTGATATATTTGTTCTACATTTGTTTATCTTCTTCTACAAGGTCAGGATTTTTGTCTTCGTTTCTTAGGTCTAGAGTAGTGCCTGACATGTACACAAATTCGTTGAATAAACTGCATGAGTAACAGATATCATTGTGAACATTTAAGTGATTACAGTTGTGCCAGGCACATTTGTGTCTTCTTACCAAAACACTGCAAAGCCCCGTGTGATAGCTGCTATCAGCCCCATTTCACATGCAAGCAAACTGAGGCCTAGATGGGAAACTGGGAGTCACCCACTGGTAACTACCCCAGTAAACATGTGGCAGTCTGTAACTGCTCCACAAGCAGCAGCTGGATGCCAGCTCACACAGAGGGGGCTGGGGCGTGGGGGCAGCTGTACTCAGCTAAGGCTCCCTTTTGCTATGACTAACCTTTCCTTCTCTGCCTAGGACTTTCCAGATTTCATCACCGAAGCGCCTGTCTCCTGGGACAACCCCTCAGCTCCAGGCAAACAGGAATGGTTGGTCAGCCTTCTTTCTTTACCTCAGGGCAGGCCCACTTGCCGCTTTTCTCTGCACCTCTAGGCAAATCAGTCTTGGTCCTACTCTTTATTTACAATTGCAGTGAATTAGTCCTGCCTTTTTCCTGTCCTCAGGGATGGTGACACCAAGTCTGTCAGAGTCCAACCTATGAATTTTATATTCAATAAAATTTTCATTATTGGCTTTATTTTGGACCCAAGCAAATGAAACAAGACACATTATGGAAAACAAAAGAGGTCAGGCCTTGCTCTTACCTAGATGCTCTCAAAGTCACACATTTACTTCCTCTTTGCATTTTCTCTCACCTGTCTGCTCCACCTTAAGTCACCCTCAGCTCTTAAATAAAAGCCCCGCTAAGAAGTCAAGTGGCCCCAGGACCCCGCAGGCCCTCTGGCAGGGAGGGGCAGTGTGGGGCTGCTAGCGGGTGGCCTTGGGAATCTGCTCTGACAGGCAGCCTCGCACAGGAGAGCCATGTGGGACGGGAACTCCGCCAGCCCCCAATGTGGGGCTTTCCATTCCAATTCTTCCAGCCCCCGAGAGGCTCTCAGGCCTTGATCTCAGCAGCTGCGATTTCACAGAAATACTTGCCCAGGCCAGAGGGGGTTTAAGTTTCTCATCTTCACAGCTGCTTCTCAAGCACACCGCTTCCCAAAGTGGGGAAGGAGGACTTGGCAGCAAGAGAATGCTGGAAACTGGAAAGGGGTTTCCCCTAGAAATACATCAAGAAAATGAGCAGAAACCGTGTCCCCAAGAACATACGAGAAACAGTCCCACCCAAACTGGGAGTACCTCTGGCCCTCAGCCAGATTCAGCACATGAGCTGGGAAAGGGGACAAGAATGTCGGCCTGGGAAGTCACCACCCGCACCCCAGGCTGGGGAATCACACGGCCGGGCAGGGGCCTGTGGAGATGGAATGGGCGGCGGTGGAAAATCTGTGTCTGTTCTGCCGTGGCTTGGGAGGAGGAGCGGCAGCCCAGCCCCTTGTGGCCTGGCTCCAGCGGGGAAGGAGGGAAGGGCCTGGCCGGCTTCCCCACGGAGGCCGAGGACTGTCTGCAGAGGCCCCCTTATCAGAGCCGGCGCAGAAAGGGTGCAGCCCGGTCAGACATCAGGAGGGACTTCCCAGCTGTGTGGGCGATGATACCTTGCCAAGGGGTGAGCAGAATCTTCTGCTGCACAGACAGTACCAGGGAGAGGTTTCTCTGGGCTGCTCAGAAGCCAGTCGTATTCGGTACATGAGAAGAACAGACATCAGAACATCTTTCAAGTCCTACCTTAAAACCCTGGACTAGGGGGTAAAAGAGAAGTGAAAGTGTTGGCCACCCAGGCGTGTTCGACTCTTTTGCAACCCCATGGACTGTAGCCTACTAGGTTCCTCTGTCCATGGTATTCTCCAGGCAAGAATACTGGAGTGGGTTGCCATGCCCTTCTCCAGGGGATCTTCCCAACCCAGGGATTGAACCTGGGTCTCCTCCACGGCAGGCAGATTCTTCACCGTCTGAGCCACAAGGGAAAGCAAGAGGGAAGAGCAGCTTAAAATCAACATGAGGACTGAAAGGCTTCAGCCAGCTCCTGTGCTAGCCACTGCCACTGCTCTGGGGAGTCAGAGCCATTTCCCTGCTTCTGCATCTCCCGCTTATCACACCCGCAGCTTGGAGATGTGCTCCGTGCCTTCTGGCCTTCCAGCCCCTAGAGAGAAGGCAGCCTTCCGACAGTCACAGCAAGGGGACGACAGATTCAGAAGAGAATGGCCCTTTCCTCACTCTCGATCCCACAGCCTGCCCTTGGCGGACAGCCTCGTCCGGGAGTGTCTTTCTGTCCGTCTCTCTGCTGTGTGCCTCTTGTGAGCTCCCCGACTCCGGCACAGAGAAGAGAGCGCTGCCCAGAGTGCCCTCCTTACCCTCTGCCCGGTCGCCCTCTCCTGGGCTGCGTGTTCATCCTCCCCTCTGGTATCACACCCCCAGTGCTCACACCTTGGAGCTAAATAAAAAGAGCGAAAACCCCACTTCCAAGGGCAGATGCAACATCTGCCTCGGCTGAAGAAGGAATGCTCTCTTTCTTCCCACCCACCACTGACATTCAGTGCAAGGCAACCCGCAAGGGTGAAAGCAAAACAAAACTTGCAAGGGATTCTGCTGCGTTGCCAAGGGAGTGGAGCATCGAAGGCCCGAGGCCTGGTGGGAGGGGAGAAAGCGGGGAGGGCTCTCAGGTTCAGAAGACGCAATGACTCTCCCTGCCTCCAGAATTCCCTATTTCCTGCTTGGCAGCATTATGCCAGCTAAGCCAGAAGCCCAGCTCCAGGCAAGGAGGAGATGGCTAGGAAAGAATTCAGAGAACCTGGAGCTGGCCTGGGAAAGAGCAGGCCCACGGCTGTCATGCACCATTGGCCTAACTCAGCCCTAGGCGTAACTCAAAGCAGACAAGGAACTCCCAGGAGGCAAGATGGAATTCCCTGCAGGGTAGGCGGGACTCAGCAAGGGCACTTTTTCTGTCCTGTCTTTCTCAACCATCTACCATCCTGCTGTTGATGCTGCTTCCTAGAGGTTTTGTGAAAACCTCCACCCCTTTGCTGCTGCTAAGTCACTTCAGTCGTGTCCGACCCTGTGCAACCCCATAGATGGCAGCCCACCAGGCTCCCCCGTCCCTGGGATTCTCCAGGCAAGAATACTGGAGTGGGTTGCCATTTCCTTCTCCAGGGGATCTTCCCAACCCAGAGATTGAACCCGGGTCTCCCACATTGTAGGCAGACGCTTCACCGTCTGAGCCACCAAGGAAGCCCGGTTTGCCCCATTTCTCCTCCCTCAGAGATATTCTTCTGCTATGAGTCTCTCTCATACCTTAAACTTAATATATCCACCCAAAGTGTGATGGGCAGAGAGGACCACAGACTGTTCATCTTGGCAGGCATGCCCATGTTTTTAGGGTAATTTACTTGACATGTTCAAGGTGACGGCTACAGGGCAGAGGGCATGAGGAGAGAGGCAGCTTAGCCGTGCTTCTCAGCTGAGCTGGATGGACTCCTAAAAGTGGACTGTTCATGAGTCTGAGCAAGCTCTGGGAGCAGGTGATGGACAGGGAGACCTGGCGGGCTGTAGTCCATGAGGTTGCAAAGAGTCGGACATGACTGAGCGACTGAACCAAACTAAGTGAAAAGTGGATTTTCTGAAACAGACTATAACAGACTAATAAACAGACTAATGATAGGGAGGAAAATTTCAGAGAAGCCAGTTACCCATTTTCTTCTCACATCCATTCTATCCCATATCCACTTGCCAATTTCTTTATATACCCCCTGGCAACATAAACATTCTCCAAGGCAGTGGTCTCTAAATGGGAGGCAGGCATTCATCTGTTGGAGCATGGGAAAGGTACTAGAACTCTTCGTATTACTTCATCCATTCCTATTTCTTGCAGAGTCTATTATGTAAATGATATTAGTGTTAGAAGTACTAATAGTAACACAGTAGTATGTAGTTGAACATTTACTGGGGCTGTGTGTGCAATTTTCTCCCAGATTGACAGGGCTACTAGGAATTTCAATCTGCTGCACTGAGAAAGAGCCCAACCCCAGTACGTCCCAGCTTTCAGAGAAATAGACAGCTCGTGGTGGGACATGCCACCGACCTCAAAAGGTGTGGCAACAGAAATACAATAGGAACACAGCTGAACCCCAGAGACCATAAGGTGGCAGGAGATATTAACTCAAATCCTACAGTTAATGAACCAAAAATCAAAATTTGGGCTGTCTCAAAACAGTTTTTTTCCCCTTTCTGCCATTTCCTCCCCAAAGAATCTCAGCTCCCAAAACCTAGTAGCTGCTCAATAATTATGCAAGGCAGAGATGCTTGCATCTTATGCCAGGAACATTTAGTAAGTGGTAGCAATTACCCTAGAGCATGGCCAGGCCAGAGCGTCCCTAGACAGTCACATGATCGAGGAGTCCTATCTCCCACTCCTAGGCCCACCTGTCCTCCCCTACAGGACCCCATAATACCATCAGAGCACTATGATACTATTTCTGAAATTGCCTTAATTCTGTGCATTCTTGTAGTGCCTGTCAAGCCCTATGGAAGGAAGAACTGTCCCTGTTGTGTTCACCACTGTGTCTCCACTACCTGCTGGACACTAACTATTTTGTTCACTGTCATTGAAAAGAAATTAGAATCCTTGTGTCCTACGGCCATACCTCAGCTCTGCAGAGGAGAAAAGAAACAGCAGGAAAGATGAAATAGAAATTCCTACCAACGTTCTTCTTGATCCAAATTCAATATAAATAGCCTTTAGCTTTCTGAAGGAAGCCCACAGGTAATTATTCAATGTTCAGTCAAGGCTCCCCTTCTCTGCCCTTTCTGGTCTGGGCCCAGGTCCCCCAACCCTCCTAACTGTTGGCATAGCGCTTCCTCTGAAAACATCATTCTTCCTCGGAAAACATCATTCTTCCTCTGAAGAAGGGTGACACAGCTGAGGACCCATGTGGAAAGGTTCCGTGGGGAAGGAGGATTCATACAACTTTCTATCTGCATCTATCAAAGAATCTCGCATCCAGATCCTCTCTCCTTCCTACACACCAAGGGAGACTAAGGAAAAGACTTCTTTCTTCCCCTTAAGCCATGGGTAATTCTCAGTTCAGAGTCACACAGGTTTTTCTTGCTCTTGGAAGCCAGGAGACAGCATGAAAAACTGATCAGAAGATACAAGGCTACCTTCCAGTGGGTGTCATCCACACTGCTTGGCTCTCTCAGGACTGGAAAAATTTGGGGGTGGGGATGGAATCGGGAGACAAGCGGCAGTAAAAAGAGAGAGAAACTGGAACGAGGAAAGGAGCAAACTGAAAAGACTATCAGTGCAACATGCTTACTGATAAACCTCAGGCAACACAACCACTGAGGGCTTCCCCGATGGCTCGGCAGTGAGGAATCTGCCTGCAGTGCGGCAGATGTGGGTTTGACCCCTGGGTCGGGAAGATTCTTTGGAGGAGGAAATGGCAACTCACTCCAGCATTCTTGCCTGAAAAATTCCACAGACAGAGGAGCCTGGCGGGCTACAGTCCATGGGAGTCAGACACACACACACACACAAGTGTGTGCAGAACTGAGTGTGCACACACACACACACATGCACACACACACACGCACACAATACAGCCACGCACCCAGTCACCCAGTCACCTCTGCCGCTCTGCTTTTCCTTAACACGGCCATGAAGCCTGAATTTTTGGTGGCTTAGATGAAAGTCTGTGTCCTCTTTCACATCCCCTCCACCCATTTTTGTTTCTCTAACTTTCCTTCTCTTTGTTGATCACACTGAGCCTTGTGTCTGCTCACCGTGGAGGCTGAATACCTCCATGTCGTCTCAAATGTAACCAACTCTTAGCCACTGGGGCATCGCCTCTTGTTCCAGCTAGCCACTGGACTGAAGGAACACAAGCAATATTAAATACATATTAGTATCGGGTAACAGTTAGGCATTTTATCAGGTACCAGAATATAAAACAAATTGTAAAAATATCTGTGCTTCTCAGATTCCCTGTGTTGCTGCTCTAGCTGAAGAGGCAGCGGTTGCATGTTGTCTGTAAGTCAGAAAACATGAATTATTCCATCACGTTCTACCCTGTGGCAAGACTTTAGGCAAGTCATTTAATTTTTTTGGTCTGTTGAGAGTGAGAACGAGAGAGAGAGAGAGAGAGAAATAAAACTATGTTAGTGTCAGAAAAGTTATAAACCACAAGTTCCATAAGGTCCCTTAGTGGCTATAGTTGAAAACAATCTATCCTAAAGATATTATCAATCCAACAGAAAATAAAGGGGAAGGGTCATATTCTAGGAAACGATCTTCCCAATCTTACTTTACTTTACTTTCCAATCGGCAGAATTCAAGCGCTGGGAAAATTTCTTTATGTTCTTATTATTAGCCTGCAGGGGCCTGCCATGACAAAGCTACACTAGGCTGCCAGGTACCCTAGTGTGGTCTGCTGTGAACAGGCTGGCTTTTTCTGCCACCTGGATATTGATGCTCTTTTCTCAGCCTGTCCAGACAAACCGCTCAGCATCGCCTCTGTCTGGGGAGAGAGGTCTTTGGTGTCTTCCTTTCTTGCCCCTTTACTCTTCTCACACATGAAGGAGTCAGTGTTGGCTGAAAATCACTCATGGAAAGGTTGTTTCTGATAGCCTGCTTCCCCAGCTCCAGGACCAGCACAACAGTAAGCTGTGATGTTGAAAAACATCAGGATACATGTCTGTGATCTAAGGAAGCAGGGGAACGGCAGTGGACAGCTGTGCCGGTGATAGGGGTTCTGGTGTGGCCAGGGTCTGCAACAACAGAAGCACCTGACATCAGAAGGTGACTTTCAACTATAGGTCTAAAACTGGGATTGGGAAAGAATCTAAGCATTTGATATCTGATTCTGAGACGAAAGAATATACATGTTGGCCTTTGGGAATGGGAGCTCTCTGGGAACTAGAAGTAAACAGTAGCAGCTATGAGCAACGGTTTGGAAAATTGGGAGGAAAGTCTGGACTCTGCTCTTGGAAGTTTCTCAGGTTCCAGCTTATCTGGAGTTTCACTTTGTGAGAGAAGCGACTGAGCCAAGGGGAAAAACAGCATAGGAAGAGGGAAGGGAAGGCCCTGCTCACGTTCTGATGAGTGTCCTGGAGTGCTGCATTCTCTCGGGGGAAACACAGCAGTCGCTGCTGTGAAAGTGGCAAAAGGAAGAAAGCCAGCTGACCAGAAGAAGGCATTACCCAAAGGGCAGTCATCAGAAACTGAACAGAAGGCAACGACTGAGCCACATGAAAGCAACTCAGCGCTGCATCCTAACCAGGCTGTTTCTGACATCAAGAGGTGAATGTAGAAAACGGACAGCGGTGGCAGGTAGCCGGGAACAGCCTCTCCTGATATAAAAACACATTGCACTCCACAGGCACTCACATTCTGGCAAATACCATCAGATACATGGACTCTTTTAATGTGAGACAACTAATTTACTGAACACCCATTATTAGAATAAGCACTGTACATACACTATTTAATCCCAGTATTAATATCATTTTCAAAAAAGAAAATGATTTTTACTTATGGAGAATGAGTAAACTATTCAATGTTATTCAGCTAGTAAATGGTAGAGCCAGTACTGAACTCAAAGCCTATGAGATAAGAAAGTGAACTCTAGAAGTACAGAGAACATGTAAGGCAGCTGTCCCTGCTGGTAAAGAAAATAAAACATGGGCAAGGTACAGATATCTAGATAAAAATTTCTCCCTTATTTCTTTCAGTCATAGAATCTGGACTCCAAGTCACTAATTTATAACACTGGCTAGGGGCCAAAACTTCTTAGAACTGGCAAAAAATATGATGTGGCTTTCAAGAAAGGGTCAGAAATGGTACACCTCAAGAGGTTGAAGGCATCTAAAGGACAAACTCTTTGCTCTATCTCATGCTACGTAATCAAGGCCTGCCTGACTGATAGGGCCAAGCAAGGACCCGTAGCAGAGATGCTGAAACTAGGCAAAAAGGAGCAAATTAGTACTATCTCCGTTTCAATGAAATAAAATTACCATGGCTCACTGGGCAATTGGGCTGAGCCAGGTAAGCATGAAGCTGGATTTTTCATTCTCTTTAGAGAATAGATTAAGAAGAACTATACTAAAAGTGCATCAGACAGGGTTGAAGAAGTCATCAATAATTTCCTGAAAGAAAACTGAGTAACCCAAAGGTATGGTGGGTAAATGCTCTACGTTTTGATTTACCATCCCGTTTCTAACTGTGTACCATAGAGAAGTACTACATTAGGTAGATGGACTCATCTACTCTTCTTCCTACTATACTGTAAGACCAGGGTAGGGAAGAATCATATCTTCAACCTTTTGCAATCGAAGACTGATACTGAGTTAGGGACTTGATTATTTACTGATAAACACAGCTCTAACATAAACATTTATAAGAGACATTCCCCCTTCTGTACAGTGATATAGAAAGAGAAGGAAAGAATGATCTTCAGAGAATACCACAGTCACTAAACCTCATCTCTGGGAAAGAAATAATGTTTCTCTCCACAGCCTGACATCTTTTCAGTGCTTTGGAGACTGTACTTGCCCACCAGGCACAGATATAGCAGCAAGGTCTCCAGAAACATTCCTTCTCTAGAAGCAGACAGAACAATATATCTTAACACAGGCCGCCTTCCCCCAACCCCCACTGCTGCATGGCCCTTACCTTCCACAGGGTTGGTTTTCAGTCTACTGCAGAGATTCATCACTCCCCCGTAGTGGACGTTGATCTGGTCTATTGCATCACTTGAACGGAGCTCCATCAGCTTCCTCAGGTCCATCACTGTGCAGCCAAACTCCCCTTCACGGCTCTCAAGAATCGAGTTGGCCGGCAAGGTGTGTTCTGTTGGGTTCGTCATTTTGCCTGCTGTTACCAAGCCCCTCACCAGAGAAAATGTGAAATCTCCCTTCCACTGATCAGGGTCTCTCGTTTCTCTTCCTCACTTCTTTCTTCTTTCTTCTCTGAGAGTCCAGATGTGAACAAGACCGACTATATCTTGTGCAGGAAGCTTCAGAGCAGCAGCCTGTGGTCCAAGTCCTTTTGTGTGTATGAAGCTTGGCAGCCAAAGGAGGAAGAGGATAGGGGAACTGAGTGTAAGCCGGACCACGTGTTACGATGACTGGTGTCCCCAGGTGGTGATGGAAGCAGTTGTCCAGGGTAGGTAGGTTCCTAGTTTAGACCAACTTTCCCAGATGGTGGTATAAACAGGATGTGCATGTTACCATGGAGGCAACCTTAGCAACAAGCAGCAACTGCAGTGGCAGAGAGGTGGCAGGACAGGAGAAAGAGGAGGGCTCCCTGGAAACCGACGACAACGGGGCCTCTGGAATAAAGATTCAAAGGCAGACATAGAGAGACAATTAGAACAGCATGGGATCCAGCAACCGCAAGGACAAGAGGTACTCATTCTAGCACAAGGGTTTAGGTGACAGTTGATATCTGAGCTGAACTGATAGCTGAGGCCTAAGCTGAGCAGACTGACTTAGGAGAGGCCCCTTCTTCCCTGGGGGCCCCCAGCAGCCTGTAAACTCCAATGTAGAGAAATAACGTCAGACACACCCCAGCCTTCATACCTCACCTCTTCTAAACCAAGCAACACAAATCCCAAAACTTGAGAAACTTGGAAATAAAGGGTTATATAACCTCTAATGGCTCTCCCTGTCTATTTGAGGGACCTGCAACAGAATGTTTTAGTCTGTTTTAATCTTTTAATCTTACCTCTAAGAGGTGAGAAGAGACCAGGAAAGGAGTCCAGACTAGAGTGATCTGGAGGATAGCCTGCTAGTCTGCCACCCTCCTCCAAACCCTGCACCCTACCACACTCCTAACACACACATGTACAAACCAGGAGGGCAACCTGGGAGAAGACGTCCACATCCCCTGCAGCCCCTCAGAACACCTGGCCTGACACTGTATAGAAATTCTGCAACCTGATGCCGTTGTCAGTAGACCAGGTATTAAGTTCAGATCTTGGAGTTTAAAAAGCGTTGGGGAGACAAGGGTGATTAAACAGCTCCGGCAGTGGGCAATGCAGGGTGGAACCTTTACACATAATGGGAACAGAAGGACTTTTGAGGAGGAAAGAGAGTTTGAAGCTTGTGAGTGTTCACGTTTCTCTGAGACTGCAGAAATATGGCAGCAATCAGTTCAGCTAGAACCTAGGGCCACAGCAAGGTCAGTAGGGGAGCAAAGTCAGCCTGCGTGTGAGTGACAACAGAGGGTCTCAGGTCAGCAGTTCTCCTCTCGGGAAGCCATGTGTCACCTCACACATGCTGACTAGGGAGAGGGACGGGTGGGAACAGGGAGGATGAAGGAGAGAAAAAGGCTTATCCTAAGCCCTGTTCTCAGCTTCAGGCAAGAGGACCACCACACACCAGCTTCTTAAATGCGCAGGGGATCTTTCTGAACACGGCACCAGAGCATTCAGGGCCCAGCCCTGGTCAGCCCCTCTTTAATACATGGATGATGTCCTTGCTTCTAGATGATGAACAAGAAGTACAAGGGTCATCAGATAAGGGCTTGATTACTTTATCAATTACTTTTCCAAAAATCACATGTGGCCAAAGTTCCTACTAATTCTAATCAATCCTGTTCTTGGTAGATTCCGCTGGGATGGAGGCGGTTACACCCCTCCCTCTCCCAGGATGCCCGCAGCTTACTCCTCCTACTGTGAGTTTTTAGAGCTACCCTGACTTATAAAGGTTATATGAGCAGCGTTTTGTTTTATTGTTGTTGCTATTGTTTTTCAAACATCATGCTCCCTTTTCTTTTTAGATGCCATTCCTGGGGAACAAGGAGAGAAGCCGAGGCAGTGTGTCACACTCTCTTCAATCCTCCTGGCACATGGACAGGCAGTGCTACAGACATTTCCCTCCAATTCGGGTTCTTCTCCAAGCCTGGAAGCAGTGGGAAGGGCTGCAGCAGCAGGAAGCCCATTTGACCCTTAAGTAGAACTCCTTAACCTTTGAAGAGGATGTTGAGGACAGTGCTGACTGACAGCTTAACTGGAAATTATAACCTTTTTTTTTTTTTTATTTCTACCACCTACTGCCATGTTTGTTTCATGAAGGCAGAGATTTTTCACGTGTCTTGCTCAATGCTTTCTCCTCAGTGCCTAGACAATCACCTACACAAAGCAGGCATTCAGCTAATTTTTTTGGCTGAATAACTCATAGTAGATTCAGAACCAGATTTACCATCTTCCTAAGAACCTTTTGAGCAGGTCACTTAGCTTTCTTAGAGCTCAGTTTTTCTAGGGCTCAGTTCCTCCCACCTTTATCTGCGAGAAGAAATTGATAAATGAATGGCATTATAAATAGAAATAGTACCTGGAAATCTCAGATGAAAGATGACCAGTGTCCTGTATAGGACACTCAAGTGATGTGAAAAGGTTAATTTGATCTTAATGAACTTTTGTTATCTAGTCCTTTATGCAGAAGAGCAATAATCTCCATGTGGCCCT
Source organism: Cervus canadensis (assembly GCF_019320065.1). Lineage (NCBI taxonomy): Eukaryota > Metazoa > Chordata > Mammalia > Artiodactyla > Cervidae > Cervus > Cervus canadensis. Next base: position 75,306,303 of record NC_057398.1, read on the forward strand.
CCATCTTTCTTGTGAGAGCAAACTCCCACACCCCTGAACGAGTGGAAAATTCCAAGCAGCATCATTAGCTAGGTTATAACCATTAGCAACAACCACTTCATGGATCACAGCCTTGTTGTGGTAAAGGGGCTTGCATAACTGAATGAAGCTATAAGTTATATGGTGCAGGGCCACCCAAGACAGACAGGTCATAGTGAAGAGTTCTGACAAAACCTGGTCCACTGGAGGAGGAAATAGCAACCTATTCTAGTATTCCTGCCGCAAAAACCCTATGAACAGTATGAAAGGCAAAAAGATATGACACGGGAAGATAAGCCCCCCAGGTCAGAGAGTGTCCAATATGCTACTGGGGAAGAGTGGAGGGCAATTACTCAAAGCTTCAGAAAGAATGAAGCAGCTAGGCCAAAGCAGAAACGATGCTCAGCTGTGGCTGTGTCTGGAGGTGAAGGTAAAGTCCGATGCTGTAAAGAACAATACAGCATAGGAACCTAGAATGTTACATCCATGAATCAACTTTGAACGTTGTCAAACAGGAGATGGTAAGATTGAACATCAGCATCTTAGAAATCAGTGAACTAAAATGGATAGGAATGGGCAAATTTAATTTAGATGACCATTTTATCTCCTACTGTGGGCAAGCATCCCTTAGAAGAAATGGATTAGCCCTCATAGTCAACAAAAGAGTCCAAAATGCAGTACTTAGGTGCAGCCTCAAAAACAACAGAATAATTTTGGTTCATTTCCAAGGCAAACCATTCAACATCAGAGTAATCCAAGTCTATGCCCCAACCACTGATGCTGAAGAAGCTGAAGTTGACTGGTTCTATGAAGGCCTACAATATCTTCTAGAACTAACACCAAAAAAAGATGTCCTTTTCATCACAGGGGATTGGAATCCAAAAGCAGGAAGTCAAGAGATACCCAGAATAACAGGCAAGTTTGGCCTTAGACTACAATATGAATCACACAAAACAGAGTTTTGTCAAAAGAATACACTGGTCATAGCAACCACCCTTTTTCAACAATACAACAGACGACTCTACACATGGATATCACCTGATGGTCAATACCACAATCAGACTGATCATGTTCTTTGCAGCCAAAGATGGAGAAGCTCTATAAAACAAGACCTGGAGCTGCCTGTGGCTCAAACCATGAACTCCTTATTGCAAATTCCAGGCTTAAATTAAAGAAAACACGGAAAGCTACTAGGCCATTCATATATGACCTAAATCAAATCCCTTATAATTATACAGTGGAGGTGACAAATCAATTCAAGGGGTTAGAGCTGGTAGACAAAGTACCTGAAGAACTATGGACAGAGGTTTGTAACACTACAGGAGGCAGTGACCAAAACCATCCCCAAGAAAAAGAAATGTAAGAAGGCAAAATGGTTGTCTGAGTGGCCTTACACATAGCTGAGAAAAGAAGAGAAGAGAAAAGCAAAAGAGAAAGAGAAAGATATGCCCAACTGAGTATAGAGTTCCAAAGGAAAGCAAGGAGAAGATAAGAAGGCCTTCTTAAGTGAACAGTGCCAAGAAATAGAGAAAAACAATAGAATGGGGAAGACTAGAGATCTCCTCAGGAACATCAGCGACATCAAGGGACCATTTCATGCAAGGAGCGGCATGACAAAGAACAGGAACAGTAAGACCCTAACAGAAGCTGAAGAGATTAAAAAGAGGTGGCAAGAATGCACTATACAGAAAAGGTCTTAATGATAACCATGATGGTGAGGCCACTTACCCAGAGCCAGACATCCTGCAGTGTGAAGTCAAGAGGGCCGAAGGAAGAATTACTATGAACAAAACTAGTGGAGGTGACAGAATTCCAGCTGAGCTATAGAAAATCCTAAAAGATGATGCTGTGAAAGTGTTGCACTCAATATGCCAGCAAATTTGGAAAGCAGTGGCCACAGGAACAGAAAAGGTTAGTTTTCATTCTGATCCAAACGAAGGGCAATGCCAAAGAATGTTCAAACTACCATACCACTGCACTCACTTCACACGATAGAAAGGTTATGCCCCAAATCCTTCAAGTTGGGCTTCAGCAGTATGTGAACTGTGAACTTCCAGATGTACAAACTGGATTAAGAAAAGGCAGATGAGCCAGAGATCAAATTGCCAACATTCACTGGATCATGGAGAAAGTAAAGGAATTCCAGAAAAGCATCTACTTGTGCTTCATTAACTACACTAGAGCCTTTGACTGTGTGGACCACAACAAGCGTGGAAAATTCTTAAAGAGATGGGAGTCTCAGACCCTCTTACTTGTCTCCTGAGAAACTTTTATGTGGGTCAAGAAGCAACAGTTAGAATCAGACATGGAAAAATTGACAGTTTCAAAACTGGGAAAGGAGTATGACAAGGCTGTAAATTGTCACCTTGCTTTGTTGTTGAGGCTCAGCTGCTCAGTGGTGTCCAACTCTTTGCGACGCCATGGACTGCAGCACGCCAGGCTTCCCTGTCCTTCGCCATCTCCCGGAGCACGCTCAAACTCATGTCTATTGAGTTGGTGATGCCATCCAACCATCTCATTCTCTGTCTTCCCCTTCTCCTCCTGCCTTCAATCTTTCCCAGCATCAGGGTCTTTTCCAATGAGTCGGTTCTTTGCATCAGGCAAAGTGTTGGAGCTTCAGCTTCAGCATCAATCCTTCCAAAGAATATTCAGGATTGATTTCCTTTAGGATTGACTGGTTTGATCTCCTCGCTGTCCAAGGAACTCTCAAGAGTCTTCTCCAACACCACAGTTCAAAAGCATCAATTCTTCAGTGTTCAGGCTTCTTTATGGTCCAAGTCCATATATAACATCCATACGTAACAATTGGAAAAACCATAGCTTTGACTAGATGGACCTTTGCTGGCAAAGCAATGTCTCTGCTTTTTAGTACACTGTCTAGGTTTGTCACAGCTTTTTTTTCCAAGGAGCAAGTGTCTTTTAATTTCATGACTGTAGTCACCATTTACAGTGATTTTGGAGAAGAAAATAAAGTCTGTCACTGTTTCCATTGTTTCCCCATCTATTTGCCATGAACTGATGGGACTGAATGCCATGATCTCAGTTTTTTGAATGTTGAGTTTTAAGTCAGCTTTTTCACTCTCCTCTTTCACTCATCAAGGGGCTCTTTAGCTCCTCTTTGTTTTCTGCCATAAGGGTGGTGTCATCTGCATATCTGAGGTTATTGATATTTCTCCCTGCAATTCTGACTGAGCTTGTGCTTCATCCACCCTGGCATTTTGCATGATGTAATCTACACAGAACTTAAATAAGCAGGGTGACAATATACATCCTTGATGTAATCCTTTCCCGATTTGGAACCAGTCTGTTGTTCCATGTCTGGTTCTAACTGTTGCTTCTTGACTCACATACAGGCTTCTCAGGAGACAGGTAAGGTGGTCTGGTATTCCCATCTCTTTAAGAATTTTCCACAGTTTGTTGTGAACCACACAGTCAAAGGCTTTAGCATGGTCAGTGAAGCAGAAGTAGATGTTTTTCTAGAAATATCTTGCTTTTTCTATCATCCAACGGATGTCAGCAATTTAATCTCTGGTTCCTCTGCCTTTTCTAAATTCAGCTCGGTTCATGTAGTGTTGAAGCCTAGCTTGGAGAATTGTGAGCGTTACTTTGCTAGCGTGTGAAATGAGTGCAATTGTGTGGTAGTTTGAACATTCTTGACATTGCCTTTCTTTGGGATTGGAATGAAAAACTGACATTTTCCAGTCCTGTGGCCACCTTGCTTTTTTAACTTATATGTGGAGTACATCAAGCGAAATATCAGGCTGGATGAATCACAAGTTGGAATCAAGATTGTCAGGAGAAATATCAATAAACTCAGATATGCAGATGATACCACTCTAATAGCATAAAGTGAAGAGGAACTAATGAGCTTCTTGATGAAAGTGAAAAACCTGGCTTGAAACAACATTCAAAAAACTAAGATCCTGGCATCCAGCTCCATCACTTCATGGTGAATAGAAGGGGAAAACGTGGGGGAGCAGTGACAGATTTTCTTTTCTTGGGCTCCAAAATCACGGTGGATGGTGATTGCAGCCATGAAATTAGTGTATTAAAAGTGGAGATGTCACTTTGCTGATGAAGGTCTGTATGTAACGTCAAAGGTATGATTTTTCCAGTAGGCATGTAGGTGTCAGAGTTGAACCAGAAAGAAGACTGAGTGTTGAAGAACCGATGCTTTCAAACTGTGATGTTGTAGAAGACTCTTGAGAGTCCGTTGGACTGAAAGGAGATCAAGCCAGTCAATCCTAAAGGAAATCAACCCTGAGTATTCATTGGAAGGACTAACGCTGAAGCTATATATAATACCTTGACCACTGATGTGAAGAGCTGAGTCATTGGTAAAGACCCTGATGCTGGGAAAGATTGAAGGCAAAAGGAGAAGGGTGTGGCAGAGGATGAGTTGGTTAGATAGCATCACTGACCCAGTGATGTGAATTTGAGCAAACTCTGGGAGATACTGGAGGACAGAGGAGCCTGGCGTGCTGCAGTCCATGAGTGGCAGGGAGTTGGCTGTGACTTGGCAATGGAACAACTACTACAATGCAGCCTTGGACCTCTAGAGAAGTAGGGGCAGTCTGAAGAGATCAGAGAGGAGAGAGTCTTCCACTCACACAACAACCAATGCGAAAAGGTCAGTTAAGATCAGAACACATGGGGCAAGTAGAAAAGAGTGAAGCCTGTCTGCCTCAGGCTGCCCTTGAGATATACACACAGGTCAGGCACTAAGCTGCTGACACGAAGTCAAAGGGGCGCTGCCCACTTGGGGCCCCTTTATAGCCAGGCTCTCTGCGAAAGTGCTTCTGGAATTCGGAGGCATAGCAGGAGCCAATACTCTCTCTCTGCAACTGAGCTTGCCTGGCCCCTAGCCTTATTAGGCAACTGGCAAAGAATGATCTGTAAGTGCTCACGCAGCCTCAGCCTCGGACACAATGCTCTGATGCCCGGGAGGCCACCACCTCCCGTCAGGTCAGGATTAGTCATTCCACTCGGGGCTTTCTGGGTAAGACATGTTCTCACTCCCTGTTTCTAGCATTTTGCCAGCCTAATGACGACAGGATGGAAGAGGGAATTTTCAGCCCTTCCTGCAGGGTCAAGAAATCCTACTACTTACATGACCATTAAATCATTTTAATTTTTTTCCTCCTAAAGTTCTGTCACATCTGTTGTACAATTTGTGAGAGGATTTGGCATACCGATTTTAGGTAGGACGGCTGTGACTCCCACCGTACAGATGAAGACGCTGAGATTCAAAGCCATAAAAAATGACTTGTTCTTTGGCAAGTCAGTGGCCTTTACTGCACAGAGGCCTTTACTCCTCCCCTCCAATCTGGGCCTCTTCATTTTCTGACAAATATCTAACAGGTTCTTTACCACCACTTAGAGGAAGTACTGACTCTCACACTTGCTCTTTCTCTTTCAGAACCAGCTCCCTCACATTCCAGACAGTGAGGATCAGATATCCTCTCCAGTTCCTACACATACCTGAGAAGCAGAGCACCCTACACTTCCTGATAACTCAATTTGCAGCTAACCTCCCTAGCAAGTTCCAAAGTGAGGAGCTGCCAGAGATAAAAACCTCAAGTCTTAAGCCACAGACGCTGTCTCCTCCAATTTTGTCAAGAAATCCCTTACTCGTAGAAACCTTCCTGGGGCGCATCCTCAGAACACAAGGAAAAAGGTAACTTCCTATGTAGGGGACAGAGTAGGGTATTTTGAGGATCTGAAAGGAACCCACTCCCTGAATTTCCGCTGCCAAAGGCTGCTAATGAATCTGGCGAGATGCATGGGAAATGAAGCAGGAATGGAAGCAGGAGAAAGGGAACGGCAGGGGGCCGCGGGCCCAGGCTGCAGGCTGGAGACCACAGCGAGACCTGCCGGGCATGGTAAGGAGCTCAGCTCCGGCCTCTGGGCTGTGGGCAGCTGCTAGAATGGGGCGGGGGCGGGGGGGTGGGCACAGAACAGGCTCGTGACACCTCACAACGCACCAAACTGAGCACAAAACCGGCTTCAGGCCCACCCTTTCCCATTCAGAGAGAAATGATTCACGTAAGTACACACGTGTTATTACTGATCCATGAACAGCAGCCTAGCATAGCAGCTGTTTTGTAGCGGTTGGTCCATACATAGTAGTTATTCTCATTATTCCACATATTGTTTCTCTGAAGCTTCATTAACAGCCTTGTAAGGAGGGCACACCATTTTATAGGAGGGAAATACAGATTCTGAGAACAAGGATTTGTGTCCTAGCTTGAGTCCAAAGCCACCCTGCCTCAAATACAAGGTCAATCCTCTACAAAAATGGAAACAAAGCTACAGATTTACTTCCTAAAGCTTGATGAGAAGCCCATAAATGCCTAACTATCCACCCCTGGCCCAGAGCCCCTAAAGGCTCTACCGTACATCAGGGAAACACCTCCTTACCTGTTTCAGCTTCCTGGGCAACCACAGCAGTAGGTCACAGCTTATGAGGGGCTGACACCCTCCCCTCCAGCCCTGCCCCCACAAACACATGCCCCGGCCAGAATGCCCTTGGCTCTGGGACTCCAAGTATATCCAGTTCCCACTCAGAGGCTGAAGGAGGGGGCTGAGGGCTCCCTGCACTCCATCACCTCACACTCGGGGCATCAGCCCTGGGATGGGGAGAGGCACAGAGACACCTCTTCTCTTCTGACTCCCACAGGGGCAGTTCCCTGCAGTGTCTGAAGCTTCACTCTTTGTCTCGTCGCTGGCATACCTCTAAGAGGCCTTTCATGAAAGCTGGCAAGCACCTGCACATGGCAGGCTGCCCTGCATGAGACATCCTTGGCTGGCCCTCCTCGGAAGGTCTGAACACCACGCGGAGGCTGCTTTGCTCCATCCTCGTGACGACAGGCCTCTTACTCCCATGACCAGAGGCGGGCCCACCTGCACCCGCCTGTTCTCACCACTCGGGCCGAGCAGCCGCCCTGCTTGTGGTTCGGGGCTCTCCTACCCTCCCCCTGCCCTAGTGCCCACTGGCTTGCCAAGCAGACCTGTGTGCACACCCTCCTCCAGCCTCCGCAGCCCTGTGGAGGCAGAAGGTCGGGGCAGAGGATGCTGGTGGGAGTTCAGGTGGCGGGTGGCGCTCCCTCTCATCGCCAGCAACAGCCAGGTTGGTGCCAGGAAGCCCAGGGAGGGCTGAGGCACCAAATGAGGCCTCCTCCATACTGACCACAGCATGGCACACTGCCGCCTGTGATGCTGGAACCCGATGCTAATTCTCTGCCAGCAGCTGGGACCTGGGTTCTGGTGGGTACTCCCTTCCTAAAGCAGAGACATCACTTGCTGGTGAGGAGGGGGCTTACGTGAGGCCTCCTGGCTTACCCGCTCCCTCCCCACAAGCCTGCTGCCCTGAGAAAGTGAAAGTGGTGGTCACTCAGTTGTGTCTGACTCTGAGACCCCATGGACTGTGGCCCGCCAGGCTCCTCTGTCCACGGGATTTCCTAGGCAAGAAAACTGGAGTGGAGTGCCATTTCCTTCTCTCAGGGAATCTTCCCCACCCAGGGATTGAGCCCAGGTCTCCTGCATTGCAGGCAGATTCTTTACCATTTGAACCACCAGGTGAGCTACCTGAGAAGATCTTCAATTCAGCAGCACAAATGCAGTGCTAGAATCAAAGCATCTACGTAGAGAAGATGTGGTGCCCTCAAGCCCTGGGTCTCAGGGATTCAGAACTTCCCCCTCTTCCTTGGAGCCACCTTGTACTTGACCAAACTAAGTCTATGCATTATTTGTGGTGACAGAGTTGAAGGCAACGTGGGATCCCCTCTCTCACTGATGGGCAGAAAAAATACATGAGCTAGATAATACAGAATATTATGCAACAGTTAGAAACACAGATCAGATGTACACACAATATTGCTGATCTTAAAAACAGTGCTTACTGCAGGTAAAAAAAGGTACTTTGACAAAAACTTGAAACATATGCATCTAAAGCAAAACTATACATTTTAAGGGATATATAAACAAAAAGACACATATCACATTAGAATGCTGCTCACAGGGAGGGAAGGGAAAAGATGTGAGATGTGGGAAACAGTGAGCACAGGAAGGGCCTTGCATGGATCAAGATAATACTGCACCATGAATCCACAGCATGATTGACTCAATAGTCTGCACCTGAAATCGGAAAAAGATAAAACACACTACAATACTGAAGCCTTTCAGACCTGGAGAGACTGTACTGTCTAAGACATGCTATGACAATGAGGACAAAACTTACCAGTTCTGGCCAGATGCCTTCAGATGGCAGGGAGAAGGTCAGGCCCACAGATAGCACAAGCTTTCTCTAAACAGTGATACTGAGAGTTGGCCCAAGGCTGATGATACTCTGTTCCTGATATCTGATCTATTGATCCAGCCCCTGTCAGAGACCCCAGAACCATCAAGATGAAGACAGAAAGTTTCATGACATGGGTTGGGAAACTGAAGCTGAAATGTACCTAGCAGGGCACTGTAACCCTCCTGGATTCATCCTAAAACTAGCATCGATAGATCAAAATGAAAATGGGCAGCCCCTTGGGCCTAGAGCCATAGGGAATATACCCTATTTCCAAATACTGTGAGTCATACTGGCCTGGGCCACTCCTGTGGCTGCCTGTGACTCAGGGCTTGTTGAGGGAGTGTTCACAGAAAGCTGGAGCTCAGGAAACAAAAAATGCAGAGGATGGAACAGCAACCCCCTTCAGTGGATTAAGGAGGACAAGAGCTGAGTTCAGGTGGGAGTAACCGTCCCATCCGGAAGGTCTGTTGTCTGATGCAAGGAGTGCTGGCCAGATGGTGAGAAATGCGCAGGATGTGGGTTAGAAGGGCACCTTCCTCTTACACTAAGCAAGGAGCAGCTGCTTGAAACCGGGACAGTTAGGCACTAGGTCAGCAGACAGGAGGCAGAGCCTTGGGCAGCAGCTGTTGCAGACCCAGGACACACACACTCGTGAGCAACAGACTGCCTTTCTTGGGGCTGAGGTGGTTTTTCCACATTTTGGTCCCATGGGAAAAGGCGGGGGTTTGCTAAAGTGGGGGGTTGCTATTTAGCAGCTGGATTGTATCCTGTGTTATTTTTACGAACAAATTTCAGGAAAACCATGCCATGCTCACGGAGAGGGACAGGAGGGTCAGTCTCCCTTGGCTACTGGAGTTGGTCAGCATCTCATTGCTCCTAGATCTCAGGCTCTGATGGAAGCCTCAGGGTGCGAGGGAGGTCACGTGTCATCCACCAAAAGGATGTGCTGTGGGCAGCTGTCCCAGGGGCTCAGGAGGAGAGGAAGCAAAACAACAATCCTGTGTGCCCCGGAGTACCACACCGCCTGGCTGGCACTCCTGTTGCCTCCGTCCGCTTCATGACAGTCTTGCCAGTATAGACAGCCACCCCAGGCCCTGTCTAATCCAGGCCTCTCAGCCCAGCTAGTTCCTGGAAGCTCCAGACAAACGGGCAAGGGCTCCATGCCGAGAAGATGGCATTTATCAGGACAAAGATCCGGGAGCACTCCTGAATAAGTCATCTTACCACCCCAGTTTCACTCTTCTTTGTTTACACATTGTACAGACAGGAGCCCCTAAGTCAGTGCGGGTCTTCAGAAATTGGGCAGATCACACTTTCGTGCACTTGTGCCTTGGAGCAGCGGTTCTGAAACCTGAGTGAGCATCAAGACTCCGGGGAAGTTACAGAGCCCCGGTTTGAGTTCCCTGGGTCTTAGAGCAAATTCCTAATGGCTATCCATTTTACATACAGTAGTGTAGGTTTTCATGTTACTCTCTCCACATTCCACCCTCTCCTTTCTCCTTGACCCGTGGCCGTTAAGTCTGTTCTCTATGTCTGTGTTTCCATTGCTTCCCTGCAAATAAATTAAAAGAAAAAAAGACTTCCGGAAGGGTTCCCAGAGTTGCGGCCTCAGGAAGTAGGCAGGCGGGTGTTGAAACACGCTCCCTGACAAGGGGCTGCTGCTGGTCTGGGCACCACACTCGAGAAGGATGCAGAGTTTACAGCCTGGTGAGACTCGCCAGAGACACCAAGGTAAAGCAACCGAGGCTCCCAGCGGAGGCCCAGGCCCAACGCTGTCCTTGGATCCAGGTTGACGGGGAGTCGCAGGAGGCTCTTGTCCCATCTCACCCTCCTTTAGTCCTTCCAGAATGTTGATCTCTGCTTCCGCTCATCTCAGGGCAGCCTCGTTCCCAGAGAGACCCATGATCTTCCCAAGGGAGGCCCCTGTCCTGTGAGTCCTTGAGAAAACAGACTTGAGAGGACCTCCCTGAATAGGCTGCAACAGAAGCCAGGATTTATTTAGACAGTTAAAACAAGCTGCCTCGTGAGGTTCAGAACCCGGACCCCTTTCGGGTTCATGTGCAGCTAAGTACCCTCTGCACTCTGGTGCCGACTTTGCAGGAGTGAGAGATGGGGCAGGGAAAGGGAAGAAACGGGCAGGAAAGACACCCACCCCTCACTTCGGGTTCTCAGGATGTTACCGCTCCTCGGCACATCTGAGGGCTTCCTAGGTGGCAGAGTGGGTTCCTGCCAGTGCAGGAGATGCAGGAGCCTCGGGTTCGATCCCTGGGTCAGGAAGATCCCCTGGAGCAGGAAATGGCAACCCACTCCAGTGTTCTTGCCGGAAGATTCCATGGACAGAGGAGCCTGGAGGGCTACAGCCCACGGGGTTGCAGAGTCCGACATGGCTGCACATCTGGATCCCGTGCTGCCTTGGCTCTGCCATTTCCCACGGCCCTGCCACACCTCGGGGGGCCGGGGGGGGGGTGGGGGCGTGCCCACTGCTCTGAGGCTGAGGCGGTGGCACGGGTGTGGCGGGTGAGCCGCAGCAGCTGCTGTTTTCCAGCTGGGGCGATAGGCTGCTATAAACATTCGCTGAGGTTGCTATGGCAAAGAGAGTGTGCAGCCCCACGATGGTGTAGCTATTTATGTGCCTGTAACGGCAGAGTGGCCAGTTTTTTATTATTTTACTTTCAAAGTTTTCCTTTCCCAACCCCCCAAATCTGCTTTAAAAAAAGGGGGGGGGGGAAAAAGAGCCACTGCAACTTTTCTCAAGAAGGAAAAGAGTATGTTACAGAGTCTGCAAATTTGAACCAACAAGAGAAAGACTGAAGTAAGGAGTATAGTTAGCTCCTTTAAAGAGGGAGATGTAGGCTTCTCGCCACTACATGCCTCTGCCCCAGCTCAACAAGGGGAAGCCCCAATTCTGGGTTTTCTCACCTCTGCACCACTGGCTCTGAGAAGAGACAAAGACGCTTTGTCCTCTGCCTTCCTGTCAAAGCTGGCTCCAGCCAGCAACATTCCTTAGGTTCCCTGTCTCCCCTCCAGCGCCCACCAGATGCAGGTATCATCAGGACCAAGACACGGGGTCGTGGGTAGACAGTCTCAAGGCGATCACCCTCCACTCCCAAGCCTGCCATGGGTGCAGAGCCATCCCACATGGATCCCAGAAACTCCTGGCTGGAGGGCTGTAGGAAATGACCTCTGAGGTACCTCTGAAGGGACACCTGTTTCTGCCACTTGTACAGAGAACTTTCATTCAATTCTCTCTTCTCAGGGAGCTCTGAGGGGAAAGGATACTCCTGTAGAACAAGATTTAAGGTCCAAGTCAGGATGGTAAGGACCTCTCACCAGCACCAAGGAGTCAGCATTCAAGGTTCAGATGCTGGAGGATGATCAAAAGCAAGGTTTATTTATCCTTGGCCACCAGGGCACCAGACACACGGGAAAAGCTTTTGGTAGAAGTAGGGAGTATTTTCTGGCTACTGGATGGGGCAACACAGCCTCCTACCTTCTCCACTCGCCCAGGCAAATGTGAAGTAACAAATACGAACATAGAAATGCGCCATCAGGCATAAGCAGCCCAAGAGGGAGAGAGTGGAAGATTACCGTGTGGTATCTCACACCCACACCCATGCACATACACAACTGAGCTGAAAGTGTGTGCTGACTGATAAATACGCCAGTCACCAGATGGTATCTAAAGAACAGAGAGCCACCTTGCAGAAACAGCTGGTTGGAATACAAAAGATGCTGAAGGATTCTACTGTTCCTCTTTCTCCACCTTATTCTAGTTCCTTTCAGATGGTTACATCCTTAGTAGGAGGAAAAAACCCCACCTGCCGATGGGCATATTAATCGGATTAAAAATAAAGTTAGGGCAGTTTTAACAAGAGCAAATCACACAGACGGTTCAATTCTTTCCATCTCGGACTGTAACAGAATGCCTCCCAGATGCCACTGTGGCTCAGAAAGGCTATCAATGAGAATAGTCCCCAAGGGGAAGAGAGAGGCAGAGGGGAAGCTGCTGCTGATTCCACAAGGGAAGCACCCCCTGCTGCCCCAGGAGAGGTCAAAGTCCTGACTGACAGCCTGGGTTAGCTGATACAGTCTTGCGGGGAAAATCAGCAACTTGGGACAGAAATCAGTCTTGGCAGCACCTTGAGGTCAAAGGAGCAGAGCGGGCACGGTCTCTGGGCTTGTCAAACCAGCTGTCACCAGCATCGCACTGTCCCCGCAGGGCAGGAGGAGACGGCCCAACACGGGGCGCCGTCCGGACTGCTGGAGCAGACTGAGGCTGGCAGACTCCAGGGCTCCCGTCAGTGCGTCCCAGCGCACGTACTCAGGCTGAGCAGTGGTTCCTTAGGAGTACATTAAAGACAAAGAAGCCGACATGTCCTAGAACCCCCACGGCAGACTAAGCTCCCAAAAATCTCAGTTATAAAGAGTATTTATTCAAAAGGGCTCAGATGGACACAAGGCCCATTGTTGAACGAGACAACGGGCAGGCAGAGAGGTGAGTCAGCCCAGCTGGTGGTGGTTTATGCGTCTCAAGAGAGAGAAAGTGCAAGGTACTGTGTATTCTTCTGAGAGGGTGGGAAGGGTGTGTCACCTCTCTCTCCCAGCTTGTGCCTCGGTGCCTGACCTAAAACGTGGAGGTCACGACTGAGCGACCCTTCTCTGCTCCCACGTGCTTCTCTTCCCAGGGGAAAGAGAAAGCTGGAAGGCCGGGAAGGAGACCCGAGCCGCACAGAGAGCCACTGTTCAGTCCCAAGGGCCCACCCTCAGCACAGACCCCGGCCTCCGGCCCCTCGGGGGCTGTGGGGTTGGCGGACTGGAGGCCCATCGCCCTCGCTCTCCAGGACACAGGCCCAGGGTTTTTCTGCTGCGGACAGAAGAGAAACCAGCTGTCACCGCAGGAATCACCCACCCTCTAGGCAGAAGCTGAGATCAACTATACAGAACTCAGGTTCTCCTCACACCCATTCAATTCTAAACTCCCACGCACAGCATTTTAAACATCACTGCCATACCTCTAAAGAAAAACCTGGGAGAACCATGGTGATTGTTTCTTGGGGAGAGGTCTGTAGGAAGTGGCAGAAAAGCATGTTTTCTGGATTATTTCTGAAGCACTGCACTGCCAGAAACTATGGGAAAAACAGCCAGTACCTGTCTCTTTTACCTCCTCATTTTTCTCTCTGCACCTCATTTCTAAGCCTTAATTTTTCACATTTCTGTACATAACTTTCTGCATCTCTCCCTCTCTTCTGCCTGCTTCCTTCTCTCTTTCTCTCTGCCTCGCACCCTCACAACCTATCTATTTATCTGTCTGCCTATCTATCTCCATCTCAAAATCTCTCTCATTCTCTCTTTTCCACATTTCCAGGGGCAATCTAATTGGACAGAATTCCATCCTCCTTACCTGGGTAATTTCTGAAACCAATCACCCCTGCCAAGTCTACATCGACTCAAACAGCAAAGCAGTCTGGGAGCATCCAGAGGCGAATGGGGCGCTCGCGGGACCGCCACGGCTAGGGCCAGCACAGGGTCAGTCTACCTGTGTCCCTTGGAGAATGGCAGAGACAGGCAGGCTGAACTCTGAGCCAACCGGCATTCTCCCAGACCTACCTGGAGCTCGCCTTGCTAAGTTGAATAAGTAAGTGAAAGTCGTCAGTCATGTCTGACTCTTTGCAACCCCATGGACTGTAATTCTCCCGGCCAGAATACTGGAGTGGGTAGCCTTTCCCTACTCCAGGGGATCTCCCCAACCCAGGGATCGAAGCCAGATCTCCCACACTGCAGGCGGAGTCTTTACCAGCTGAGCTACAAGGGAAGCCCAGCTAAGTCGAATATGTAGCATCCAATCATGCTTGATACAGAGGCAAACACTGAGAACTCAGAAGTGAAGACCCCTAACAGAGACGGTGGGAGAGGAAGGATGTGAGACTATTCCTACGGGTAACAAACCAAAGTCAGGATTTCGTATGCTCAGCCAAGCTCCCAATCCAGTATAGACAGGAAGTGGCCTGATGGAGGAAGAGGCTGGGAGATTAGACAGATGTAAAACACATCGGGGCCACAACTGGAATCTGGCTCCTCTCTGTGCCGCCACAGAAGCTGAAAATTCACAACTGAACATGATAAGCTAGTCTTACCCAAGTGGCTCCACTGTTTCACTTGAATTGCACTGTGAGTCTATAAAATTGGGGCTGGGAATAGACAGATGGAGGCAAACATTCAGCTCCCTGGTGACACGGTCACCTTCTCCTAGCTCTCCCCACCGCTACACAAGTAAGTATTCAAGGATTCGCAGAGGGAACCCGTGGAGGAGCCGCAAAAGGCTTCCTAACCCAGCAGGGCCAGACTCTGTAAGCATCTCACACTATTTGTCTAACATTTGCCTCAGCAAAAATTTGCTGGAGCATTCTTCCCAGCTTCTCCAGTCTCACATATCCTGGCCAGCTGTTCCAAATCAGTTAAGATCCGTATCAGCAGAGAACAATCCTTTCCAGTGTAGGGGGGAGGTCAGCATCCGCCCTTCAGGGTTTCAGCCCGAGCCCTCCCTCTGCAAGCTGCCAAGTCCAAAGAGAAGCCGAGGACAGGCTACCCCGCTTCCCACCCTCCCTCCTCCAACAGCCAGCTCAAGAGGATTCCTTCACGGGGACGTCCCACAGCAGCGAAGCCATGGAAACTTTGCCGTCTAAGGCTGTGGAATTCTTCTACCGGGCTCCTGCAGTTAATCATCACAGCTCCCTGGATGCCCAACTTGGGACTTTAAAAGGTAGCACCAGAGCAAGAAGTACAAACATGTCAAGAGAGAAAAGAAAAAAAGTTGGTGCAAGCTAAAAGATAACCGGCTCAAACCGTTTTCTAAGTAACTGAGTAATTATGAAAAGTGAAAGAAGAAAGAAGCAAATGAAAAACGTGTGGACCACAGCTTCAGGATTCCCAGCTAATGTTGCCTACATTCATACACCAGATCCTAAAGGAAATGTTGCTTCCATTCCTAACCAAAGGGGTTGGTTCGTTTGAAACTTTCTTCTTTTAGCAGAACTGAAAATTCAGAGGCTCCTGTCCCACTTTGGAAAAATGTGTTAGACAGTCCAGAGTTGTGAGTACAAGGCTTTGGAACACTAACTCCCAAGATGGTAGAAGTGGCCTCTTAGGCCAGGTTGCCATGGTTTCTAAGCGACCAAACAGAATATGGCCCTAAAGAGGGGTAGGAGGGTGAACCGCTTTTTTCTTGTTTCAAAAGCCAAGACAGGAGCGGGGTATGGGAAAATGAAGCAAAGTTTACAGAAGGTTACAGGGGGAAGAAAATGGTCAGTCTTCATAGTCCCCATTCTTCCTAGGGAGGGGGTGAAGGCCCTGTTTTTAGGATGATAAGGCACCATGTCGGGGAAAAGTTAAACCTAAGAATTACATAGGAAGATGAGCAACCTCTCTTCTTTATCAAATGCCCAGCCAACCTAACCTAGGAAGCAGGGAGAATACAGGCTGAACACAGGCTCTGGGAAAGGCAAGGCCCTCCGAAGCCCGTGAGTTTCGCCCAGAAGTGACACATAGAGGTTCTGTTCCCCAGAACTGAGACCCACCCCTCTGGTCACTTCCTACACCAGCATCAGTGTACTGCCTCCCCAGGCCCCCGGTCGGGACTCCTGACTCTCATTCCAAAGGACCAGATGGGGCAGAAGAGTGTCGAGTGTCAGAATGCTACCATGTCTTTCCAGCAGGAGCATTCAGCTGAACGGGGCCACCTGACCTAGGAATTCCCTTTCATGCTCGTGACAGCTCTCTGCGTTGTACAAGAACCCCCTGGATGCCTCCTCCAGAGTTCCTGCCAGCTTGACTCACACTGGAGAGGTGGAAAGGACAGAGCTGCCCAGGATCCTCTACACCCAGAAGCGGCGATTGTAGGACCTTTGTAGGTTAAGTACCACGTATGCCCTGCTAGCTTCTCAAATCAGGGTAGGGCTGGGGTTTGACTGGCCACAAGCTAGGAGGCAGGTTTATCAGTGAGTGCACTCCAGAGTTAAATTCCTTGCCTTTTCAGGGAGCAAATCCTCTGCGTTTCCTACCAACCACAGCAAACATCTCCCAGAACCCTGGTCCTTCCCCTTTGGGGAAAGCCTAATGGAAATCCCCTCATTTCACACTGAAACTTCCATGAGCCAAACACTCTGCCGGGCACTGGGACAAAAAGACTGCAGTCTATATGGGAAAGCGGGGGATAGATGATGCAAAGAAATCTGCATTAGGCGTCAAATGAAGGGTGGAAATGCCTCCCTTACCCATCCACCTGTGTGTATCCAACACCTCCAAGGTCTGCCCTGCAGGCCAGCTGGCAGCCATCAAGTTGATTCCAGGAAGAGATCACTCACAGAAGCCCTTGCCCCCCAACTGTGGGCCCCCCCCACACCACATGCAAATAGGAGCTTTCCAGAGCTGCTACATACAGCACACAGGTGTGTGCAGAGTGCCCTGAAAATGAGGAGCCCATGGTGAGCAGGGCACTGGGAGATGAGACACGCCAAGTTTTGCCAGGTGGGTTATGCACCCATGGGCTGGGTTCATCCGAAGGGAGCACCTTGCTAGTATCTTTACAGAGGTGCCTTGCAGCCCGGCAGGGACACTTAACTGTCAACCTGACACGCTGCCTTGGGTCACTAGATTCTAAGAAATACCTAAGGAGGAAAAGCAGAAGTGAACCCGGTGTGATGGAGGCTGCACCCGAAGTGGCCGGCCCGCGGGCCTGGGCCCTGCTGGGCTCGGCCTGGCCCAGAGCTGCCCATGGCCCCAGGCTCCTGCCCCTGGGGGTCTTCCTGAGTGGCACTAGGCTCGCCTCCCCCTCAACCACTCTCTTCCAAATCCACTCTTCCTTAATTTTCCCATCTGAAGAAAGGAGGTAATGAAAGTAACTGATCTCATATTAAGTTGGGAGGTGATTACTTCTTTTGTATCCAAAGGCCCATTGCCTTTGGATGAAGATCAGTTGCATTAAAAAGCTTTAGCAGAATGGAGGCAACAAAGGCACCCCTTTGTCAGGGCTCCCGGTACCTCTGGCTACTCTTCTTAGTACCTGTTCTGGATCCTGGCTCTGTGTACCAGGAAGACACTGATTCTCTCCCTTCACGGATCTCTTCAGAATCTCCAACTTTTGCAGCCATATCTGGGGAGTTTGCTTGAGGTTTTCTGTTAACTGGTGTCAGGAAAACCAAGGAGGAAGGCAGAAAAGTTCTTGAGAGTCAAAGAAGATTGTGGTAAGAACTCATGTCTGCATACTGCTTTATAGTTTCAAAGCACTTTGACGTGATCTGAAACAGCCTCCTAGGATAAGCAGGACTATGGTGGGAAGGGATAGTTAGGGAGTTTGGGATAGACAAGTCCACACTGCTATTACTATATTTAAAATGGATAAACAACAAGGACCTACAGCATAGCACATGGAACTCGGTTCAGTGCTACGTGGTAGCCTGAATGTGAGGGGAGTTTGGGTGGGAATGGACACATGTATATGTTGGGCTGAGCCCCTTCGCTATTCCCCTGAAACTATCACAACATTTTAATTGGCTATGTCCCAACAAAAGTTTAAAATCTAAAAAAAAAAAAAAAAAAGATGAACAGGACTGATGATATTCCTTCTACAGATTTTATAACACATGGTCTTAAAGGGGACATGACTCAGTTAAGGCCACACAAGCCCAGGAAGAGCTTGGAAACTAAGACACACTGCACGCTCTAAGTTCCTATTTAAAAAGTGGACAGAAGCCAGAATAAGAGAGGAGAGCAGCCTATATGAAATGATCAGATAACTTTAGGCCCCGCCCAGGACGCTGGAGCCGGGAGATTCCTTCCCTGATGAGCTCAGAGGATTAGCACAGGGGCGCCCACTCCCTGTAACAGGGAACTGTGAGACATGCTGAAGATGCGTCACCATCTGAGACAGGGCCACCTCGGGCACACAGACTGTGGTCCCGATGAAGGCTCCAAAGCTCTGGGGCGTCGGGGGCTGTAAGAGGGAAAGCAGCAGAGAAGGCAGAAGAAAACAGGACGGGGGAAGACTCAGAGAAAGGAAGAGAGCCTTCTAAGGGAACCCCCAGGCACAAAAGTCCAAATAAAGAAGACCGGACACGCGTCTCTTCAGAAACCCTGTGATTATTGTGTAGTACACGCAGAAATACTGACCTGCCAAGCAGGAGACAATGACACAGACTGATAAGAAGAAATACACAAAACAAAAATGTACAAAAGCTCAAAAGTATAAACAGGAAAACCATGTAAAACCATGGCTGATTCATGTCAATGTATGACAAAACCCACTGCAATATTGTAAAGTAATTAGCCTCCAACTAATAAAAATAAATGGAAAAAAAAAAAAAAAGAACAAACCAAAAAAAAAAAAAACCCAGGAAAACCAAAGCTGCTCTAGAATCTCTAAGCCTGCACCTACAGCACTGAAGATGGAGCACCCCGGGCAAGGTCGGCTCTGTCCCCAGGAAGGCAGCAAAGGCAGGCTGGACGCCCCAGGGGATCCCACTCTCCTTTCCCACGGGCACTTCTGGGTTTGGTGACGTCGGCACATTGAGCACCTGTCAGGAAGAGACTTCTGGAAGGGCGAAACCCAGTAGAGGCTTCAGAGCAGAGTTTACAAACAGCACGCTTAGCTGCACCCTCCCTCACCATCTGGGACAGTGACCCCATCCATGTTCTACTTCAAGGAAAGAAGCTGCTCTCTCCATATTATTGCAAACTATGATGCGCCAAAAGAAAACATTAAAGAAGTCCAAAGATTAAAGAGAAGGGAGCATTCATCAATAGATGATAAACAAAATGTTGCATATCGAACATTGTATCGATCGATACAAAGAAATATCATTCAGCCTTAAAATGGAATGAAATTCTGATATATGCCACAATATGAATAAAACTTGAAAAAGTTGTGCAAAGTAAAGACGCTAGAAACAGAGGACGAGCATTGCAAGAATCACTTCTGCGAAGCGCCTAGTCTAGACAAAGTCATAGAGACAGGAAGTACGTGGGGGCTGCCTAGGCTCAGCTGGGGGTGGGGGGTAGGGTGATGTACACAGATTGCTGTTTAAAGGTACAGTTTTTATTTGGGATGATGAAAAGTTCTGGAAATGGGTAGTGGTGACGGTAGCAAAACAATGTGAGTGCAATAAATACCACTGAATTGGACATTTAAAAATGGTTTAAAAGGGTACATTTCATGTGTATTTTACCATAATAAATTTTTTTAAAAAAGATGAGAAAGCAAACGGAATAGCATTGGTACAAAGAGGTGAGAAGGGAAGTCTAGCTCAGGACTGTGGAACCCACTTGCTGAGGCCACCAGGAGCTCAGCCCCATCTTGGCAGAGGAGGCTGAGGCCCAGTGGCCCAGAGGCCAGCTACCCCAGACTCGCACGGAGCTGAGAGCCCACGGAGGGTCTAGCACACCAGACAACCCACCATCCTGACGTGGAGGCATGGCCAGGCCGAGGGGAGGGGAAGCCGGGATTTCTGAATACCATGCTCTGTGTGCTGGGGCTGGGGTTGGGGGGGTGGTGGCACAGAAGGATGATCAGGGCAATGCTTAATGCATCCTTTAAAGGAGCAGAGAAAGAAGTCAGCCTTCATCTACTCATTCTCCTGAAGTTACCCATTATCAGCTCAGAGCACGTCAGTTTCTACTTAGAACAGGCACAGCTAAGGCCTTCCTGACTCACGAGGAAAATACAGGGTCCCCAGTCTTTCTGAGTACCTCATGTATGACCTCCCTTGATCCTCCCAACAAACCTGGGCAGCAGATACCACCACCCTTGTTTTACAAAGGAGAAAACTGGTTAAATACCTTGTCTCTGGCCACATAGTAAAGCAGAGCCATAATCCAAATCCGAATGTGACAAGGGTGACACTTTTCCCACAATGTCACCCTGAAGGTGCTTTCCAGACACGAGGGCGCTTCTGCTCAGTCACCTTTTAAGATAGAGTGCAGTGATAAGACGGGTTCAAATCCCAGATCCACCATCACTACCTGCTTGACCCTAGGAAAGTTAATGTCTCTGTTCTTCCATTTTAGCATTGATAAAATAGGGATAATAATAGTAACCCCACTTAAAATACTTCACAAGATTTTAAGATAATTAAATAACCTCTGTAAAAGCACACAGTGCTGCCACATAGTAAGCACTCAGACATTATTACGGTTGTTATTTAATGCTATCCATCAGTCCATTTCAACTGCTGGGTCTGGAGTCACGAGAGGCCTGCTCACCAGTCAGAGTGAGCGGTGATGCGCTGCAGTATTCCCCCTTGTTTCTGCTTAAGGAAGAAATGAACACCTTAAGGTCAACCAGATTAACCTCTACTCCAGCGTTAGAAACAATTCTCTTCTTACTGTTCCCTAAAGCACCTACTCTCTCTTATACTAAACTGGGACCTAATTTGTGATCTCCATCATCAAAGTGGAAGAAATGAACACCTTAAGGTCAACCAGATTAACCTCTACTCCAGCGTTAGAAACAATTCTCTTCTTACTGTTCCCTAAAGCACCTACTCTCTCTTATACTAAACTGGGACCTAATTTGTGATCTCCATCATCAAAGTGGTTGGCGTGGAGTCTCACAATCTTACAGACGCCTTTTTTTAAAAGAAAGACTACTCAATTTTGGCTGTGCTGGGTCTTCGCTGCTGCGTGGGGACTTTCTCCAGCTGTTGCGAGCGGAGGGTCCTCTCGGGCTGTGGGACGCGGGCTTCTTATCGCAGCGGCTTCTCCTGCAGTGCAGCGTGGGCTCCAGGGCGCATCGGCTTTAGTGGTTAAGGTGGGTGTGTGGGCCCAGTCGTCCTGCAGCAGGTGGAATCGTCCCAGACCAGGGGTCAAAGCACATTCCCTGCACTGGCAGACGGATCCTTAAGCACTAGACCACCCTGGAAGTCCAATCACTTTTTTAATGTGTTTTTGCTCAGTTGCTCAGTCATGTCCCACCCTCTGCAACCCCATGGGCTATATTGCCTACCAGGCTCCTCTGTCCATGGATTTTATAGGCAAGAATACTGGAGCAGGTTGCCTTTTCCTACTCCAGAGGTTCTTCCCGACCCAGGGATTGAACACACATCTCCTGCACTGGCAGGTGGATTCTTTACCACTGTGCCACCTGGGAAGCTCACCTTTTTTAATAGCTATTTTCATCCTCTTTGAACAGTTGAAGAAGTGGAGGCCCAAAGTCCTACAGTGAACTAAAGTCCTATAGTGGTCAAGCCAGGCCATGAACCGAGGTCTGCCTGCCTCCACAGCTCATGCGCTCAGCTATTATATGGATACTTCTACATCAGAGAAGAGCGGGAAAGTCTACACATGGTAGAGGGGAAAGCAGGTATGGTTGAATTCTACATACCTGGGTTGGAGTCCAAGCTCTGTGACAAGCTCTATAACAAGTTCCCTATCAATAGCATTTACCATTTAGCGAGCACTGAGTATACGATGATGATTGTTATGTGTCAAGCACTCTTTGACTTATTTTCACAAATAGGAAAATAGAGGGGCATTTATGTTTAAAACCTCTTAAGAGGCGAGTTTCACTTTCATACTGTCTGTTGCCTTTCTTTTTCTCATGTTTCTCAGAGCCTCAGTTTGCTCATCTTTAGATAGGAATCAATATTCATTCCCATTTAATTTTCTTCAATAAATGAGTACTTACTAAGTTCCAGATCTTGTTTTAAGCATAGGCATGTAGTAATAAGAGAAACTGAAAATTTTAATGTCTACTTTGTATTTTACATGAAATTATGAAGATTAATGATTCAAAATGACTAACAGCATCTACTTAATAAATGGTAATAGCTATTACTTTCTTCTGTGTCACAGTCTGAACCTTTTTTAACTGCCACATTTCCTATTATCTTCATTCTTTTCTTTCTTTCCATTTTCATCCCTCCACTAGTTTGGAAGTTACATTATTCCTAGTTTTTGTGTTAGCCTAGAAATCTTAAGAATCCTAGAATGTACATTTAACTTAGAAACTTCTGATAATCAATATCTTTAACCTCTTCCCAAACTATGCTAGGAGCTTAGAATACTTGGACTCTATCTTCCAATTTGTATGCTATTGTTACTGGCAATTTTAATGTATAGCTTCATTTTATCGTTAGAAATTAGACACTGTTATCCTTATTTTCTTTGTGAGTAATATTTAGATTTAGCACCAAGTTTACAATTTCCTTTGCTCATCATTCCCCCTTGAACCTTCCTTTTGGGTAATTTTTCTTCTTCTTGAACTATTTCCCTTAGAAGTTGCTTTTGTGGAAGTCTTACTGGTAGAAACCTGGTTTTGTTTGTCTACAAAGGGCTTTATTTTGCCCTCCCTCTTCACAAATTTTCACTGATGACAAAATATTGTGTTAGCAGTTTTTTGCTTCAGAACTTTGAAGATACTATTTCACCATCCTCTTGCTTTTATTGTTGAGGTTGAAAAATCTATTGTCAGTCTAATTGTCATTCCCTTGAAGTAATTTATCTTTTTGGTTACTTTAAAAATTATTTATCTCTGGTGTTTTGTAGTTTCATTATTGTGTGTCTAATGGTGAATTTTACTTATCCTTCTCGGGATTCTTTAGGCCTCACAAGTATATTAATAATGATTATACCTTATCAATTCTTAAGCCATTGCTTCTTTAAACATTGTCATACTCCTATTCTCTCTATTATCTCCTTATGGAGGATTAATTAAGTGTATATTGGAATCTTTTTACTCTGTTCCCAGTGTGGGCAAACTATACAACCTAGGCCAAATCTGACCTGCCATCTCTTTGTATAGATAAAGTTTTTCTGGCACACAGCCACAGCCATTCATTTATATATTGTCTGTGACTGCTTTACAACAGCAGAGTTGAGTAGTTATAACAGAGACTGTGTGGACCACAAAGCCTAACATATTTACTATCTGGCCAATCTCTGGTCTATATTCCATGCTTCTATAGTTCTTCAGCATTTTCCATCTTCATTTCTTCCATCTTCCATTGTCTGTGTAATTACTCAGAAATATTTTACAACTCATTAATTTTATCTTTAGCTGCAAAATACTATTTCAAGCAATTCATAATTGATTTCTTTTACTGTATTTTTTTCATTTTTAGACGTTCTCTTTGGATATCTGCCTCATCAATTGAGTTTCTGTCCCTGTTATTATTCTTTCAATACTCTCCTATTTCTTTCAACGTATTAAATATATTCTATATTTTTCTATATCCAATAACTCCAATGTCTGCAGTTTTTGTGGGTCTGATCTGTGAAATATTATTTTTGCTCTTCAACTTCACTTAATCAGAGAAATGCAAATCAAGGCCACTTAGAGATATTCATAGACAGCATCACTGACTCAACGGACATGAATCTGAGCAAACTCCAGAAGATAGTGGAGGACAGGGGAGCCTGGCATGCTGCAATTTATGAGGTCACAAAGAGTTGGACACAACTTAGCAACTTAACAGCAACAACAAAGAGACACTATTTATACCATTCAGTTGGCAAAAATTTTAAAGTCTGATGATACCAGGTACTCTAAGGACATGGACCAAGAGCAACTCTTAAAATTTACTGCTAGAAGCAAAACCACTACAAACATACTGGGAAACAATCTCTTATTATCTTGTAAAGCTGAATATTCACAGACTAGGACCTAGCAACTCCCTTCTGAGAGTGATACATAGGAGAGACTTGCACAGGAAAACAGGAACAAGAAAGTCTGTGGTAATGCTGTTCTTTATGGTGAGAAAGGGTGATAGCTTCACCAATAGAATAGTACGTAACAGTAAAAATGGATGAACTGCAGCTACACTTAACAGGGACAAATCTTAGTATTATAATATTGAATGAAAATAAGCTCCAAAAGACTGTACACAGTATATTTTTTAATAAAGAATATGAAGTAAGATTAAATAATATATTTGATTAGGCATACACAGGTTTATGAAAAGAATGGTAAAGACAAAATTCTGGATAGTAGTTGGGACAGGTAAGGGGCTAGGACAGAAAGCGCTCCTAGGTGGATGCAAAATATGGGAGTGATCTCGTTTTTGGACTGGGTGACAAGTTCAACATTTTTGGACTGGGTGGTGTCTTCAACAGGTACATTAATACATTAACATAAGCAGTAAAAGAGAGGCATGCATAAACCAGTGAAGAAAATGTATCATGAACCATTCATTTTTGTGCATCAGAGAAATAAAAGGAAGAAAAGGTAGAGATCAGAGAGAGAAGTATGTTTCCACTATTTCTGCCTGCAACATTTTTAATCTGCATGATCAAAGATAGTCATGGATCTACCAAAAGTCAGCAACTCTTAGATGCGCCCTTCTGTTGTCGATTTCACAGTCTAAAATTGCCATTTAACAACACGGTGAATATACTGCATTTGACCATGTTATCTAATAACATTATCAACCAACCTAGCAGTTCTGATTTTCGGGGGTGGGGTGGTAGGAAAGCAGGGCAGAAGGTCGTATCTGCATTATTCCTCTAGAGACCCGAAGCGGGAGGGGCTCGGAAAGGAGGTGGGCGGGAGAGCTAGCAGGGACCAAGTCTCCGGCTGGGGGATGGAGAGAGGCGAAGAGAGGTATTTAATCTCACAATGCAGGGAGACAGCAACCGGGGACGGAGGAAGCCGAAGCGCCAGTGTCCTCCAGGGCGCAGAGCCCCCGCCGAAACTCCGGGTCCTCGGCCGCCACAGCCCCACCCAAGTAGGGGCTCCGCAGGGCGGTCTCCGGGCTGGGGGCGAGAAGCCGCAGCGCCGGCCCCCGCCCGCTTGCCCGTCTCGAGCGGAGCCCCGGGGAGGCCCCGGTCCCGCGCCGCCCGCGCCCGGCGCCCGGCCTGGAGGCGGGGGGTGGGGGTGGGGGGGGGCGCCCGGGGCAGCGGATGCCCAGCCCCGCCAAGCCCGGAGCAGGCGGGCGGCCCCACCCGCCGTGGCCCAGCGGAGCCGTGACTCACCGCGGCCCGCCCGGGACCTGCTCTCCGCCTCCGCTCGGGCGCCCCCAGGTCCCCGCCCTCCCTCCCCCACACTCCGAGCTCAGCCCCGTTCCCTCCAGCCCTGATCCGGAACTGCCCAGACCGCCGGCGTCCCGCTCTGCCCGGCATGCCCACAAAATGAACGTGGATGATCGGTGGATGCATGATGTCAGAGAGGAAGGACAAATATCGGGGTGACTCTGAGATGTTAGCATGAAAGACACCTCCCATCCCGGTGGAAGGGAAGGGCGTGGCAAATCGGAGAGGCTTTAACACAGGAGACCAAGGTACCCAGAGTGAGTGATCTTCCCTTTGTCCTGGGATGCTGCTGCAGCTGCTAAGTCGCTTCAGTCATGTCCGACTCTGTGCGACCCTATGGAGAGCAGCCTACCAGGCTCCTCTGTCCACAGGATTCTCTAGGCAAGAACACTGGAGTGGGTTGCCATTTCCTTCTCCAGTACTGGGGTGTGGGAGACCTAAAACAGAAGGGGGACACGTGGGGAGCCGGAGTCCTAGAGAAGAGTGCAACCTGGTCAGGGTACAAGGGGGGATTGCTTGGACTCAGCTTTTTATGGTCTGTAAAATGGAGGGAGTTGAGTGATAATATAATGTACTGTTGTGTGTTAGTTGCTCAGTCATGTCCCACTCTTTGCAATCCATGGACCGTAGCCCACCGGGTTCCTCTGTCCATGGAATTCTCCAGGCGAATACTGGAGTGGGTAGCCTTTCCTGTCTCCAGGGGATCTTCCAGACCCAGGCACCTAACCCCGGGTCTCCTGCATTGCAGGCAGATTCGGATATAGTAGGATTCTAGGATGTGTAATCTTAATCAAACACTGGTTCCTCTTGACATCTTCAGGAACACATCTGAGCTCTAATAGTATACTATCACA
Source organism: Cervus canadensis (assembly GCF_019320065.1). Lineage (NCBI taxonomy): Eukaryota > Metazoa > Chordata > Mammalia > Artiodactyla > Cervidae > Cervus > Cervus canadensis. The sequence continues at coordinate 75,332,490 of NC_057398.1, forward strand.
CATGTGTAGTGCTTTTAATTTCTGAGAACACTTCTGTTTAGGTTCTACACTGTCCCCCTAGATTATTAATAATCCTTATGGTTAGAAACAGATGACAAATGAGGTTCAAAGGTTAAGGGGCTTGCTCAAAGCCATGCTGTTAGCTAGTGGTATGGTCAAGAGTGGAACTCAATTAAGGGGCTCCTTTTAATGCCTCTAGAGTTCCAGCTTTTCACCCACTTTGAACAAATCTTTCATACTTGCTGCATCTCACCCTCCATCTACAGCATAGGTACGCACCTGCCGAAGAAAGAGAGTTCAAATTTTAGATGAGCTGGAAAAAAGGCCTTCCAAACCTCAGAGGAGTCAGGTGAGGAGGGCCTTCCTCATTCAAGAATCTTTGTAAATAATTATATATTTGTAGGCCCTCTACCTTGTACAAAGTTCTATCACACCCAATATCTCATGTGATTCTTGTAATGACCCTGTAAGGTATTCAAAATTATATTATCTGATATTTTAAGGAGGATGAAAAGGCTGAAGTTCAGAAGCTGGGTGACATGTGTGATGATAACACCCAGTCTGTTATCTTCCTCTGTTATGGCAAGAGGTTCTGGAGTAACCTGAATGAAAACAGAATAACAAAGATTCCCCTATTTTGTAATGGAAACCAAAGCATCTCCCTCCCTTCCCCTCATCTATCTCCCTAGATGGGAGGAAGGGGGAAGGTAAGGGATGAAACCTCCCTGGGAAAGAGGAAAGTGCACGGGTGAAACCTCCCTGTGGGCCATGGGACGACAGTGGAAGGCTTCCCGACTCACACATGAAGGGGGCACCAGCTCATGGATGAGCCTAAGGCTTCATGTCCCAGCCCTCGAGCCTACACTGAAGATGTACCAATATTATTTGGATAAGCCCATATTCATCATGATGGTCATCAAGACTTTTTTTGTCACTTTTAAATGTATAATTGCTGGTTGGTACAACTTGTAAGAGGCTGACATCTCAGGCTGTCATTTCAAAGCATCCCAACTGTTGAGGGGTGTTGAGCTGCCTACCAAAAGCACAGGGACTCTGTCTCCATCAGAGGCACTAGACCCTGTCTTTGTCCCCAGCGCTATATTTGCTAATTTTGGTGGTGCTCACAGCCTCTTGCTCTTCCTAACTCCTTTTTCTCTGCCCCTCCCTGACCTAGGCTTGGATGATTGTTTAAAATAAAACAAAACAAAGAAGTTTCTTTTCTTTAAAAATATAGCCCAAGATAAAATAAACTCAGAGAAAGAAGACAGGAAAAGCCATACAGTTCTTTCAAACCAGGGGGCTAGTGTCAGAGCCCAGACTCAGCAGGAGGAGTCAGTCTTTCTGCCATTAAGAGTAATTCCACTCACAGGTTTATAGGGACTTGATTTAGGGTATTCCACATCTTCTTCCAGAAAGCCCTGCCCCTAGCTGAGCCTGTGTAAAAGCCACTTTACATTTTTAACTCTTACTTCAAACACAGGTTGGCCTGAACCTTCATGTGGGATCCAGACACACAGAGGGAAGGAATTTTTTAAGGCAATTCAAGGGTTCCAAGCTTTCTCCCTCTTCTGATCTTTTCATCCCAGGTTCAGACCTCTGTACCCAGCCCAGGGTGGCTCCAGACTGTCAACTTTCAAGGCAAAGGGTGCAAGCATCAATATCTTTATTTTCCTTCCAAAATCACATCAATCTTTCACCTCAGGTTGCCTACTATTATCGGATTCCAAGAACCATATTTGTGACTGACTTGTGGACAATTCCTTAGGATGTAAGAAAATGCTCATGATATAGTATTGAGTTGGAAAAATCTGAATCAGAAACTTAATATTCAAAGTATTCCCAATTTTGTTTAAAAAATGTGTAGAGTCACCTACATATATAAAAGAATAAAGAGAATATACCAGAATGTTAACAATTATCTTTGGACTTACGGAAATCTTACTTCTCCCTTATGGAAAGCATGCCGGACTTCCTTAGTGGTCCAGTGCAGGGGACACTGGTTTGATCCCTGGGCTGGGAGGATTCCACATGCTGCAGGGAACTAAGCCCTGAGACACAACTACTGAGCCAGCACTCTCGAGCCCTGAGCCTGTGTGCCACAACCACATAAGCCCACACACCCTGCAGCTTGTACCTCACAACGAGAGGAGCCGCCACGATGAGAAGGCCCCACTCGCTGCAACGAGAGAAAGCCTGCACGCAGCGGAGACCCGGCACAGCCAAAAAGAAATTAATCAATTAAAAAAAAAAAGCATGCAGCTTTTCCAGTAAGCGGCCTGAGGTGACCCCTAAAAATGGTCTATTCACTCGACCCAGAAAACCCCACAAAATCATGCAAATCAAGAGGTCCAAATCTTCGTGTTCACTTTAAGAACACTTGTGAAACTGCCCAGGCCATAAAGGGTGTGCATATCGGAACAGCCACCAAGTATCTGAAGGCTGTCACTTTAAAGAAGCAGTATGTGCCACTCCGTCGTTACAGCGGTAGATTTGGCAGGTGTGCACAGGCCAAACAGTGGGGCTGGACGCAGGGTCGGTGGCTGGGAAAGAGAGCTAAATTTTTACTACACATGCGCAAAAATGCAGAGAGTAATGCTGAATTTAAGGGCTTAGATGTAGATTCTCTGGTCATTGAGCACATCCAAGTGAACAAAGCCCCCAAGATGCCGCGCAGGACTTACAGAGCTTAAGGTCGGATCAACCCCTACGTGAGCTCCCCCTGCCACGTTGAGATGACCCTTACTGAAAAAGAACACATTGTTCCTAAGCCAGAGGAGGAGGTTGCACAGAAGAAAAAGATATCCCAGAAGAAACTGAAGAAACAAAAACTTATGGCCTGGGAATAAATGCCACAAAGATAAATGCAAATAAAAGTAAATAATAATAATAATTTAAAAAAGCATGCAAACCAGAAAGTAGGAAAAACAGATTCTATGAATGGGTATGCAAAGAAGATTCTGCCTGCTTAGGGTAACAGAGAAGCAGAGTTGCCTAGGGCTCAGACAGGATGATTAAGGAGCTGAGTGGGAAACAGCCCTGACTTACACTGGGGCACAAGTTAGCTCCCAGTTAGACAAAGGACTCTGGGATCAGCCAGCCCTGGGGAGCTCCAAAGTACTGCTGTTCACAGCAACAGGTGCATGAGATAAGCCGAGTAAGTTAACAGAAGAACAGGCACTTCACCGACAGGAATATGGCTGGGATCCTGGGTTGCCTCATGTTGTATTTATTCCAACAGTGTGAACTGTTTTGTGACCAAAATACCAATAGAGGCTGGACAACAGAAGTGCAAAGGGAATTACCAGCCTTGCAAGGTTCTTAGATGGAGCCCTGAGCTCCCTACCGTGTAGTGGCAGATACAGTTATACTGAGGCGGCCCTAGGGAGCCTTCCAAACTCCCGGCAGGCGTCCAAGGAAAAGGAAGCTGGTGAAGAGGAGGATGCTTCCTCAGGCACGGACTTAACAATTCTTGGAGGCCAAGTCCCTAAGCAGTCTCCTGGGGCACTGGTCACTGTTTCCATTTGCATCCTTGTCGCTGCCTCCCAGGAAGTTCTCCTCATCTCTGCACCTAAGCCAGCTGAGCTATCACCCCATCCTAGGTGCCTCTCCCTCCACCCTTCAAGGTTTTGTTTTCTGCAAATTAACATGCCTGCATGGACCAGGCAGCCACAAAAACGAGTGAAGCAGCCTGAGCATTAGGCAGCAGGGAGAGGAGGCGTCTGTGGCAAACGAACGCAGACGCTGTCTGAACAGGGCAGCGGTTACTGAGCTCCTGCTAACTGTTGCCATGGAAAAAAGGTGGAACTTTTGTGAGAGCTTCCACTTTTTGAGAAGCAAGAAATTTGGATTTCTATGGTGAATCTTATTTTTAAAATTTGGTCACCAACTATAATTAATCTTCAGGGTTGTTTGGGCAGGAGGAGGCAGAGAATTGGGAGTTAAAAATCTCCTCAAAGTATGTTTAGGCCAAACTATTCATTTTACACATGAACAAATGGAAGCCAAGATTTATCCTTAAAGTGATAGAGCAACTTAAATAGTTGAAATCCCAGGTCTCCCGACTTCTAATCTGTAATTTGTCCTTCTAGACCACCCTGTCCGTCATTAGGAGTCCTTTGCAATTATTCAGCATGACATGATGAGATGCTGAACAGGGATGATGACCCTGGGAAGAAAAAAGGTAAACTCTGCTGTGATCTTGACTCTAAAGAAAAATTTCTATTGGTTTATTCAGTTATTCATCCATCCAACGTTTACTGATCATCATCCAGTAAAGAACCAAGGTTCTTTTCATCCAGTTAAGACTCTTTTCATCCAGTAAAGAACCAAGGACTTTACTGCGCTGTGCTTAGTCGCTCAGTCATGTCCGACTCTTTGTGCCCCTATGGACTGTAGCCCGCCAGGCTCCTCTGTCCATGGGGATTCTCCAGGCAAGAATACTGGAGTAGGTTGCCATGCCCTCCTCCAGGGGATCTTCCCAACCCAGGGATCGAACCCAGGTCTCCCGCATTGCAGGTGGATTCTTTGCTGTCTGAGCCAGCAGGGAAGCCCAAGAATACTGGAGTGGGTAGCCTATCCCTTCTCCAGGGGAACTTCCTGACCCAGAAATTGAACCAAGCTCTCCTGCATTGCAGGCTGATTCTTTACCAGCTGAGCTACCTGGGAAGCCCACTGGCTAACCAGAGGTAGGGCACCAGTCCTAGCTCACAGGCTGCGTGTGGGCTAAGCGGATGCTGTAGCCAGAACCGACAAGTTGACCTGTCCCAGCAACCACGCTGCTCACATGAACTCGGTTACGACTTACATGTGCACTTCTTCTGAAAGCATCTCCCTTCACAGGATGCCATCCCCAAGAGACTAAGCGGGCTGGAGAATCTATCTCCTCCACTCCAGGAGAGCCTGGAGCACTTAAGTAATCCACAGGAAGCAGAAGCAAGAGCCCAGTCTCTCATTGCTACACCCCTTCCAGTTCAGGAGGGCAAATTCTGGTTCATGCCTTACCTTGGCCAGGCTGGCACTTCACAACAGCTAAAGTCTCTGTGCGGGTGCGTGCTGGAGAGAAAGGTGATCCCAGACTGGGACTCTCCTGCCTGCTTATTAAGCAGCCTGCTCAATTCCAGGGGCAGCTGGCAAGTGATCTGCCTGACCACATAGTGATGGCATCTTCGGGCCGCAGCTGCTACAAGCAAGTAGAGCGCTGTCACCCATTCTGGCTCCTACAAGAGATTTCCCAGCATGGCTCTTCCATCATCTACCTCCCGGGGAAGGAACGCAGGCCAGGAGCAAACAAAATGAGGGGACTGTAGCTCTCCACCTGCCACTCCTCATTTTGCCAGGACTCTTGCTATACAAGGGTCAAGCGTGATTTTGGAACTGCTGCCATTTGGAAACAACAGAGTCGCCAGTCGGCCAGTGAAGCCTTTTGATGGAGAGCTGTAGGAAGCAGGGGCCTCCAGGCCTTTCAGTTACTTGGGGACAATGGGCTCTGACCCCAAAGGTACTGAGCCCAAAGGTTAGCAGGGAGCAGGTGGGCAGGCTTGTGCCAGGATCCATGGAGAAGGAAGGGAGAATGGGAGGGACAGAAGGGGTAAAATCAAAATTCAACGAGGACCTACTACGGGCCAGGCCCTTAGGACATGGACCACTCTTTATTAATAGATAATCCTTTTTTTCCAGAGAAGATGGAGTCCAGTCACATGAAAAACTTGTCCATGGTCACAAGGATGGGAAGGCAGACTTGAACCCAGTTCCATCTGACTCTCCCAAACCTGGGATTGGGAACACTGTCTGGGTGACTGAGGGCAGAGGGCACTGCTATAGAGAAAGGCATGGGAAGAAATTCAGGATTTGGTAAACTGAACCTTGGGGCCGGAAACCCAATGGAAATTAGCATTATTTTCCCCGGCATTCTATGTCCTATTCCAGTAAGTGAGTTTTCTAGTGTTAGAAACCTCCTTTCACCTGCCCTCTTCACAGGGCTAAGTGTCTGGGATCAGGTTACAGGACAGGAGACACAGCTGCAGACAGAGCCATACCATCCTTTAGAGTCCTCTATGTTGAGGGACTCTTCCTAAAGTCCCCTGTCAAAGGAGAGCTGAGTTAGGGATCAGAGGCACACCCAGAGGGCTATCCTAGTTATTTCAGTGGCCCATTCTTAACAGTTACAATATTACCCTTTTCCCTCTGACCATGGGAAGCCCAGGGGTACAGAAGATACTAAAACAAAATACATGTGATGATGTTTTAATTGAGCATTTACCATGCACCACATACTGTTTTAGGTGGGATATATCAGTGAACAAAAAGACTAAGATCTTTGCCTTCATGGAGCGTACATCACAGCACAATCAACATCAAACAGTCTTTTTTGGTGAGTTTTGATTAATAGAAAGGGTCTTACTGTCAGACAGGCCTGGGTCAAACATTGGCCCAGCCCTAACCAACCAGAGGACTTCTGGGCAAGACACTTGGCTTGCTGAGTATTAGCTTTCTAATTTATAAAATGAAAACAATGACATGTTGTAAGGTTGAAAGATAATATACACAAAATGCCTGGCATATAGCAGGGTTCAAAAATGGTATTCTTATCTTTTCGGGCCCACCTGAACATGCAGATTCCAGGACAACTGACTCATCTCTTCTTTAGGGGCTGTGGCAGGGCGTCACCTCCATGACATCCGTAGGGACAGTCTGCTGTGATAAACAGCATGGTGGGTTTGCATCCGTCTAAGGTCAAGGACTTCCCCTCAAGAAACATTCGCTCCCACCCACAGCCACTGTTGGAGGGACAGGCCTGGGTGTTCATGATTTGATTAGTCCACACTCTCCTCAAGCAGGCCACACAGATCACAGATGATTAGCAGGGATGGACATCAGATCTGATCTGGAAATCAACATCTCTTGATATTTGGGCTGAGAAACTTGAGTTAATTTACTTTGCAGAGCTAAGCAGGAAGGTCATCAGTCTGGACACCGAAACTGCTGCTTGGTGAACCGCGACGACAGCTGTGCATGTGGACGGGGGGCAGAGGAAAGATGCTGTCCGCACGGAAGCTGCACCTCTGGCTGCTAATTCTGTGATATCTCTCTGTAACCTACTAGAGCCCCCTTTTGCTTTTTTGGACTGGTTTCTATTCTGCAACCAGATGATCTCTAAGACAAATCCAGTAACTGTCTCAGATGGTGGTTGTTGTGACATAATTTGAAAGCAGCGTATTTAGTTGACATTGAATAAAAGCTGTCAAATCTCTCCCTGTTCTTGTCAGCCAGTCAGTCATTCAGCAGTGGAAAGAGGAAATTCAGAAACAGGCTAAACTAGGGCTGGACCTCAGCCTGTGTTTTATGAACATCTTTACTAATCTGTAAAATGAAGATAATACTAGTACTGACTTCATTGTCAACTAAGAATATTAAATGAGATAATCCAAATTTAATACCGAGCACATAATTAGACTATTACTTTTTACTGTTGTTATCATTTAAGATGCAACAAGTGTTGTTTTAGATCTTGATCTAGGCAAGGAAAGAGGACACAGTAGGAGCAGAATCTGGAGTGGACGTGAGAGATCAGAGAAGGACACACTGGCAAGTGGGATCAGAGGACTAGGCAGCAGAGAGGACTGAAATGTGAACGGAAAATGCGGAGGGGCATTGAAGTAATAGGCCTACGCACATCCAGCGCTCCGGTGTCTACCCAATGCTGTCATCCACCACATCTCATCTGTCCATCACAACACTTTACAGGGAAGGTAAGGAAAGATGATCTTATGCACACTTTAAAGATGGGAAAGCTGAAGTTCAATAAAGATGTGTATAACATGCATCAACCGAATCTAAATCCTTCAATATCTCTCTTATCCTTCAATATCATACTGCCAAGTAGGGTGGAAGGGCTGAAATGAGAAATAAGGATTGGAAGAGAAACTGGAGGGCTTCTCTGGAAGTTTATTTTTTCTTTCCAAGGTTCCATGCAGATCCCTCTGCACATCCTAGCAACAGAATATCGCCCATCAGATTCTGAGAACATAAGCAGGGGATTGCAAAGTCAGGCAACACTGGGATGCCAGCCCAAGGACTGGGTATACCAGGCTGAACAAACACCCAGCTCCAGCACCAGGCCCTGACCCAGAAGACAAAGGACAAAGGCAAGTCCTTGATCATCAGTTCAGTTCAGTCACTCAGTCGCGTCCGACTCTTTGTGACCCCATGAATTGCAGCAGCCAGGCCTCCCTGTCCATCACCAACTCCCGGAGTCTGCTCAAACTCATGCCCATCGAGTCGGTGATGCCATCCAGCCATCTCATCCTCTGTCCCCTTCTCCTCCTGCCCCCAATCCCTCCCAGCATCAGGGTCTTTTCCAATGAGTCAACTCTTTGCATGAGGTGGCCAAAGTATTGGAGTTCCAGCTTCAGCATCAGTCCTTTCAATGAACACCCAGGACTGATCTCCTTTAGGATGGACTGGTTGGATCTCCTCGAAGTCCAAGGGACTCTCTAGAGTCTTCTCCAACACCACAGTTCAAAAGCATCAATTTTTCAGTGCTCAGCTTTCTTCACAGTCCAACTCTCACATCCATACATGACCACTGAAAAAACCATAGCCTTGACTAGACAGACCTTTGTTGGCAAAGTAATGTCTCTGCTTTTTAATATGCTATCTAGGTTGGTCATAACTTTCCTTCCAAGGAGTAAGTGTCTTTTAATTTCATGGCTGCAGTCACCATCTGCAGTGATTTTGGAGCCCCAAAAAATAAAGCCTGACACTGTTTCCACTGTCTCCCCATCTATTTCCCATAAGGTGATGGGACCAGATGCCAGGCAGGAGGGCCGAGAGGAGCTACTCCACGTTCAAGGTCCTTCATCATCAGGCCAGTCTTATTGGTGACACAGGGGTGCCCCGCCCAGCTCAATCCATCACGGAATCTAAGCCTGATCTTCCTGAGCTCAGGGGTTAAAGGTATCTTTCAAGGACACAAATGCAAGTTCTCGGGAACACTGCCACGATCAGGGCTTGCTGTGGGTGCCCAGGCTCAGGACACTTGTCCTTGAGCTGAAAGTAGGTGATTCTTAGTCCTTCCCTGCCTTCTGGACACCCTTCTTCCCAACTTCTAACACTGCGCCTGACACACAGTTTGTGCTCATTTTGCTTGCTGAATGAACAAATGAATAAATGAACAAGCAAATAAATGATACATTGGCTCTGGCAATAAAATCAATCTGTTCTGTCCTATTACAGTGGCTCAACTCTGCTGATTCTTAGCCCCTAAATCAGAGGTCCCAGACAACCCAGGTTAGTTAGCTGCCAAGGAAGACGTGAAGGTCAAGTGTTTTCCCTCCACACTCCCTCCAAGAGGCCACATTCTGAAAAAAAGGGGAGAGCTGGGGATACCCAGGCAGGAGGGGGGTTCTGCCCGCCCTTTTCCAGGACCTCTGCTTCTCCTCTGTGTTACTCTGCCTTTCCCAGCTCAAGGCCCAGGTGCCTGGGAAGGGATGTGGAAAGGACCAAGAGAAAAGGCCAGGCCTGTGAGAAGCCGCAGTGATTAGGGTGGTGCCAAAGTGCTTCTCCTTTGCATTTTCTCTAGTCCTGATGACCTTAATTGCTAATAATAGCAGCAACAATAACAATCATGGCACAGCAACTTTATGGTTTCTGGCATCTTTCTTTGAAAAAGCTTCTAGCACATGATCTCATCATGCCACACATCATCCCAAGAGGGGCTAGAATAATTGTCCCAATTACATGGGTAGAGAAAGTGGGTACCAAGGCGATTTGACATCCATCTGGCTCATGCAGAAACGCGTGGAGGGGCTCAGGGGCCCAGTCATAGGCGTGGAGTGGGGAGAACTGGGCTTGGCCTCCAACTAGTCTGGTGTTCTTGGACAAGTCTCTAGGTTTCAGTTTTCTCACTTGGGATAAAAGGAAATTGAACCATTTCTCCAGCTCAATCCATCTCAAATGCTTTGGCTCAATAAAATAAAACCTCCCCAACCCAAAGCCTGGTGACCAACCTCCCCTGGACCAAGGTCAGAAAGCCCCTGGAAGTCTGGATGCCAGCTGTGCCCATCGGGCATTCCAACAGATGTCCTACAGGTGCTTCCCACAAAGAAGGCTGTAGTATAGACAGCGGGGAGGGACCATCAAAAAATCCTCCCAAAGGTCCACGAGTACCAGGAGAAAAGCAGGCAGCAGGCTGCTGCTGAGGCCGGATGCCTCCTCCCTGAGACCTGGGCGCTGGCTCAAACAAAGGACTGGAGGCATTCCAACAGGAGGAAGCAGACAGCCTCCCTCACCTGCCAGAGCGCCTGACTCTCCAGGACGCTGAGAGTCCTCGGCCAGATGCAGACAGCCCTTCCTCCCGATCCACCCATCCTCCCCATCCTCTCCTCCATCAAAGCTATTATCTCTCCTCATTCCAATCCTGTTTGGCAATTACCTCCTCTAAGGATGGGGTGAGACCTGTCAAACTCTGGCCTCCACATTCTCACTAATCTCCCTTCAGCGCTCAGCATCCCTGCGCCAGATGAGGCTTCAGCTGTGTGTCCCGCTGCGGTCTGCCACTGGACGGGGGGAATTAGATCGCTATTTCCTATTTCTTCCTTTCTCAGTTCCCTCCATTCTCAGCTCTGAACACACGAAGCAGGGCACAGGAATAGTGAACTACAGATGGACAGCACTCTCCTCTCTACCCACGGGCAGCTGCCCCGGCCAGTTACCAGAAAAACTCATGCTGAAATCTCAACTAGAGTCTGGACAAGGACCTGGCTAATGTGTCTACCTCCAGGGCTAAAAGCCTGGATTGAGAGATAGGACAAACCAGCCTAGCAGCTGGTGACTCTACCCAAATTTCTCTGAACCCAATCCATTGTTCAGATGGAAATCTCATCTCTCCATTCCACTGCACTGACTGTAGTTCCTGACTTCCAGTGTTTAATAATATTAATGTTAATTTGAATCATATTAAGTTGCCTTTATAGGTCAAAAGAGGCTGCAAACTGGCAATTTCATATGGTTCGACCTAATAACTCTCTGGAGGAATCATGTTTCTTAGGAAATAAGTAAACTCCTTGAAGTTTTGGATTTCTGTATCTCCAGCCAAGCTTTCTTAATTTCTGGTTTAGGACATAACAGAACCGTGGCCTTGGAGGCACTGAGTATGTGCTCCATTAACTTTCAGACCAGTGGGGATGGGGAATCTAAGAACTTTGTTCTACTCCCAAACTTGGAGGGTGTGGCTGTCCACAGGGCAGATGCTTTTAGGCCTCCTTACAACTGGTCATCCTGGGACGAAGGATGGAACTTAGCTACAGGATGTTACATTGTGCTAGACTCTATGATAAAAGAGCTTGGTTCCGGTGTTGAGTTTTGCCTCTTGGTAGAAAAGGAGCCTTGAATCAGAAATGCCTATTTGTCCAAGCTTGGTTTCCTTTTATAGTGGGAGTGGTTAAGGCCCAGAGACGTCACCTGCCTCAGTCAAGGTCACTCGGTAGTCATAAGCCCAGATCACCAGTTTTCTGACTCCCAGTCCTGAGTTCTTCTGGCAGGTCTGGCAACACACAGAACAAACCCGGCCCTGTCTGCCCCCTTCCAACTTCCTGGCTGCTGCTCTTTCAGGCTCCTCAAGCAAGACAGAGGGGAACTGACCGAAGGATCCAGAGTCCTCTCCTATTGGAGAAGGGCCCTGAGTCAGCACACAGGACTCAGCCCCAGGGTACCCAGGGAGAAAAGAGAGGAGAGAGGAGAATGCAGGCAGTCCTGGAAACCTGTGCTCTCTCCCGAGTTAGAGCCAGGCTGAAGGCAGCTGTGGACAGCACGGTCACTTGGGTTAGTGGCCATGCAGCCCCTGTGCCGTCTCCAGGGGACGGTCCAGGCGTCCTTGCTTAGCCCACACTCAAAGGCTCAGGGCAAGCACAGCTGGGTTCCCTCAGAAGCACCTCATTGTAGAATTCCGAAGGGATGTGAAAGTTTGGCAGAAGCGACTTCTGAACCCTGGTGGATCCCTCCTCTTATACTGAGGGCCATTCTCAGAGGGCAGGCAGTGACTCTGGAAGCCTCCGTCCCCAGGCCTCCCCAGCCAGCCGTGGCCCTGCAGGCAAGCGCCTGCGTCCACCTGCTGCTCCGGGCTGCCCAAGCTGCTCCCACCCAGAAAGAAGAGCCTGATGCTAAGGGCAAGGGGAAAACAAAAGCTTCCCGGAGGTGCTGTGTGCCTCGAGGGAGCTCAGAGCAGACGCCCTGTCAGTTCAGTCAGAGGGGTGAGTGAGGGGTCTGGGAACCCGAGGGTCCTCCCTGGCGCTTATGTCTCCCCCCGCCTTGGTGTTAGGAAACATTTCAAATCTGAAATGTTGAAAAAACAGTGCAATAAACAACTCCAGACCCTTCACTTAGATTCACCAATTGTTAGCATCTTGTATACCCTCTTGATGTATATAAATACACACATAGACACACACACACACTTTTGTTGGCTGAACCATTTGAAAACCACTTGCAGACACTGTGCCCTTGAATACTTTTGCATAAATATATTCTCTTATAAAATCATTATCATGGCCATTAGCACACCGTTAAAGATTAACAATAATGACATGTCATCTAATATCTATGTTAAAAATTTCCCAGTTGTCCCAGAATGTCTTTTATGGTCTTTTTATTTTTTTTTTCTGACTCAAGATTCAATTAAGGTTTATGCATTGCATTTGGCTAAAATATCTCTTTAAATCTAAAGAGGTTTCAGCCTCCCTACCTTTCTCTCCAAACACACAATTTTAATGTTTTTTTTAATAATTCACTTTTTTGAAGTCTCAGTTGTCATGGAGAATGACTCTCATTCTACCCCAGTAGATTTTTTTTGGCTGCTAACATCCAGAAATGCCTGCCTTATTTCTTACTAGGTTTTTCAACATTTCAGGCTGATGATATCAAATAACAGTCTAACTACCAACTAATTTCGTACCTCTAAACATCTGACAGATTAGCTTTAAAAAGGTGACCATACTAAGTGCTGGTAAGGATGCAAAGCAAATGGAATTATCAGGCAGTGTTGGTTCAAAATAGTACAGCCACTTTGGAAAACAGTTTACCAGTTTCTTATAAATTACAACTCTGAAGAAATGAACAATTTCCCCACAAAAACCTGAGTCCAATATTTATAGTGAATTTATTCACAATCTCCAAAAACTTGGAAACAAATACAATCTTCTTAAACTAGTGAACAGATAAACAAGCTGAAACAATGGACATCTACTCTGTAATACACACTCTTGAGACACAAAATGACACAGGAGGATCTTTGTCATGCTTGGTGAAAGTCAGACACGAAAGATCACATCCTGTGCAATTCAGTAGGATGTTTGGGAAAGGCAAATATTGTGGTTCAGTATCTCATGGCACATCAGGGTCTTTTGTAAGAGAATAGACCCTGATGCTGGGAAGGATTGAAGGCAGGAGAAGGGGACGACAGAGGACGGCTGGATGGCATCACCGACTCAGTGGACGTGAGTTTGAGCAAGCTCTGAGAGATGGTGAAGGACAGGGAAGCCTGGCGTGCTGCAGTTCATGAGGTTGCAAAGAATTGAGCAACTGAACAACAACAATCTCATGGTGGTGGTGATTATATGATGATCACTTTTGTCCAGACTCACAGAACTGCACACCAACAAGTGTGACTTTTATCACACAGGAGCAGTTAAAAAGTGAATAGATTTGTTAGATGGGCAGGCAAAGGAATAAAAAGAAAGGCTCTCATTCTAGATTTGTCTTTCATCTCCTCATGATTGGATTCAGGATACACATTTTGACAAGAGTATAGGTGATATGATTGACCTTCTTACAGCAAGAACATCAGGAGGAATTAATGCCAGGTGTTTCCGCTACTGAGGATGTTTGGTTATTTGGTTAAGGTGGTCAGTGCTGACTTGCTCCACTGTAAAGATAGGTGTTTCCTTTTCTAAGGGGTAACTGTGAGGCAATACGCTAAGACCAACCCTTCACCCAGTGGTCTTGGCATCCATTAGTAAGTCTAGCCCAAATCAGCTATGATTTTACGGCTGCAAACGGGTAAGTTAAATGTTCTGTCCTCACTTCCACACTTCACTGGCATTTATCTATACAGTTTCCTCTCCCCACTCCTCCCTGCTCCATTTTAACTTTCAGAATGGACTCAAGGAATCTTTTATTCAGTGTCTTACACTCTATTACATTCCCAGTCTCACACTTGGAATCAGTATTTCTCCAAGGAGCACTGCTTTCTTTTAATGGAAAGTGGTACTTAGAAATAAAACTCCAAGCACTAGGTGTATTCAATGCTACTGCACAGCATTGCTTCTGACCCTTCCAGGGGATAGACCTAGGGGATACATAAAGAAAAATCATAGGGTTTTGCCTCACCTTCCCCCATTTTTGTCTCTCTTCTTCCAGAGTAAAACTCTGATTACCAGAAATATCAACACAGTTACTTCTTTGAGCTAGCCTATAATAATCAGAAAAGCTTCCATTTTATTACACCAATACCACAAAGTTCTCTGAGATCTTTTTTGCAGTTCTTTTTATCCTTGGAATATACATTTCAGTATGGATATAGAGTCAGGGCACTAAACTAAAAAACTACTAGAATTAACTCTCTTATTTGTGATCAAATTGATATTCAGTTAGGATCTTTATTTCTGTTGCAGTTAGCTTTAGAGTTTGCTTTTTCCTTTCTTTTTGATCTAATTTGTGAATACATAAAATATTTACCTGGTTCAAAATTCAAAACAGTCTAAAAAGATATCAGTAAAGTTTCATGCCAATCTCTAGCCTCTATAACTTGTTTCTACCTACCCCCTATAGGTAACCATTTTAATTAATTAATTTCTGGTTTATCCTTCCTATGTATATGCATGTATCAGTTTGCACACACACACAAAAAAAAAGCCCTATTTCTCCCACTTCCTCAACCCAAAGATGGCATACTATGCACACACTCTTTTGCATCTTGCTGCTTTTACTTAATAACATATCCTAGGCATCACATATCAGTTCATAGAGCTCCTACTCATTTTTTTGGCTGCATAGTACTCCATTGTGTCTATTAAAGATGGGCACTGATAGTTTCCAGACTTCCTAGTTGGCACAGTGGTAAAGAATCCACCTGCAATGTAGGAGACATGGAAGACGTGATTTAGATCCCTGGGTCATGAAGATCCCCTGGAGTAGGAAATGGCAACCTACTCCACTATTCTTGCCTGGAAAACCC
The DNA here is from genome assembly GCF_019320065.1 of Cervus canadensis. NCBI lineage: Eukaryota > Metazoa > Chordata > Mammalia > Artiodactyla > Cervidae > Cervus > Cervus canadensis. Next base: position 75,347,719 of record NC_057398.1, read on the forward strand.
CACACCAGAGAAGCTAGGCTACAGTCCACGGGGTCGCAAAGAATCACACACAACTGAGTGCACACACAAAGAGACATCGATAGTTCCAATGATTTCCTTATTACAAATATACCTTAAATAATTACCTTGTGCACCTGTCTTTCTGTATTTGTGAATGTGCATTTTCTGGATAAATTTCTAGAAACAGGACTGCAGGGTAAATGCATATGTTGTTTTTTTAGACACTGCTAACTTGCTCTCCATAGGAGTTGTACTAGTTTGCACCCCTGACATTGATTTTGCAGGTGGAAGATCACAGCAGGATGTTATGAAGTGTTCTAAGCTGAGAGTTTCCCTGAGCTTACCTGAGAGTCTTTAACTCCTCACCAATTAACAATTAAGCTCCCTCTGACCTGAGTGATCCGACTCAAGAAGGCCAAAGCAAAGGAGTCTCACTGATTTCATCCCAGTTCATCTCCCTGAATTATCTCAAAGACTTTTGTACCTAACTTGGGAAACCAGAGCAGAGAGAAATGATGAGGCTGAAGACTATAGCCAGAGAAGAATTAAGAGTGAAGACAGTCCAAACGGGGGCGGGCAGGCGGGGACTGTTACCTGTGTTCTCACCTCCCTTTTCTCTCCTTTGGCCTGTCTGATCCACCCCTGTCCCAGCACAAGTTGCCTGCACCAGCTCCTCCCCTGGCTAGCAGTCGGTGGCTCTGGTTCTAAGTAGGTTCCGTCTGGTTTTCCTCCTCAGCCCCGTCTCTGTGGGCTGAACACTGAGGACGGGCTTATGGTGGGGGCCGCAGTGCCAGTCATTTCTGCTTCACCACGTGCAGAGGAAATAAGTCAGTGGAACAAGAATGGCCCATACAGGGAAAAAGGAAAGAGGAGACAGCGAGATGCCGGGAGAGGAAGTGGAGCACAAAGCATTCCACCCCAGCCTTCTGGACTGCAGCCTGCTTTCCCCCTCTGACCCGCTCTGAAGCAGGGGGAAATGAGCGGGGAAGGGACAGGCATCCCAGTTGACTCTGCCCAAGTGTTCTGCTTCCCTGGGACCCCTGCCTGCTCATCCCTCCCTCCTTCTTACCCCCACCCAGCAAATACCCATCAGAGGTGACAGGAGTCAGTGCGGGTCTGAGGAACAGGGAGCCCTATCCCAGGGGGTTGGTGGAGGAGGTCGGAGGCTGGGGGAGAATTCCTCCAGGGAAGGCAGTGGGGCCTAGGAGGGGCATTCCTCTAACAAGGTGAACTCAACACCAAGCCGACCTAAGCCAGACAGGACTCTTAAGGTGCTGGGACCAAGAAGGAACATCCTCGCCTTCTCCCTCCAAGGTTTGGTGGGTCTGGAATGCCCTCAGCAGCAGGCCTTCTGGGTCAAAGGCCAGGGGAATAGAAAAACAGAGAAAAGGGCCCATGGGGGTTGCTGAGAGAAGCTGAATTATTCTGGAGTAAGAGGCAGTTTCCTCTGTAATATCTGAAACGCTGGTAGGTGGCCGCGGGCCAGGGCTGGGTTGAGTGGCCCAGGACCCCTCTTCTCAAGGGGCCGCGGCGAGAGAGGCACAGAGTCACGGCTCCCCCGCAGCACCTGCTACTTCTGCCCCCCCCCCCCCCGGGCCCTCCCGTTCTGACTTTCGTGGATACCCAAGGCCATCGACCCCCGACAAACCTGACTCAGCACCCCTCCGGCCATCACCAGGGGAGCGGGCGTTCCGGTTCCAGGGGAGGCCGGAGACCGCAGGGAAGCCACGAGTCAGCCCGGGAGAGGCGGGTTCCCAGACCCCCCGACGCCACCTTCTCCTGCGGGCAAACACTGACTGAGCCCGCGGTGCTGAGAAGCCCGGGTGGAGAAGCGAACTGTGCTCGGTCTGCTGGGTTCTGAACCCAGCCAGGGCCGCGGAGTCGGTAACCCGGAGGGGAAGGAACCGGGCTCCGGGCACCCCCGGGGGCAGGGACCCGCGCGCGGCCCGGAGGCCGGGGTGCTCGGCGAGCTCCGACCCCGCAGGCCCGGGGCGGGGCGGCGGTCGGGCGTGGCCGCGGCGGAGGGGGCGCAGCGCGGACCCGCCCCGGGCCCGCGGGGAGGGCGTGGGGAGCGGGGAGCCCCTCGGCCCCCGCCCGCGGCTCAAAGCGGCGGGCGCGCCCTGCGGGTCCGGGAGACGCCTCCGCGAGCCCGCCGGGGTCGACCTCGGGTCAGGGCCCTGCGTGGGGGGCCGGCCGCGCGGACGCGGGGGTTACGGGGCCCCCCGAGTGGGAGACGGCGCGGAGAAGGGGGTGATTTCGGGGTTGTGCTTCTGCAAGATGGTGGCGCGGAGGACGGGGCTCCCGGGCCAAGAGATGAGCTCCTCTCCTTGGCTTTCCTCAGAACCCAGGCGGGGTCCTGCCGTGGGCCCCCTGCCCACGGGGTAAGGCCCCCCTCGCTCCTCCCGCAGAGTCTAGGGAGAGGCGCGGTCTGACCTTGCAGGAGTGCAGGCAGCCCCGTCATCCAGAACCCCAGAGTGGAAATGGGTTCCTGTTGCTTCCCGGCCTCTATGTCTGCTCGCCCCCAAATCTTCTGCTTCCTTCTTTCCAGGTTCTAGCCTCTCGCCTTTAAGACTCTTCCGACCAAACTGGCTGAGGGCGAGGGAGAGAGCCCGGTTGCACACACCTGCCCTCCCCAGCCTCGGGGGCAGGACCGGCTCCCCAGCACCCTTCACCCGCCCCAGAGCGCGCTCCGCAGGCCGCCAGCCCGGGCCGCCCGCCGAGGGAGCCCGCCTCCTACACTTTCTCCCCGGCTCCCTGCCCCGGAGGCTCCTCTCCCCCGGGCCTGCCCCAGCCTAGGATGACCTTGGTCTCGTCCCTTCCTTCCTGGTAAAAGAGGGCCTTGAGCTGAGGGGGCGATGGGGGCAGGGGGCTCCAAGTGGTAAGGACCAGAAGGGGCAGCTCTGGGGGGAGGCTCCGGGAGGGAGACGAGACCGTCACTGCCGGCCAGGCACTCCACCCAGGCGAGGTGGGTGCGGTGGGGTTTTCCGGTCCCTTCGGCGCCCCCACTGCCGCGGGGCCTACTGCGTCAGCTGAGACCCCCTCCCCCCCACCAGGCTGGCGGGCACCAACTTCAAGTTACTGTGAGTCTGGCAGGTATGCCCGGGAGGGCGGTGATCCTGGCCAGCAGAGTGCCCACTCTCTCCCAGGATGTGGCCAGCCACTCCCGCACCCTCCACACCCGGCAGGAGCGCGGTGGATCCTTCAGAGAGATGACGGAGGCGTATGTGAGGCTGGACTCGCCTGCAGAGGATGCCAGCTTGCCTCCTCCACCCCAGGGGCGAGCCAAGTATTTGAGCGAGTGTTTGTGAACCAAAAGGAGGGACAATCCCAGCATGAATTTCTAGCTCTTCATCAAGACAGCACAGTGGCCCAGGATGCTGGGACCCTCCTAATGTTGCCTGTGGCCCACTCTAACCACCAAACATTCGCCAGCCCCGTGAAACTGCAAACTTTCCAACTTCACCCCTTCGCCTTTCTCCCCTTTGGGAACAGCTATATATGGGGCGGTGCCCTCAGAGACACTCATACAGTTGGTTCTTGACGCTCTGCATACACTCAAACAACAACGGTATGAGGGAACTCCCAGCTTTTTCCACGACTAATTATAGACGTGAAAGTCTGAGGATGTTTTGCAAGCGGTAGAGAGAAACTGCTGAGGTTTCCCTACAAAGCCAAAGAAAATGTATGCATTCCCCTTCCCCACCCCCAACTTCTCCTAGCCCAAACCGCCACTCACCCCCCAGTGAGCCCTTTCTCAGCCCCCAGAGCTGCCCCTCCTTCCTGTTGAAGATTTCATACTCATTTTTTTTTTCCATCTCTCTTTAGGGCTTTCAAGAAAGGGAACAGACACGGAAAATATTTCTGCAACAGTTTTCCATTCTGTGTCTCATTCCCAAGCCAAGGGGGAGGAGGGGGCAGGGAGGGCAGGAACGAATGGGGGAAAACAAATGCTTTTGCCAAAAGCTCAATTTGGGTATGAAAAATACAGACCCTCCACTTCCCTACCCCCACAGCCTAAGAATGACAACTAGGGGGAAAAAAGGAGAAATCACTTGTTTGATTATATGGTTTCTAAGAACTGAATCTAGGAAGGAAATATAGTATTTGACAAATCTGTGCACATATACACACATACACACACCCTAAACCCAGTCGCAAGAAATATGCTAGGAAGAAGAAATTCAAGGAGTTAAACAAGTCATTGAGAGGAAAGAAAGAAACTAAGTTTGCAAATCACGATTCAATTCATTCTCTGCAATCTTACCTCTCTTTCTTAGCAAAGATCCAGGCTTCTGCACGCGGGACTCCCCCTCCAGCCTTCCATGGATAAGGGTAGGGTGGGGGGTGTCCACCCACCGGTCTCCCCAGTGTGGCAACCACGCCGGAGTTGCTGGCTGGTCTCTTCTGCTTTCCTCGCGGAGACCAGGGAGTGGGCTGGGTCTCCACCGGCCCTCCCAAGGGAAGGACCTCTCAGGTTCCTGGAAGGAAAGGGCGCCGGGGAGCTGGGCGGGTGTCCCTGGTCTTGCTTTTCTCGGAGGGACGGTTCCGCAGGAACTTCGCGCCCCCTTTCAACGCCCGGATTTAGACGGTTTCAACAGCAGAGCTTTCTTAAGAAAATGCTTGTCATGGCAACAGCTCCAGCCAACTCGGGCCAGACTCTGGCTCACCAGCCCGGCCCGGGCGGGAGGAGAAGGGGCGGAGCGAGGCCGGGCCGGGTGGGGCTTGGCGGGGAGCCAGGCCATTCCTCGCTGTTAAGGTGGCCCCGTTGCAAGCTGCGGTGGCTTCCTGGTTTGTCTTAAGGCGGCGAGGGGAAAGGAGGGGAGGAATCCTCTTTCCGGTGGGGTCTCCTCTCCGCCCAGCTCTCCCTGGTCGAAAGCAACGCAGGGTGGGGGTGGAGCGACGGGTGGGTGTGGGTGGCGGTGTTCAACGGTTGCTGGGTGGAGGGAAAAAAGGAAGCTTCTGCAGGTCGTTGGCTTCCTGCAGCTCCTCTCAACCTCTTACTGCCTTGGACCCCGGACCCAGAAACCCACGGTGTCTGCGAACTTGGCCCAGCCCCTGCATCCTCCTTCCCCGGTCTGAGTAGGGAGCCTGCTGGAGGAGAAGGAATTGCTTTGGTGGAACACACCTAGACACAGCTTTGCTAGTACGCACACCTTAGTGCACAATCCTTACCCAGATCTCACATACCCGCTGCCTGGGTAACCGCCTCAGTAACCACCAGGGCCACATCCCCAGTGCGTGATACTAGCTGCATAATTTGAATCCTGCTATGTGGGCTATGGCGCCAAAAGCTTTGTATACATCATTTCTAGTGTTCATGACAATCTTTTTTAAAGTTTATTTATTTTTAATTGAAGAATAATTGCTTTACAGTGTTGTGTTGGTTTCTACCGAACATCAGCATGAATCAGCCATCAGGATACATCGGTCCCCTCCCTCCTAAACTTTTCTCCCACTTCCCACCCTATGCCCCCACCCCCAGGTTGTCACAGAGCACCAGTGTGAGTTCCTGCGTCATACAACAGATTCCCACTGACTCTTTTACATGCGGTAGTGTGTGTTTCCATGCTCCTCTCTCCATTGGTCCCAGCCTCTCCTTTCCCCCACCCCTCCTGCCCGCAAGTCTGTTCTCTATGCCTATGTCTCCACTGCTGCCCTGCAAATCGGTTCATCATTACCAGCTTTCTAGATTCTATATATACGTTAATATATGATGCTTGTTTTTTCTCTTTCTGACTTACTTCACTCTATAATAGGCTTTAGGTTCATCCACCTCATTAGAACTGATTCAAATGCGTTCCTTTTTATGGCTGAGTGATATTCCATTGCATTTATGTACCACAGATTCTTTATCCATTCATGTGTCGATGGACATCTAGGTTGCTTCCATGTCCTAGCTGTTGAAATAGTGCTGCGATGAACACTGGGGTACATGTGTCTTTTTGAATTATGGTTTTCTCAGGGTATATGCCCAGTAGTGGGATTGCTGGGTCATGTGGTGGTTTTATTCCTAGATTTTTTAAGGACTCTCCATACCGTCTTCCATAGTGGCTGTATCAGTTTACATTCCCACCAACAGTGCAAGAGGGTTCCCTTTTCTCCATACCCTTTCCAGCTTTTATTGTTTGTAGATTTTTTGATGATGGCCATTCTAACCGGTGGGAGGTGATCTCCTGGTAAACTTGAAAGGTACTTATTATCTTCATTTAAGTTGAGGAAATTGAGGATCAGTGACTCGTCCAAGGTTACACATCTGGTTAATAACAGAGCAAGGATGTAAGGCTAAGTCAGACTGACTCCAGAGCCATGTACTTCCCTGCACTTGTATCATGTTCCAGCACACATTTCCATGTTAACTTGCATACAGATATTCATGCACACTCATACACAGACTATAAACTGTCAATCACACTCACCAGCATTGTGGAACAGTGCCACCCCTAGATTTTGCCTAAAACCTTCTGGCTTTCAAGTGCAAACATGCACCATCAACTGGTGCACATCTACATTCACTGACATATTCCCACACCTCCCTTAGCAGGCATGTAAACACAGGCAGACACACACACTCATATACTAATGGAAGGCTGATTAAAACACACCTCACAGGTTAGAGTTGTAAACTATGATGTAGAGAAGGTGACTGGCCACAACTTCAGGGTTTGGGAAGAGACCTCTTTGATCCTCCCATCTTAACCCAACTCCTCACACACACCACACCTGTCCTCCTTTTCCCATCCAGCCTCCAGGCCCAAGCATGAAAAACCACGTGCTTGTGGAAAAGCAGAGTTGTGAGTTAGAGCCTTGTGGTCTGGTTTTCCTCTGCCTATTCTCACCCTTGCCAGTGTCCTACTGTTTGGGTCCTTTCTTTCCTCTATTTTTTTATTCTAATGTTTCTCAAGAACTCATTTATGTCCTATTTCTGAGCCAGGGAAAGTTAAACTGACAAAAGTAAAGAAACTGTTCAGAGTGGTTGGCTGGGCTCAGAACTCAGAGTTTCCTAATGTGGTGCTAGAGATTGCTTGCTCCCATCTATCTTGGGAACTGAATCCAAAATAAGTCCCATGCCTACCCTTGTGCCTGTCTTTCCCAGTCCAGTAGATGGAAGATTCCAGGGGTGTAGAGGGGTGTTTAGGGTCACGCTCTCTGGAAGCCATCATGGATTGTTTTTCAAGCAGTCCTTTCTTCCTAGGAAGTGAAAGTCTCCCCGCCCCACCCTTGGCATTCAGAGGAACCCGAAGGTGAGCTGTGCTCTCATTCAGCCTCCACCTCTCTTCCGACTCCTCTGGTCCATCCCACTCCACTCTCCAGAGCGTTTCGGTGGAAGGACTGGTGGTAGGGATAGAGATGTTAGAGTTTCTAAGGTCCTACCAAAATGTCAGCTTCAGGAGCCCAGATCAATTGTTGAGGAAGACAGGGAAATGAAAGGAACTGAATCAGTGAAACAGAACTTCATATTTAATGGCTGTCAGGCTCCCTGCCGGATTGCAGCAGCTTGACATTTTAGTCCCCAGTGAGTGTCAGTTGCATCTTTATCATTCATGAGAAAGCCAGTGTCTGAAACGGTGCTTTATATGGATTAAAGTGTATTTTAAGCTTGTCTGCAGTGGCTGTGTGTGGAGGCCTTGCCTAACTGTTCTGTAAGTTTGCCTTGGAGGAGTAACAATTTAGACGAGATGTGTGGTCCCATTTAAGGAAGGATCTACTTTGGCAGTCTGGCATGTAGGGGCCGGGAAATGATGCCTGGTTAGTATGTGAAAATCTAGAGAGTCTCCTCAGACTCCCTGGGTTCGAAGGAGGCAGGCTGTGCAGGGGAGGTGCTGTCCAAAGAGGTGCCGAGGCTGGCTGGGGTCCCTAGGCCGTTTCAGGTAGATCTGCCCCATGTCCCCGTCACTCGTGGGGCTTGTGGGATGAGGGGAGAGCCCCCAGCCCAGCCCGACTCCAGCCCCTGGCAACCAGGAGGGAGAGTGTGGAGTGGCCGCGGCTTCATCTCTGTAACTGAAACAGTCCTGAAGCCAGTGTTTGCTGGACGCCCAGAAGCCTTGGTGCCTTTTTTCTTCTAGCAGCGGGCTTGAGGTCTGGAACAGATAAAAATAAATCTACCATAAAAATAACTGCCCAGTGTGGGAGAGCAGAGGCGTGCCCCTTCTCCCACCATGAAGAGTGGAGGTATCGTCTCTCGCACTGAAAGTTCCTGGCCGGGCTGTTGTGGATGGCTGGTTGACTAGCCTCTGACTAGACCCTTTTCCTTCTTCTCCCTGCCGTGCCCCTGCCTTCACATGTTCTCCGAGCCTTGACCTGTAGCCTGGCTCTCCTCAGCCAGGTGTCATGGCCTCCAGTGGGCCAGGCCAGTGGGCTTCCATCACTGTCGACCCTGTCCCCACGCTGACTCTTCCTTGAAGAAAATGCAGTCAGCCTTGTCTCTCCCTTAGGTGTTTAACAAAGCATGTTCCTCTGGCCTCTTGAGTCCCCCGCCTGGAGTTCCCCAAGTCACCAGGGCCAGTTCTCCCCGGCTTTCCTGAATGACGGCTGCATCTCTCCTTACTGTGGGTATCTACTGTTTATCTGTCTAGAACACCAACTTCCCCCTGACACCCAGACCCAGTTCTTCTTGAAGACGGTCTTTCTCCTCACTGTTAATATGGAAACTCCTTTTATTAGATGCCCATCCCTACCTGGCCCAAAGTGAGCCAATTATATTCCTTTCTGAGATTTTTGACTAAAAGGCCAAGTGAAAATGAGGCTTGATTCCCTCCAGCAAGGACACTCAGAGGAATGAAGCTCTGGAAGTATGAGGTACTGTGTTCCCTGCCACATGAAAGAAGCCTGCCATCTTAAAGAGTAAAACTTGCGCGCAGAGGCAGAGAAGAAAGCTGAGGAGCGAGTTCTGGCAGCATTTGAATCAACGCGACCTCATATCCTACTATACCCTTGCTTTTCCTACAAGTGAGTTAGTTATATGACTCATTATCAATGCGTAATCTAGACTAAATTGGGTTTTTTGATCACTTGTACTAAGTAATATAGTAATATAGAAACCTTTAAGTCTATATGTACCATTTAGATACACTCATTTCAGTGAATTTCATTCATTCATTTTATTCGTTACTGAATACCTACTGCTCAATTCAGTATACATATTGAATGGCTACTGTTTTAACATCCACTGGGCCTAGATGAGGCATGCAGAGATAATAAAGCTTATCATTTAGTGGAGGAAAAAGGATGTTCACAGCATAAATAACCACAATAGAAGGTGTTATAGTTATTCTTTTAAACAGTTATTATTCTTTTAAATGTTTATTGAGTGCTTACTATGTGCTAGATAGTATATGGTGAAATTTGAAGTATGAAAATAGTTCTCTGGAAATTCCAGGGAGTGATGACTTTTGGCAAAAACATTAGAAGGCTCTGGAAAATAGATGGTATTTGGAGGTTCCTGAAAAATCTTGAAGAGTAAGCTTGCTTTAGCCTGTTTTGAATTGGGGGAGGGGGTGGTGGAGAGGGGCAGGCTGGAGTGGTGAGCAAAAGTCCAGAGGTAGGAAGAGCAGAGAGTGGAGGCTGGAAGGTAGGCTTGGTATGGACTCTCCAGAGCCCTGAGTGGCCTCTTCAAGTCTATGTTTAGCAAGCTGGCTGCGGCAGCATGTAGATAGCTTGGAAACCTAGGTGGCAGGCAGGGATAATCCCCACCCAGGGCAATGCTGGGCAATTTTATGTAGTGTAGTTATATATAACATAGTCTCCCTGTTCTCTGGAAGCCTCTGATCTAGTTGTAGAGACACATAAAACAGATCACAAAACAAAGTGTGTGATTAAGTCTAAAGCTTGGATTCAGATGAAAAATCCAGCGAAGTTCTAGCGAAAGGAAAGCTGATGATGGGCTGGAGCCTTTGGGGAAGACTTTTTAGAGTTGGTGGGACTCCTGCTAGACTTCAAAATTCTATCCAGGGTCTCCTCGTTCCCCTGCAGAACAACTCTGGTGATGGCTGAAGGCAGGGTAGACAGAGGCATTTATCCCAGCAACATTTGCCCCCATGCCCTTTGTGTGTCCTTATACATAACCCAAGACAAGGCTGCTGATGGAAAGGAAACTGGAAGACAGAGCTTAGGAAAGCAATTTGGCTGCAGGTTGGTCCCCAAAACTGGGGGACAAGAATGCCTGCTAGCAACGGGGAGTCAGTGTCAGAGATATCAAGACAGAAGCCTAGTGAATGAGCCTGGGCCAAGATGACAGGTAATAAAAGAAGACTGCTGCTATACAAGAGCACAGATAGCCAAGACGAGCTCATCTGCTCAAACAAGGAACTCTCAACTCTGTGGTGAGATCTGTTCCAGGAACCAGATAGGGAGCACCCTATCCAGGAAGGCAATAATGATTTCAGCTGGGAGGGCCCAAGGACGATGAAAGGATGGCTAGCTCTGGCTGGTAATATGAGAGATAAGCAAATCACAGCAGCTGTCTCAGCAGCAATAGCAGCAACAAGCTGGGGCTATTTTTCCACTGCAGGAAACTTGCTGGGCCCTCCACAGGAGGCCTGGCTTCCAGCTCACCCCTTGCTGAGTGTGGGTGGTCATCTACCCTAGACAAGCAGCAATTTCATTTTTTCCACTTCCTGGGATTTCTGTGGAGAGGACTGGGTGGGACAACCTTTACCGAGATCATTAGAAAGCACGTGGGTGGGACAACCTTTACCGAGATCATTAGAAAGCATGTCTGAGCTGTAAAGGGTGTGATGCAGAATTAAATCAAAGGATGCTTTCTCTGCTAACTGGAAGGAGCTGGTCTCAGGATCACCAGTCTCTGCCACCACAGAGGCCTTTGGGACGCAACTTTTATTTGCTGGATTTTTGGTGTTTTGTTGTGTTGCTGGTTTAATGCTCTGATTCTGGCAACAACGAGGCTTAGCAGGGGTGCCGAGAACTCCACCTCCTTCTGTGATCGCAGGCAGAAGAGCGTTTATGGTGGGGAAAGAGTTGAGATGGGCAGTGGGTGTGTGTTTGAATAGGAAAAACGTGTGTGTTGAGCCCCTCCTGGAGTGAAGGAATTCTCTTCCTCATCTTTGCCTCCCTGGTGACCAAGCACATCTGAGATGTCTGGGGCATCCTGTGAATGGAGGAGTGCAGGATCTAACATGGGAAAGTCTGGACCAGTAGAGGCGAGGGCCAGCAGCACTTTGGGATCCAGCGCTTTTGATCATATGTAAAATTGGTTTGATTTACTTGGGAGCATGTTTTACTGTTCCAATTTTACTCTTGTTCAGTTGTTTTGGAAACTTCAGTGGTTTGGTTTTAATTTCACTTTGAACTCATTAACTAGTTGTTTTTTTTTTTTTTTTAACTCAAGTTCGATTCGTGATTTGTTTTTCTAACAAAATATTTGTCTTGCATTTGTTTCAGTCTACCTCAAATCAGTGTCATTTAAAAATAATTTTTGGTTAATGTCTGTGTTCAATAGAGCTGAGAAAGTAAATGTAGAAAGAAGGGAACAAGTGATGACTTTTAAATTTAATTTTTAAACCTAATTAGAGTGTCAGCAGTGCCTTAAGTGCTCATTAAGTTTCAAATAAAGATCAAAGAAAAGCCAATTGGAAGGATCCTTTCTGGCCTCCACGCCAGACAGGAAGGGTTTATAATCTGTCCCATCTCACAGGTCCTCTGTTCAGAGTCTTTAATAGCTCTTCCATGTTTGCACAGTACTTGCAGTTTACAAAGTGCTTTTTCTGCACAGAATAATTGGATCATTGCAGTAGTTGTACATGGTAGGGAGATTAGGGTATGAGCTATTATTCCCGTTTTCCAGGTGGGGAACAGGATTGCATGATATCACACAGTTTGTTTGGCAGGTCCTCTGCCTGCTCAGCCAAGGTGTTTGTCTCCTACTTTGAGTTGACAGGCTTTCTCACCCTGCATAGCTTGGGTCAGTTTTTCAGACTTCAGGCCCTCAAGCCTCAGGGGATGCTGTGGAGACCTGGGGAGAACAGCCCTGACTGGGAATGGCTGCAGGAAAGAGGAGGCAGCAGTGGTCCTCCATCCCAAGAACTGAATTCTAGCCCCTCTGGTTTGTTCTCAAACTGACAGTGGGTCCTAGATTCCAGAAATCCTCCTTCCTTCATGTTTTCATCTGGGGTAGACCACAGAAGGTGGGCCCTCACACAAACCCAGAGTGGAGTTTGCTCTGCAGGGAAGGCTTAGGCTGTTTACTCCAGGACCTAGGGCCCTTCAGTCCCTCCTGTTATTCAGGCAGCTCCTTAGCCCCCAGTCTTCATACCCTTCCAAACACCGAGTAACCTGAAAGTTTCCCACAGGGCCCTGGGTAAATGCTTAGGCTGAGCACTTACCTTCCAGTGATTTCTCCAACTAATGTTTACAGACAATGAGCAAGCCAACTCACTTGCCTTATCTCCTTTCATTCTGGCATTCCTAAGAAGTAAGTGTTGTTACACTAATTTCATGGGAAATGAAGCTCAGAGAGGGCTGCTAAACAGTAAGTCATAGAGCTGTTTGCAGCTCTAGACATTCTGACCAAGCCTGCTGTGCCCGCATACTTCTGCTTTACTTGAAACAACAGACATATGAGTGTGGTGACCACCCACTCTGGACAGGCGCCATAGTAACCATTTGTGCGAGTTATTTTATGATAGGAGGTCCTGGTAAGGAACACAGTACTAACAAGCCACCACCAACCGGAAGTGCTCAGGAAAGGTCATAAGGAGATGCAACGTGTCCTCCCACCTCCCAGAATCCTCCTTGCTGGCAGCCATCTTGACTGAGCAATGCGTGCACCACCAGGAAGGACCCTGAGTCAGAATGACTGGCCAAAAACAACCCAGAAACTAATCCCATCACCATGAAACTGTGAGCCACACAGCAGAGCAGTCCTCCTGGGTTCCCTTACCCTCCTGCTCTCTGCCCGGGCACCCCTACCCAATAAAGTCTCTTGTTTTGTCGGCATGTGTGTTTCCTTGGGCAATTCATTTCTGAGTGTTAGGCAAGAGCCCCCTTTCAGGCCCTGGAATGGGTCCCCCTTCCTGCAACAAAGCCAGAGTGGCCAGTTCAGGGAGGAAAAAGAGATTTTAAATGTTTGGCTTGTCTGTGTGTCTATCTCAGTTTAACAGCCTCCAGAAAGCAAAGGACTGTGGCTGGTCTACAGGCTTTTTGGTCAAGAGAGAAGGAAGAGGGAGAGAACACCAACTCTGTGTGTTTAACCTGGTGTGTGTGTGGGGGGGCGGGGGTAGTTAAGCAGATGGAGGGCAGACCCCAAGGTGAAGGGAGGGTTCTGAGCGCTGGAGTGCTGCCTCTCCCCAGTGACCACCTACTCCAGAGCTCTTGGGGTCTCAGCCTGACCTCTGGAGGTGTTGCACCCTGTGCTTCTAGGAAGTCACTCAGTCCACACGCCTAGCTCCAGGCAATCCTGCTAAGGCTCACCAGGTAGAGAGCCCTCTTTCTGAAAATCCCCCTGAACAAGGAGATTCTGCTGCCTGCTTGCATTACACATTCCTCTTTTACCCATTAGAAATAAGTAAATTCTTCAGAAGGGCTAACCTGAATCCTTCTTATTCAGATTCTGGTAGGCACTCACCAGAAGCAGAAAGAGGATGATAAGTGAGATAGAGCTCATTTTAAGACTTTTGCTCAGCTGTCTTCCCTGGCACCCGACTCCACACTGGTATTTGGAGTCTGGAGCTCTACATTAGAGGTACTCTTGTCTGCTGAGCTGGAAGTGAGGGTACCAGAAAGAGTGCATCCACCAGAGTCAAGGACAGATGAAGCGGGGCTGCTGCAGCAGGTGACTCCAGGCTGGCTTCCTTAATCTTAGTTTTTTCTGGGATTTGGCGGTTGTGGAGTGAAGAGAAAGTATGTCAGTAGGAAAATCTATTTTTCTTTGCATTGTGTGTTGCGTGGAGGGGTGTGGATTATTTGACCAATTTAAGTGGCTACAGACAGTGTTCTATTTTTGGTTCCTTGAGTGTCCTTTTGCAAAGTGTTCAGCTTCTATAGGCCTCAGTGGACTCCCCACACCTGTGGCTTGGGAGCCTGGAAGTGGGATGCATGCATGTCTCTCCTGGTGTTTGAAACCTGGTTAATTAGTTTGAAGGAAAGACAATGGCAGCACTTTAAGCCAAGATCCTTGGGATAAGTTAAAAATAAAGAGTCAAATTCTGAAACTCTTCTTATCAGAGGAGCCTTCAGAGGTCATCTGGTTCTTTCCTTCCACATTCCAGGCTGGTAGGTTCTTGTCACCATCCAATCTAGCTGATTCTATGTGAAGAGAAAGTTGTTCCATACCCTTCCCCACCACACCCAGTCTCTGTGAGGACCGGCCTCTATTCCTGCACTTTTTGTTGACCATGGCGGATGCAGCAGTCCCTATGGTGCATTCCAACGGGACCGCCTGCTTCTGGGACCTTAGGGCTTTATTCACCATAGGAGTCCTTGGTGCCCAAGTTGTTATCACCCTAGAATCATAGGCATTGGGGTATAACTTCTTGGTAATTACCCCTGTGCCATCAGCGTGATATCATTTCCATGAGATAACTAGCCTGGCAATAACGAACTTGTTAGACTTCTTGTATGATAAAGGCTGAGAAATAGTTCTCAAAATAACTGTCACTCAGATCTGCTTGCTCAGCAGTCCCTTAAGACTCAGCTCACGTGTCACCTCCTCTGAGATGCCTTCCCTGAGTCCCCTCTCCCAAACACAGGTTAGGTGCCCCTCGAGGCTTCAAAAGTGTTCAGAGGTGACCTCTATTAAGGCACTTACTGTGTACTACAATGATGGCCTATTGCTGGGTCTCCTTCCCATTAGACTCCAGGCTCCTTGAGGGCAACTCATCTTACTCAATTTTGTATTTCCAGTAGTTGACACAGTGCCTGGCACAACAGGTGCCTGACAATTTACTAGAGCAAAAATGAATCAACAGCTGACTGAACACATGTATGAATATAAACTGTGGTTGGTGTTAAAGGTTTGGAGTTAGTCACAAAAGCATCCCATCAGATTCCAGAGGCAGGCAGACCAAGAAGTCTGCCACCTGGAGGTCTTTAAGAAGGAGCGAAATGCTATCTGCCTCTGTGTGTGTGTGTGTGTGTGTGTGTGGTCACTCAGTCGTGTCCAACTCTTTGCGACCCTTTGAACTGTAGCCTGCCAGGTTCCTTTGTCCATGGGACTTTCCAGGCAAGAATACTGGACTGCATTGCCACGCCCTTCTCCAGGGTATCTTCCCAACCCAGGAATCAAACCCATGTCTCCTGTGTATCCTGCATTGCAGGATTCTTTACCCACTAAGCCATCAGGGAAGCCTTGCCATTCACCTGGTCTGGGCTAATTTTGGTTTTGCCAGGCTAGGAATGTAAGTCTCTGACCTTGCAAACCACAGATGTTAAAAAGGGAGGTAAAGAGTAGGGTCAAAGTTCTTCCTTTGGGAACTCACCCTCAGCTCCCTCATCTGTTTCTGAGGCTGCTTGTTGCAGAATAAAGTTGAAATGCTCAAAATCCTTTGAAATAGGAAGTCTTGGGTGGGGTCTATACCCACCATTGATCATACACTTCTGAATTTCCACTGTGATAAAGGTTTTAGTTAGGATACTGTATTTGAATCTACGAAAACTTGAGGG
The DNA here is from genome assembly GCF_019320065.1 of Cervus canadensis. Classification (NCBI taxonomy): domain Eukaryota; kingdom Metazoa; phylum Chordata; class Mammalia; order Artiodactyla; family Cervidae; genus Cervus; species Cervus canadensis. The sequence continues at coordinate 75,363,334 of NC_057398.1, forward strand.
GTTAGTATCATTATCCTCATTTTATTGAAGAGGAAAGTGAAGGTTTGTTAACTTATTCAGTGTCACACAGCTGGTATGTAGCAGTACTCAGTTTCAAACCTAGTTTCCTTACTAGGAAGGAAAGCCCATATTTTCTCTTCCAAAGCCTGGGGCCCATGGCCTGTGGCTCCTGGACTTCTGACTGTTCCATCCCCATCCCTCTGCCTCTACATGCCCTCTGTAAGCATAGAGCTCACAAAACAGTTTATTTCTGGGTCTGGCATCTTGGTGGATAAACTCAACCCCAATGAGGTAACTGATGCAGTCTCTGCCATCCAGGATGGGCTGGCATGGGCTAGCCATCACACACTGACTGTCACACACTAGCTAGCACAGCCACATTTCCAGTCCCCTCTCCTGGATTCCCATTCCTTCCGTCCCAGACCATGGCCAGGGATATTTCTCTTAACTTCTCCTGTCACACAGGAACAAAACCTCCTTTGTCTGGGCAAAAAAATTACTCTGATTTTCATAACAGCTCTCTCAATTCAAAGCCATCACATCCCCTGAATTATGAAAGCTGGTGTTTTGCAAGAGGTTTCTGCCTCTTCTGGATGCCTATGAGCAAAGAAATTTTTGCTAAATATTCATTTTTCTTGAACTCACAGTCTTTTAAAATGCCTTGGAGAAATTCAAGTCAAATGTTCTGTTTTAAGATTGAAGAAACAAAGGTGGATAAGACTGACTCTGGCTCTTGAGGGGCCAGGAGTTTGTCAAAAGTTCCTCATGGCATCCATTTGTGTAAATGTTTCACCTAGCGCTGACAAATACTTTAGTAGTTACATTGGATGTCTTCATATTAAGAAACTTGACCCACTGATTCAGGATAGGGTCTGAATTGCAAATAGTGGTCATTTGCATCTTTTTCTGCTTCTGGTAACAGCAGCTATTTACTCCAGGATCTAGGGCCCTTTTATGTAGAGAAATCCTCTAATAGGGTGACGTGTCCAAAATGTGAGCTTCAGATTTGATACATACACCTGCAAAATTTCAGGTCCCTTTGCTCTGGTGGGTAAAATCACCCCCTACCTGATTCCCTGAGTGGCGGCACTTGGACTTTTTATTTTTCCTTTGAAAAATCACTGCTGTGGGAACCATCACAATATTGTAGCACAACTATCCTCCAATTAAAAATAAAATACAATTTTTTTAAAAAAGAAAAATTACTGCTTCCTCTCACTAAAATCTTGGAGTTTGGGAAGAATTGGCCCTACTCCTGACTTCAAACCAGGGGATGAGACTCAATTCTGGAACTTTGGTCAAAATCCCTTCCAGTAGAATTCACGCTAGTAGCGTTAACACCTGGATATCTGGGGCCATCTTGGCAATGCCTCCTGGAGAGCCAGCATCGAAAGTCCAGCTGCAAGCGGCAGAGAAATCAGTCCTGACAGTGAGATTTCAGTAGGCAGCCAGGTCTGATATACTCATGGATTTTGCTCAGGCCAGGTTTAGTTAGGTTGCTTTTCATTGCAATGGAAAAAATCCAGACTAATATTGGACTGAGGCCCATATCATTTACCAAATAAAAGTTGCCTTTTTCTACCGGCCTGAGGGAACAGGAGTGAATTCTTCCCCCTCCTACATCTCCTGCTATACACTGGTCTTTTCTTACTTCCTTTCCGCTTTCAGGTTACCCCAGAGTTTGGTTTAACTGGATTTCATCAGGATAAGCGTGTTAGTGTGTGTAGATGATGGAGGAATGAGCGAGTTTCCAGTGTTGTCCTGGTGGGGCAGGTGAGGCCATGGGGGGACACAGAAGGAAAGTCCTCGGTTCAGGGTGGGTCCCGCTGCACTGAGTCCCAGAAACAGCCCTCAGGATGGTGGGTCACTAAGCTCGGGTGAGGGGGTAGCAGGCCCTCAGTGGGCAATTACGCAGTCTCCTGAGATGTCCACCCTGCACCTTCTGACTCCTGATACTGAGATCACTGTCCTCTTTGCTTCAAAACTCCACAATACCCAGAGGTCTTGTTTCTATCCTTTTCTGTCTAAGACCCTGCCATTCAGAGAATCAGCTGGGGGTGATTTTACCCACCAGAGCAAAGGGACCTGAAAATTTGCAGTTATAGGTATCAAATCTAAAGCTCACATTTTGGACTCATCACCCTATTAGGGGATTTCTCTACATACAAAATACTGTTCTAGTGCATCAGACCAACAGCGCTCTTTGGGGTATTGCAGACAGATTTGTCAGGCACTCCTCTGTTTGCTCCACTCCTCTGTCTCCCTGGCTCCTCCACCCATCTTGGCTTCTGGCTAGATTCAGTTTCTGAATTACCATCCAGAGAAGTGGGACTTGTATTAATTATCTGCACAATATTCATCCCCTCTGGCCTGTGCTGAGATGAAAGGAAGAACATCCTAGCTAGAAATGCCTGAGGGAGGGAAGCTGAAGAATGTTCCAACCAAGGACTAATGAAGGAGCCGTGCCCATCAGGCTCCTGGGAGCTCTTTCCAATCCAACAGGAACCAGTGTCTTTCTGTCTCCAGCTTGGTTGTGGCCTAGTCCACAAGTACTGCCACAAGCCTAGAAGCTACCTTGGCTGGGTTCTTTCTGTATTTGAACTGATCTCCCAATGTCCAGCACCCTCATGGACTCCAGGTAAACGTCCCCCCTCACCACCCACTGCTGTTCCCTATTAGGCTGACTGGACACCCAGAGCCGTCTGTTTTCACATGGGCCCCTGTTCTTTTGGTCCCAGGCTGCCTGAGGTTATCTCCAGGCCCAGTTTGTGCAGCAGCATCTGCATTTCTGTCTCAATCTGGTTCCATTTGGTTATTTCCTCTCTCTCAAGGTCCCAGTCACCTTGAACTAGATCAGTAAAACAGAAAGCAGTAAAGTGAAGGGGGCTCTGAGCCCCCTCTGCAGGGCAGGCACCTTTGTTCTGGTTGTGGTAGTGGCTGTTTCATCCACACTCATTTGTCCCATCTTTGCTTGACCAGCAGCACGGTACAGCCGGGGTGCCCTGGACTCTGAGCCATCTATAGCCTGGATCCGAAGCCCTGATCGCATTAGCCTAATACTCCAGCTAAGCCCAGCTCATTTGCTCATTCAAAACAGCTTTAGCATAAAGTCTGTGCCTAATTTTGTTATAGCTGCATGACGAGTTATGGAACGTCTATGGTGTAGTTGACTATAAAAACTTACACCTATGAAAATTCAGTCAGTGCACTTCTGGGTTCAGTTCAGTCGCTCAGTCGTGTCCAACTCTTTGTGACCCCATGGACTGCAGCACACCAGGCTTCCCTGTCCATCACCAACTCCCGGAGTTCACCCAAACTCATGTCCACTGAGTCGGTGATGCCATCTAACAATCTCATCATCTGTCGTCCCCTTCTCCTCCCGCCTTCAATCTTTCCCAGCATCAGGGTCTTTTCAAATGAGTCAGTTCTTTGCATCAGGTGGCCAAAGTATTGGGGTTTCAGCTTCAGCATTAGTCCTTCCAGTGAACACCCAGGACAGATCTCCTTTAGGATGGACTGGTTAGATGTCCTTGCAGTCCAAGGGACTCTCAAGAGTCTTCTCCAAGACCACAGTTCAAAAGCATCAATTCTTTGGCACTCAGCTTTCTTTATAGTCCAACTCTCACATCCATACACGACTACTGGAAAAACCTATGAAAATTACCCAATAGCATAATAAGATTCAATGGACAGAGGAGCCTGGTGGGCTGCAATCCACGGGGTCACACAGAACAGGACATGACTGAGTTACTGAGCATGCATGCATGCATAATAAAATGAGATGTGAATGACACAGAGTGTCTGGAATGGTCTGTGATTCGTCGTTGCTTGAATCAGAAGGGAAGTGCTGTGGGTGTTCCGAGGATGGCGAGATGTCTGGCACTCTGATTGTTAGGGAACACCTGTATGGATTGATGCAGGTCTTGAAGCTTTGGAGGATATGGACCAAGTGGGTCTGAAATTATAGGGAGTAGCTGGAACTCAGGGAGGCCTGAACTTCGGGGAAATCATCCTCCTGAAGAACATTCAAGTTGAGGCCTGCCTAATTGAAGCCAAAGGTTCTTGTCAGGGGCAGTGGCAGATGAGAGAATGTGACACTTTCTCTAACTCTGGGATAGATTAAGAACTCATTTGTCAAAATAAGTAACATTTATTGCTAAAGTCTTTTACATGCATCAACTCATTTAATCCCTAAAACAATGCTATGCAATCAGCATTTAGATTATCCCTGATTTTTAAAGATGAGGAAGCTGAGGCTCAGAGAGCTTAAGACCCCAAAGCTATATCAGGATTTGAAGCTGTGTGTCCTCAAAATACTTAACTTGTCTCACCATATCCTGCTGCCCACCCCGCCCCGGTCCTCCTTCCTGTGGGTCCTGTGACTCATTCTCTTTCTTGGCAGACCCTATGGTTTTTGATAACTTGGTGAATGAGGTCATCCTGATGTTGTTGCCACACCTAGTGGCCCCACGTCCGTGGGCTCCTCAGGCCTCTTGGCTGCTGGAGCAGGAACTCTGCAGCTAATGCTGCCTGATTTTTTGTTTGTTTTGGTTTTTGGTTTAAGTTTCTTCTTTGAAAGAATGAGGACCAGGTTTCCCAAGGGCTGAGCCAAAGCCATTTAAGTAATATGCTCAGTTACGTAAAGAAGCTTTTTTTTTTTTTTTTAAATCAAGAACAGGCGTTCTCATCTCAGGTGAGCTCCCCATGCTGACAGCACTTGGAGCAGACTCTGCCCTCCCTTTTCACTTGAAGACTTAAGCCCGATATGCCAGAAGCCTGCTCGTTACACCAAAGCCTTTACCTTCCCAGGCCTCCCCTCCTGGCCCTTGTAAACATGATATGTTGGTTGTCAGTGTCTATCTCCCAGGACTCTCAGGGTGTTCTGTGATTAGTCGCTCAGTCTCTCAGTCGTGTCCGACTCTTTGTGACCCCATAGACTGTAGCCCTCCAGGCTCCTCTATCCATGGGGATTTTCCAGGCAAGAATACTGGAGTGGGTTGCCATGCCCTCCTCCAGGGGATCTTCCCAACCTGGGGATGGAGCCCAGGTCTCCCGCACTGCAGGCGGATTCTTTACCATCTGAGCCACCAGGGAAGGTGCTTCTTGTAGCGGGATGTGGAGGGAAGTAATAGGGAGGCAGTCAGAGGGGGCTATGCATGCTAAGTGAATTCCATGGGCTAGGCACTGTGCCTTCTATATATTTTAAAGCTGAATTACAGTAGTAGATTATCAGTACTATTGGCCTCATTTTGCAGTTGAGAAGACTGACACTCAAGGAAGTTGCAGAGAAGTCCATCAAAGGCTGAACCAGGATTCTCTTGATTCTGAAGTTATTTATCCTTCTGTGTCAGGCCTCATCCAGCTTGAATTTTATCCTGTAGGCAATGGGGAATCACTGAAGGTGCCCAGCAGGAAACCAAGAGGCTACAGGAGTATTTTAGGAAGGTTAATCCAACAGCAGTGAGTGGGATGGATGGGAGAGAAATGAGACCAAAGCTGCGAGGACAGGTTAGGAGGTTTCTGCCACAGAGTCGCCCTGAGACACCTCCAGTGAGGACAGGTTAGGAGGTTTCTGCCACACAGGGACAGCAGAAGCAGACAGGATATTAACAAGGAGAGGAGCAGCCCTGCACGGCTGAGAGGACCCCGATATGATGGGGAAACCTTTCCTTCGTTCTGATTAGTCAAGGGTGTCGCTGGCTCTTGGTGGCCAGTGCCGGTGGTGAGACTCGGTTGTCCCTCCTGCTTAGGTCAGTTCATCCAGGAGCAGAGGCACATGTGGGCTGAGAAGGTACCTTGCTCTGCTCCTGGGCAGGGCTGGGCCGGGTTGGCTGCTCCTCCTGGGCAAGGCCTAGGCCTTTGAATGTTCTATTTATCTAGCCCAGGAGACGGCATCATGTACGCTCAGTAAATCGCAATTGGAGTGGTGAGTTCAGAAGTGTCTCTGACATAGAGAATGAACAACACTCTTTACGAGCAACTCACCTCCTCAGCTAGGGGAGGCAAATGGGTCTAATGACTGCCCCTTTACTGTTGGGGAAGCCAAGGCTCAGAGCTTATGCGACTTTCCCACGGTCACCTGCGGAGCCAGAGGCCAGAGTCATGATTCAGGTGCACGGTCCTAAGCTTTGACCTGAAGTCTTGCTGGTTCCCCACCTCTTCTCTCTGTGGTGTTGAACAAACAGGTGAAATTAATGGCAAGCCTTCCAGTACGGCGGTTTATGGTTTACAAACCTGCTTCCCATTCATTATCTCATTTGATCCTCACAGCAACGAGATATTATTATACTCATTTCACAGAGGAAGAAACTGAAGCTCAAAGAATTGAGGGCTTTGCTCATTCCACTGTGAGTGACAGAGCTGGAATCCAAAATGAGGTTTTCTGACTTGAAGTCCACAGCTCTGTCCCAGAGCCATGAGAATAAGGGGAAAAAAAAAAAAAGGAAAAACAGGGCATCAAAGAGGAAAAAGAAGACTCAGAGGAGGCAGGGCAGTGAACACAGCGTAGATGGTTCTGGAGGCCTTCAGCTTCAACATAATAAAAAGCTTCTGGGCAGAAAAGATTGTTCATTGTAGGCGTGAGTACCAGGGGGAATCAGTCTATCCGCTTGGGGAGTGAGCCTGGCTCTTCCTAGAGGTTGATGAGTGAAAGAAATGACCTTTGAAGAGTCTCCCCCTTCCTATCCACAGATCTTGTGAAGAGAAAGAAGCCAGAGAAAGAGCAAAAATGGACGTGTCAGCATTTTTCTGTTAGGTTCCCAGTGAATTAGGCTGAGTGCATGGATGGGTGGATGAGCCTTAGGGAAATTGTACATCTACTCAGCAACACACCACATGGTCCTCCTCACAAGTTCTGAACAACTCTCCCTGCTCCTCTGTCCTTTAATCCATCTACATAATATCATGCTATAAATGACAACAACTTTTCCAGCCAAGGAGGGAGAAATAGGAGTAGCATTAAGAGAGAAGCTGAGAAGTAATTTGCTTTGTCCAGAAGAGTGGAGGAATGGATGGAATGCTATCTCCCCACCTCCTCTCATTTGCTGAAGCCCTGCTCTGGGCTAAGTTAGGACTCCTTCCTGCCCAGTTGCCCATGAGGTGATCAATACGGTGTTTGTGGTTGGGCTTAGAAAGGTAAGGAACCTGCAGGGGTCCAAGGAGCCAAGAGCTCTGCTGGTGCAGGGTCTTGTTCTTTGCGCTCCTGTCAGAGAAACACTGCAGTGGGCCCCTCTCAGGCCAGGCAGGGGAAAGGCCAAAGGGCTGGAGATGGTCCATACAAGGCTGGGCCTTTGCTCACTGCTCACGCTCAACTACCACTTACCAAGCTGAACCAATAACTCTGGCCCGGAGGCTGCACTGTGGTCTCATCACAGAGAACTCCCGGGCCTGTGTCTCCTGACCTGTGTTCCAGTTCTAGCTATCACTGATGATGCCTAGTATATAACACAGCATCTGTAGGTAGTAGGCACTCAGTAAAGAACCAGTGGAGTGAGGAATGAGTGAAGTAATTAGCTGTGACCTTGATTTCCACGGCTGCAAAAGGGGCACTGTAATGCTCCACTGCCTCTCGCTCTGTGTCATCCCTGGAGCTCGGGAAACGGGCGTGTGGATGTTCATGCACAGCAGGGCCCGGGTGCACATCAGTGATTGGCGTTTGAGCCTCCTGCCCTGAGGTCACGTTGCTGCTGGCTTGGTGGTTAGGAGCAGCTCTATCCTCAGGCTCCTGGAAGACCTGACCCACGGCAGAGTCTCTCTGAATTAATCTGTAGTTTCCTTCTCCCCTAAAGAGCATACCTTTAGGGGTTCTACCTCTGGGAGGACGCTTCAGTGTGCTTGGAGGCCTCTTCGCTGCCCTCACTCGGTCCAGGACCTAGTGCGGGAAGGAGAGGATGCAGCTCGCTTATAAACTCACCCCAGCTGAGCCTCTTACTGAGACACTGCCAGAGCCTTCAAGACTAGACGCCAGCTCTGAAGGTGCCTTTAGGAGACCCCTACCTTTGAGCTGAACATAGTTGTGAGAGGGAAGGCGGCAGGGATTTGGGGTGGGGGGGCTAAGGAGCAGGAGGGATGAAGCCTGGAGGAGAGTGGGAGGAGGGGAGACAGGGGGAGGGAAAGGAGGCAGCAGAGTCTGAGAGAGGAGAAGGAGAGGCAGGAGAGAAATGAAGAGATGGGGCAATATGAAGAGCTGCGGGGAGAGAGATGAGAAAGGGAGAGCTGGAGAGACAGACCCATTGGTCTCTGGGAATGGCAAGAAACCTCAGCAGTGCTCCGATGCTGGGAAAGTGTGCTGGCTTGGTGCAGGCAGAGCTGGGGGACAACAGAGGTTGCCTGGGGTGTGGATAGGCTGGGATGAGGCCCAGTGTGGGGTCTGGCCACCTGCTAAAAGCCCTTGCTAATTAATTATCTGCTGCAGTTTTGACCAACCCAGCGAGCAAGCACTCCAGACCACAGACTCCCTCCCCACATCTTCACTAGGAGCCAGGCCTGGCGGTACCCTAACCCCTGCAGTACTTACAGGGTCTACCATCCCAGCCAGCCTGCCTTCGGCCTTGGCTGGGGGTAGGGCAGCGCTTCTTGGTGATGGCGGTGGTGTGTGCCCTTCGGGATGGGTGGGACTGTGGTATAACACAGTGAAAGACAGCAGCCTCAGAGACACAGGGGAGAAATCTGCTTCCATAGCTTCAGGCCCCTCACCGGCCAAGGCCATGGACATAACAGGCAAGTCAAAGCAGCGGCCTGGAAGCCCCGATGTCTGGGGCAGGCTAGCTGGGCTGAAGCTGCCTGTGAGCGGCTAGACTGGTGGGACGGGGAGGGCCCCACGCGGGGAGGGCCCCACGCGGGGAGTCCTGCAGGGGGAGAGCGGCTGCTGAAGCCTGGGGAAGGGACGGTCCCAGAGGTCTGGGCAATGCACTGCTCTTGGCTCTAAAACCTGCACCACATATGCATTCCCGAGGCTCCGGCCCGAGGGCTGTGGGGCGGGCTCCGATCGTGGCCGGGGCTCCGCAGGGTGAGAGGTGGCTGGGGTCTGGGAAGAGCGGCTCTGTGGTTTGTTTGGGGCGGCGGTGGTGGAGGGCGGGCATCTCCAAAGCCTCAGGGACCCAGAAGTCTGGAGGTCTCCTTTCTCATCCCTGCCCTTTCCCGTACAGATCCTGGGAGGAGAGACTGGGCAACGAGAGAGAGGAAAAGTGGCCTGTCCCCACTGCCCTGTGAGCATAGGAGGAGAGAGATAAATGAGCCTTGCCACCCTTTTCCCAGGCTCCACAAGAGCAGAACAGTTCCCATCCCCTGGGGAAGATCAGCCATTATTTATGAGCCCCTCTGAAGGGGGCACCGTGGGAATATCCATCTTTGCTCCAAGCTGGGGGGGCGGAGGAGCTGGGGGGCCGCAAGCGCCCGTTTTCTTAAAGGCGCAGGAGACCCTCACTGGAAGCCAGGGTGCAGCCCAGACCGGAAGGGGCCGCTTCCAGTTAAAGCAGAGCTGCGCCTGAGACCCGGTGCGCCGAGACCCCCGCCACGGGCAGAGGAGAGGAACGGAAGGGGCGTCGGCGTTTGCGAACCGGCACCCGAGGCGCGGAGCTCATCGGGCCACAAGCACAGCCAGCGGGATAGACGGACGTTCACTGGACCAACGGGCGCAAGTCGAAGACTAAAGGTTGGGAGTCTGGGCAATGCGTAGGGGCCTCAGTACAACAGGAGGATGGAAATCACATTTCTCTACGGTTTGGGGGCCAGGAAACACCACACGATAGCCCCGTCTTTCTGCTTGTTGAAGAGAATGACTGAGGGCCCAAGACTCCGACTAAAGGAGCCCGAGCACAAAGCGAGAGTCTGAGGAGCTAAGGGAGGCGCGGTGCGCGGTCGGAGAAGCCGGAGAAGGGGAGGAAGGGAGAGGATAAAGCCGCAGCCGGGCGCAGGAACTTCGGAAAAGTGCGGGCTAGGGGTCCCCGGCGTGGGAGGCAGCAGGAGGTGAGGGTGCAGGGCCTGTACATAGGCCGAGGGAAGAGACGAGGGCACGGCTGCTGCGAGGCAGGGAGACAGGCCAAGTCAGGAACAGCGGGAGGGGAGGGCGGGCAGGGGACAGGTGAGGGGGCGGGGCGGGAGAAGGGGCCTGAGGGCTGCGGAGGGCGCGGGCCTCCGCCTCAGGGAAGGGGCAGGGGACGGACCGACCCTGGAGGGCAGGAGCCAGCTAAGGAGGGCCTGCTGGGGTTCCCCCCCCCCCCCCCCGCCTCTTTCATTTCAATTGCTATCAATAATCCGTTCCCAAGGAGCTGCCCTGACAGCAATTAACAAAGCATTTATGCTCCAGAAAGAAGCTGAAATCATTTCCTCCCGCCTCCCTGCGCTCCCTGGGCAACGGGCCCTAGCGCTGAGCTCCAACCCAGGACATGCCTGGGAAGGGACGAACAGGGGCCAGGGAGGATCCTCCATCCCTCCCCCCCGGGGGGGGGGCTGTCTGAATGTTTTATACCAGGGTCTGGGTGGGGGGGGGGGTTGTGGGAGATGGGAGGTGCAGAAGCAGGGGATTTTAAAGATGACACATCCAGTAAAACGTTTCCTGATGACCAGTCCTCAGGGGATGGTAGAGGGAGGCTGGCTGCCTCTTCAGCCTGGTGGCCGGAGGTGACACCTGTCTCTCCTTGCTGAAGTACCAGGAATCCAGGAGGTTAGAACACTGTGAGGAGTGTTTTCCAGAGCTGCTTTCAGTTCAGTGGACCTTCACTGAGCTGCTGTTGTGTGCCAGGACTTCTGACAGGTGGACGGGGTGTTTCAGAAAGAGTAAGAGGGTCCCTGTCCTCTAGGAGCTAATCATCTGAAGGGCAAGAGAGGCATTGAATGACACAAAGAACTGCGATGCCAGGCAGGCGGTGCCCGGAGGCAGTGGGAGCACAAGGCGTCAATAGAGGAGAGGGCAGGAGAAGGGGACAAGGGCAGGTCTTTGGAAGAAACTCTTTCCCAGGATGGGGAGTGGGGCCATTCCCATTGTGGAGTGGGGCTGAACATTGCTCCATCACCTCCTCACCTCCGTGAGTCAGGCTTTGTGTCAGGCATTCACATACATTGCCTTCTACTTGGCCCCTCACAGGTCCCCTATAAGGAGGCAAAAATTTTAACAGACTAGGAAACCAAGGGTTAGTGAGGTCACATAGCTTGCTGGAGGACGCACAGCTGGTAAGTGACAGAGCCAGGTTGAAAGATATCAGTCTACTCCTGCTCTTTCTATTTTGCTTCCCATTGGTAATGTTTAATTTCAGAGCTTGCTTACTTAGCAATTTCATGTCTAGGAATTTTTCTTACAGATGTCCTTGCACATGAGCACAATGACCTTGTATACAGAGTTGTTCACTGTAGCATCCTTTTTCATAGCAAAGGATTGGAAATGACCTAGTGTCCATCATAGGGGACTGGTTAAATGGATTTGCAGACAATGGAATATTCTGCAATCATCAAGAGAAGTGGAGAACACTTTATGTATAGATATGGAATAATTCCAAGAACACGCTGTTTAGTGAAAAAAATATAAGCACAGAGCAATGTATTTAATATACTGCCATTATTTAAAAAGGGTGGGGGGGGAGAATATTTATACAAAATTACTTTTTTTGCACAGTATATACATGGAAGGAGACACAGAAAACAGTAACTGGCTGCTTCTGGGAAGAGTAACATGTTTGGGGATCAGCAGTGGTTGGTATATTTTCATGGTATATTCTTTTGTAACATGTGTGTTGGACTTTTTCGATATATTCTCTGCTACAAATAAAGAAATAAAAATAAATGTCCTGGTCTAGGCGATGTGCATCTTACTGAGCAGGAAAGTGGAGATGACAGTTTCTGGAAGAAGTAGATAACAGTTTTGGAGAGGTTGTTGATACTGGCTTTAGAAAAATCTGCATTTGAATCTGCATGCTGACACTTAAAAGGTCCAAGTCGTTAGACAAGTTACGCCACCTCATTGAATCCCAACTGACACATGTGTAACCAGGGACTCTCCCTCTGCTTGGGGAAGACGGTCCTTGTCTGTCCTGAATGCTCAGACAGCGGCAGTCATGACCACCGTGGGCCCTGGAGAAGCCAAGAGAAGGAGCGCCCGGGTGCTGCTCACGGCTGGTCAAGAACACTCTTGATGCCTTTCTGACTCAGGGCATCCCTGACAAATCCGTGTGCCCTCTTGCCTGGGCAGAGCTGGTCTCCACAGGGAACTGCTGGGCCCCACAAAGAACCTCTGTTTGGCCAGAAACCCTGAGGGCAATCCCAGTCCTGCTGCTCTGACTTGAAGGTTCTTTGTCTTCTTTTTTGCAAGGAGCCTTCAGTTGTCCTCAAAGATTTCCTCTCCAGCCCAAAGGCTATGCCTCTCATGTCCTTTGTTGAGTCCATCTGAGGCGGGGAGAGAGCCAGAAGGCTGTCAGGTGATGTGGCGGGCTGGAGTCAGAGGATCTCAGTCCAAACTGTGAGCTACAGGTCCTTCAGTCCAACTCCCTAAGCCTCAGTTTCCTTGTCTGTAGAATGGGGATGCGCCCTGTGGTGATCAAATATGTGATAAAAGCACTGTGTTAGTGTGGAAGCAGGAAAGCTGCCTGAAGCGTGCTTTATTTTTCTCAGGATGGTTGTGATACAGACAGTTGCAGAGGCTGGTAAATGGGCCTCAAGTCAGATCAAACCAACACAGTATCAGCCACGGGTTTCAAAGGAACACGATGAGGCCATGCCAGTTCTGCTCCTGCTGCGCGGGAGGGACCTGCAGGTGGACAGGTGAGTACTGGGTAGAGAAGAGGGGATGAGTGGACTGGCTGAAGAGACTGTTCTGGGGTTTTTCTCCACTCACTCAACAATCAGGAGTGGGTATCCCTTATTGGTTCTACTGGGGAGATTCTAAGACCTGGGTAGTCCCATCCTTGAGAAACACTCAGGCAGATATGGGGGCAGAGTCATTCAACAAACACAGAGCCACTTATGAAAATGGCTATGAAGGGTGCCCAGGATGGATCAGCCCTGGTCCCTGTTTTCTAGATGCTTATCATGTGGCAGGGAAGATCATTCATGGCACATAATGCTGTATCTTCGTAAGAGAAATTTTTACCATTGTGCCAACTGACTGTGCAAGAACTGGCTGGACATGGGGCAGAAGTGCTCAAGGCCAGGGAGCCTCAGCTAAGGAAAGGCCTCCTGAGGAGGCGGGAGCCTGGTCAGCTGGACCGGAAGCAGGAGGCCATGGTGAGAGGAGGCGGGGTGAGCCATGCAGGACCCTGGGGCGCGGCGTGTCCCTTCAGGAGAGAGTTGTGCAGTGAGCCGGAGAGGAGCGGGCTGCTGGGGGTGGACTGGGGCCCTGGGGCAACACGGATCCCTCTGCAAAACTGTCAGCCCTGCAGCTGTGCTGCTGCCTCGCTCTGCAGGGGGGAGTAAACTGCTTATTATTCTCCCCTCAGCCTCACCCGGGCATCTCACCCTGCCAAACAGCAGAGTGAACGGGAGCCGTAAACGTCTGGCAGAGGCACACGTCAGATCTGGCCAGTGGAGCAGCGGGGCCTGGTTGGCTCCTGGCTCACGATGACCTCAGTCCAGCCAGAGCCACCAGGCACCTGGGTCACCTGCTTTGTGTCTGAGTTAAAGCCCGCCCATGTTGGGGATGGCAGCTCTGCCTCTGTCTGCTGGACCTCTCTGTCCGGTAGGCCTGCCTGGGAGATTCACATCAATATTGATTGTCTGCTCAGCCATCTGGGAAGGGGGTGGAGAGCGAGGCCAGGTGGGGGAGCCCCATCAGACAGCCCTGGAGGACAGAGCCATCGGGCTGAAGGCTGACCAAGGCCCTCTTGTCCTTCTCCCTGTAGGAGAGGCAGGACGCGTAGGGTGGAGGTCACCTTGCAGGGTGGCACACCCCGAACTCAGAGGAGTGCTGACCTCAGGTGAACGAGGAGCACGTCAGCAGAGAGAGCGAGGGGGTCTGGGGGGCATTGTTGGTGCCACTCCTGATCGTGTTCCTCGTGTCTTTCTCTGTGTCTGAATAGTTCCGAATACATTTTTGTTTAGTGACCTAGAGAGTTCATGGAACTCTTCCTCCAGCCTCCAGGCAAGACTTCAGCAATGCACTGGACACTGGTGATATTCCGGTCTAAGTTTACAGGTCTAGAGAAGGAATTCCCAAGCCCCCAGCATAACCCAGGTGCATCCTGCTACCTGCTCTTCCTCCAGCTGGTCAGAGGAAGCTGCTCCTTCTCTGAAAGCCTTGCCTCAGTGGGGAGGGAGAGCTTGCCTCTGGGCCTGGGCAACAGTCCTGCAGTGTCTTGTAAGTCCCTCCCCGATCCTTCCTCTCTGCTGGCATCATCCCCGGTGCCCCTGCCCCCAGGGACCCCACTCTCTGAGCAGTCAGGGGGAAGAGACTTTAGTCGTTTTGGGGGAAAGTGGATCTGGCAGAGAAGCGCAGAGACCAGATAGTTGTTCACCCATCCTCTTTTCCTTATTTATTCCCATCTTCCCAAGACAAACACTCTTATGAAGGACCAGGGTCTTGGAGCAGTCTGAGTCTTTGTAAGAAAATTCCCCTATCTAGAGTTGACGGACCCAAATTTGGTGACTAAGAAAGAGGTTGAAACTCCCTCCTGTCATGGTCACGGGCATAACCTTGGAGCAGAGGGACAGTCATTTTCACGTTAGGGGGAGTCCTGACAGCCTGGGTACACAAGAACAAGTGGATATCAGAAGAGCCCCATCCGACTGTAGACTTTGTGGGGCAGAGACCCCTCCTATGATGGTGCTGGGCACACGGAAGGCGCTTCACTAGGGCTTGCTGAAACGCTGGGAGAAAGTCGACTCGGAGAGTGCTTTCAGAGCCGGGGAAGGATGGCACAAAAGTCACAAGCTTTGTAGTCAGACCTGGATTTGAGCCTGAACCCTGACAAGCATCAGCTATGTGACCAGGGCTGTTGCTTCACCTCTCTGCTCCAGGGTCCCCTGAGCTGTAAGCGGGCAATGAGATGGCCCACCTTGTGGGGTGTCACACAGTCTAATGGGCACAGTGCAGCTGGTCCATGACAGGGGCTAAAACCCTAAAATCTCCAGCCCCCACCTTGAACACTTCAATTCCTGAGAACCTTCTCTCTCTCTTTTTAATATATATATATTTTATTGAAGTACAGTTGACTTAGAATGTTTCAGTGCCTGAGAACCTTCTTGAAGTTCCTGATGGAGATATTTCTGTATCTGTGTCTTTGTTTTAGCCTGTGTTTCTGTGTTGCCTTGCTTTTGATTCCATCATAACTCCTGTTTTTACCTTTTGGGTCAGGTTTCCTTTCTCCCCTTCCTGTTTCTCTGCTCCTTACCTTCCCCCCAAACCACTTCATTATTATTATCTTCCAGTCCACCCTCTCCCAACCTCCTTTACCTCTTCTCTCCCCTTTCTGATTCCGATCCTCCAGGGCCTCTGTTTGACTGTAGTTCTCGCCTTGCTGTTCCACGTTCCTCTATCCAAGGTATAGGATGACTCTCCTGAGAACATTCCAGTAAATGAGGGAGAAGTATCTCTCAGTTCACAAAGAAGACAGGGAGCTGCTGTCCACAAAGGCCACACCTGATACTCAGACGGTCACTTCTGGGGAAACCTCTTAATCTTGAAACCCAAATGGCTCCAACCCCTTGTTATCGCTCCTGCTTTCCAAGGGCCTCACTCTCCAGCAGGGTCTTCTGCAAACCAACAGCAAGGCCTTGACAATTGCATTGTCCAGGCAATGGACTCCTCCTGAGTCTGCTCCCAGGTCAGGATTCTGCAGGACTCTGGAGGGAGTGGACAAGGATTGTCTGCAGGATCAAGAAGCTCTCATCTAACGGGAGAGTCATCACTCTCATGAGTCAGGCCTGATACAAGCTCAGACAACAAGCAATAAATAGAAAGCAATTTTCTTCCTGAGCGCTGAGAAGCTGTGCCATTTAGAACAAAACAAATTT
Organism: Cervus canadensis; assembly: GCF_019320065.1. NCBI lineage: Eukaryota > Metazoa > Chordata > Mammalia > Artiodactyla > Cervidae > Cervus > Cervus canadensis. The sequence continues at coordinate 75,379,270 of NC_057398.1, forward strand.
AATCAGAGAAGACTTCTTGGAGGAGGTGAGTATGAGTGCAGGGACTGGAAAGAGGTACTGGGCTGGGGGGACACCCAGACAGAGGATAGTGGCCTGGGCCCTCTCAGAGGGCAGGTGAGGGTACCCAGGTTGTGCTGTGCTCTAGGACTGCGCATTCAGTTTTATAGGTTGGAGCCAAGAGCCATCATAATGAAATTAGGTTGGCAGAGAAGGAACAGTGGGAAGACAGGGCTTCCCAGAGCAGCTGGGTCAGACCCAGCTGGGCCATATCAGGCTGTCAGTCTGCGGGACAAGCAGGTGCTCAGACTGCTGATGACACCCCCTCCGGAAAAAACACGGATGGTCCAGTTCCTCCCCTAGCCCTGGTCCCCCAAGACTGCCTTTTGGGAGAAGCCCACCCTATAGGAGGGAAGGGCGGGGTGGGGCAGGGGTTAGAAGGTCAGTGAGTTCATTTGACTTTCTAGTATGTGGGTGGGGGAAGGAGGACGTGTACCTCAGGATAAGTGAGCATCTCTGCTTTGTGAGTCTGTGTGTGTATCTGAAAAAGACATTTTTAAAAAAATCTGTGTAAATGGGAGCATTTGTGTGTGTCTACATGAGACCCAGGGCCACACCGCTACTGCTTTTATTAATAGCCCCTTTTGGTCCTACTGACATTTTCTCTTTTGGGACCTGAGGCCCCATCTATCCCTCCGAGACCTGGGGCCTCGGCATTGGCCAAGCTCAGTTGTATTGTTTTGCCCTGTGATGCCTCAGATCGGCTGCTGAGAGGCCGGCCCCAGTGGAGTCAAACTGCGGGGGTGGGAGGGGGGAACCCTGCTTTATGTCTGACAGGCTGGTGACTGTCCAGCCTGTAGGGAGGCAGGACAGAAGGATGTTTAGGACTGACTCACTGAAGCTCACCTGGTGTGCATTTTAACGAGGTTGTTATTAAAGATGCTGTGTGCTGGGGGGAGAGTCATTACAGAGCAGAGGATTCTTTACAGCCAGACTTTCCCTGGCTTTCTCCTGAATTTCTCCTTTTCCAGGGAGACTGGACCCCCCAGTTGGCACCTGCCCATCGTCTTGCCATTCTTCTCTCTGTGCCCCTCTCTGCTCCTCCTGCAGCACCAAGGGGGGCAGGGCGGACGGAGTGGTCCTTGGCCCCTTGAAGCCCTTGGGAGTGGGAGCAGAGGGCCAGCCCACAGCAAGCTGGACCAGCAAACGCCAGCATCCACGTCTTCGCCTCTGATGTCAGAAGCCTTGGTTGCCCCAATGAGAAGAGTAGTCTGGACAAGCTTCTGGCCCTTTGCCCTCAGGTAGCCCTTGGGTTTCTGCAGGTTGCAGTCTCAGAAAGCAGGGATCAGAGATCTGAGGCTGTTGTCGTGAATTTTTCATGTGTTCCCTTGGGAAAGGTGAACGGTGTGGCCCAGGGCAAGGCTGTTTGTGGGCTCTCATCCTAAAACCAGACAGGGCCAGGGGCTGCTGCCCGGGAGCTGTGCGAGGAGGCGGGGCTGGGCACTCACAGCCGCCCCATCCTCACGTTTGTCTCCATCACTGCCCTGTGTGTTCTCCCTGGAAGAAGACATGTTACTATAGTCTACTTTCTGTTTCTGGGTCTTTGTGTCATTACTGCTTGGAGAATATGGCCTCCTTTGTACTTTTCCGCCTTCTTAGACTGGAAAGTTCCAGGGCACAGGCCACATGTCCTCAGCCTGGAGCCCACTAAGGGCTCCTTACTTTTTCCCTATGTCCTGCCTAATGGGCATGGAGGTTGCGGGTGGGGATGGTTGTTGAGCATGGCTTTGACTGATTAGGAAATGTGCCTCCTGCTGGGAATCCTGGGCCGGCAGGAAGATGGAGAGAGCCTGGAGCCAATTCATCAGCTTCTTCCTCCAAAAACCTCCAAAGAAACCTCCAAAGCACTTTATGAAGAAGATCTCTAGGTCCTCCTGTGAGGTCTGGGAAACCAGAGGACAAAATCACTCTTTTCCTCTATCAGAGTAGGAAACCCTTAAAGAAACCAAGCATGTTAGCCAGACATGTACATCTGGAAGTAACAAAGTCAGAGTTCAAATGCAGAACCCTTCTGTCTCCAATCCTCAGCTTGGCCCCCTTGCTTCTATTAGGTGGGATTTTAACAGGTCAAAAAAGTAGCTCATTGGCATCAGGAAGAGCTATTGAAACAGCTTACCAGCCCTTGGAGGTTTTATGCAGTCAGTTCACTCGCTTGCTCTTGCTAATGGATCATTCTGTCTGGCTGTATAGTGAGACATGCCAGACAAGGGGCTTTGTGCATACAGAAGAGACCTCTGGTCTGACTGAAAGCAGGTTGACAAACACAGCAAAGGGAAATAAAGAAATAGGATAAAAGAAGAGGGGGGTGAGGTTGAGTGGCAGTCAAGAAATGCTGTGCAAGGGCCTGTCTGCAAGGGTGAAGGGTGGGCTGAAGGGGGAAGGCTCCTGGGCCAAAGCAGGGACGGATCACTTCCTGCTGAGCCCGAGTCCGATTATGCAGCAGGCTGCCCAGCCAGAACGGTGGGCTGAAAGGGCAGGGCCTGGCGCCGGGAGACAGAGGGGCCAAGCGGGGCGGAAGCCAGGGCTGGCTGAAGAGGGCATGGAGGGCTGGGAGAGAAGCGGCCAAGTTGTCCTTGGTCACCCTGTCTGCAGCTTCTGAGGGGGAAGCTTTTACGAGTGTCGCTGAGAAGGGGAGAAGTAAACTGTTACTGAGGAGGGTGGGGACGGGTGGGGGAGAGACGGAGGCAGGGAGGAGAGCCGGGAAGCCTGGCGGGTGCGGGGCAGGTGGGAGAGGCGTGCGCCCACCCCTCCTGGGCACCCTGCCTGGTCTGATGCAGCCAAGGCTCCCCTGTGGGGGGACGGGGGCAGCCCTGCTTTCCTCTCCTCGCTGTGTGCCTGCCTTCCCAGGAGGAAATGGGGAAAAGATGCACCAACTGATCACCCCCAGATGTTACCTGCTCTCTCCCACCCTCTCAGATAAGCACATCCCACCCCATCCCCTTGTCACCCCACTTACTAAAACAAAAGTTGGCTTCACTTTGTTTTACTTTCCTGAGATTGGAGGCGACAGAGAACTTGTTAAGTGCTCAGAATTCCTCTGGGAGGCTGGTGTGTTTTGTGAGCTGAAGCTATTGTTATATCACATTAAAAAAAAAAAAAGGAGTTTAAGCTTGCTGCTGTTGGTATCTTTAAAATCGATGGCAGTACATAAAAGCTTCATACAAATTAACAGATATATCTTCGGGTGCTATGAATTCATGTGAGAGAGGCCTATTAGCAGGGCATGGAGAGCAGAAAAGGGCAGAGGGGAGATCAGGGCCCGAGATCAGCGCTGGGACTCAGATGGGCACAGAGAGAGGCGTCTTGTCTGACGCCTGCCAAGTGGGGCCTCGGACGTGTAGCCGGAGGAAGGAGAGCATCGAGGGGCTGGTGTGGTCCCCTTGCTCATCCGCGTCTCAGCCACATTCTGGGCAGATGAGACACGTGTGTTTCCTGAGCACGTCCAATGGGGTGAGACGATCTGAACGGACACCCTCAATGCAGATGGGGGAATTCCAAGGGGTAGTGCTCCCTGTCTCCCTTCAAAGTGGGATGTGCAGTTTCATGCTCTGAAGCTAGACGGGTGGGGCAAAGCACCTACAGTTTGAATTTTTATGAATCTTATTACTATCAGTGATATTGTAAATGATTAATAAGGCATTTGAATTGGAGGCATTGTTCAGCGGAGACGGGGGAGGGAGGGAGGGAGGGAAGAGATGAATCTTTTATTGAGTGCTGGTGTGTCAGGCGATCTGCTTGGAGCTTTCACACACTTCATCTCTGTAGTTTAACCTAGGCAACTGCAGTCCCTGTAGCTCAGACAGTAAGGAATCTGCCTGCAATGCAGGAGACGTGGGTTCCATCCCTGGGTGGGGAAGATCCCCTGGAGAAGGAGTAAATGGCAACCCCCCACTCCAGTCTTGCCTGGAGAATCCCATGGACAGAGGAGCCTGATGGGCTACAGTCCCTGGGGTCACAAAGACTAACACACACACACACACACACACACACACACACACACACACACACACACACACACACACACACACACACACACACACGGCTGCGGTCTGAGGTTAACTCCTTGCTGCCCACAGTTTCCCCTGTTTACCTTTCTCCCGTCTGGGCCTTTGGAGCTCAGGTCTACATTCCCTCTGAGTTTCCATCCCCATCCCCATCCCCAGGGGCTGTCTTGGAGCTGCTGAATCAAGGGAACAGCAGGCCGTCATCAACTCAGCACTCTAGGCCAGGGGAGCCCGCTGTCCCCAGGAGACTCGTGGAACAGGCTTGGAAGGGGAGAGGGGAGGAGGAGGGGACCGGCTGCTCCTCTTCACCTTCTCAGCACGGTGACCTTTGCCCCTGGCAGGCCCTCTGGGGAGGACCATGGGCTAGAGGCACAGCTTGTGTGCACTCTCTCCTGCTGCTGATCGGGTGTCAGGGCCCCTGGGCTGGTCCAGGCTTATTCCTCGCTCGCTTTTCCTCTTCAGGCTTCAGTTCCTCCCTGGTGGGCGCTCAGGAGCTATTTCTCAAGGTCTCTAACAACGCTGACCTTCCAGAGTTGCCTTTGCAGTAGAATGTGAGATCCACGAGGCAGGGCCTTATACACAGTTGTGTCAGAGCTGCTCCATTGCAGACACTCAAAAAATGGTAGTCACCTAAGCCTCCTGTCCTTCCTTTCCCAGGAAGCCCACATTTCTCTGCCCGTGTACCGGTCCTAGGGGAAAGATGGAGAGGTGCAGGTCTATTGTTATGTCACAATAGGCTGTTTTCACACAGCGTCCTGGAGTGCGGGCCTCCCGGGCTCAGTAACCTGCCTGGGAAGCAGCAGCCGGCTCCTCCCTTGGCGGAGCAGAGCGCAGTGGAGGAGAGGGCACCTCTTGGCAAACCGCACTCGTGGCCACTCGTGGCCTTGCCCTGCAGAGGACACCACAGTCACAGGAGGCCAAGGTGTGGGGAGGGGCATCGGCGGCCTGGGTGAGGAAGCAGGGAGGTAAGAGAGAAGGCGGAAGGGCCCGAAGGAGGGCTGGCATGCTGAGTGGGAGTCTCAAGCTGTCACTGACAGGCGTTTTCCCTCACCCCACAAACCCTTCAGAGGTGGCCGGGTTGGGGTGGGGGAAACCTCCCCCAGAGGCTCAGTTCCCTAATCCCACAGACTCTTCAGAGGCGGCTGGGCTGGACTGGAGGAAAGCTCCCCCAGAGGTTCGGTTACCTGTTGGAGAGCAACCACTCTTTCCTGTCCAGGTCATCTTTGCGAAGTGCTTTGTGAGCACCTTGGGCAGGAAGAGTCCTCCAGAGGTCATCTAAATCATCCCTCTGCTGCAGACACCCTGGGTGCATCCTAAGTGGCCAAGGGGTCAGAAAGGGAGATCAGTGTCCTCTGGGTCATTGACTCTTCATGCTTCCCTTGCAAACACTTCCTCTCCCCACATCATCCCTTTCCAGCCAACTCAGCACTTGAGCAAGGTTGCAGGCCCTTCCCACCGTGGAGGGGTGAGCATGTACTCTGGCTCCAGGAGATCCTCACCTCGAGGGGAGGCCCTGTGGTCTGGGCCCCAGGCTGCAGCACCAACAGCCCTTGGGGCCCGGAGCCTGCACCATGGCAGAGTCTGGAACCCTGGCAGCTTCTCGCTGACGGCAAGCTCTCCTCTTCCCCCACAGATCTAGATCGAACCCTCCCGTAGGTGAGAAGAAAAATGTGGCTGCCATTCTACACAGTCTGTTGGCATTGTTGCCTGGGAAGGAAAATAAGTGTAGATTTGCTTTTCCCAACATGTTAGCCATTTCACACCAGAATTCAGGGAACTAATTCCGGGTCTTACAATTTCCCTGTTGTTGTTAGCGTCCTTCGCCCGTGGTCTCCCAGGTCCCCCAGCTCATCCAGCTCAGAGGAACTCCAGGTCAGGAGGCTCTTCTTAGAAGCTGGAGGTGGGGGCTGGGTGCTTCCACCATGTTAGCTGTTGAAACAGCCCCCAAGGGTGCTACAAGCTGCTCTGCCTCTTTGGAATCTTTGCTTGGGTTCCAGAATGGCGATGGTGTCATTTTCATTAGTTTTGGCTGATTGCTGCACACTGCCCTGCTCCTTTTGGGGGCTCCCTACCCCCTCCTTCTCTTCTCGGTGATCAGCAGGGCCTGGAAGGGCCTGCCAACAGACAGCGAAAGGCAGAGCAGGCGGCCATGCCTGCAAAAGGACAGGCGATTAAAACAAAATGATTCATCTTGGGAATAAGTGCCATTTGCGTTCCCCTTACTGGAACTGGGGCTGGGCTCCAAACAGACTCTGCAGGCCCTGAGGAGGGATGGGAGCCTGAGCCACTGACCATTAAGTAATGAGCTCCACTGAGTGCTCCCTGCGGACTCGGTGCAGAGGGGGCTGGCTGGCAGCGCGGGTGGAGGGGCCTGAGGCTGCACAGGCCAGTCAGGGCACAGGCCAGAGTGGGCAGTGCCTCTGCAGGGGCCTGGGAGGGCCCAGAGGTCCTGGGCACCGTGGTTATTGAAGACCTCTGGAAATGGTCAGGCTGGGGCCACCTAACCCTCTGCTTCGTCATCAGTGCTTTAGGAATCCACAAGTCTATTTAAAGAGCCTTTGCTGAGTGTGCCAGGCATTGAAGAGCTGGAGATTAATAAGGCGTGGATCTTGTCCTCAAGGGACTTATAACCCAGGGGCGGACGGTCAGCAGGTCAACAGAGAAAAGCACCGTGATGGAGACAAACGAAGAAGGTCGTGGGGCCCAAAGTGGGGAGATGCCAGTCTTGTCTGGTGGGGTGGGCGAAGCCAGGAGAGGCACCACGTGACTCTATCCTGAAGATGACTGAGTGTTCTCCAGGTGGATTGCTATGGGGCGGGGGGCGGGGTGTGGGAAGCAAGATGGATTGAGGAATTAATCTCGCTAGAGAGATGAGCTTCAGGAAGGTCCATGTCAAAAAGCCTGTTTGAAAAGTGCTGGAATGTGAATGTTCTAATGAGGGCGTGGTGTGGGGAGGTGGGGAGGTTGGGCTTGAGAGTCTGGGAAGGCCGTGCCGTGGAGCCTGGCCTGGCCTGAGTCACTGAAAGGGTGGAATCAGGTATGTGCCGAGGCCAGGTTTTACTTTTAGGCGACTTATAGCCACCCCAGGTTTTTTTCAATCTTTTCTCATCCAAGTCCATTATGTTCTAAAAAAGAATCTGAAACACATAATTTAAACTAACACATGTGTCATACATGTATGTTAGCGTTACTGAAAAATGCAGTGGGTACATGAGTATATGTTACTTTATTTTCTGTACTTTTCTTTGAGGTTTTTTTGACCAGATGGGGTCTTCGTTGCTGTGTGCGGGCATCTCTAGTTACAGTGTGTGTTTAGTTCTCTGTGGCATGTGGGATGTGGGATCTTAGTTCTCCAACCAGGGATCAAACCCAAATCCCCTGCATTGGAAGATGGATTCTTAACTGGACCACCAAGTAAGTCCCTTCTTTGAGTTTAACATTTTCAAAATTAATAATGAATTTTTGTGTATTCTTACGACAGAATGGGCTTCCCTGGTAGCTCAGCTGGTAAAGAATCCACCTACAATGAAGGAGACCCTGGTTTGATTACTGGGTCAGGAAGATCCTCTGGAGAAGGGATAGGCTACCCACTCCACTATTCTTGGGCTTCCCTGCTATAGAATTTGCCTGCAATGCGGGAGACCTGGGATCGATCCCTCGGTTGGGAAGACCCCCTGGAGGAGAGCATGGCAACCCACTCCAGTGTTCTTGCCTGGAGAATCCCCATGGACAGAGGAGCCTCGGGGATACACACAGTCCACGGGGCCACAAAGAGACAGACAGGACTGAACGACTAAGCACAGCACAGCGCGTGACAGAATGCTGGGCCGGATTGAAGGGCGAAATGTGTGCTGTCACGACAAAACCTCTGAGATGCTTTTAAGTTGCAAAACAGGGTGCATCTAGTATGATTCCATTTTTTAAAAATGGAGTTGTCTTAGTTAATGTAAACACTTTTTTTTTTTTTTTTGCCATATGGCCTGTGGGATCTTAGTTCCATGACCAGGGAGCAAATCCACGCTCACAGCAATGAGAGCTGGAATCTTAACCACCAGACCACCAGGGAATTCCCTGACTCTATTTTTGTAACAACTACAGCAACAAATAAATAGCTAAACAAAGTGGGTCTGGAAGGAAGCTATCAAACTCTAAACAATGGTGAAGTCACCTGTGAGGAGTAGAATTTGGATACAGATAGAGAGAAGGCAGAATTTTCATTTTCACGACATTCTCATTTGTTTTAGGCCTTTTAGAGCTGCTTGATGTTTACAATGAGCCTGCATTACTTTCAAACAAAAACCTCCTCTTTAAATTGCTACCTTTTTATTTTGATGCAATTTCAAACCCAGAGACAAGTTGCAAGGATAGTGAAGGATCAAGGAGGAGGAAAGGACAGACATCTTTTTTTTCCTCTGCATTCCTTAGTCTTAGTCACATAAAACGTATTTTTTCTTTAAGCCGGGAACTGATGATTACACAACAGACAACTGAATTTAAACTCTGTACTAGAGATTGTATGACAACAGTGTACGCTGCTTGAGAACAGTTTCTCCTTCTTGAAAACCTTCTGACTGATCCTGTTATCTTAAAATGTAAACTGTGGGAGTGGCCCTGGTAAAATTTTTACAACCTTCAGACATTCTTTTGATTTGTTGTGATAACCAATTAAAAAAGTATATAGCTTCCTCGCTCAGACTAGCGAGGGGGGCACTCTCTGTGCCCCTTCTGATGTCTGTCAGAAGTGTTCTCTGTCCCTTTTCACACTTTCATAAAATTCTATTGCGCGCGCACACACACACACACACACACACACGCACACACACAGTAAAGGAATTCAACTACATTTCAGTTAAAAAAAAAAAAAAGAATGGTAAGGAATTCATTATACTTCTTGCCCAGACTTGTCGCCGGCTTCCATCTTGCCCCACACAACACACATCTGTGGAAAGATTGCTTCCATTTTGCAAATTCCAATGGCTGCTTTTTTTTCAATGGCTACTTTTCAGTCGTAACCTCCTAGCCCTCTCTGCTGCTTCTGAGCCTGCAGTCCTCATCCCTTTCTGCAAGGCCTGCTGTCCCTCGGCCTAAATCTCCTCTGCTCCTGCTCGTTCTCCGTTTTTACTCTTGTGTTCTCCTTCGTAGGGCCCTCCTCTCCAGCACCCCTTAAACACTCAAGTTTCTCAGAGTTCCAGCGTAGACCCACAATGTGCTGAGTGTATTTTCTCTTTGGGAGAACTCATCCACTTTTATTTACTAAAATGACATTTATTTACTAAATGACGGTCTCTATTCTGATGAAGCCCACCCCATATCTGCAACCATCATCTCTCTGTTTAGGTTCAGAGGCCCATATTCAAATACCTGTTACACACACGTGCCCTGAGATGGTCTGCAAACATTCTGAACTCAACACTCCCAAAGGCAACACCATCTGCCCTCCCTCTTGCTAACTCTTCTTCTCTGTGTGTCCTCCATCTCAAGTAATAGCACCACCATCTTTCACTTTGACAAGTGTAATCAACTCCTAATTGGTCTCCCAGACTACAGTCCTCCTCCAGATAACTCCCCTCTGTCAAAGTGACAATTCTTAAATGCAAATCTTTCTGTGTCTCGCCCTGAGAAAGCCTGTCAATGGTTTTCACCGCGGGCAGGGTCAGGCTCCTTAACCCTGGCCCGTTCGACTCCGCCCAGCATCTCCAGCGCATCTTACATCCCTGCCTGCCTCATGCGCCTCCATGCATCTGCTCACGTTGTTTTCCTGGCAGGGACCTCCTCCCCCCTTTCTTTCCTTGGCGAACCCATCCTTCAACACTGAGCTCAATGGCATCTCCTATAGGCTAGCAAAAGTGTCTCTCTACTGTGTAATTGCAATCTTTTTCTTTCTTGCATCTATTCATCTACCAAATGATCTTTTTGCTCTGGGCAAATGACACACACCATTAACATCTAAATATTTGTTTGAGGTTCAGACATTGAAGCTAACAGAATTAGAACAGGAAGAGAAGATCCTGGCCACAGCAGGCCCAGGTGCAACACCTTCCCCACCCAATCAGGGCTGGCTCCTGACACTGGCATAACCAGAATGGGATCTGAATGCGGCGCCCAATATGGGAAAAATGACCCCCGTCCCCTCTGTGAGATTCGGTCAGTTTTTGCCTCTGTCGTCTTCCCCAGTGCTTGTGTCCGGTCATCTAGTTGTGTCCGACTCTTTGCGACCCCATGAACAGTAGCCTGCTAGGCTCCTCTGCCCATGCAATTTTCCAGGCAAGAACACTGGAGTGGGTTGCCATTTCCTTCTCTAGGGGATCCTTCCGACCCAGTGATTAAACGCATGTCTCCTGCACAACCTGTATTGGCAGACAGATTCTTTACCACCAAGCCACCTGGGAAGCATCACCTTCCTCAGTACCCTAATCCTTATTATCTGATAAGACATTGAATTCTTCTAAAACGTGCCTCCAGAGCCTCTCCTTTTTTCATAGTCCCCTGGACAAGGTAAAGAAGCTCGATTTTTCTGTTTGTCTTTCCTCACTGCTCTGAAAACCCTGGAAGGTAAGGGGTTTGTGTATCTTTATATACAGTTATATACCTTTATATTCCTTAGTGCCTTAGCACAGTGCCTGGTGTATGGTAGGCACTAATAAGTATTTGTTCAACTGAGGTAGGTGTTGCTGCTGCTGCTAAGTCGCTTCAGTCGTGTCCGACTCTGTGCGACCCCATAGACGGCAGCCCACCAGGCTCCCCCATCCCTGGGATTCTCCAGGCAAGAACACTGGGGTGGGTTGCCATGTCCTTCTCCAACGCATGAAGGGAAAAGTGAAAGTGAAGTCGCTCAGTCGTGTCCAACTCTTAGCAACACCATGGACTGCAGCCCACCAGGCTCCTCCATCCATGGGATTTTCCAGGCAAGAGTACTGGAGTGGGGTGCCATTGCCTTCTCTGGAGGTGGGCATTAGTTCTGGCCTTTTCTGCATCTCTCCCTGCTTTTCCTGGCTGTGCACACTTGACCACAGGCTACCTCTTTCTCCTCCAGTGTCTGTCTTCCAGTCCTTGGCTTAGCTCCTATTCCACTTTCCCCTCTGCCCCTTTCGCTGGGCTTTGCTCCTATGTGTTCCTTCTCCTGCTGCTTTCCTCCCTCACCTTCTCTTCTGCTTCTTCCCTGTATGTTCAGCAGCTCTTGCTAGCCTCTCTATCTTTCCAGATGCTTTTCTCCCACTATTCTCCCTTGTGGGGGGGTCACTCAGGGCAGTTTCATCCCACTCCTGGCCCAGGTGTCTGGTGTAGGGTTTTATATAATTACCTCCACAATGTTGCTTAATGACGGTAAAGCATTTTCATCTCAACCCACACAATTTCAGATTTACAGCAACCAAGAATTCATACTTACAATGGAACACACATCCTACTAGGCCCCTCTCTGGAGCATCTTTTGGAAAATATACCTTCACAGCCCTTTAGGGAAGAGGGTCACTTATAGGCTTTTCTCGCTAATATTCATAAGCTTAAGAATCTAGCTTTGCTCCTGAGTTCTCCTCGGCGCCCCATCTCTGTAGTAAGGGTTCGTCACAAGCATCCAGGCGTTCACCGTATTGTGAGCTGATCTGCTACTATGTGAGCTGTCTTGGGGGCACATGTTCAGTCCATCACCCACTTGTAAATTTACCAAGTTCCCACTTACGCCACCCACTGGATCCAGACAAGGGGCCTTGGATGAAGATGCCCTGTTCAAAGATCCAAAGGAACTCATGATCTGGAGAAAAAGGCAAATCTGCAAACAACTTTAATAAAACAAGAAGGATGTGAAGGCACCAGGTGCTATAGGAACGTGGGAGGAGCACTTGAGCACGGCTGGTCTGGAGGAAGGTTTTAGAGAAATGACATTTGAGGAATGAATAGGAGTCAGTGAGGCATATAAAGAGTCAGTGAAGTGGACATTTGTCATGTGGTTGCCCAATGTCTGAGCACCCTTCCTATTTCAGAGGGAATTCGCTATCACACGAGTTTCAGTGCAGGCAGGATTTCACCTTCTGTTCCACATGGTGGGCAGGGGAGTGTGCAGATTTTTTTTTCCCTCCCTGCTTCCCTCACAGCATAGATGTGGACAGAGTAAGGGGAGAGGGAGGGTGAGCCCTAGAACCTGAGCTCAGCCAGTCTGCTGCCCCTACAGGGTCTTTGGGACTTTGACAGGAAGAGCAGGAACAATTGGGAATCACACAGCCAAGAGTCTTAGCAGCAGATGACTTCCGTGTAGCTCAACAGTAAAGAATCTACCTGCAATGCAGGAGACCAGGGGTTTGATCCCTGGGTCAGGAAGATCTTCTGGAGAAGGGAATGGCTATCCACTCCAGTACTCTTGCCTGGAGAATCCCATGGACAGAGGAGCCTGGTGGGCTCTAGTCTGTGGGGTCTCAAAGAGCTGGACACGACTGAGTGACTAACACACACCAGCCTGGGGGAGGGGGTTTACCGGTTGAAGGTAGATGGGAGAGGGGCAGGACCAGCGTGCCCTTGTCAGACGCCCTTGTCAGACGCCCCTGTTGTTGACCTTGGAGTGTTCTTGACCACCGAGACTCGCTTTGTCCTTGCTTGGTGGGAGCTGCAGCTCCAGCCCATCCATCAACTCCTGAGATGCTAGAGTGAAGAGAAAGATTCCTCTACAGAAACAAGACAGGGGGGAATGTGAGGCTGCCAGGGCTAACACCATAACAGGCGGTCTGGACCTAAGTTTCGGCTTCCCCCGAAATGGTAAGATTCCCTACCCCCATCAGGCCACCTGGAGCCAGCCAATCAATATGCGCCCAGTAAGAAAAAGAGAATCTATCAGGGGAAAGCTAAAAAGCCCTCGAACGCCCAAGTTTGAAAAAAGCCTGCGAAAGTTTGGACCAATAAAATTGCTTTGCAAACGTGTAACCAATCCGCTTAAGCCAGCTACCAACTGCTTATGCTCACCCTATAAATTTGTGTAACAACTTGGGCTCGGGGCTCTCTGACCCCGCACCACCGCGTTGGATGTGGCAGGAGCCCTGACTCGAGTCAGCAATAAACTTCCCTTTTTGCAAGTTGCATTGTCTTGGAGGCCTTCTCTCTTCCCGCTCGGGGATTCGGACACCGGGCATAACAGACTTTCTCTCTTCAGAATATTTTTTGTCTGCTTAATCTAGTGAGAGTTGACTTCCGTCATTTGCAGCCAAGTTTTCTGTCTGGTCTGGCCTGGGAAGAGCCTTGAGAAGGCTAAGAAGTACAGAGCGCAGTGTTTGGGGACAGACAGGCAGTGTGACATCGCTGGAGTGCAGAGGACTGGAAAGAAAAACGGCTCACCAGCCTGGGAGGAAGGGGCCGGGGCTCACAGGGAAGGGCCTCCCAACCAGGCTGAGGTGTCCGCCTTTCTCCTCAGAGGAGAGGAGCAGTCACTGAAGAGTTCAGTGAGGGGGGTCGTGGTGAAACTTGGACTTTGGGAGGATCACAGGAGATCAGGCCAGGGATGGACAGGAGCAGGCCCATTGCTGCTCTGGGGGACAGTCAGCTGTCTCTTCCAGGCAGCCTCCATTGTGTGCGTTGTATTGCTCGGCTAGCAAAATGCGACTGGACTTCAACCCCAGTTCACTTCTCTGCTGTGCAGAGCACGGGTGGTGCAGTGGTTCTCAGCAGCCCGGAATTTAGGCGCTGCCACCATCCTTCACCCTAGGGAGCTCACAGTATCACCTCTACTTTGCTTTCTTCTGACACAAACCTCCTTCCAGTTTCACCAGAGAGACCTTCTTTCCGTCCCTGATTTTTGAGGAAACAAAGCCACTTAATTTTTTTTATTGGAGTATAGTTGATTTACAAAATTGTATTATTTCTGCCATACAGTAAAGTGAATCACTTACACATACACACACATTCACACTCTTATAGATTCTTCTCCCATATAGATCATTACAGAGTGCTCAGTAGAGGTCTGTGTGCCGTACAGTAAAGTAAATCACTTACACACATGCACACATTCACGCTCTTATAGATTCTTCTCCCACATAGACCATCACAGAGTGCTCAGCAGAGGTCTGTGTGCCGTACAGTAGGTCCTCATTAGTTATCTCTTACACATAGTAGTGTGCGCATGTCCATCCCAATCTCTCAATTTATCCCTTCCCCCACCGACTATAAGATTACTTTCCACATGTGACTCTATTTCTATTTTGTAAATAGATTCATCTGTACCATTTTTTAAGACTTCATATATAAGTGATATCATATATTTGTCTTTCTCTGTCTGACTTACTTCACTCAGTTTGACAGTCTCTAGGTCCATTCATGTAGCTGCAAATGGCTTAATTTTGTTCTTTTTAATGGCTAATATTCCACTGTACATACACTCCCTAGCCGTCTAGCAGTTAGGATTTGATGCTTTCACTGCCATGGCTCAGGTTCAATCTCTGGTCAGGGAACTGAGATCCTGCCAGCCACTGGCATGGCCAAAATTAAAAAAAAAAGAGAGAGAAATAAAATTAAAAAACAAACAACCAAAAAAATCCCCCCAAAGCTGAGCCACCTTCTTAGCTGGTTCTCGAGACAGAACTCTCCATTTCAAGCAGAAATTGGCTTTATAGTCGGGGCTTCTCCACACGCGGCGGTGGCGCTCTAACTACCACAGCCAGAACTCTTTCATTAGGTTTTTCCTGAGGCATCTTTTCCTCAGTCTCTCTCAAGGCCAGAAGAAAGAACAGAGACCAGGCCGCGTGGCTCATCAGTGGGAAGGGCCGCTGCACTGTGAGTGCGGCGTGTGGGAGCAAGGGTTTGCCCCGCCCTCAGCCACCATGCGCTGAGAGGCCTTGCTGCCTGCAGACTCTGAACCATGGACAGACACTGGACTCCTCTGCCCCCAGAGCTTCAGAGGGCATGTGGCCTAAACTGCCACCCAGAGTAGGAGTCTTCTTTATAGCAGCCTTGTCAGCGGGCACCCACCCTCTCCTGGCATAGCTCCTGTGATGAAAAGCTCAGTATTCAATGTGGAAGTTTATATTTTGTCTGGACAGCTCAAATCTCTGGAGGAAAGGTTCTTCTTTGATTAGTGACCTTGGTTTGAGTTCTGGAATTCAGCAGCTGTAGAAAGATGCTAAACATGGTCTGCTTTACAACCAGTTGCCTTTTACCATGTTTTTTAGCCAATCTCCTCACCTTGCAGTATCTCAGTTCACTTTTGGAGCATCCAGAGAGGCAGTCAGCAATGTATTTGGGTGACCTTCTCAAGGTCACACGCCACTCTAACTCCCACTGTGGAGCTTCTGGGCCGTTCCAGCACATCCTTCTGCTTGGCACCTCTTCCCATTCCTAAGCACTCAGCGCCTCAGGGATCCGAACTTGTGAGCTTTCTCTGGACTGACCAGCCTGAGGTCATGGGGATGTTGGAGTGGGTGGGCTGCCTGGAGCCCCCAGACCTTGCCAGCTCCTCAGCCTCAGAGGGGAGGGGGCAGAGGCAGCTGGGGAGTGCAGCTCCACTGAGAGCCGGGCAGGGTGATATTTTTCCTGTTTGTTTCTCATTTTCTCTCCTCCCATTAGCTTCGGCTGGGCGACTGGAGCTGCGGGTGTGTGTGTGGGCAGCACAAGCCTGTGTGTATGTGTGTGTGTGTGCGTGCACGCACACACGCACAGTTGTGTGGGAGGACATTCATGCAGGAGGCTTCACGAGGGAGAGGCCTCTCCTTGCCAACCGACTCGGGCTCTGACAGTGCTCCCACTGAATTGGCCTTAGAAACTTTCCTGGTTTTGACAGGAACAGGAGCTGCAGATAGGCTGCGCGGTTTCCTTGGCAACCCCAAAACATGGATGGGAGAGGGGACGGTGGGAACCCGAGGGAAGAGAGTGAGTTGGCTCCATCACCGGCTTCAACCCCCCCTTTCCTCCCCCTCAAAATAGCTCAGGATAAAATGTTGAGCTGGTCCCATGTTCTCCTGGGAAACAGGGAGTGAGGACAGACAGCAGTGAGGGAGCAGAGCTGCCCCTCAGATACGGGCAGCAGTGCTGGGCTCCAGGACCACCTTTGGCAGGAACCTGGCACCCTGGGCTGTCCTGTTTCACACAGGTGCCTTCTCTCTCTCCACCATCCACATCCCTCACCCTCTTATCCTGGCAGCTCTAAGAGCCCCCTGGCTCCACAAGCTGACCCAGGGACACCAGAACCCCAGACTCCCTCTACCTGAAAGGAACAGGGTGGGTGGTGAGGGAGGCAGGGAGGACCCCACCCTCCAAAACTTGGGGCCACTCCATTTAGAAAGCAGGAGGAGGAGAGCTGAGACTGCTCACTAGGAACAAAGGCACTTAGTAGTTACTGAAGCTGCCTCCCCTCCCGCCCGGACCCCTCCCAGGTGAACGTGGTCAGGGCATCTCCGCAGTCGGTTCTCTGGGGTTGACCGGGAAGTCCTGCACCTGGCGATTCTGGACAGCCCTTCTGCCTTCCCCAACATGGGGGTTTCTGGAGGCCCTTCACACCCAGGACGTGCTTGTCAAGGTCTTCCTGGCTTTCTGCCTCCAGGGAGTCACGGGCTCCAGGGCTCAGCCCCTCCGCCCGCTTCCTGTAGGCGGCCCCTTCCCTCTCCGCGTCTTCGCCCTCAGCGAGGCATCAGAGCCCAGGCCCTCCACCTCCCCACCCCGGGCTAGGCCCCCGGGAAGAGAAGACAGTGCCCATTTCTTCCTTCTGGCTGTTAGGAGACAGCAGAGCTGGAAGCCCACCCAGGAGAACAGAGAAGACTGAGTCTCAGGAGTCGCCACCCCCCATAGCTGAGCAAGGCACCTTAGAGACTGTGATAATTTTAGGACGCTCCAGTAGGAGGCTGAGAGCTGCTCATGAGGAGGGCAGTGTCTCACAAGAAGAAGCGCAGTATGAGAGAGGGAGATGACTCAGGAGAGCAGGCTCAATCCTAAGCAGTAGTGGGATCAGGCAGGTTGCTGTTTGTTCTTCCAAAACATCATATATGCACCTACACATCACGTAGAGGAAACACTCATTCTCAGGGATCTTTATGGCAGGAACTGGGAACAATGGATAAAAGAGTGCCTTCCTTTAGGGGCTCTTTGAAGTCTCTACTTTGGATCCTAGGATTTTGGTTTCTGCTGGATTTGACCTCCCTTATGCCCGAGGTCAGGGGCAGCAGCAGAGAGAAGCAACACCCCGTCCAAGGAGCAGTGGCTGAGCAGGCACAGGAGGGCCGAGAGGAGCTACTCCACGTTCAAGGTCAGGAGCGGCGGCCGTGAGGAGATACCCCTCATCCAAGGTAAGGAGCAGAGGCTGCGCTTTCCTGGAGCAGCCGTGAAGAGATACCCCACGTCCAAGGTAAGAGAAACCCAAGTAAGATGGTAGGTATTGTGAGAGGGCTTCAGAGGGCAGAAACACTGAAACCATAATCACAGAAAACTAGCCAATCTGATCACATGGACCACAGCCTTGTCTAACTCAGTGAAACTAAGCCATGCCATGTGGGGCCACCCAAGACGGATGGGTCATGGTGGAGAGGGCTGACAGAATGTGGTCCACTAGAGAAGGGAATGGCAAACCACTTCAGTATT
This sequence comes from Cervus canadensis, assembly GCF_019320065.1. NCBI lineage: Eukaryota > Metazoa > Chordata > Mammalia > Artiodactyla > Cervidae > Cervus > Cervus canadensis. Next base: position 75,396,873 of record NC_057398.1, read on the forward strand.
CTTGCCTTGAGAACCCCATGAACAGTATGAAAAGGTAAAATGATAGGATACTGAAAGAAGAACTCCCCAGGTCGGTAGGTGCCCAATATGCTACTGGAGATCAGTGGAGAAATAACTCCAGAAAGAATGAAGGGATGGAGCCAAAGCAAAAACAATACCCAGTTGTGGATGTGACTGGTGATGGAAGCAAGGTCCGATGCTGTAGAGAGCAATATTGCATAGGAACCTGGAATGTTAGGTCTATGAATCAAGGCAAATTGGAAGTGGTCAACAGGAGATGGCAAGAGTGAACATGGACATTCTAGGAATCAGCGAACTAAGATGAACTGGAATGGGTGAATTTAACTCAGATGACCATTATATCTACTACTGTGGGCAGGAATCCCTTAGAAGAAGTGGAGTAGCCATCATGGTCAACAAAAGAGTCCAAAATGCAGTACTTGGAAGCAGTCTCAAAAACGACAGAATGAACTCTGTTTGTTTCCAAGGCAAACCATTCAATATCATGGTAATCCAAGCCTATTCCCCAACCAGTAATGCTGAAGAAACTGAAGTTGAACGGTTCTATGAAGACCTACAAGACCTTTTAGAAACACCCAAAACAGATGTGTTTTTCATTATAGGGGACTGGAATGCAAAAGTAGGAAGTCAAGAAACACCTGGAGTAACAGGCAAATTTGACCTTGGAGTATGGAATGAAACAAGGCAAAGGCTAATAGAGTTTTGCCAAGAGAATGCACTGGCCATAGCAAACACTCTCTTCCAACAACACAAAAGAAGACTCTACACATGGACATCACCAGATGGTCAACACCAAAATCAGTGCAGCCAAAGATGGAGAAGGTCTATACAGTCAGCAAAAACAAGACTGGGAGCTGACTGTGGCTCAGACCATGAACACCTTATTGCCAAATTCAGACTTAAATTAAAGAAAGCAGGGAAAACCACTAGACCATTCAGATATGACCTAAATCAAATCCCTTATGATTATACAGTGGAAGTGAGAAATAGATTTAAGGGACTAGATCTGATAGACAGAGAGCCTGATGAACTATGGACAGAAGTTCGTGACATTGTACAGGAGACAGGGATTAAGACCATCCCCACGGAAAAGAAATGCAAAAAAGTAAAATGGCTGTCTGAGGAGGCCTTACAAATAGATGAAAAGAAGAGAAGCGAAAAGCAAAGGAGAAAAGGAAAAATATTCCCATTTGAATGCAGAGTTCCAAAGAATAGCAAGGAGAGATAAGAAAGCCTTCCTCAGTGATCAATGCAAAGAAATAGAGGCAAACAATAGAATGGGAAAGACTAGAGATCTCTTCAAGAAAATTAGAGATACCAAGGGAACAGTTCATGCAAAGATGGGTTTGATAAAGGACAGAAATCGTATGGACCTAACAGAAGCAGAAGATATTAAGAAGAGGTGGCAAGAATACACAGAAGAACTTTACAAAAAATATCTTCACCATCCAGATAATCAGGATGATGTGATCACTCCTCTAGAGCCAGACATCCTGGAATGTGAAGTCAAGTGGGCCTTAGAAAGCATCAGTACGAACAAAGCTAGTGGAGGTGATAGAATTCCAGTTGAGCTATTTCAAATCTTGAAAGATGATGCTGTGAAAGTGCTGCACTCAATATGCCAGCAAATTTAGAAAACTCAGCAGTGGCCACAGGACTGGAAAAGGTCAGTTTTCATTACAATCCCAAAGAAAAGCAATACCAAAGAATGCTCAAACTACTGCACAATTGCACTCATCTCACATGCTAGTAAAGTAATACCCAAAATTCTTCAAGCCAGGTTTCAGCAATATGTGAACCATGAACTTCCAGATGCTCAAGCTGGTTTTAGAAAAGGCAGAGGAACCAGAGATCAAATTGCCAACATCTGCTGGATCATCGAAAAATCAATGTGGAAAATTCTGAAAGAGATGGGAATACCAGACCACCTGACCTGCCTCTTGAGAAACCTGTATGCAGGTCAGGAAGCAGCAGTTAGAACTGGACATGGAACAACAGACTGGTTCCAAATAGGAAAAGGAGTAGGTAAAGGCTGTATATTGTCACCCTGCTTATTTAACTTATATGCAGAGTACATCATGAGAAACCCTGGGCTGGAGAAGCACAAGCTGGAATCAAGATTGCCAGGAGAAATATCAATAACCTCATACATGCAGATGACACCACCCTTATGGCAGAAAGTGAAGAGGAACTAAAGAGCCTCTTGATGAAAGTGTAAGAGGAGAGTGAAAAAGTTGGCTTAAAGCTCAACATTCAGAAAACTAAGATCATGGCATCTGGTCCCATCACTTCATGGGAAATAGATGGGGAAACAGTGGAAACAGTGTCAGACTTTATTTTTTGGGGGCTCCAAAATCACTGCAGATGGTGATTGCAGCCATGAAATTAAAAGATGCTTACTCCTTGGAAGGAAAATTATGACCAACCTAGATAGCATATTAAAAAGCAGAGACATTACTTTGCCAACAAAGGCCTGTCCAATCAAGGCTCTGGTTTTTCGAGTGGTCATGTGAGATGTTGGACTGTGAAGAAAGCTGAGCGCTGAAGAATTGATGTTTCTGAACTGTGGTGTTGGAGAAGACTCTTGCGAGTCCCTTGGACTGCAAGGAGATCCAACCAGTCCATCCTAAAGGAGATCAGTCCTGGGTGTTCATTGGAAGGACTGATGCTAAAGCTGAAACTCCAGTACTTTGGCCACCTCATGTGAAGAGTTGACTCATTGGAAAAGACCCTGATGCTGGGAGGGGTTGGGGGCAGGAGGAGAAGGGGATGACAGAGGATGAGATGGCTGGATGGCATCACCGACTTGATGGACATGAGTTTGAGTAAACTCTGGGAGTTGGTGATGGACAGGGAGGCCTGGCGTGCTGTGATTCATGGGGTTGCAAAGAGTCAGACACGACTGAGCGACTGAACTGAACTGATTTTACACACACGGATTCCCTGCTTACCTCAGGCCAGAGAGGCCTTTGTGACTGACAGTCCTGACTGAGAGCAAGATGTGAGCTTCTCAGAGACCAGGCAGGTGGAACAGCATGGTGGACCGTCTGGCCTCCTCTCCCATTCTGAGCCTCTGCGGAGTCTGTCTGGGGGAGGACTGAGCAAGCTGAGGTCAGAAGTTGTGAGCAGATGGAGTTCTCAGGCTCGACCTGAAGCCCACTCCAAGTGGCGCAGAGGCAGTTCAAGGCGGGGTTCGTGTCTGTGCCCAGAGTGGCTGAGGGAATAGAAACTGGGGGATTGTTAACAGAATCTCTAATTTCTGAAGACGCTCTACTGAGAGATAGTGCAGACACTAAAGTTTAGGCCATTGAACTAGGTGATTCTCCAGGGTACTTTGGCTCCCTTGGGGCACCTTGGGACCCTTCTGCCCAGCTCCCCTGTATTAGTTTCCCAGGGCTGGTGAAACAATTTACCACAAACATGAAGCTTAAAAGAATAGGTTTACTCTTCCACAGTTCTGGAGGACAGAAGTCAGACATCAAGGTGTCCGCAGGGTGGGCTCCTTCCGGAGGCTGAGGGAGCCCCCATTCTGTGCCTCTCTCCTGTCTTCTGGTTGTTGCTGGCAACCTCTGGCATTTTGGGGCTTGTAGATGCACCAGCCGAGTCTCTGCCTTCATCTCCACATAGTGTTCTCTGTGTGTCTCCTCTTCATCTTATAAAGATATCTATCATTGGATGTAGAGTCTACCCTGAATCCAAGATGACTTCATCTTGAGATTCTTAACTAGTTATACCTGCAGAGACCTTATTTCCAAATAAAGTCACAGTCTAAGATTTCTGAGTGGTCATGAATGTTGGGGAGACACTCTTCAACCCACAACATCCCCTACTTGCACCCTTACACCAGAGCTCGGGAGGACCTGAGAAGACTTCCACAGGTTTGTTTGCCATGTGCTTATTGGGGTGTCCCAGGTCAGGGTGGGCAGAGGACACTGGGGCTCAAAGCTGAGACACACCTTCCCCACCTCCTTGTTATCCCGAGCCTCCCAGAAAGTTGCAAACTAAAAGCTGTTGAACCTCATCCCCATCTTGGGCAGGAATATTCTTCCTACATCAAAAAGAAAGACAAATGTTCAGAATATTTCCTTGGAAAATAAAATTGTCCCTTGAACTGCCTCTTGTTAACTAGCCTAGCACCTTTCTCAAGCCTTCCTTAATCTGTCTTGCAGCAGCCGGACCATGTTTCCCCTCGGTTTGTCCTTGAGGTTAGTGTAGAACAACAACTCTGCTCATGATCAGGTAGTGTTTATCATCTCGTCTTCCTCTGTTTCAGTGGAGGATATTTTCACCTGGAGAGGATACATCAGAGGCATTCAGATGAAACAACCCACCTAAATTCACAGATTTTGAATTTTCTCTATGAGCCATCGCAGCTGACTATTATTTTTGCACACTTCCTTTCGTCCCTCCCACTCCAGGGTTGGTAACCAAACCTTGGCAACGAGCTGAGCTGTGACTATCTACTTGCCTCAAACCAATTAGCCACCCCCACCCACCACCGCTCTACACAATTGCTCTGTAGTGAAAGAGAAAGCTGGGAAGACAAGTGTGAGGTAGAACAGCCATCAGTCACCCTGATGCTCTAGAATCTGTAGTCATTACTGTGATAAATTGCTTTGGAATTCCCATTACGACTAGTGCTGCACAAAGGAAAAGTCATATCTAGACACGAGGCCCCAATGCGTTCATCTCCTTTCAGCATTTTAAGGAGGAAACAAGGCCAGCATCAGAGGGTTAAGCTTTCTTTTACAGCGCGAGGGTGCCTTCTATTGAGGGCTGCAAAGGTCAGGGGAAGGGTAAACCGTAGCCCGAGCATTGAGCGGCTCTCACTGCAGTCTTATTATTCATCTTACAAACTCCAGGGAGTTTGGGGGTCTGGTGATAAGAGCAGACCCTGCTCAGGCAGAGCCAAGGGTGGGTGAAAACAGAAGAGACGGGAGCAGGGCCTGGGAAGAGGAAGAGTGAGGGGCCGCATGCTGACCCACAGATCGGTGTGCAGGCTGAGTGAGGACCCAGCCCCCAGCTGCCGCGTGTCCTTTCCAGAACTATGATTTTTGCCTACAAATAAGCAAAGGAACTACCATTGTTTTCTGCTTTATACACTATCTGAGTCCTTAAACCCCACTGTGAGGTAACTGTAGTTATGACTATTTTACTGATTGGAGAAATGAAGCTCAGAGAGGTTAAGTTCCTAGAGTCTGAATTTGAACTCATGTTTGTCTCACCTCTAAAGTCAGTAAGTCCTCACAAGCACCTTGCTGTTTAGCCTCTCTTTCTTTGTTTAAGGAGCAAGCTGAGGAGCTCTGGGACTGCGAGGGAGAAGGACTGCCCAAGTGGCACACAGGAGTCACTGCGACACAGTGGTTCTGTCAGGCAGTTAGAACAGGGAAAAGGAGTCCAGAATGGCGGTGGCTAAAAGACCTGGAAGGGAAACGCCCGCGAAAAGACAACAAAGGAAGGTCTGAGGATCGGAGTGAGAACCTCGGGTAAAACAAACAGCACTCCTGGCTGGCCCAATTTACAGAGGACAGGCCCAGAGACAGAGAAACATATAAAAAGAGGAGCCAAACCTCTCTTCTCTCTCTCTCTCTCTCTCCTGCGTGATGGAGCGCTCTTCTCTTCGCGTCTTTGGATCGACGTGCCCTCACGCCTCGAAGATGGATTTTCCTGCTATTATCTAAATAAAATAGAGCTGTAACACTGAGCTGTAACATGGTCCGTTAGAGACCCGAGAACTGTAACACGGTCTGTCCAAGAACCGAGAGCTGTAACACGCCGAGGCGGCTTTAATGCGCGTCACTCCAAATCTTTGTTGTGACGAGACAAAAACCGAGGAGCTTACACTCGCCTGACAGTTCCGCTTGCTGACGCAGAGGAGGCATCTCCCAGGGACTGGTCCTGGGTACCATGGGTGAGAGGTCTGGCTAAGTCACCAGAATTAGAAACTGGCAGATACTAGAAATGTAGGTTTTATTGAGAAAATACAAGGTGGTGATTGACTGGCTCAGGGTCTGTCTCATTTATGGAACTCTCTGCCCAAACTCCCCAAACAGGACTTTTTACTTCTCTTAAATAACTTTATTTTTACCCTTGAGAAGCATAGTTAATTATATCCCTTAAGTCACTTGCATGTTCTAAGCCTGGACTTTATTCTATTTTATTATTTTCCACCCTCACTCCTGTCAACTTCTTTACCATAGACATTCACCTCAGTGTGTACGTATATTTCCAGTCTGCCTTTCCTATGCTGATAGAGATGTATGTGTTCTTGCAAAAAAGATTCATGATATTATTGATATTATTGTGTATGTTCTTAATTTGCATCATTATTTTGTGCTCTAAATCTCACATTTCTTTGTTCACTCAATGGTAGTGATTTAAAAGCTATGCATGTTGTCATATGTACTTTTTGTAACATAATAGTCCATCACATGTACATACCATGGTTACTATCCCACTCCCAAGCACTAGCAACAGTGCTGCAATCTCTACAGATCTCTTTGTCAGTTTGGGGCAGTGTTTTTCCCACAGTGGGAATGGGTGAGAGAGTCATTTCCTAGGCAGGTTGATAGGAAGTCTAGGGGTCCCCAAGGAGAGAGGGGTCTGGAATTCTCAAGGAGGAAGAAAGGACAAACTTTTTTTTGTCCCTCTACATTCCTTAGGATTATATAACAATAATGTATCCTGCTTGAGGACAGTCTCTGGAAAAAACCTTCTGCCTAATCCTGTTATCTTCAGGTGTAAATTATGGGAGTAGGTCTAGTGAGTTCTTTACAACCTCCAGACATTCTTTTGATTCACTGTAATAACTAATTAGAGAGTATATAATTCCACTGCTAACACTAGCAAGGGGTACTCTTTCTGCCCCCTTCTGATGCCTAAGTCAGAAGCTTTCTCTATCTTCTTTATACTTTAATAAAACTTTATTACACAAAGTTTTGAGCGATCAAGCCTCGTCTCTGGCCCCGGATTGAATTCTTCTCCTCCAGAGGCCAAGAATCCCAGTGTCTTTGCGTGTTCAACAACAATCTTTCATGGGACGCTAGGCCATAGGGTGAATAGAGCCCCAGTCACCACAATCTCTCCTTGCACGACCTCTCTGTAACCCATATTCATCATTATGTTCTGTTTTTCAATTGTTAGTTGTAGCCGCACTTGTCCATGTCTTGTTTCTTTAGTGAAATAATTTCTTGAGGTTAGAGATCATGTTTCACTCATTTTTGTATTCTTCCCTGGTAGTTCAGCTGGTAAAGAATCTGCCTACAATGCAGGGGACCCCGGTTTGATTTCTGGGTTGGGAAGATCCCCTGGAGAAGGGATAGGCTACACACTCCAGTATTTTTGCCTGGAGAATCCCCATGGACAGAGGAGCCTGGCGGGTTACAGCCCATGGGTTTGCAAAAAGTCAGCCACAACTGAGCGACTAAGCATAGCAATATACATTTTATGTATAGTTGGTACTTAATAAAACATTTGAAACATTAAATTAAAAACATTAAAATGGACTGAATGAATACCATCTTTCCCACTGGGGCATTACTTTCTTGAGAGCAAGGTTAACAGTGTTTCAATCATCTCAACCAAGTTCAGTATCTATCTCTTTGCAAGCTGTCTTAGATCTGATGCATGACATTTTGAATGTGGAAAAATCACACAGTTAAGAGTGAACTGAGTGAGGAATTAGGAGACTTGAGTGCCATTTGTGAGCTTTATGACCTTGAATAGATACATTTCTCCTCTGAGCCTCTGTTCCCCTGAACATTGGGAGGGGCTTGGTGGCGTCTTTCTCAGTCTTGGGTCTGGAGTGATGAGCCGTGTTACTTCTCATGTTACCTCTCCACCTCCCATTTGAGGAAACTGCTAGTGGAGGAGAGAGGGAGAGGGCGAGGCTGGGGAACACCCATCCCCTTCGGCCCTCCTCTATTCCTCATCTCCCCATGCAATTTCAATTTACCCATTTCTAGAATATTTGTCGCTGAAGACATAGGGTCCCCGAGAGGGATTAGGGCTCCCTTGGGAAGATCTAGACCATGAATGAACTGAGAAAGAGAAGAGAAGAAATAAAGGAAGACTGCTACTGCTAAGTCACTTCAGTTGTGTCCGACCCTGTGCGACCCCATAGACGGCAGCCCACCAGGCTTCCCCATCCTGGGGATTCTCCAGGCAAGAACACTGGAGTGGGTTGCCATTTCCTTCTCCAGTGCAAAAGGAAGACTAAAGGCCTGCAATAGTAACTGGGGTACCAACTGGAATTTAAGGGAGGCAGCATTCGTGGCACCCAGGCTGGAGCTCAGAATAAATAGGACAAAAGTGTAGCCCATGGTCAGTCACCTCTGAAATGTGGGCATCAGGACTGATCCGGGGGATCCTACCATGCAGATACCTGTTCAAGGATGAGTTAAGGTCTAAGGGAGGAAAGACAAGTGGATTCAGGCTACAGTGAGAAAATTCAATGGGACACCAGGGGCAACTGTAGAAATGAAAGGGTTCCCAACTAGGAGGCAAGAAAAACTTCTGCGAGGTGTTTCCAAAGTATTTAAAAATTACTCTCAGGAAAGGTCAGCAGTTCTGGGTAACTGGGGGAGTGTGGGGAAGGTGGGAGAAGAGTATACCAGTTTGGGGGTCTATGGTAACCTGTTTGACTCAGCACTGACAGATGGTGAGATCTCCATGGTGACAGGCTGGTTAGGACTATGGATGATCAGGGTTAAAGGGAGATCTTTTCAGGGCTCTAGGAGACCATGGAGGAAGACCCCAGCCTCCTTAAAGTCTAAGCCTGGCACTGGCATAGCATCACTTCCGCAATTCAGATGTGCAACACATTCACAGGCCAGCCCAGATGCAACTGGAATAGCAATAGATCCCCTTCTTCCTGGGTGGAAAGTCTGAAAAGCTCTTGGTCATTTTTACTCCCCTGCATGTACCTCCCACTCTGCCCCTCCTCCTCCCTATCCTCTCTTGTCTGCTCCTAGCCTGTTGCCCCCTGAATTCCCTTCACCTGCCTTAAGCACAGACCCTTTCCTCTGGCCTCTGTCTCTTCATGGTAGTTACCACCCCCCAGGGCTACTCCCCTCTCCCTGTCTCTTCCTTCTCAGCTTCGCTACTAACTCCTTTCACAGGGCCATCTGGATCCTCTTCTGTTGTGAACTTCACCTTGGGTAATCCTTTCCCTTCCTCTTCCCACGTGGAATTGAACTTTTCCTCAGACAGAACAAAATCTTTACAGGCAGTTTTCAATTACAGCTGCTGCTTCTCTCATGAAGAGGGCTCAGGTTCCTTGCTTCCTATCATGACTTCCAGACTCCACACAAGACAGTGCATAATGGAAATGAAATGATCTCGTTAAAGTCTCTCAGTCCAAGCAGAGGCTGAGGATACAGATACCATTAATCAGTCAAAAACATTTGCTGACTGGAATGCCCAGTCCACTGGGAAACCAACAATTTAGTGGATAGTCAGCTTACAGTGTGTGACCAGTGGGTATAAACAAAGTGGTAGTAAGCTCCTTGAGATCAGGGACCCAGTCTCATTTATTCATGCCTTGGATCCCAACTCACCAAATGTAAGTGCATTAGTGAATACATGAATTAGTAAATGGATCACTTCATGCTTATGGATATAACATTACCTCTAGAGGCCAGTCTCTCTTGGATTAAGTGGAACTCACATGAGTCATATAGAAGTCTCTGGAGGGCATTCAGGATCAAGAATTAAGACTCTTCTTTAAAATTTTTTGCCGTCTGGCCATCTGCTTATCCTGGCTTCTCCCCATCTTGACTGATGATGCTCATGACTCCAGGACTTTCCAAATGACCTCAGTATCTGACTCACAATCCTCTTCCACACTATGCACCCTCTGCTCTCAATCTCAGCAATTCAATGTCTGTGTATAGTTGTTTCTTTTCTAGCCCTCTGATCTAATAATTCTTGACATCAGTCCACTTTTTTGTTTTGGTTGCCAGCTCAGCTTTCCAGCCTTACCTTTCAAGATTACTTTTTACACCTTATACTGTCAGCTTATGTGGCCATGTCCCCCCAAAAGACTGTCCATGTGGAACAGGCACCATTCCCATGTATCAGCATCCCACCCATACTTCACAGGCAAGCTTAAACACTGTCTCCTTTATAGGACTTGTGCTGATTCACCCAACCAGATGTGATCTCTTTCCTGAAACTTGCAGAGAATCTCAGTTGTCCTTCTCTTATGGAATTTGTCACAGTCTGCTATTTTAGTCCATTCAGGTTGCTACAACAGAAATTCCATAGTGTGGATGACTTAAACAACTAAAATTATTTCTCACAAGTCTGGAGACTGGGAAGTCCAAAATCATGGTGTTGGCAGATTTTGTGTGTGGTAAGAGTCTACTTCCTGATTCACAGGTGGAGCTATTTAGCTGTAAACCTCACATAAAGAAGGTGGGCATGGGAGCTTTCTCGGGTCTCTTCTATGAGGGCACTAATCTCATTCATGAGGGTCCCACCCTCATGACCTAATCACCTTAGGATTTCAACATATAAATTTGGGGGGACACAAGAATTTGGTCCATACCTCTGGCCTTCTAGTATTGTTATGCATGTCTTTGCCTCATCTTCCCTAGTTTTGATGTAAGTTTTCATGGAAAGGAGGCTGTGCCTCACCCATCTTCTTGTCACATCCCTTCATAACTGCACCCAGCAAAGAATAGTAGACAGATGTTATTTTGTCTTCACAGTATCCCATCTTTTAAGGGATCCTCCTTCTATGTCTATATGATCAAAGTGGGACTCAAAGTGGAACTGTTAATTATGGTGCTCCACAAAGTTGGGCAGAAGATACAGGCTAACCATTAGAGATGGCACGTAACCTAAGAACCAAAGAGCCTACCTTGAGATTTGCTACATGTATGCACGGAGAAAGGTCTTTCTTCTTCTAAGACCAGAAGCTGTGGGGAAGATGTAGATTGGTCTTTCTGTGGCCATCTCTCTGGCCTACATGGAGGAAACTACAGGAGAGAATGATGCCTGCCTCAAAAGAAGCAGAGACAGAAACAATAATAGCTGGCATATATGGAGCTGAATTTACACCAGACATTATTCCAAGCGCACTTGTGTGGATGATCTCATTTGCTTTTCACAAGAACCATGAGGCAGATACTATTATTACATCCATTTTACAGATGAGGAAACAAGGGTAGTGAGAAGTTAAGCAATTTGTTTTCTACCAGCTAGTTAGATAGTGGGGCCAGGATTTGAATCCAGTCTTTGGGACCCCTAAACTATCATGCTATGCCATTATATATTAGCCAGGACAAACAGAAATGGGAGACAGATTTATTCATTTATGAGCAAGTGCAAAGGAGAGCTGACAGCATCATTTGTGCCTGGAGCCAGCTGACTCATGTGCTTTTTAGTTAAATAAGCCAGTGCATTCCCTTTTTGCTTAAAATAGTGTATCAGTCACTTGCATCTCCTGGGTTCATAGAGGAATGTATCTTAAAGCAATACTTCCGGGTTTGCATCCAGGCACTACCCCTCAACACTTGGACAAATTGCTTGACCTCTCAGGGCCCTGGAGCTAAATGACCCAGACTCTCAGGGCTGAGGGGACTGTGACTGGAGATTAGATTACTTGTAAATACACTTAACACTCTCCTAACACAATATAAGTACTCGATAATTGTTAGATCTCCTTTCTTCCCCTTTCCCTTATGAGGAGTAGTTGTTCAATAAGCATTTGTTGAATTGAATTAAATCCTTAAGAGACTACAGGATGTTGCCTGAGCTTGAATGCAGCTGGAGTTCCAGAGTTTCTAATCAGAGGAAGCTCCTCAGCCTGAGGGGCCCCCTAACAACTCTATTTAGCCATTCAAAAGAAGCAGGAGGAGGAGGGAGTGGGGAAGGAGGAGGAGGGGGTGGGGAAGGAGGAGGAGGAGGAGGACAAGGAGGAGGGATTCTGCCCTGCTTTGGTCTCCCATCTCATAGTCTTATCCTCTCTGCTTGCAGATCATTCCAACCTAGAGAACGATGCTGTCTGCAGTAACTTCGGAGGTGCCCTGGCCCTCTGTGTCCTCTTTTGTAAGCAGATTGGTGGTGGTGGTGGGGGGGATCCTTTGAGAAAGGGAACCAGACATGGCTTTCTTAATGAAAGAGAACCCGTTTTTGGCCTAAGCCATTTTGTAATTTAAGCCTGGCCACAATGCTTGTCTTTGAACGGGTCTTAGTAATTAATGATCTTAATAGGCGTCCCTCGTGGCTCAGGTGGTAAAGAATCTGCCTGCAACGCAGGAGAACTGGCTTCGATGCCTGGGTCAGGAAGATCCTCTGGAGAAGGGAATGGCTACCCACTCCAGTGTTCTTGCCTGGAGAATTCCATGGATAGAGGAGCCTGGAGGGCTACAGTCCTGGGCTATAGTTCCGGGGTCTCCCGGAATTGGACACCACTGAATTACTAACACTACTACTACTACTACTAAGGGAAGTAAGGGGTGCAGAAACAAAGGAAAAGCAGTCAAGAAACAATAGTTCAGATAAACAGCAAGTTCCTGCCACGTAGCATGGGAACTATATTTAATATCATGTAATAACTTTAAAAGAATATGAAAACTGTATTTATATATAACTGAATCACCCTGCTGCACACCAGAAACTAGCCCAGCATGATAAATGAACCCTACTTCTGCTGCAGAAGCCAGTACTCGAGAAACCAGGCACCACACTCAGAGGGTTGGAGAACCCAGGTCTGTTACGCCAGTGGGACCAGAGGAGTCAGCACTCCAAGCTCTGAGCCCCGGACAGAGGGGTTACAGACTTTATAGAGACCGTAACTATAAACTAAGCTTTAAACTAAGGGGTTTCGCCCGCTTGGGAACAGCAGTCAAGGTGGGGAGGGGGATGCATGGCCTGGACAGGCATGATTAAGCAGGTTTGCAGGGGGTGGGTGACTGCAAAGAACAGGACAAGGGTGAGTGAGATAAACTCCATTTCCTAGTATTGCAAGTCCCCACTTTCTGAGACTACGTGACCTACGTGATCTAGACTTTGCAAGGGGCAAGCTGAGTTACAGAGGCAGAAGGAGAAGGAGGTGATGTAAAATTTTAACTTTTCCTCTTCACTTCAATTAAAAAGAAAGAAAAAAACAGAATATATAAGTAGATCATCTGACTTAAAAAGTTTTAAAAAAAGAAACAATAGTTCAGTGACAAAACCTAGTCTTACTTCCTCCTCAAGGGAAGTACCTAACAAGCAGGTATACATGCTTGAGCTCTGCAGGAACTAATGCCCCACCCAGGTGAGGGAAGGAATGATGATGTTGACCTTTTCTGACTTCAATCAGCTAAAGCTTGGTCTCTGTCAACATTTATTCAGTTCTCTGCTGAAGCCACTTCATGAATATGCAAGTACTCTTCGCTTAAAACTTCCCTCATTTTGCAGTTCTGGGAGACATTAACTTTGGGAAAGATCCCCAGTGTTCCCTTTACCTACTGCATGTGATAAATCCTTCCTTCTCCCAATCTTTGGCTTCCCCCAATCTTTGGCATCCCAGGGATGGAGGAACCTGGTGGGCTGCCGTCTATGGGGTCGCACAGAGTCAGACACGACTGACGTGACTTAGCAGCAGCAGCAGCAGGACAGAGGAGCCTGGCAAGCTACAGCCCATGAGGTCACAGAGTTGGACATGACTGAGTGACTGAATGTGTGCACACGCATGCATACACAGACACACACAAACACACACACACACACACACACACACGTGTTTCTCAGACCTGCCCTCTCATCTTTACTCCAACTGACTGTCCTTCATATCTTTCTGGATGTTTCCCTCAACCTCTTCACAGCCTCCCTCTCTCCAGCCTGCCAGGCCCTGGGTGCAACCAGGAACACCCATGTTCAAGGTGACCAAACCACTCTACATCTTAAAACCACCATTGCCTACAGGATAAAAGGCAAACTCTTAGCAGTCCCTTCTCAACTTCATCCCTACCCAAATCTCCAGGCTCATCTCCTGCCTGCTATTTCAAGCCTCCATGCCACCCTCATGCTGTTCGTGATGCTGGTATATTCTGCACCCCACCTCCTTCAATCCCCTCCCTAAGTTCTCACTCATCCTTTAAGACCCTGCTCAGTTGATTACTTTTTTTCTCCTGGAAACCTTCCATGAACTCCCAATTCAGTTCCTGGGCCAAGTGCCTCTCCTCTGGGTTCCCACATCATTGGTACATAACTCTGTCTACTATTTTATACAGGTATGATCCCTTTCTCCGTCTCATCTCTTTGTGGTCAGGAGCAAGGTCTTACTCAAGTTTTCAACCCTTGCACCTAGCACAGTGCCTGGCTCCTAGTTGGCCCCCACATGCAGACACTGAAAGCAAATGCAAAGGGGCTAAAAAGAAGAGGGGCCATTACATGTCTTGCAGATGAAAATCCTGGTTTGCATTTTCTTAATATCTCTGGTTGACTTCCTTGATTGCTATAGTAGAACCAGTGCTTCTCTCTTTCTTTTTTTGAGAAAAAAAAAAAAGTTTATTTATTTGCTTATTTTTGGCAGCACTAGGTCTTTGTTGCTATGCACGGGCGTTCTCTAGTTGTGGGGAGCAGGGCCACTCTGGGTTGCAGCGCCCAGGCTTCTCACGTGGTAGCTTCTCTCATTGGGAAGCGCAGCCTCTAGGTGTGTGGACTGCAGTGGCGGCAGCACATAAGCACAGTGGTTCTGGTGCACGGGCTTAGTCGCTCCATGGTATGTGGAATCTTCCTGGGCCAGAGATTGAACCTATGTCCCCTGCATTGGCAGGTGGATATTTATCCACTGTACCATCAAGGAAGTCCACCAACGCTTCTCTTCATAGCAAATATAACACATAGAGTATAATTGTTTGGGGAAGAGGGAGAGGTTTACTCATCTTCTTAACTGAGGATGGGACACTCTCTCCACTAGTGGTTAAAAAAGAAAGATGAATTTTCTTTGGGCTCCTTTGTGGTTATAGGATGGTTTGTGTAATTGTGTAATTCTCCATACGGCTTTCTATGCATGATACATGAATAGGTAATGTTTGGCTACCTTAAAAAAAAAAAAAACCCATCTCAGTTTTTAAAAAGATGAAGTTATTTCATTACATCTAAATATAGGCAATAAAGCAATGTAGATGTTTTTCTGGAACTCTCTTGCTTTTTTCATGATCCGGTGGATGTTGGCAATTTGATCTCTGGTTCCTCTGCCTTTTCTAAATCCAGCTTGAACATCTGGAAGTTCATGCTTCACGTACTGTTGAATCCTGGCTTGGAGAATTTTGAGCATTACTTTGCTAGTGTGTGAGATGAGTGCAATTATGCAGTAGTTTGAAAATCCTTTGGCATTGCCTTTCTTTGAGATTGGAATGAAAACTGACCTTTTCCAGTCCTGTGGCCATTGCTGACTTTTACTAATTTTCTGGCATATTGAAAGCAACACTTTCACAGCATCATCATTTAGAATTTGAAATACCTCAACTGGAATTCCATCACCTCCACAACCTTTCTTTGTAGTGATGCCTTCTAAGGCCCACTTGCCTTTGTATTCCAGGATGTCTAGCTCTAGGTGAGTGACCACACCATCGTGGTTATCTGGGTCATGAAGATCTTTTTGGTTTAGTTCTTCTGTGTATTCTTGCCACCTCTTCTTAATATTTTCTGCTTCTGTTAGGTCCATACCATTTCTGTCCTTTATTGTGCTCATCTTTGCATGAAATGTTGCCTTGGTATCTCTAATTTTCTTGAAGAGATCTCTAGTCATTCCCATTCTATTGTTTTCCTCTATTTCTTTGCATTGATCACTGAGGAAGGCTTTCTTATCTCTCCTTGCTATTCTTTGGAACTCTGAATTCAAATGGGTATATCTTTCCTTTTCTCCTTTGCCTTTAGCTTCTCTTCTTTTCTCAGCTATTTGTAAGACCTCCTCAGACAACCATTTTGCCTTTTTGCATTTCTTTTCCATGGGGATGGTCTTAATCCCTGCCTCCTGTACAATGTCATGAACCTCCATCCGTAGTTCTTCAGGCACTCTGTCTATCAGATCTAATCCCTTGAATCTATTTGTCACTTCCACTGTATAATCGTAAGGGATTTGATTTTGGTCATACTTGAATGGTCTAGTGGTTTCCCCTACTTTCTTCAATTGAAGTCTGAATTTGGCAATAAGGTGTTCATGGTCTGAGCCACAGTCAGCTCCCAGTCTTGTTTTTGTTGACTGTATAGACTTTCTCCATCTTTGGCTTCAAAGAATATAGTCAATCTGATTTCAGTATTTACTATGTGGTGATGTCATGTGTAGAGTCTTCTCTTGTGTTGTTGGAAGAGGGTGTTTGCACATGACCTTCCTCCTGAGAAATCTGTATGCAGGTCAAGAAGCAACAGTTAGAACTGGACATGGTACAACACACTGGTTCCAAATCGTGAAAGGAATACGTCAAGTCTGTATATTATCACCCTGCTTATTTAACTTATATGCAGAGTACATCATGCAAAATGCCAGGCTGGATGAAGCACAAGCTGGAATCAAGATTGTTTGGGGAAATATCAATAACCTCAGATACGCAGATGACACCACCCTTACGGCAGAAAGTGAAGAGGAACTAAACAGCCTCTTGATGAAAGTGAAAGAGGAGAGTGAAAAAGTTGGCTTAAAACTCAACATTCAGAAAACTAAGATCATGGCATCTGGTCCCATCACTTCATGGCAAATAGATTCGGGGAAACAATGGAAACAGTGAGAGACTATTTCTGGGGGCTCCAAAATCACTGCAGAGGGTGACTGCAGCAATGAAATTAAAAGAGGCTTGCTACTTGGAAGAAAAGCTATAACCAGCCTGAACAGAGACAGGTTAAAAAGCAGAGAAATTACTTTACCAACAAAGGTCCATCTAGTCAAGCTATGGTTTTTCCAGTAGTCATGTATGGATGTGAGAGTTGGACTATAAAAAAAGCTGAGTGCCGAAGAATGGATGCTTTTGAACTGTGGTGTTGGAGAAGACTCTTGAGAGCCCCTTGGACTGCAAGGACATCCAACAAGTCAATCCTAAAGGAAATCAGTCCTGAATATTCATTGGAAGGACTGATGCTGAAGGTGAAACTACAATACTTTGGCCACCTGATGCAAAGAACTGACTCATTGGAAAAGACCCTGATGCTGGGAAAGATTGAAGGTGGGAGGAGAAAGGGATGGCAGAGGATGAGATGGTTGGATGGCATCACCAACGTGATGGACATGAGTTTGAGTAGGCTCTGGGAGTTGGTGATGGACAGGGAAGCCTGGCGTGCTGCAGTCCATGAGGCCACAAAGAGTCGTACACGACTGAGTGACTGAACTGAAATTGAAATATAGGCAAAGAGTTTGTATTGATGCATAACTTAAGAAAATACATGCAAATCCCTTGCAGGCTGGAGGGACTGGGTAATGCCATCATTGTAGATACATCTCAAACCCCCAATGCTCGTTCTCCCTTTTGCTGCTGACCTTGAACAACCACATAACCTGTCAGAATCTTAGGATTCTCCTTGACCTAGTAGGCTGGTGATTCCTGTCAGCCTGCCTCACAGGGCCCTGGAGAGAATTGGATGGAAAATGCACAGTGAGAGGGCTGTGCACCAGGAGATGCAACCCTGCGGAAGAGGGACTGGGTGGGGTGGTGGGCAGGCCACCGTGGGAGGTCCTGCTGGGCAGACTGCCAGGTGCTCTGCTGGGGTTTCTGGGGTTTCACTCCTCTATAATTCTCATTTCCCCCCTCTCAAATCTGTTTCCCATTAAATAGAAATGTGTTCTCTTCTCTGCCTTTCTCCCCAAGCTGTGCCTGGCCTCTCAGAACTAGGCTGCATCTTTTGTTGCTTAAGGCACCTACTAATTCAAACCAGAGAAAGCAGGAGGTGGACTAGCCATGTGGCCACCCCTTGCTACCTCCCTTCTCCCTAGCTTTCCGTGACTCCCGCCTTCCTCCCTGGATGGAAAATTTAGTCTCAGATTGTCCTTGTGACTGGAAAAAGCAGGGTCAGCTCACCAAAGCAGAACAAGGGTTGTTAGCTTTCTTCTTTCAGAGGGATATTAAGAAGGCATGGGAAGAAGGGTCACTCAACCCTTGCTAGCTCCAGCCAGAAAGGCTGGATATACTTCAGCAGGGAGAAGGCCTGCTAGGGGCAAGGAAGACTTTATCAGCTGGTGCTGAGGTATTGGGAGGGGGTGACTATGGAAGGGAAATGTATATGATAAAGTGATCACTGTCCCAAGCCAGGAGGGAAGGCCAAAAGGGAGTGACTTGCTCTATGTAAGGCCAGCTGTCTCTCAAAACATGTGGGGGCCAAGCTCACTGCTCTCTCCTATCTTCTTTCATCCCTGGTAAGAGGAAGGAAGTGTGTGTGACTGTGATGAGGAGGACACTCTATCTCTGAGGGATTTTCTGGGGCCAACTGCTGGGGATTCCTGTTTTCATGTCTCAGTAACTGAGGAAACAGTTTCTTCCCAAGGGGCAATTGCAATATTACCTTTGGAATATCTGGGTTGCCATTTTGGACTCCTGGATTCTCTAGCACTATGGTGGGACTGGGAACACCTAGTGTGGGAATAGAAAGAAGGAGACTCACACGGTAACCATTTTGAAATGTATAGAAATATTGACTTATTATGTCATGTACCAGGAACAAAGTGTAATTGTAGGTCAATTACACTTCAAAAATGAGCAAACTTATAAAAAAAAGAGATCAGATTTGTGGTTACCAGAGGTGGGGAGAAGAGAATTGATTGAAGGCAGTCAAAAGGTACAAACTCCCAGATATAGGATAAATTCAGGGAATTCCCCGGTAGTTAGGACTCTACACTTCTACAGTCAGGGCCCAGCTTCAATCCCTGGTTGGGGACCTAACATCCCGCAAACTGTGTAGTGTGGTCAAAAAAAAAAAAAAAAAAGAGAGAGAGAGAGAGGAGAGCAAGATGGTGGAGGAGCAGGTGGACGTGGAGCACATCTTTCCCCGCGGATCCATCAGGAGCTCTCCTTCAGATACAGACGTGCATGCGGAACACCAGCTGGGAGCAGACAGGAGCACCTGACCAGGGGAAAAGAATACATAGAACCACGCAAAACTCGGTAGGACGAAGGAACTGGGGGGAAAACAGGAGTGTTGGTAGGACTGGACCTGCCCTCGGCGGGTGGGGGAACTGAAGCAGGGGTCTGATCCCCACATCAGGGAATTGTCTGAGTCACAGGAGAAACATTTAAGGCTGAGAGTGAAACAGCTGATCTGTGGCAGCCTAAATGGAATAAGAATTGGACAGTCCTTGCTCAGCCATACATACCCTGGACAGGAATGCTGGTCTCCTGGAAGGGGCAGTGGCTGGGAGCTGGAGTTTATAGATTGTGGAGCAATCCCAGGGCGAGGGCTGCTGTTGACTGTGGAGAGATGGACTGAAGGTTTGTGAGGGAGGAGATCATGGTGGGAAACGCCTGTGGAGGAAAGCCAGGCAGCCATGGAAGCAAGGCTACACTGCTGAGTCATGCATGGGGATCGAGCCATCACCATAGCCTCTCTCTCCCCACAGGCCAGCATCGGCAGCTGAACAATAGAGAGCCTGGCCCATCAAGCACCTGACTCACTGATCTACAGAGTAGGACCCCAGCCAGGGAGCCCCTTTAAGTGACTGATGCACCAATCTACAGAGTAGGACCCCAGCCAGGGGGCCCCTCTGTGTGCCTGATGCTGAACAGAGAAGGACCCCAGGCAAGGGAGGCCTCTAAGGGCCTGAACGGGCAGAGCTGTGGAGAAAGACTGGCCGAAGAAGCCTTCTGATCGCCAGCTACAAGAGGCTCGAAAAAAGACTCTGATAGGGCCATAACTCCTGCAGCTGAGGCAGTCTGTGTCCCTACTTGGCGCTGCTAGGATCCCCACGACCCAGCAGCTGTGCCACCTTCACGCTCAACCCTCACTGGGGCAGAGGTGCACAGGCAAAAAAAGTCTTGTGTCCATGCACACAGGGTCACTTTGGTCTTGTCCGACCCTTTGCAACCCAGTAGACTGTGGCCTGCCAGGCATCTCTGTCAGGGAAGGGGGTTCTCTAGGCAAGAATACTGCATCGTATTGGCTGCTACTGGTTGCCATGTGCTCCTAGAGCACTATATTTCCTGCTGCCCTAGCTGCCAACTCCCCTGAGTACCTGGTGCTGCCAGAACCCCTGTGACCCAAGCAGCTGCACCACCTCCACACCTGGCCCTCACAGGGGCAAACCCAAGTCCTCCAGGGCAGTCTCAGGAGCAAACCCCAGTGGATGACCCCCGTGCAGAGGTGGAAATAAAACCACGATTGAAACCCAGGGGCACTGTGGCCAAGGAAGAAGACCCAAAACCTTCCCACCAGCTGTACAAGCTGCAGATTAAATCCACAGGATCAACCAGGCAGACTGTGCCTATGGAAAATATAAAAAGCCATCGAGAGCGCCCACAAAAGAAAACGCAATAGTTCTGACAGCTGTGGACAGTGGAGGCAAAACACACAGGAGTAGGACCAGATTGGAACCTGAGCTGCCCCCAGAGCAGGTCCAGAGACCAGCCGTGTTGGAGGGCATCCTAGGGAGGTGAGGTGGACTGTGACTCCCAGTGAGGGGAAGGACCCTGACAGCAGTGACTCAAGAAAGACATTCATTATTCTTATGTTTTGACTCATTCTGTGGATTCTTTTGGATTTTTCTTTTCTTTTTTCTTTTTATCCCCCTCTGTTGTAGTTGTCGATTTTATTGACACCATGAAATCTAATTAAAGTTTTGAGGTTTTTTTTTTTTTTCAATCACACTTTTTACTGTTGTTATAAACCTCTGCCTCTGTATTGGGCTTTTGCAGTTCTGTGGAGTTTTCCTTTTTTCCCCTTTTTTCTTTCTTCTTTTTTTAATTTTAATTTTTAAAAAACCTATTATTATTTTTTCTACATTTATTCCTTTGTTTTTCCTACTGTTCTTATGCCTTTGTGATTAATCTTTAATGTATATAAATCTTCTTTATCTACCTCTATTTAACTTTGCATATCTATTCTTTCTTTTCTTTCCTCTCAACATATTTATTAGTTTTGTTTTCATTGCTTTATTCCCCACTTGGCACCTTGCTTTAGTTTTGTTTTCGAGTTTGTGCTTTAGTTAGTTTTGCTCTTAACTGGTAGATATAATCTTTGGTTTCCTTTGTTTGCCTGGTCAATCTATTGTACTTTATTCTTGCTGAACTGTTTTGATTTTGGTGTGTATATGTATATGTGTATATTCCATTATTTTAATTATTATTTGCCTGATTTTGTAACTGCCATTTGTTTGGGGTTTATCTTTGGTTTCTTGTCTTTGGGTATTTGTTTTACTCTCACTTAATACCATAACAAACCATTTATGGAATCTTTGTTCCTGACCAGAGATCAAGCCCTGAGCCTTTGGAGTGGGAGCACTGACTCCAAGACCCTAGACTACCAGAGAACTAACCCTAGGGAGTGTCAAATAGTGAGAACTCACACAAAGGAAACCACCTGAATACAAGACCCAGCATCACCCAACCACCAGTAGCACCCTGTGCAGGACGCCTCATCCAAACAGCAAACAAAACAAAAATACAAAGCCAGTCATCAGCATATAGGAGCACCACCTCACTCAGCCTTGCCCATCAGAGGAAAAAAACAA
Source organism: Cervus canadensis (assembly GCF_019320065.1). Taxonomy (NCBI): domain Eukaryota; kingdom Metazoa; phylum Chordata; class Mammalia; order Artiodactyla; family Cervidae; genus Cervus; species Cervus canadensis. Next base: position 75,418,537 of record NC_057398.1, read on the forward strand.
AAACTCATAAATCTCACCCTATATGAAGCTTACACAAACCACTGCACCAATCTTACAAGGGCAGAAACCAAAAGAAAGAAAAAATCCAACCTTGAAGCCTGGGAAAAGGATACCTCAAACACAATAAGTTGAAAAAAAAAAAAAGAAAAAGAAAAGAAAAGGCAGAAAAATACTGCACAAATGAAGGAACAAGCTAGAAATACAGAAGTTGAAATAAATGAAGAAGAAATAGGCAAACTACCTGAAAAAGAATTCAGAATAATGATAGCAGAGATGATTAAAGAAACCTTGAAAACAGAATGGAGAAAATACAAGAATCAATTAACAAAGACATAGAAGAATTAAAGAATAAACATACAGAGAAAAACAACAGAACTACTGAAATTAAAAATACTCTAGAAAGAATCAATAGCAGAATATCTGAAGCAGAAGAATGAATCTGAGCTGGAAGATAAAATGGTGGAAATAACTTCTGAAGAGCAGAATAAAGTAAAAAGACTGAAAGGAACTGAGGATCATCTCAGAGACCTCTGGGACAATATCAAATGCACTACTATTTGAATTATAGGGATCCCAGAAGAAGAAGAGAAAAAGAAAGTGTATGAGAAAAATTTTGAAGAGATTATAGTTGAAAATTTCTCCAACATGGGAAAGGAAACAGTCAATCAAGTCCAAGAGGTGCAAAGAGTCCCATACAGTATAGACCCTTGGGTTTATCCCAAGGAGAAACACGCCAAGACACACAGTAATCAAACTAACAAAGACTAAACACAAGAAAGAATATTAAAAGCAGCAAGGGAAAAGCAAAAAGTAAATACAAGGGAAACCCCATATGTTTAACAGCTGATCTTTCACCAGAAACTGCAGGCCAGAAGGGAATGGCAGGATATATTTAAAGTACTGAAAGGGAAAAATCTACAACCAAGATTACTGTACCCAGCAAAGATCTCATTCAAAACTGATGGGAAATCAAAAGCTTTTCAGACAAGAGAAGTTCAGAGAATTCAGTACCACCAAACCAACTTTACAACAAATGTTAAAGGGGCTTATATAATCAAGAAATACAAGAGAAGAAAAAGATCTACAAAATCAAACCCTAAACAATTAAGAAAACAGCAATAGGAACATATATATCAATAATTACTTTAAATGTAAATGGATTAAATGCTCCAACCAAAGGACACAAACTGGCTGAATGGATATAAAAACAAGACCCATATATAATGCTGTCTACAAGAAACCCACTTCAGACCTAAAGACACATATAGACTGAAAGTTAAAGGATGGAAAAATATATTCCATGAAAATGGAAAGGAAAAGAAAGCTGCAGTAGCAATCCTCATATCAGACAAAACACACCTTAACATAAAGAAGATTACAAGAAATAAGGAAGGACACTGCATAACGACCAGGGGATCAATCCAAGAGGAAGACAGAACAATTGTAAATATCTATGCACCTAACATAGGAGTGCCTCAATACATAAGACGAACACTAACAGACATAAAAGGAAAAATTAACAGTAGCACAATAATAGTAGGAGACTTTAACACCCCACTCACACCAATGGACAGATCATCACAACAAAATTAATAAGGAAACACAATCTTAAATGATACATTAGATGAGACGGATCTCCCTGATATCTTCAGGACATTCCATCCGAGTGCAGAAGAATCCATCTTTTCCTCAAGTGCACAAGGAACATTCTTCAGGAAAGATGACATCTTGGGTCACAAATCAAACCTCAGTAAATTTAAGAAAACTGAAATAGTATCAAGCATGTTTCCCAACCACAATGCTATGAGACTAAATATCAATTACAAGAAAAAAACTGTAAAAAACACAAAAACATGGAGATTAAACAGTATGTTTCTAAATAATCAACAGGTTACTGAAGAAATCAAAAGGGAAGTAAAAAAAATTTCTAGAAACAAATGACAATGAAAACATGACAACTCAAAACCTATGGGATGTAGCAAAAGCAATTCTAAGATGGAAGTTTATAGCAATACAATCCTACCTCAAGAAACAAGAAAAATATTGAGTAGAAAACCTAACTTTACACCTAAAACAACTGGAAAAAGAAGAACAAAAACCCCCAAAAATTAGCAGAAGGAAAGAAATGATAAACATCTGAGCAGAAATAAATGAAAAAGAAATGAAAGAAAGAATAGCAAAGATTAATAAAACTAAAAGCTTGTTCTTTGAGAAGATAAACATAATTGATAAGCATTTAGCCAGACTCATCTAGAATAAAAGAGAGAAGAATCAAATCAACAAAATTAGAAATGAAAAAGGAGAGATTACAACAGACAACACAGAAATACAAAGGATTATAAGAGACTGTTATGAACAACTATATGACAATAAAATGGATAACCTGGAAGAAATGGGCAGATTCTTAGAAAAGTTCAATCTTCCAAGACTGAACCAGGAAGAAATAGAAATTATGAACAATCCAATTATAAGCACTGAAATTGAAGCTGTTGAAATGTTGCTGTTGACCCACGAAAAGACGCTCGGATTCTTGGCCTCCGGAGGAGAAGAATTCAATCCAGGGCCAGAGACGAGGCTGGATCGCTCAGAGCTTTTGTGTAATAAAGTTTTATTAAAGTATAAAGGAGATAGAGAAAGCTTCTGACATAGGCATCAGAAGGGGGCAGAAAGAGTACCCCCTGCTAGTCTTCAGCTGGATGTTACATAGTCACTAGCAGTCTGTTAATGAAAGAAAGGCATGTCTTAAAACTCAGTATGGCACCAGGCCCCTCATCCATAAAATGCATTTTGGGATATTGGCACCAGACGATTCATCCTGGGCCATAAAACGATTGACTTGAATCTTGTAGAAGGGCAGATTACCATACAAATAGTTTCATTTACATAGATTAGGGGAACAATATCTGAGTATAACATACTGGTTTGTCAAGTAGGTTCTGAGCCATTAGACAGACTGACTTGAAGACAGAGTCTGGAGTAAATGCATAGTACATTAACATAGCTTAAGACAAACATTTCCATAAGAAAAATACATTGGTTAACTCAAGGTTTGAGAATAGTTAACTTCAGGTGAAACCAGGTGTCATTATGGCAACACAGTATTTTAAGAGAAACCTCCTTTTAAATTTGTATAGAGAAGGAAAAAAATAGCGCTAGTTTGTTTCCTCCTGCCGCTTAAGAGAGACAAAAATGTCTGACACTTACAGACTATTTCCTCTGTTTGGAGACCCCTGGCCTTCCTGCCTGTTATCCTCTCACTGTGATCAAAAATTTTCCCAAAAACAAAAGCCCAGGACTACATGGCTTCATAGGAGAATTCTATCAAACATTTAGAGAAGATCTAACACCCATCCTTCTAAAATGCTTTCAAAAAATTGCAGAGGGAGGAACACTTCCAAACTCATTCTACGAGGTCACCATCACCCTGACACCAAAACCAGACAAAGACAACACACAAAAAGAAAGCTACAGGCCAGTATCACTGTTGAACGTAAGTGCAAAAATCCTTAACAAAATTTTAGCAAACAGCTAAAAAGCTCATACACCATGATCAAGTTGGGTTTATCCCAGGGATGCAAGGATTCTTCACTATACACAAATCAATCAATGTGATGCACCATATCAATAAATTGAAAGATATAAACCATATGATAATCTCAATAGATGTAGAAAAAGCCTCTGACAAAGACCAGCACCCATTTATAATTAAAACTCTTCAAAAAATGGGCATAGAAGGAACCTACCTCAACATAGTAAAGGCCATATATGATAAGCCTACAGCAAACATTATTCTCAATGGTGAAACACTGAAAACATTCCCCTTAAGATCAGGAACAAGACATGGGTGTCCATTTTCACCACTATTACTCAACGTAGTTTTGGAAGTGCTTGCTACAGCAATCAGAGAAGAAAAAGAGATAAAAGGAATCCAGATCAGAAAAGAAGAAGTAAAGCTTTCACTGTTTGCAGATGACATGATACCACACATAGAAAACCCTAAAGATACTATCAGAAAATCACTAGAGCTAATCAGTGAATTTAGCAAAGTCACAGGATACAAAATCGATACACAGAAATCACTTGCATTCCTATATACTAACAATGAAAAATCAGAAAGAGAAATTAAGGAATCAATCCCTTTCACCATAGCAACAAAAATAATAAAATATCTAGGAATAAACTTACCTAAAGAGACAAAAGAACTGTACACAGAAAATTGTAAGACACTGATGAAAGAAATCAAAGATGACATGAACAGATGGAGAGATATTCCATATTCCTGGGTAGGAAGAATCAATATTGTGAAAATGACTATGCTACCAAATGCAATCTACAGATTCAATGCTATCCCTATCAAATTACCAATGGCATTTTTCACAGAACTAGAACAAAAAAATTCACAATTCATATGGAAACACAAAAGACCCTGAAGAGCCAAAGCAGTCTTGAGAAAGAAGAATGGAGATGGAGGAATCAACCTTCCTGACTTCAGATTATACCACAAAGCTACAGCCATCAAGACAGTATTGTGCTGGCACAAAAACAGAAATATAGACCAATGGAATGAGATAGAAAGGCCAGAAATAAACTCATGCATCTATGGGTACCTTATTTTTGACAAAGGAGGCAAGAATATACAGTGGGGCAAAGACAGCTTCTTCAATGAATGGTGCTGGGAAAACTGGAAAGCTCCATGTAAAACAATGAAATTAGAACACTCCTAACACCATACACAAAGATAAAATCAAAATAGATTAAAGACCTAAAGGAAAGACCGGAAACTTTAAAACTCTTAGAGGAAAACATAGGCAGAACACTCGATGAAATAAATCAAAGCAAGATCCTCTATGACCCACCTCCTAGAGTAATGGAAACAAAACCAAAAGTAAACAAGTGGGGCCTGATTAAACTTAAAAGATTTTGCACAACAAAGGAAACTATAAGCAAGGTGAAAAGACAACCCTCAGAATGGGGGAAAATAATAGCAAATGAAACAACTGACAAAGGATCAATTTCCAAAATGTACAAGCAGCTCATACAGCTCAATACCAGAAAAACAATCAACCCAATCAAAAAGTGGGAAAAAGACCTAAACAGACATTTCTCCAAAGAAGATATACAGATGGTTAACAAGCACATGAAAAGATGCTCAACATTGCTCTTTATTAGAAAAACACAAATAAAAACTGCAATGAGATATCACCTCACACCGGTCAGAATGGCCATCATCCAAAAGTCTACAAACAATAAATGCTGGAGAGGGTGTGAAGAAAAGGGAACACTCTTGCACTGTTGGTGGGAATGTAAACTGATACAGCCACTATGGAAGATGGTATGGAGATTCCCTTAAAAGTTAGAAATAAAGACACCATATGACACAGCAATCCCACCCCTAGGCATATACTCTGAGGAAACCAATGTTGAAAAAGACACATATCCCATTGTTCATTGCAGCACTATTTGCAATAGCTAGAACATGGAAGCAACCTAGATATCCATTGACAGATGAATGGATAAAGAAGTTGTGGTACATATAAACAATGGAATATCACTCAGCCATAAAAAGGAATGCATTTGAGTCAGTTCTAATGAGGTAGATGAACCTAGAGCCTATTATACAGAGTGAAGTAAGTCAGAGAGAGAAAGATAAATATCATATACTAACACATATATATGGAATCTAGAAAAATGGAACTGAAGAATTTATTTACAGGGCAGCAGTGGAGAAACGGACATGGAGAATAAACTTATGGACATGGGGAGAGGAGAGGAGAGGGTGACATGTATGCAAAGAGTAACATAGAAACTCCCATTCAGTTTAGTTCAGTTCAGTAGCTCAGTCGTGTCTGACTCTTTGTGACCCCATGGATTGCAGCACTCCCGGCCTCCCTGCCCATTACCAATTCCTGGAGTCCACTCAAACTCATGTCCACTGAGTAGGTGATGCCATCCAACAATCTCATCATCTGTCATCCCCTTCTCCTCCTGCCCTCAATCTTTCCCAGCATCAGAGTCTTTTCCGACGAGTCAGCTCTTTGCATCAGGTGGCCAAAGTATTGGAGTTTCAGCTTCAGCATCAGTCCTCCAAATGAATATTCAGGACTGATTTCCTTTAGGATGGACTGGTTGGATCTCCTTGCAGTCCAAGGGACTCTCAAGAGTCTTCTCCAACACCACAGTTCAAAAGAATCAATTCTTTGGTGCTCAGCTTCCTATATAGTCCAACTCTCACATCCATACATGACTACTGCAAAAACCATAACCTTGACTAGACGGACCTTTGCTGGCAAAGTAATGTCTCTGCTTCGTAATATGCTGTCTAGGTTGGTCATAGGTTTCCTTCCAAGGAGTAAGCATCTTTTAATTTCCTGGCTTTAGTGACCATTTGCAGTGATTTTGGAGCCCCCAAAATAAAGTCTGTCACTGTTTCCACTGTTTCCCCATCTATTTGCCATGAGGTGATGGGACTGGATGCCATGATCTTAGTTTTTTTTTTTTTAAGCCAACTTTTTCACTCTCCTCTTTCACTTACCATATAGATATAAGACAGATAGCCAACCCGAATTTGCTGTATGTTTCAGGAAACTCAAACAGGGGCTCTGTATCATCCTAGAGGGGTGGGATGGGGAGGGAGATGGGAGGGAGGTTCAGGAGGGAGGGGACATATGCATACCTATGACTGATTCAGGCTGAGGTTTGATAGAAAACAACAAAATTTTGTAAAGCAACTAACCTTCAATTAAAAAATAAATAAATTTTTAAAAAGAGATAAATACATAATACTGATGTAATGTACAACATGATCTATAGGATTAACACTGCTGTATGCTATATATGAAAGTTGAAATAGGAAATCCTAAGAGTTTTCATTACAAGAAAAATATGTATTTTTTCTACTTCTTTAATCTTGTGTCTATTTGAGATGAAGGATGTTCACTAAATTTATTGTGATAATCATTTTATAATGTGTGTAAGTCAGATTAGTATGCTGTATACTTTAAACTTACATAGTGCTGTACGCCAGCTATATCTCAACAAAACTGGAAGAAAAAGAAAAAATAAAATTCAAAAGAAAGAGAGAGAGAGAAAGAAGTCTGGACATGAGTCAGCTGAATTGGGGAACAAAAGAGGGTGGGGTGTGTGGGAAAGGAGGCATATGTAGAAGCTCAGTGGTCAAAGGCTGAGACAAGAAGAGCATGGTGGGAGGGGGAGGGAATGCTGAAACCTTCCCCAACCCCCAGCACAGTGTTCTGTCCCTGTAGAACTACCCCCAAGCTCCCCCACATTTCTATTTTACCTTTAGAGATCAGAGGATTTGCAAGAACTAACTCTGGGAAGTTCTGATTCTGTGAAACACAACAGAGGAAACAATTGCACATCAAGGCATGATTACGTTCCCTAAGTTCAGTTCAGTCATTCAGTCATGTCTGACTCTTTGCGATCCCATGGACTGTAGCACACCAGGCTTCCCTGTCCATCACCAGCTCCTGGAGCCTACTCAAACTCATATCCAGATGGCATGAGTCCAGATGGCATGGCAAACTCATGAAAAGATGGCATCCAACAATCTTGTCCACTGTCATCCCCTTCTCCTCCTGCCTTCAATCTTTCCCAACATCAGGGTTTTTCCAGTGAGTCAGTTCTTTGCATCAGGTGGACAAACTATTGGAGTTTCAGCTTCAGCATCAGTCCTTCAAATGAATATTCAGGACTGATTTCCTTTAGGATGGACTGGTTGGATCTCCTTGTAGCCCAAGGGACTCTCAAGAGTCTTCTCCAACACCACGGTTCAAAAGCATCAATTATTCAAATGCTCAGCTTTCTTTATAGTCCAACTCTCACATCCATACATGACTATTGGAAAAACCATGCTTTGACTAGATGGACCTTTGTCAGTAAAGGAATATCTCTCTTTATAATATGCTGTCTAGGTTGGTCATAGCTTACCTTCCAAGGAGCAAGCATCTTAATTTTATGGCTGCAGTCATACCTGCTGTGACTTTGGAGCCCCCCAAATAAAATCTGTCATTGTTTCCATTGGTTCCCCATCTATTTGCCATGAAGTGATGGGACCAGATGCCATGATCTTAGTTTTTTGAAAGTTGAGTTCTAAGCCAGCTTTTTCTTTCCTCTTTCACTTTCATTAAGAGGCTTTTCAGTTCCTCTTTGCTTTCTGCCATAAGTGTGGTGTCATCTGTATATCTGAGGTTATTGAAATTTCTCCTGGTAATCTTGATTCCAGCTTATGCTTCATCTAGCCTGGCATTTTGCATGATGTACTGTGCATATAAGTTAAATAAGCAAGAAGACAATATACAACCTTGATGTACTGCTTTCCCAATTTGGAAATTGTTGTCCATGTCTGGTTCTAACTATTGCTTCTTGACCTGCATACAGGTTTCTCAGCGGGCAGGTAAAGTGGTCTGGTATTCCCATCTCTTTTAGAATTTTCCATAGTTTGTTGTGATCCACACAGTTAAAGGCTTTGGCATAGTCAATAAAGCAGAAGTAGATGTTTTTCTGGAACTCTCTTGCTTTTTTCATGATCCAAAAGATGTTGGCAATTTGATCTCTGGTTCCTCTGCCTTTTCTAAATCCAGCTTGAACATCTGGAAGTTCATGGTTCATGTGCTCTTCAAGCCTGGCTTGGAGGATTTTGAGCATTACTTTGCTAGCGTGTGAGATGAATGAAATTGTGTGGTAGTTTGAACATCCTTTGGCATTGCCTTTCTTTGGGATTGGAATGAAAACTGACCTTTTCCAGATTTGCTGGCGTATTGAGTGCAGCACTTTCACAGCATCATCTTTAAGCATTTGAAATAGTTCAACTGGAATTCCATCACCTCCACGACCTTTGTTTGTAGTGATGCTTCCTAAGGCCCACTTGACTTCCCATTCCAGGATGTGTGGCTCTAGGTGAGTGATCACATCATCGTTGTTATCTGGATCATAAAGATATTTTTGTATAGTTCTTCTGTGTATTCTTGCCACCTCTTCTTAATATCTTCTGCTTCTGTTAGGTCTATACCACTCTGTCCTTTATTTCGATCATCTTTGCATGAAGCATTCTGTTGGTATCTTGAATTTTCTTGAAGAGATCTCTAGTCTTTCCCATTCTATTGTTTTCCTCTATTTCTTTGAATTGATCAGTGAGGAAGGCTTTCTTATCTCTCCTTGTTATTCTTTGGAACTCTGAATTCAAATGGGTATATCTTTCCTTTTCTCCTTTGCCTTTAGCTTCTCTTCTTTTCTCAGCTATTTGTAAGACCTCCTCAGACAACCATTTTGCCATTTTGCATTTCTTTTTCTTGGGGATGGTCTTGATCACTGCCTCCTGTACAATGTCACGAACCTCCATCTATAGTTCTTCATGCACTCTGTTTATCAGATATAATCCCTTGAATCTATTTGCCACTTCCACTGTATAATCATAGGGATTTGATTTAGGTCATACCTGAATGGTCTAGTGGTTTCTCCTACTTTCTTCAATTTAAGTCTGAATTTTGCAGTAAGGAGTTCATGATCTGAGTCACAGTCAGCTCCCAGTCTTGTTTTTGCTGATTGTCCCTAAAAATGTATCCATTCCTTCTTTTAGTAATTAAACTCAGAATTTCAGAGTTGTTATGCCAACTCATGAGATACCTGGTTTGTCAGCTCCAGATCACATCTTCCAGTTTCCCTTGCTCCGAGCTGTGGCTTTGGGATTAAGTTTTAGCCAGTGGAATGTTAGTAGAAGGAATGTATGACACTTCCGGGTAGTATCCTAAAGGAAAAGGTATATACTCCACATTCCTTTCCCCACTTCACTCTGACCAGAATGTAGCTGTGATGGCAGGAGTTGGAGGAATTGGTTTAGATCTTGAGATGGAAGCCACATGTTGAGGATGGCAGAGTGGCAAAACAGGATGAGTCTGTCCTGCTCTGTGAAACTGTGAAATTTAGTCCTGGTCTGCTTATTCTAGATCTCTCTCTTGGTGAAGTCACTCTTATCATGACCTTTGTTACAGCAGCTGAATTTTGTATCCTACCTATGTAAATAACACAGCCAACCTTGACCACAATCTTTCCATGTATCCATCACTGTTTTGAGTGTTTTACATGCAGCATTTAATTTGAACAGCCCCTCTCCATAAGCTGACGAGTTGATGAGCAGCAGGCCATACAAAACCTTGCGTGCCCCAGGACCAAAGGCCGGGAGCAGTGACCCCACAAGAGACTGAGCAGACCTGCCTGTGGCATCTGAGGGCCTCCTGCAGAGGCGTGGGTTGACAGCGGCCTGCTGCAGGGACAGGGGCTCTGGGAGCAGCAGTCCTGGGAGGTGCAGTGTGTTGGCATAAGTCCTCTTGGAGGAGGTTGCCATTATCCCTACCACAGAGCCTTTTGCCTTACCATTGAGACTGCAGAGTCTAGGACTAGGCCTCCTCAGGCCAAACAACTAACAGGGAGGGAGCACAACCCTCAGCAGAAAATTGGATTAAAGTTTTACTAAGCATGTCCCTGCCCACCAGAGGAAGACCCAGTTTTCCCCACAGCCAGTGCTTCCCATCAGGAAGCTTGCACAAGCCTCTTATCCTCATCCATTGAGGGCAGACAGAAGAAGCAAGACTACAATCCGATGGCCTCCAGAATGAAAGCCACAATCACAGAACCAAAATGATCACATGGATCACAACCTTGTGTAACTCAATGAAACTATGAACCATGCCATGTGGGGCCACCCAAGATGTAAGGGTCATGGTGGAGAGTTCTGATAAAACCTGGTCCACTGGAGAAGGGAATGGTAAACCACTTCATATTCTTGCCTTGACAACCCCAAGAACAGTATGAAAAGGCAAAAAGATAGGACACTGAAAGATGACCGCACTAGGTCAGTAGGTGTCCAATATGCTACTGTGGAAGAACACAGAAATAGCTCCAGGAAAAATGAAGAGGCTGAGCCAAAGCAAAAATGATGCCCAGTTGTGGATGTGTCTGGTGGTGAAAGTGAAGTCCAACACTGTAAAGAACAACACTGCTTAGGAACCTGGAATGTTGGATCCATGAATCAAGGTAAATTGAATGGGGCCAAGCAGGAGATGGCAAGACAGTTAGGAATCAGTGAACTGAAATGGATGGGAATGGGAAAATTTAATTCAGATGATCATTATATCTACAACTGTGGGCAAGAATCCTTGAAGAAATGGAGTAGCCCTCATAGTCAACAAAAGAGTACAAAATGCAGTACTTGGGTACAATCTCAAAAATGACAGAATGATCTCAGTTTGTTTCCAAGGCAAATCATTAACATCCCAGTAACCCAAGCCTATGCCTCAACCACTAATCCCGAAGAAGCTGACGTCGGATGGTTCTATGAAGACCTACAAGACTTTCTAGAACTAATACCAAAAATGATGTCTTTTTCATCATAGGGGATTGAAATGCAAAAGTAGGAAGTCAAGAGATACCTGGGGCAACAGGTAAGTTTGCCCTTGGAGTACAAAATGAAGCAGGGAAAGGCTAACAGTGTTTTGGCAAGAGAACGCACTGGTCATAGCAAACAACCACTTGAAAAGCACAAGAGAAGACTCTACACACGGACATGGCTCTAGAGTGTAGGCTCAGTAACTGCGGATGGGCTTAATTGCCCTACAGCAAGTGGGATCTTAGTTGCCTGGCCAGGGGTTGAACCCATGTCTCCTGCATTGGCAGGCAGATTCTTAACCACTGAATCACCAGGGAAGTCCTAGGACTGGTATTTATTGAGAGAATAAGTTGAATATACAGGCAGAAGCAGAGAAGAGAGAGGGAGACAATTCTGACAGTGTTCGATTTCAGATTCCAGCTGTCTGTGAGACATCCCTGCCTAGGCCATGTTTAACTTTCAGTCTTTCTTAGATTCTGTGAACTATCAAGTTCTTCTTTGCCCAAGAAGTGCAACCCTTACTTCATTGTCTTGAAGTAAAGCTCTTAAGTTTCCATCTTCCCAAGATATGAGAAGAAGCCATATCTTAATCATCTTGGCCACTGCAGCATCTAACCCAGCACCTGGCATGAACAGTGAGCTCATAATATTTTAAATAAGTTAATAAATGACCCCATATGTTTTAAATAAGTTAATAAATTACCCCGTAGGCTTGAAGGTCAGCAGCATACTACATATTTGACTGACTTTGCTTCTTGAAAAATACTGACACCAGGAATATTTCTCAGCAGCTCCCCAAAAAGCCCTGAAACTTAGATCATCTACCAACCACAGGTGACCTGTTTGGATGGGGCTTGAATCCATGTTCTTTTAATTGAGATCACACAGCTGATCTTAGGATTTAATGAAGCTCAGGTTCTTGATGTCTTATTGTGGAAAGAATTCAGTGAAAGACACAGTGATGGGTAAGAAGTGGATTTATTTAGAGAGAAACACACTCCACAGACAGACTATGGGTCATCTCAGAAGGTGAGACTGGTCCTAGGGTACGAGGTTGTCAGTTTTAAAAGGGTGGGTAATTTCATGGCTAAAGAGTAGGAGGAGTATTCCAGCTATTTAGGGGAAGGGGACTTCCAGGAAACGGGCCATTGCCCACTTGTTGAACCTTATGGTGCCTTGAAACTGTCTTGGTGTCTTTGTGCTTCATTTAGCTTGCTGATGTGTTACAGTGAGTGTATACTGAGGCTCAAGGTTTAGTGGAAGTCAGTTTATCACTGAAACAACAACAACGAGGGCAGAAAAGAATGAATGAATGTTATCAGGCAAAATAGGCAATGATTTTTTGTTGTTGCTTAGTCGTTAAATCCTCTCCAACTCTTTTGTGACCCTGTGGACTGCAGCCTGCCAAGCTCCTCTGTTTATGGTATTTCCCAAGCAAGAATAATAGAATGAGTTCCATTTCCTTCTCCAGGGGATCTTTTCAACCCAGGGATCAAACTCACGTCTCTCGAATCTCCTGCATTGGCAAGTTGATTCTTTACCATTGAGCTACCAGGGAAGCTCAAAGTAACAATAGCAAAGATAATAAATTAGTTGTAAAGACTCCTGTTTCAATGTTAAAAATTATCCCAAAATATTTTCTTGAGCTTTTTTGGAGAATTTAAACCTGCCTCAAGTTCTCAACCACCAGATCAACTGGAACCTGAAAGACGATAGGAAAACATTTACTTTTGCTTCATTGACTATGCTAAAGCCTTTGACTATGTAGATCACAACAAACTGTGGAAAATTCTTCAAGAGATGGGAATATTAGACCACCTCCCCTGCCTCTTGAGAAATCTGTATGCTGGTCAAGAAGGAACAGTTAGAATCAGACACGGCAGACTGGTTCCAAATTGGGAAAGGAGTACATCAAGGCTGTATATTGTCACCCTGCTTATTTAACTTACTGGCAGAGTACACCATGTGAAATGCTAGGCTGGTTGAAGCTCAAGCTGGAATCAAGATTGCCAGGAGAAATATCAATAAACTCAGATATGCAGATGACACCACCCTTATGGCAGAAAGCAAAGAGGAACTGAAGAGTTGCGTGGTGAAGGTGAAAGAGGAAAGTGAAAAAGTTGGCTTAAAACTCAACATTCAAATAACTAAGATCATGGCATCTGGTCCCATCACTTCATGGCAAATAGATGTGGAAATGATGGAAACAGTGACAGACTTTATTTTCTTGGGCTCCAAAGTCACAGTGGATGGTGACTGCAGTTATGAAATTAAAAGACACTTGCTCTTTGGAAAAAAGGCTATGCCAAATCTAAACAATGTAATAGAAAGCAGAGACATTACTTTGTCAACAAAGGTCCATATAGTCAAAGTAGTATAGTCAAATTTTTTCCAGTAGTTGAATATGGATTTGAGAGTTAGACCATAAAGAAGGCTGAGTGCCAAAGAATTGATTTCAAACTGTGGTGCTGGAGAAGACTCTTGAGAGTCCCTTGGACAGCAAGGAGATTAAACCAGTCAATCCTAAGGGAAATCAACCCTGAATATTCACTGGAAGGACTGATGCTGAATGTAAAGCTCTAATACTTTGGCCAACTGATGCAAAGAGCTGACTCATTGGAAAAGATCCTGATGCTGGGAAAGACTGAAGGCAAAAGAAGGGGGTGACAGAGGATTAGATGGTTGGATGGCATCAATGACTCAATGGACTCATGTCCATGTTTGAGCAAACTCCAGGAGATAGGGAAGGACAGGGCAGCCTGGTATGCTGTGGCCCATGGGGCCGCAAAGAGTTAGACATGTCTGAGTGACTGAATGACAACAAAAAGATGCTGCTTCTGCTGACTCTCATAACTTCAAACAACTGGAGCTTGGGCACTTGTAGACTTGCCCCAATTCTATACTTCATTCTCCTATTCAAGTCCCTTCATAAATATGCACATACCACTTAAACCTCTTCATGAATATGCATGTACTCTTAGCTGAAAAGTGCCACAATTTTGCTACTAGAGAGACATTGCTTTGGGAAAGAGATTGTGTTCTCCTTGTGTGTGGGATCAGTCACTTCAGTTGTGTCCAACTCCTTGCAACTCTATGGAGTGTAGCCCACCAGGCTCCTATGTCCATGGATTCTCCAGGCAAGAATACTGGAATGGGTTTCCATGCCCTCCTCCAGGGGATCTTCCCAACCCAGAGATCAAACCCACATCTCTTACATCTCCTGCATAGGCAGGCAGTTTTTTGTTTTTTTTTTGTTTTTTTTTTTTACCACTAGTGCCACCTGGGAAGCGGTGTTCTCCTTACTTGCTCCAAATAATAAATCTTTCCTTCTTCCAATCTTTGACTTGGTTGTGTCTTTCAGCTTGACATCCATCAGGAAGTGAACCCAGTTTTCGGGTAACACCTGCAAGGCATGCCCATGTTGTGCCACCGGAAACAGTCATGTGGAACATGATCCCTTCTCCATTGTAATTGTTACAGAATGTCCTGTTTGGGCTCTGGCCCTTCAAGCCCCATTACCCTGGCTCAGTCCCCTCAAAAGCCTGAAATTTAGTTGCTAGAGGCTCAGAGGTCTCAGAAGATGGTGGGGCAGCTGGAAGCACAACCCCCATGTTTCCTAACAAGACTTTCAGGAAAGAGGAGTCAGCTTTTGGCATCAGTGCCAAGGTGTCTGGAAAGAGGGACAATGAGTGCCTTGCCCTCACTAGAGAGTGGTGACTCTTGTCTCCCAAGCTGAGCAGGGAGACAGTTCTTTCTCTCTGCCAGCAGAAGAATGAACTCTGTTCTCCTCTGCACTTGAGGAATTCCATTGTCCTTAAATTACTTGTATTAAATGTTTGAGTAGAAAGAGAACTTTAGAGTTGGGAGAATTTGTTTATATTTTCATTATTTATAATGCTCTTTTTGTAAGAACAATTTGCCTATACAAAAGGATAACCTAACATTCATTTGTGAAGAGAGAAAACACAAAAAGCAAACTAAGGCTCTGCAACATCAAAGTGAATATCATCTTTGGCAAAAGGTACAGAGATGTAGAGAAAAGGTTGGTCAGAAGGTTTTATTAATAATGGACTTGTCCACTGATCCCTGGGGTCTTCTTCAGCTCTAAAGTTATAAAGACTTAAATTCTTTCTTTTGTTTGTTCTGTTTTCTCTGGTTCTGTGCTTTTATCACATTTTCTTATCCACAGTCTTTGTTTATTCTGTGCTCATCACATTTGCAAGCTAATTTTTGTATCAACGGTGACAAAAGACTTTCCAATGAAAATGTTGCCCCTACAATGGAGGACAGACAGTTGAGATTCGAGGAGGTGTCCTAACAGTCATCCTATCTCTGTAAGTGTAGTCTTGCTGGGAATTTATAGGAGAAAACCTGATCATTTACTGACCTGTTGACCTATCCACCCATTGATATATCTTCTTTATCATCAACTACACATCAGTTATTATGCTAAGTGTTTCAGATATATCATCTCATTTAAAATTCTTTTCAATCTTGTTAAGAGATACTGTCTTCCCATTGAACAGATGAAGAAACTGAGTCCTACTGAGATTTACTTGACTGATGTCACATAGTTGGTAAATGACCAACCTAGGGTTGGGACCAAACCTTCCGGACTTCAGAATCTTAATGAATTTGTGTAACTAGCTCCCTTCACTGATTCACTTCCTTAAACTGTTCATTACATTTTTCCTTGTCTCTTTAAGACGTTTTAGGTCTTTATATTCTCCAGTGCAGGGGGTCTTAATCTGAGTTTGCAGAAGAGTTTTTATGAAGCCTTTGAAAGGCACACATCTTTTGTGTGTAGATACTCATATACATGTTTCAGGGAAGAGATATCATTGCTTTTATCACATTCTTGAATGGGTATGAGACCTTGAGTGTTGGTGCAAGTTGGTTCATTCCAAGGAGCTCTACTGTCAAATTCTAGGACAGAGGTTCCTAAACATTAGTGAACATCAATCTCACCCAGGGAGGTTGTTAAAATCCAGATGCCCTGCACTACTTCAGGTGATGCTGAAACTTGGCCTCTGTGCCCTGAAGCCAAGTTAAATTTCAGAGATAGAGTTTTGGGTGAAGTAGAATGTGAAGTCAAGTGGGCCTTAGGAAGTATCACTACAAACAAAGCTAGTAGAGGTGATGGAATTCCAGCTGGTTATCTCAAATCCTAAAAGATGATGCTGTGAAAGTGCTGCCTCAATATGCCAGCAAATTGGGAAATCTCAGCAGTGGCCACAGGACTGGAAAAGGTCAGTTTTCATTCCAATCCCAAAGAAAGGCAATGTCAAAGAAAGCTCAAACTACTGCAAAATTGCACTGATCTCTGGCAAAGTAATGCTCAAATTACACTAGCAAAATTATGCTCAAAATTCTCCAAGCCAGGCTTCAACAGTACGTGAACCATGAACTTCCAGATGTTCAAGCTAGATTTTAAAAAGGCAGAGGAACCAGAGATCAAATTGCCAGTATCTGTTGGATCATTGAAAAAAGCAACAGAGTTCCAGAAAAACATCTACTTCTGCTTTATTGACTATGCCAAAGTCTTTGACTGTGTGGATCACAACAAACTGTGGAAAATTCTGAAAGAGATGGGAATACCAGACCACCTTACCTACCTCCTGAGAAATCTGTATGCAGGTTAGGAAGCAACAGTTAGACACGGAACTGGACATGGAACAACAGACTTGTTCCAAATCGAGAAACGAGTACATCAGGGCTGTATATTGTCACCCTGCTTATTTAACTTATATGCAGTCTGTGTGTGTGTGTGTGTGTGTGTCTGTGAAAGTTCCTCAGTCATGTCCAACTCTTTGTGACCCCATGGACTGTAGCCTGCCAGATTTCTCTGTCCATGGAATTTTCTAGGCAAGAATACTGGAGTGGGTTGCCATTCCCTTCTCCAGGGGATCTTCCCAACCCAGGGATTGAACCCAGGTCTCCGCATTGCAGGCAGATTCTTTACCATCTGAGCCACCAGGGAAGCCCAGTAGAGAGTACATCATGAGAAACTCTGGGCTGGATGAAGCACAAACTGGAATCAAGATTGCTGGGAGAAATATCAATAACCTCAGATATGCAGATGACACCATCCTTACGGCAGAAAGCAAAGAACTAAAGAGCCTCTTGATGAAAGTGAAAGAGGAGAGTGAAAAATTTGGCTTAAAATTCAACATTCAGAAAGATCACTAAGATCATGGCATCAGGTCCCATCAATTCATGGCAAATAGAAGGGGAAAGCAGTGGAAACAGTGAAAGACTTTGTTTTTTGGGGCTCCAAAATCACTGTAGAATGTGACTGCAGTCATGAAATTAAAAGACACTTGCTTCTTGGAAGAAAAGTTATGACAAACCTAGACAGCATATTAAAAAGCAGAGACATTACTTTGCCAGCAAAGGCTATCTAATCAAAGCTATGGTTTTTCCAGTAGTAATCTATGGATGTGAGAGTTGGACCATAAAGCAAGCTGAGTGCTGAAGAACTGATGCTTTTGAACTGTGGTGTTGGAGAAGACTTGAGAGCACCTTGGACTGCAGGGAGATCCAACCGGTCCATCCTAAAGGAAATCAGTCCTGAATTGGAAGGACTGATGTTGATGCTGAAACTCCAATACTTTGGCCAGCTGATGAGAAAAACTGACTCATTGGAAAAGACCCTGATGCTGGGTAAGATTGAAGGCAGGAAAAGAAGGGGACGACAGAGGATGAGATGGTTGGATGGCATCACCGACTCGATGGACATGAGTTTGAGTAAGCTCTGGCAGTTGGTGATGGACAGGGAAGTCTGGTGTGTTGTAGTCCATGGGGTCACAAAGAGTCAGATACAACTGAGTGACTGAACTGAACTGAACTGAAGAAAAGAATATTACTTTGCCAGGCAAAGGGGGACATGGCCAATTAATGCCTTCAAAGCTGTGTCTCCCAACAGAAGGGGCATTTGATGAGCAATTTTATACCAATGGTCCAAGGGTGTGTTAGCAGATGAGGATCAGGGTGTGGGCGGGGCCTGCATTTCTTTAATCTGGCCTCTGCTCTCTTTATGAGCTTTTCTGGTTCCTGAGGTTATCAAACTTTGACCTTCTCTCTGGAATGAAGAAAGGTTCTAAAGAAGTTAACATCTTCCATTGCTTGGGGCTTTTAGTTCTGTAGAAGAGGTCAAAGATAGTTGTTCTGTGTGCTCCTTGAGGTAGAACCAGGACCGTGTCCCAAGGCGGCGCTGTTGTTTCTAGGCTTCTCCTTCCTTGTCTCTGCAGTCCCTCCTTTTGCTGCTTAGAAACTGAATACTCAGGGATGGTCAAGGAGGCTGAAGCCTATTTCTTACAAACAAGAAACCAGGGATACAGACAGGCTTCTGTACCCAGGAGCCCCACGGTGTCCTGCTTGGCTTCACAGGGAGCCAGATCTGGGGCTAGACCAGGAATCTACTTTTTAAAAAGAACTTAATTTGTATTTATATTAGTATATAGTTGATTTATAATGTTATATTAGAGAATCTATATTTTAACAAACACCTCAGCTGGTTGTGATGCCAGGTGTCTGGGATACATACTTCACTGGGAGAACGCATTATTTTCTTTGATGAATTTCTCTGTAGTTTCCACTCATTTCCTGGTGAACTTAGATCTTGCAGTTACCCCTGTGACATTGTTGCAACCTCTTTGAAAAGAATGCAGACATTGGGACTTTCCTGGTGGCCCAGTGGTTAAGACTCTGTGTTCCCAAGGCAGGGGGCCCAGGTTTGATCCCTGGTCAGGGAACTAGATCCCACATGCTGCAACTAAGACCCAGTGCAGCCAAATAAATAAATAATTAAAAAAATAATAATGAAGGCATTTTCCACTCCTCCCACAAAAGATGCTTGACCCTGCCGGTGAATGTCAGGGTTGTGCTCCAGTCAACGAGGAGATCTAGAGGATCAAGACAAATCAAAAGGAATTTCAACAAATTCTCCCAAATGGAAATAATCATGTTGTTGGATACTCTAGTACTGATGCCATCAAAATATCGATCTTAATCCTTATCTACTTCCAGCAGAGGGTTTCTAAGACAAATGTCATTGTCCTCTTTCCACTCTCCACTGACACAACTAGGATGGCCGGGGTCTTAAAACCTGAATGCACCTGTTGGGCAATCGTGGAGGAGTTCCTTGGGAAGGCCAGTGGTTCTCGCCCTACAAACTCCATATGGGAGCTTTTGCCCCAGTGAGTTTATTGAGGCCCAGGAGGGGGCCTTATCTTGTATGTTCCTACATCTTCATGGCAGACCAACGGGTCAGTTTATCTGCCCTGATGCCGCTTAGTCGCTCAGTAGTATCCGACTCCTTGTGACCACTTGGGCTGTAGTCCGCCAGGCTCCTCTGTCTGTAGGGATTCTCCAGGCAAGAATACTGGAGTGGGTTGCCATGCCCTCCTCCAGGGGATCTTCCCAAACCCAGGGATTGAACCCAGGTCTCCCACATTGCAGGCAGATTCTTTACCATCTGAGCCACCAGGGAAACCCAAGAATACTGGATTGGATAGCCTATCCTTTCTGCAGGTGATCTTCCTCACCCAGGAATTGAACCAGAGTCTCCTGCATTGTAGGTGGATTCTTTGCCAGATGAGCTACCAGGGAAATTCTTATCTGTCCTACCCAGGCCTATCTAACCCCTTTGGTCTCCTTTCATCACCCCAACAGGAGGTTAGTGGGATATGAAACTCTATGACCCTTGTCATTGCATTTTGTACCAGGCATGGCTAGAGTTGATTCAAGGGATTAGATCTGGTAGACAGAGTGCCTGAAGAACTATGGACAGAGGTTCATAATATTGTATAGGAGGCACGGACCAAAACCATCCTAAAGAAAAAGAAATGCAATGAGGCAAAGTGGTTGTCTGAGGAGGGCTTACAAATAGCTGAGGAAAGAAGAGAAGTGAAAAACAAGGGAGAAAGTCAAAGGTATACCCAACTGAATGCAGAGTTCCAGAGATTAGCAAGAAGAGACAAGAAGGCCTTCTTCAATGAAGAATGCAAAGAAATAGAGGAAAACAACAGAAGGGGAAAGACTAGAGATCTCTTCAAGAATACTGGAGATATCAAAGGAACATTTCATGCAAAGATGGACACAATAAAGGACAGAAATGGTAATGATCTAATAGAAGCAGAAGAGATCAAGAAGAGATGGCAAGAATATTCAGAAGAACTGTACAAAAAAGGTCTTAATAACCATCACGGTGTGATCACTCACCTAGAGCCAGATATCCTTGAGTGTGAAATCAAGTGGGCCCTAGGAAGCACTGCTGCCAATAAAGCTAGTGGAGGTGGTAGAAATCCAGCAAAGCTATTTCAGATCCTAAAAGATGATTCTATTAAAGTGCTGCACTCAATATGTCAGCAAATTTGGAAAACTCAGCAGTGGCCACAGGCCTGGAAAAGGTCAGTCTTAATTCCAGTTCCCAACAAGGGTAGTACTAAAGAGTGTGTAAACTACTGGGACAATCGCGCTCACTTTTCACTCTAGTAAGATTATGGTCAAATCCTTCAAGCTAGGCTTTAGCAGTACTTGGGTCAAGAACTTTCAGGTGTACAAACTAGGTTTAGAAAAGGCAGAGGAACCAGAGATCAAACTGCCAACATTTGCTGGATCATAGAGAAAGCAAGGAGGATTCCAGAAAAACATCTATTTCTGTCTCATTGACCACACTAAAGCCTTTGACTGTGTGGATCATAACAAACTGTGGAAAACTCTTAATGGTCTGGGAATACCAGACCATCTTACCTGTCTCCTGGGAAACCTGAATATGGGTAAAGAAGCAACAGTTAGTACCTTATATGGAATGACTGACTTGCTCAAAATTGAGAAAGGGGTATGACAAGGCTGTGTATTGTCACCCTGTTTATTTAGCTTATAGACAGAGCACATCATGTGAAATGTCAGGCTGGATGAATTGCAAGCTAGAATCAAGATTGCTGGGAGAAATACCACAGATATGCAGATGATACCACTCTAATGGTAGAAAGCTAAGAGGAACTAAAGAGCCTTTTGATGAAGGTGAAAGAGGAGAGTGAAAAACTGGCTTAAAACTCAATATTAAAAAAACTAAGATCATGGCATCCGGTCCCATCACTTCATGGTAAATAGGAGTGGAAAAGGTGGAAGGAGTGACAGATTTCCTCTCTTTGGGCTCTAAAATCACTGTGAATGGTGACTGCAACCATGAAATTAGAAGACGATTGTGTGTTAGAAGGAAAGTTATGACAAACTTAAACAGTGTTTTAGGTTTATGACAAACCTAAAAAGCAAAGACATCAGTTTGTGGACAAAAATCCATGTAGTCAAAGCTATGGTTTTTCCAGTAATCATGTGTCTACGTGAGAGTTGGACTGTAAAGAAGGCAGAGGGCCAAAGAATTGATGCTTTTGAACTGTGTTGCTGGAGAAGGCTCATGAGAGTCTCTTGGATAGCAAGGAGATCAACCAATCAATCCTAATGAAAATCAACTCTGAATACTCATTGGAGGAACTGATACTGAAGCTCCAATACTTTGGCCACCTGATGCAAAGGGCCAACTCATTGGAAAAGACCCTAATGCTGGGAAGGATTGAGGGCAGAAAGAGAAGAGGGTGACAGAGGATGAGGTGGTTGGGTGGCATCACTGATTCAGTGGACATGAAGTTGGGCAAACTCCCAAAGATGGTGAGGGACAGGGAGGCCTGGTGTATTGCAGTCCCCGGAGTTGTAAAGAGTCCAACGTGACTTGGTGACTGAACAACAACAACAAATGGCTAGAGTGACCACCCAAATCACACTCAGTCAATTAAATTGTCTCAGGAGTTTGAAATTGTGATGGGATGGGGCTCAGAAACTCTAATATTTCTGGAAGTGGGAAGTTATATAACTTTTAATTGAGGCAGCTATGTTTGGTTTAATAAGCAAGTGGAACAGAGAAGATCTACTGGGGAGAGGGAGAGAAATTTCCAGTTCTCATTCTTTCTGAGTTCCAGTTTTTTTTCCCCCCTGTGTTGTTTGTTTTATGAGACACCTCCAAGATCTTTCAATAAATCCCTCTCTCTCTGCTTTTTTTTTTTTTTTGGCTAAAGCAAGTTTGAGTGAATTCTACTTTTTCCAATCAAATGATTCTTTACTACCACGCTTTCCAAAACTTTCCATTACGAACGGAAAACACTAGGACTTGCATAGAACAATCTCGGGCCACTTGTATCACCACATCTGGGGAGCTTTGATTTACTAAGACATAAAATAGTATGAAGAAGAAGATTTGTAGTTGGTAGACTGACAGAGAAAATATAGAATAGGCTGTGGAGTTGAGATGGGATATGAATTTGTGCTGAAGTGGAATGAGGTGTGAATATCTCTTCCTTTAGAGCAAGTGACCAGTGGCTTTTAGTGCCCTCAGCCTTTTGAAACCTAGCCTAGTCTAGCTCACTGAGGTCAGAGTTTGGGGGACTGTCCAGCTGTAAAACGTGAGACTGACTGTGCTGCTCCTTTCTTGAAACCCTGCTTCAAATATGGCAAGAAAGGGACAAACTCCAATCTAGGTTGCCCCGTTGAAATTACGTAGGGCCGTTATATAGTTAAAGTCTTTGTGGGATGTCCTTTCTGAGCTGATGGGGACCCTGTCAAGAAATTATTAATTTGTCTTGCCAAGTTATAACAGTTGAATCCTCTGCTATCCCTTTTTGTGACTCGTTAATGCCTTGATTTTAAAGGGGTCGTGATAACTGAAAATGTGCATAACTGAGAGGTGGGGCAGCTGGGCCCCTCGGAAAGCTTCCTGCTGCATACACCCCATAAGCCAGCGGCACGCTTCACTGCACTCTCAAATGCATCCTTGACTAGACCAAGTGTAGTGAGGTCTGGGTGTCAAGCTCGAGAGTGAACACAAGAAAGAAGAGCTGGTTCATTTTCTCCCCTCTGAGAAAGAGTAAGAAGCAAAGGTAAAGTTGAATTTAGCCTTGTTGTTACTAAGCAACAGATGCCTGCAGAAGTCAGCCCAGCCCAGTTACTAAACAGCCTAGGAGGCCAAGCATCGAGGAAGCAGTCTGACCCAACAAAATTTCTGTCACTGGCTTGTAATCAATAGAATTCCTTAGAAGAGGCAGTCCATTGGATTTATGGGAACGAGCACACTTCTATGCTTGATTCAAACAAATAGGCAGGGAGTCTTAATCTGCCCACAGTTGCCAGGCACCTAATAGAAGTAACACCCACACCCTTGAAGCACAGCATTGATATATTTATAATGGGAAATATAATGCCACATTTTAATGCTTATCTGGAAGGGAAATGTGCCAAGAAATAGTTAAAAAGAATAATGACAAAGGATCTCAAAACAAACCACAAAGCTTCAGTAATTAAAACAGTATGTATTAACATAGAAATAAATAAACCAGTGCAATAGAATAAATTATCCAGAATTCAGTAAATGATCATAGTGGCATTTCAGTTCATTGGGGATAAAGTGTTGGGATTATTAGATTTAATTTGGAAATAAAATAAAATTAGATTTACAAGTGAAATGGTATCCAAAGACAAGATTCCAAGTGAATTAAAGATCTAAATATAAGGAAAAATAACTACCTAACTATAAAAAATAGTACAAGAAAATAACATTGTAACAAGGAAAAATTTTTTAAAGTAAGCCATAAATACCAGAAGCCATAAAAAATTTTGTCAGATTTAAAAGTATGAAAATTTCTTTTTGAAAAAAGATATAATATTTTATCAAAAATTATCAAATTTATCAAAAATTATCAATTTTATCAAAAAATATAAAAATATTTTATATTTCTTTTTGAAAAAAGGTATCATAAATAAAATACAAAGACAAGCAGCAGAGAGGAAGAAAATATTTGCAACATACAGAGCAGAGAACAGGTTACTATCTATTATATTAATATATAAAAAGTTTCTATAAATTAATAAGAAAGCAATTCAATTATTTAAAAAGATGATTTTTAAAAGAATACAAACAATTTATCTCACCAGCAAACTAAAATAAAGACTGATTTGTTATTTTCTACCCATCACATTGGCTGAAGTTAAAAAGCAAAAATAGTACATAATTCATGCTTTTGGGAAATGAGCAATCACATGTATCATTGGTGGGAGTAGAAATCTAAATTCATACCAAGTTTTTGGAAAGCAATGTATAATATGTATTCCATTTTAATTCATTTTCTAGGAATTTATCCTATATAAATACTTAAACATGTACAATCATGAGAAATATATGGGTAAAAGGATGTTTTATTTAGCAGTTGACAAGAATAAAAAACCAAGAAAAACTAATACCCTATTTCTGTTACATAGTTTTGAACTCGGTACAACCGACTAGGTTTACTCTCAACAAATTACAATTTTATCTTCCTGAAATTACACCCAATTCACTTTGACTGGAGGGTAAAATGCTGCATGAATTCAATATATTATTAATCTTCCTTTCCCATTTTTGAGTCAAGAGGGCCATTGCTCTTATGGACTGATCATCATGTTGCTCAGGCAGAGAGACCCTGGGTGGAACGTATGGTGGTAGGGGATGCAGGAGAAGGGAATCAAACTGTGATAAATTGTTAGTAAGTGCCTGGGACCTTAAGGAGCAGTGTCATAACCTTGAGTGATCTCACTCTGTCGCAGACTCTCGGCCATGTCTGGGGTAGTTTAATTGTCACAACTAGGGGGCTGCTACCGGCATATCCAATGGGCAGAGGCCAGGTGTGCTACTTCACCTATAATGCGCAGGTCAAGTCCCTACAGCAAAGCATCATCCAGCCCAAAATGCCAATTGATGCTATTGATATAAGCTGATAAAAAGCATCCTACATGGATACCTCATTCATATTCCAACAACCCTAGGAAACAGCATAAAGTTTCTTGGTAGACTTGCACTAAATCCACCCACTAACCCAGTTAACTGACATTATCGCTTTCCTCCGTGAAACACAGTGAGGGGTGACCGTGACGCACGGAATGTCAAGCGTGGCCACTGGCTGGGATGCCTGTGCACCAGTGCTTCATCACTGCAGCCACGCTTCCCAAGTTGCTTTTGTTACTGGGTCTTCTGATTTTCTTATTATTGTAATTATGTAATTTAATAGCATATCACATGAATTGAATTTCTCAGTCTTGGCACAGATATAAATCAATGATATCATCAATGAGTGCAAATATAAAAGGAGTTGTTTCTATGATAACTGAAATGACTGAGATTGGCTAGTCCTCACTAACCTATTCCCTCCAATTCCTGGATACACAGTTGGACCACATTTCTAGACCCTTTTGCTTTGGATGGAACCACATTTCTACCTCTCACCAAGGCGACGTGAACAGAGGGGATATGCATCTCTTCTGGGCTAAGGGACTTAAAGGATGAGTATGCCTTCACAATCCTCTCTCCTCTTTCCCCTGCTTCTCACCTGATACACTCAAAACAGTTTTTGGAAGCAATATATTGAATATTGCATAGCCAAAACTGAAGGACTTTGCACCTTTGAACCACGCTTGGAGGAGAGTCACTCACCAGCTAGAAGTAACCGTTTGGCCTTTATGTGAGTAATGACAAAAAATCTAGTTTTCTTGAACCATTATACATTTGCAGGCTTGTTGTTAGAGCAAATTTTGTTTTCTTAACTAATATAAGTGAGTTATACAGGAAATACTGGAAATACAGGCATGCCTTGGAGATATTGATAGTTAAGCTCTGGATCAGCCCCATAAAGTGAGTTACATGAATATTTTTGGTTTCCTAGTGCATATAAAAGTGATGTTTACACTATACTGTAGTCTAAGTGTACAATAGCATTATGGCTAAAAACACTAATATAAAAATACTTTATTGCTAAAAAATGCTAATCATCATGTGAGCCTTAAGCAAGTTGTAGTACTAATATCAAAAATCACTGATCACAGATCACTATAACAAATATAATAGCAATAGAAAAATTTGAACTATTGTATGAATTATTAAAATGTGACACAGAGATACAAAATGAATAAATACTGTTGGAAAAAATGGTGCCAGCAGACTTCCTCGATGTGGGGTTTCCACAAACCTTCAATTTGTTAAAAAAAAATGCAGTAAAGTGAAGCACAATAAAACAAGATATGCCTTGTAACAAGATATCACTTGTAAAAGTGACCCCTAAAAATTTGCCAATATATTAGGTATAGGGCAAAAAATGGTATAATATTGGGAATGAATTCTTTAACATCTAAAATAGCTTCATAGTCATATTTCTTCTTGAGTCTTTTAAGCTCCTACTCCATTTTGAAGACATCATTATACACATTGCTAGTACGGTTCATGCAAGAAAATCATCTGGGAATCCAACCAGCAAACCCAGAAGGCCTGGTCTTACATCAAAATATTGATCTACACATGTACTTTTAGTTATTTTAAGTTGAAACTGAATGTTTAAGGTAAATATATGCTGTTTCTTAATGATTTTTTGCTTTAACTCAGTTCTTTTTAATCAATCATATTTTTATTTATTTGGCTGTATCAGGTCTTGGTTGCAGTGTGCAAGCTCTTCATCAGTCACGTGGGATCTTTCATTGCGGCACATGGACTTTCTAGTCATGGTGTGTAGGGTCCAGAGTGTGCAGGCTCAATAGCTGCTCTGAAATATGTGGGATCTTAGTTTCCAAATTAGGTATGGAACCCACGCCCCCTGCATTGCAAGGTGGATTCTTAACCACTGGACTACCAAGGAAGTCCTAAACTGGGTTTTTAAGATAACCTACTTTCTACCAGCCCGGTTCTACTGGCCTTCCAGTGTTTAACCATTTTACAGATGAGACAACTGAGGTTCAAGGAGATAAGATGACTTTCCAAATCCCCAAAGCAACTGACAGAGCCAGAGTCCACCTCCAGATTCCCAGACTCTCCACTGTTACTCCATGTGGTGGTCCTCCTTCTTGGGAGCTCTGACACCACAGAGCCAGACACATGATGGAGAAGCCAGTTCTGGCTTGAAGAGGCTTATTGCAAAAAGTGAGTTGCAAATGCTCCCTTGGAAGTTGCTCATTTGGCAAATGCTTCAGTTTATGGAATTATTTAACTGCATGAAAAATGGAGCACAGCCCTGGCTCCGAGTCAGTCCTGCCCAGAGCCCATAGCAGAGGGCTCCCCTCAGCACAGCTGGTGTTCCATCCCTGCAGGGCTGCGGCTGCCAGACCTTGGGAGGTGCTCTGAGTCTCAGGCTCCCTCTCTCTGACACAGAACTTTCTTTACAGCTTACAAACAGATTTCTGTCATGTTAGCTTTTTATTTTTTATTTTTTCGGTTAGCTTGTGGGATCTCAGGGCTTCCTGGGTGGCACTGGTGGCAAAGAAGCTGCCTTTCAATAATGGAAACACAAGAGACATTGGTTTGATCCCTGGGTGGGGAAGATCCCCTGGAGGAGGGCATGGCAACCCTCTCCAGTATTCTTGCCTGGAGAATCCCCATGGACAGAGGAGCCTGGCAGGCTACAGCCCATAGGGTCACAAAGAGTCAGACTTGACTGAAGTGAGTGAGCAAGCATGCACATGGGATTTCAGTTCCCAGGACAGGGATTGAACCTGGGGCCACAGTAGTGAAAGCCTAGAATCCTAGCCACTAGGCCACTAGGGAACTCCTGACTCTCAGCTACCTTTAGGTGTCAGTGGGACAGATTTTACTTCATTTTACAGAGAATTGAGCCGAGAGAGGTTAATTTCCCTAAGTCCTGTGGCTACTATGTGTCAGGGATAGACTGAGATATAAACCCAGGTGTGTGCTTTCCACTCCATATCCCTTCTGCCACACCACGTGACTTTCTCCAGCTGCCATGCCAAATCCCATCACCCCAAAACCTGGTGCCTCTGTGCCCAGTGAGGGAGCACCTTTGGAGGCGAGTAGCCCTGGTTTGAGTCAGGGCTCTGACTCCTATCAGCAGTTCTCTCATCTCTCACATGGGGAAGAATAACCATGCCAACTCACGTAGAAGTGGCGAGGATCAAGTGCGCATTTGCTGAAAGCCACGGTCCTGACATCTGGCTCACAGTAAGGCTTCACTCCCCAACTGTTGTCTGTACCCAAGTGTTAATGTCTGTGCCCTGCATCTGTGCCTTTCATTCCACCCTTACAATGGGCTATGTCTAGGGGCTTCCAGCCTGACCAGGAATTTCCCAAGAGCAGGGACCTTGTCCCCTCTATGCAAAATGCTTTGAAGTGGCTTCAGCTCTTGACCAGGAGCCAGGAGACCTGAATTCTAGTCTTGGGTCATTTTCTTCCTCTGAGTCTCGATTTGTAAACTGAAGAGGTTTGACCAAGTGACATATGTGATCTTTCTAAATGAGAATATTCTATGGTTTTCCTCACACAGACTAGAAGATACCTGAAGACAGAGAACTGTGGCCCATTTTGCCTTGAATACTTGCTGCCTCCAGCCCAGTGCCTGGACAGGGCTCTGCAGGTTCACAAACATTTAAGTGCACAGTATTGTATGCTCGGCCTGATGCTCCAGGGAGATACAAGGGAGAGAAAGCAGTCCCATCCCCCAGGACTCCTGCTCACCAAGTTCTCCCCTCTGGACTCATGAAGATAGCACCAGCAAACATGAAAACATGGAGGATGCTTGGTTTGGGCCCTGGTGTCTCTCCCTTGGAGGAATCTAAACAGCCTCCTAACAGACTTCCTCACTTCCAGTATCTCCCCTTGCTAATTCACCCACCCACCCACCCCACCCGATGTGTTGGCAATGGGGAAGGGAGGACCTCTGAAGAATGGAATCAATAGCCAAGGGGTAGAAGAAAAGCAGAGCCTCTGACTCAGAATGCAGTGACTTTGCTCGATAAACTCCAGTCTGGTAAGACTTTCAGGAAATGGGTGCCCTCATTCAATGTTGATATTGTTCTAAATTGGTGAAATCCTTGAGAGCCATATGTTCATGTCTTTGACAAGTAATCCAGCTCATGAAAATTTATGCTTCAAGGAAATAACTCAATGGAACACCAAATGCTCTTTGAACAATAGTGTTTATAGAGGCATTCTATACAGAAGAAAACATTTGGAAGCAATCAAAATTTCAACAGTAGGAGCTGGTTAAATAAAATATGAAGCATCTAGATAATGAAGTGTTAGGAATATATTAAAACTGATCATTGAAACAGACACAGAGAACAGACTTATGGACATGGCAGGGACGGCGGGGAGAGGTAGGAGAGGGTGCGATGTATGGAGAGAGTAACATGGAAACTTACATCATTGTACATAAAATAGACAGCCAAGGGGAATTTGCCGTGTGTCTCAGGAACCTCAAACAGGGCTCTGTACCAACCTGGGGGGGAGGGGTGGGGAGGGGATGGGAGGGAGGTTTAAGAGGGAGGGGACATTTGTATACCTATTGCTGATTCACGTTGATGTTTGACAGAAAGCAACAAAATTCTGTAAAGCAATTATCCTTCAAAAAATAAATTAATTTAAAAAATGAAAAAATTAAAAAATGATCATTAAAGTCTGCATTATTTAATTCTGAATTAACAATTCAGCCAAGATGGATAGAGGGTGCTGTATGAGGGCTGCTGTAACAAAGTACCACAACCTGGGTGACTCAAAGAGCAGAGATTTACTTTCCCACAGCTCGGCAACTGGAAGCCTGGCGTCAAGGTGTTAGCAGAGTCGTTTCTTCTGAGGCCTTTGCCCTCGGCTTGTAGATGTCTTCTCCCTGTGTCTGCACGTGGTTCTCCCTTTGCGTGTGTCTGTGTCCCAGTCTCCTCTTATGAGGACAAGTCCTACTGGATTAGGGCCAAATCTAGCAACTTCTTTTTTAATTTAATTAGTCCTTTATTTTACTGTTTATTTTTGGCTGTGCCGGGTCTTTGCTGTTCCGTGAAGTTTTTTTTATAGTTCTGGCAAGTGGGGGCTACTGTCTCGTTGCAGTGTGCAGGCTTCTCACTGTGGTGGCTTCTCGTGTTGCAGAGCATCGTTCTAGAACGCAGTCTTCTCACTGTGGTGGCTTCTCGTGTTGCAGAGCATGGTTCTAGAGCACAGGCTCAGTAGCTGTAGCACTTGGGCTTAGTTGCCTCTCAGCGTGTAGAATCTTCCCAGAACTTGGTTTGAACCCTGGTCCCCTGCATTGGCGGGCAGACTGGACACCAGGGAAGTCCAATTCACTACTTTTTTAAAGATCCTATCTCCACCTACAGTCACACTTAGAGGTATAGTGAATTACGACTTCAACATATGAATACTGGGGGGACATGACGGCTTGTTCTGTATCCAAGACTGCACTGTAGGCGTGGGGGACTGATATGAGAAATACCCAGCCACTGGTTGTCAAACATCTATAGACAAGAAAAAGGCTGGCTTTCATGGAAGGACACAACTCTGACAGGCAAAATGGTTGGGTGGGCAGGGAACAATTAGGGCACAGGCCTGGAAGCAGAGCACAGATTACACTTGACCTCTGTGAAGTGATTCTTGGATGTTATACACACAGGACTCAAAGGTTGTAATCACTGAGTAAATTTATTTTGTTTCTCACTTTTCTTTAAAATTTGTTCAGCTGGGAAATTTCCTCCTCTGCTCCTGCACAAAGACTCACATAGTCTTATGACTTTCTGATCACTCTTAGGTAATAAGCCTTCTGGATTATGTTAAGTTGTCAAACTCTGTCCCAGTTAAATAATCAAATTATTCAACTTGATGAAGTCAAAGCCTAAAACTTAAATTATAGTCCCTTGTTTTGCTGACCCACTTGCTACAGGTGAGTTATCTGGAGCAAGGGGCTGGGTGATGCTAACCTTTCCTATTCATCTTCTTTCTCTCTCCCACTCTTGGATTGGGGTTGAGGGAGGGAGGAAAAAGATAGGCTATTCCTGTATACACATTATCTCCTTGGCTACACAAGGTCTCCTTGGCTTGGGAAGGTTTTTGCCAGGTGTGGACTGGCCAGCCAAGAGCAGGGAGAATAAGGAGCTATCACCCAAGACCTTTCAGCTATTAAAGAGGTGACAGAGCCTGGTCTGTGGTTTCCTAATGACTGCCTTAACTTCAATCAGTTCTAATCATTAATGAGCTTCAGACTGCAGTTGGCTCTCTTGAGAGCCTCTCAGGCCAAGAAACGAAATCAACTCTAACAGAAACTGCAATGCAAACTGAGATATGGGGACCATATATAACTTTACGTTCTCTATAAAAGTGGTAGAAGAGGTTACAGGCAGTGAACCTCATGGAAAAGAAGCAAGGTCAGAGCTGGTCTGGGGTCTCACAGTGGAGAAGTTCCACAGCATGGATCTGCAGACTTCTGGCCCCAGAGATACTGCATTACTTGTTTGAATAAGGCAGTGTGGTGTTAAGAACATAGGCTTTGGGGTCACAGGCATAAATTCAGACTCTATCTCTACACTAATTAGCTCTGTGGCCTTGAACAAGTCACTTAGCTTCTATTTTATCTAGTTTTCAGAGTTGTCATGAGGATTACAATATGTAAAATATACACAAGCATCTACCCAGTACCTGGTACATGAAAGGTCATAAATTAGTTATTTTTGCCTCTCCTTCCCTTATTAATGTTGAAATGCAGGCTTTTCTGAATCTAAATGAAAGACTACAGTAATGAGATGTGGTTGAGCTGATTCTCCAAAATGTGAGACCTTGTTGAGAGTTTCCAGGACCTGAGGGTAACCCAGGTAACAACATGAAGAAGGACATTAAGACTTGTCCAGACAGGAAGGATGCTCAGACGATCTGCTTCCCTTCCTGAACCTCCAGCTCCTCTGGGTGCCCTGGTCTCGCCCAGTTCCAGATCCAGAAGGCTCACCCTCTAGGCAACTGGATTCCTATTAGCCATCGTCTGGGACCTCAGTGCTGTAGTCCTCATGGCCTCGCTGGGAGGGGTCCACTTCCCACCCTCCTCCACCGGCCACCAGCCAAGTGGCCGGTTCCCCATCAGGCTGTGGCTGTTCCTCCCATGGACCCAGTTCAGTGGGGACACAGTCTCTACTCTTCCTATTTCCATGAGCAAGGGCTTCTCTGGGTATCACTCCTGATCTCTCTCATTCCGCCCGAGGAACAAAGCATCGTCTTACTCTGTTAGTGATTTTTGAGGACAGAATTGAATGTAAGAAGGGAGTCCTCCTGGATTCTGTCTTGAGATCTGCACTCTGAACCACTCTGTCTGCTCTGTGTGAGCGAAGGGAGCATGGTCTGCTCCTCAGACAGGCTTACTGCTGCGTGCTGGTGGGAGATGGGAGTGGAGGGAGGGATGGGGGGATGGAGAGCGGGTCAAAGTATAATTTTCAAAAAAGTTAAAAACATTACTTCCATACAAATATATGGAAGAAAATATGTCAAAGTTGTGTTTAAATCGTGAATAAGAAAATGTTAATGCTAAGTCTTAAAAGCATTTGATGAAGAAATTTATATAGTCAAGAAAGAAATGCTGAAATAAGTCTATTAAATTAGATGTAAAACCAGCTAATATACTCCCATGCAATCAAATGATAGCCTCTGAAGTTATTTTCCCTAACAAGCAGATACTGCTTCAAAAATCTACATTTAACGTGTAATGTTAATGAATGCTAATGAATCTGGGCCTTAATACAGAGTCAGTAAAAGTGAAGCAAAAACTAATTTCTCTTCGGTGGGGCTCTTAAACAGTGGTCCACTATAATACTGAGAGAACAAGGGGTCGTGTGTTTTTGCATTATTTCCAAAATTTTGATAATCTTGAGTAATTCTTAATAAGGGATAAATTCAATACTGGGGAGGGGATATTAGCAAGCACAGAACAACTGAACATTTTGTTAAAATATTTTTTTACTGTCTCCATGTTTGTAATTATTGGGTCTCTCTCTCCTTTGGCTTTTTCACTTGGGTAAGAAAAGAGGGGGCTATTTATTGAGCCTCCTAGACGCCAACAGGCATCCTCTCTGTTTGGTGAACCCCACCTCTGCCTTAGGAGCTGCTCCAGGCTAACCCTGGTTGGGTGACGGCCTAGATCTCTTTGTTCCCTGGGACTCCCAGGCTAGAAGGCAACATCAGTTCAACTCTCAGACTATGAAATCACAGGAGGAAACAGGCTTACTCATTTTCTGCTATAAATCTGCCAAGATGCCAGTTTAATAAACAAAATAGGTATTTCTTCTCAGTGTTTTCTCCCATTATGTATATTTATGAGCTCTTAGAACTTAGGAAAGAGGCAGGCTTTTGAGGATAACTCCTGGATTTAGAGCCCTGATAGGCAGAAAATTGCAGAGAGCCTGTGTGCCCTATTCTTTAATCCCCAAGACCTTCCACCCTCATATAGGGCCTCTGAAGATGTTTAGGGAGAAATGAGATTGGGTGAACAGACATATCAATGAACATTCAGTGAATGTCTGTTACCGTTCAGTTCTAAGTCGTGTCCTGCTCTTTGTGACCCCATGGACTGCAGCATGCCAAGCTTTCTTGTCCTTCACTATCTCCTGGCATTTGCTCAAACTCATGCCCGTTGAGTCAGTGATGCCATTCAACCTTCTCATCCTCTGTCATCGCCTTCTCCTGCCTTCAGTCTTTCCCAGCATCAGGGTCTTTCCCAATGAGTCAGCTCTTCGCGTCAGGTGCCAAAGTATTGAAGCTTCAACTTCAGCACCAGTCCTTCCAATGAATATTCAGGGTTGATTTCCCTTAGGATTGACCAGTTTAATTTCCTTGCAGTTCAAGGGTCTCTCAAGAGTCTTCTCCAACACCACAGTTCGAAAGCATCAATTCTTCGGCCCTCTGCCTTCTTTATGGTCCAACTCTCACATCTGTACATGACTTGAGGAAAATCCATAGTTTTGACTATACAGACCTTTGTTGGCAAAGTGATGTCTTTGCTTCTTAATACACTGTCTAGGCTGGTCGTAGCTTTTCTTTCAATGAGCAAGTGTATTTTAATTTCATAGCTGCAGTCACCATTCACAGTGATTTTGGAGCTGAAAAAAATCAAATCTGTCACTGTTTCCATTTTTTCCCCAT
This sequence comes from Cervus canadensis, assembly GCF_019320065.1. NCBI lineage: Eukaryota > Metazoa > Chordata > Mammalia > Artiodactyla > Cervidae > Cervus > Cervus canadensis. Next base: position 75,452,898 of record NC_057398.1, read on the forward strand.
CTGTTTGCCATGAAGTGATGGGATCAGATGCCGTAATCTTAGTTTTTTGAATGTTGAGTTTTAAGCCAACTTTTTCACTCTCCTCTTTTACCCTCATCAAGAGGTCTTTTAGTTCCTCTTCACTTTCTGCCATTAGAGTGGTATCATCTGCATATCTGAGGTTATTGATATTTCTCCTAGCAATCTTGATTCCAACTTGTGATTCATCTAGCCTGGCATTTCACATGATGTATTCTGCATATAAGTTAAATAAGCAGGGTGACAATATACAGCCTTGACATATTTTTCCCCAATTTTGAACCAGTTCATTTCTTCGTGTCCAGTTATAACCTGATTGTTGACCTGCATACAGATTTCTCAGGAGACAGGTGAAGGTGGTCTGGTATTCCCATCCCTTTAAGAATTTTCCACAGTTTCTTATGATCCATACAGTCAAAGGCTTTAGTGTAGTCAATGAAGCAGAAGTAGATGTTTTTCTGGAAATTCACTTGCTTTTTCCAACAGATGTTTGCAATTTGATCTCAGTTTCCTCTGTCTTTCCTAAATCAAGCTTGTACACTGGAAGTTCTCTGTTCACGTGCTGTTGAAGCTTAGCTTGAAGGATTTTGAGCACAACTTTGCTAGTGTGAGTGCAAACATGTGGTAAGTTTGAACATTCTTTGGCATTGCCCTTTTTTGGGATTGGAATGAAAACTGACCATTTCCAGTCCTATGGCCACTGCTGACTGAGTTTTCCAAATTTGCTGACATATTGCATGTAGCAGTTTAATAGCATCATCTTTTAGGATCTGAAATAGCTCAGCTGGGATTCAATCACCTCCACTAGCTTTGTTCATAGTGATGCTTCCTAAGTCCCACTTGACTTCACACTCCAGGATGTCTGGGTCTAAGTGAGTGACCACACCATTGTGGTTATCCAGGTCATAAAGACTTTTCTTGTACAGTTCTTCTGTGTATTCTTGCCACCTTTTCTTAATATCTTCTGCTTCTGTTAGGTCCTCACCATTTCTGTCCTTTATCATGCCCATCTTTGCATGAAATCCTCATTTGATATCTTTAATTTTCTTAACAAAATCTCTAGTCTTTCCCATTTTATTGTTTTCCTATATTTCTTTGCACTGTTCACTTAAGATGGCTTTCTTAGCTCTCCCTCCTAGTCTCTGGAACTCTGCATTCAGGTGGGTATATCTTTCCTTTTCTCCTTTGCCTTTTGTTTCTCTTCTTTTCTCATGTATTTGTAAGACATCCTCAGACAACCATTTCGCCTTCTTGCATTTCTTTTTCCTTGGGATGGTTTTAGTCACTCCCTCTGTACAATGTTATGAACCTCCATCCATAGTTCTTCAGGTACTTTGTCTATCAGATCTAATCCTTTGAATCTATTTGTCTTTTTCACAGTATAATCATAAGGGATTTGATTTAGGTCATACATGAATGCCCTAGTGGTTTTCCCTACTTTCTTCGATTTAATGCCTAATCTTTGACAATCACAGCGCTAGGATCAAAATGTATAGACTAAAATGTCCACGATGTATATTCTCAGTCCTTGACAAGTTCATAGTCTTCTCAGAGAAAAACGTATAGACAAACAAATTACAAACGCAACATGGCAAACAGGGTAGTGGAAGCATGTGGGTGGTGGAGGCTTCAGCTGAATGTCTTGGACAGCCTATTTGTAAAATGAGGTCAATGCTCTCTTTACTGGTTTTGTGAATTTTGGAAATAATGTATTTAAAATACTAAATATAGTAAGTAGCACCTTGTTGGCACTCAATAAATCATAACTGTTAATGAGAGGCATTTAAAATTTTATTAATCTATTTATACTTGGGCTTCCCTTGCAGCTCAGTTGGTAAAGAATCTGCCTACAATGCCGGAGACCTGGGTTTGATCCCTGGGTTGGGAAGATCCCCTGGAGAAGGAAATGGCAACCCACTCCAGTATTCTTGTCTGGAGAATCCCGTGGACTGTAGCCTGCCAGGCTCCTCTGTCTATGGGGTCACAAGAGTGGACACAACTTAGCGACTAAACCATCACCATTTATACTTAGCTACAATAAATAACTCATGATAGAATTGCCCTTTGTAATGTATAAGGCACTTTCAATCCATTATCTCAACACTGGGAAGGAGTTATTTTTGGCTCTCATTCACCGATGAGGAATCTGGGGCTTAGCAAGGTGAGATACCTTGGCCAAGGTCCATAGTTCATGCAGAAATGCTGAGCGAGAATCACTTTTGGTTAAGACAGAGAGTACTGACCTTTTCAAGCCCAAGTGCTAAGAAGAGGGACCACTAGAAGGAAAGAAATTGGTGTGGCCTTTGCTAATGTAGGGCTTGTTAGAAGGTGGTAGAGGTCACATAGCCCACTTAGGGTGATATAATCAGAGGGTGGGAGCAAGTGGAGTCCTTACCTTTTCTTGCAATTTCAGGAAAAAACCTTTAGACAGGAGAGGTCAAGTCTGTATAAATGGCCACAGACTTGGGAATTTTTGTCACTTTCCCTTGTTTGATGGTATTATCTCCTGCCCATCCATTCTCCTGAACCGTGAGCAATAAAATCCTAAGAAGAAAAATCATCTATCTGCATATTTTGGAGGCAGCAAAGAAACAGGAACTACATAGAAAAAGAACCCCAAAGGATATGTGGCTAATGGCAGTTTTTCAGGGGGAAAGACTGAATCTTCAGGACATAGCAGAGGCTGGGAAAAAGTGAGAAGATCACAGGTGCTTCCGAGTGGGCATGGGGCCCACCAGGAGTCCTGGGATTTTACGGGGGAACAGCCAGCCGCCTGGGCTCACCTGGAGCCAGACTGCGGAGCTAGGCCACGTCACCACACCGGACGTGCCACAGAAATGCTGCGGTTCCCAGACTCAGCCTCAGGTGAGGAGGGGCTCAGTGGCAGAAGACCGGGAGCTCTCAGAGAACTTCTGAGGAGGGTCAGGTAGTCGGCCATTGGCTGCCTCTGCTGCCAGAGTGAGAGAGGAGGGAAGGCAGGGGAGATGGCTTCGAGTTTGTTCAGCTTGAAGTCTCCCTGAGGTGCGTGCAGCAGTTCCTCTCCAGCAAGAAGACTTGGGAAGAGCCGCAGCCTGCACCCTGGGTCCTGCCCCAATCACCGTCACTAACTCAGCTGTGCTGATTTTTCACACAACTCCCCAGGCCACCATGTCTTCACTTGTAAAACAGAGACAAATAATTCTAACTTTAACCACTTCATAGCACTCTGAACAAGAACCAGTTGAAGTTAATAGATATAAAAGAAAACTGAAAATTGTAACAAATTCTGAAGGACTAGAAGAGAATTTTGTGTGTTCTCATTTCTAATTGATGAATTTGAAAGCACTATCTAATCCACTAGTGTGGTGATGTGACATTGATTACTGACTGGGAGCTCTCTGATCTGGGTGCTCCAGGTGTATGCAGGCATCCAGACTGTAGGGCACAGGGGAGCAGCCAGTTTCCATGTCAGGACAGAATGGTACACGATTTGTTTGCAGCAACATGGATTTGGCTAGACTTTAGATAGATTAAGTTAACTGGAAGGCCCAGGGAAAGTAAAAGGAGAGACTGTGTGAAGTTTTGAGAATTTTCTTCTAAGATTTTTTTTTTTTTTGGATTTTTTTTTCTGAAGCATTTTACAGTAGATTAAAGATATTATGATTTTTCATTCCTAGTTACTTCAGTTTGATGGTTTTTGATGATGAAGGTGGATTTTGTATGTGTGTGTGCAAGTGCAGGCAGCTCTTTTGGAGAGGGTTTGGGCACCCCTGCACTCAGAGTCAGGAGAATGGACTATATATATTCTCCTCACATCCCTCCTGGATTTTAGCAGCTGCCATCTCATGCTCAGCCTGGGTGTCCTCAAACTCTCAGGGAAGGGAGGTGCCTGGAGCCGAAGAGAGGAGCAGACAGGGCAAGGTGACTCAAGAGAAATTCCTGTTTCTCTGTCTCCCATCACAGCCTTTCCCAGAGGCACTAAGTATCCAAAGCCAGTGACTCTATAATAATCTCTTACTGAGAAAACAGAACAAAACTGAGGGCTGAGTGTGGTACCCAAATTGCAAATCAATGAAGTCTGAATTAAATATTGATTTTCCCCCATTTTCTTTCAGGAAAGCTTCTTTAGAGTAATCGCCTTGCTGGTTTTGTTTTTTACTTTTAAATTTTCATCCTGCTTTTTAATCACTCCAGTGCTGAAAGACTAATAATCCTGTAAGGAAAAGCTCCATCCTCCCCACTTTCCTTTCACCTTCCTCCCAGCCCTCCTTCCTCCTCGCCTGGTAACTTTCCTCTCCAAAAATGGAATGTCAGGAAGTGGGAGATGTAGCTCATAACCTAGGACTGAGCACATCAGCCCACAAAGCTGTGCAGGGTGAAGGGCAGTCAGCCCCACCCCCAGGGCCCCTGTATGGACGCCTTGTCCCAAAAGGAAGAGCAAGGTATCGTCTCCTTAGTGTTTAAGATCTAATACATAAACTCTAAAATCCTCTAGCATAACTGACCATACATATATCAAAAGCATAAATATGTTTAGGCTATTTTTTCCTCCAGTAAGTCTCAATTTTTGACAATTAAACCCAAGATAGTAATCCTAAACACACACACACACACACACAAGCTTGTGGCACAAGCAAGAGCAAGGCATTATCACCAAGGCCAAATAAGAGATGAAGACTAAGCATCACAGGGACTTGACTTCAGTGGCATTCACCTAGACTCTTTTCTTCACACTCTTCTTCAGAAAGTCTTCCCTGGTCTGCCTCTCCTAAAACCTAGGGCTTTTTTCCTTGGATATGGGCCTGCCAGAGTTGGAGGAAAATATTTAAGAAGTCTTGAGCCGTAAAAAGAGTCTGGTGCTTTCTCAACTGCGCCAACATCCTCATATAGCAGAAAATTAAACATAAGTTAAGGCAAGAATCTCCAAAATAGCTCTGACTCTCCCATAATGATGACTAGAATGTCAAGTAGGAAGTCACTCGAACTGTTTCTGTGTGCCTGCTTTGTTGAGTGTCCAATAAGTGGTGGAGCGCTAGGTGTGGTGAGAGGGTCCATTTCTGAGAGGCTGGAGTCTGCCTGGTGGCCTGTGATTCTCCCCGCCACCCCCCCCTCCCTCCAGGAGAAGCTGTCACTCCCAGGCTCTAGGCAACAAGGAAAGCACCCCATCCCCGACCTGCTTTCTCTCCCCCTGTGTGCCAGCAGCTTCTGGGCCTCTAGCATGTCCAGTCAGCCACTGGCTCTAGGCTGCAGAAAAAGAAAACAGTCTGGTCTCTATTCCCAGAGGACCAGACTGGAGGCAAGAATGTTCCGGGATGAGCTTGTTAGCAGAGAAATTTAATTATTCCCCTCTCACCAGACCAAAGGCTCTGTGTTTCCACAATGCCTCCCTCTTGAGCTCTCCAGTGCTGGTTACGAGCAGGTCTGTAAGTGTCAAGGTGCAAGTGTGGAGAACAGGAAGATAGTGTAGGCCCAGGGGATTTCAGAGTTCCTCCAGGAGGAGAATCGTCTATGTGCTTCCTTCTGCCCTGCTTCATTCACTTTTGCTGGAAATTCCTCAGACTTCAGAATGAGCCAAATCTGGGTTTGCATGGCAGCAAATGCATTCATTCACTGAACACTTATTGAGACCTACTGTGAACCAGGACTCAGGTAAAGAAGTATGGAGATAAAAATCACAACCTGTGATCTTAAAGACCCCTTTCTAGGGAGACAGACACATATGCAATTATAATATAGCTTGGTAAGGCCTGTGATAGGTATATCCACAAACACATGTAAGAGGGACATCTAAAGTCTATTAAATGAGACCAAGTGGGATCAGTTTTATGGGAGTTTGGGATGGTAATGAATAAATGAGATGATCTGTATAAAATGCTTCCCCTTCAGGGATCACAGTGTAATTATGGAAAAGGGGCTTTTGTAACTCAATGAGGCTATGAGCCATGCCATGCAGGGCTACCCAAGATAGATGGGTCATAGTGAAGAGTTCTGACAAAATGTGGTCCACAAGAGGAGGGAACGGCAAACCACTCCAGTATTCTTGTGTGAGAACCCCATGAAAAGTATGAAAAGGAAAAAATATATGACACCGAAAGGTGAGCCCCCCAGATTGGAAGGTGTCAATTATGCTACTGGGGATAAGTGGAGGGCAGTTGTTAACACTAACAGCTCCAGAAAGAATGAAGTGGCTGGGCCAAAGCCACTATGGATGTGTCTGGTGGTGAAAGTGAAGTTCAGTGCTGTAAAGAACAATATTGCATAACAACCTGGAATGTTAGGTCCATGAATCAAGGTAAATTGGATGCAGTCAAGCAGGAGATGGTAAGAGTGAATACTGACATCTTAGGAATCAGTGAAATAAAATAGATGGGAATGGGTAAATTTAATTCAGATAACCATTACATCTACTACCATGGGCAAGAATCCCTTGGAAGAAATGCAGTAGCCCTCATAGTCAACAAAAGAGTCAAAAACACAGTACGTAGGAGCAATCTCAAAAACAACAGAATGACCTCGGTTTGTTTACAAGATAACTCATTTAACATTACAGTAATCCAAGTTTATGCCTAAACCACTAACGCTGAATAAGTTGAATTTGACCAGTTCTTTGAAGACTTACAAGACCTCCTAGAACTAACATCAAAAATAGATGTCCTTTTCATCATGGGAGATTGGAATGCAAAAGTAGGAAGTCAAGAGATACCTGGAGTAACAGGCAAGTTTGACCTTGGAGTACACAATGAAGCAGGGCAAGACTAACAGTTTTGTCAAGAGAATACACTGGTCAAAGCAAACACCATTTTCCAACCACACAAGAGGTGACTCTACATGTGGGCATCACCATGGTCAACACCGAAATCAGACTGGTTATGTTCTTTGCAGCCAAAGAAGGAGAAGCTGTATATAGTCAGCAAAAACAGGACAAGGAGCTGACTGTGGCTCAGAACATGAACTCCTCATTGCAAATTTCAGGCTTAAATAGAATAAAGTAGAGAAAACCACTAGCCCATTCAGTTCAGTTCAGTTCAGTCGTTCAGTCGTGTCTGACTCTTTGCGACTCCATGAATTGCAGCACACCAGGCCTCCCTGTCCATCACCAGCTCCTGGAGTTTACTCAAACTCATGTCCATCGAGTTGGTGATGCCAACCAGCCATCTCATCCTCTGTCGTCCCCTTCTCCTCCTGCCCCCAGTCCCTCCCAGCATCAGGGTCTTTTCCAGTGAGTCAACTCTTCGCATGAGGTGGCCAAAGTATTGGAGTTTCAGCTTCAACATCAGTCCTTCCAATGAACAACCAGGACTGATCTCCTTGAGGATGGACTCGTTGGATCTCCTTGCAGGTATGACCTAAATCAAATCCCTCATAATTATATAGTGGAGGTGATGAATAGATTCAAGGGATTAGATTTGTAGACAGAAAGCCTGAGGAACTATGAACAGAGGTTTGTAACATTGTACTGAAGACAGTGACCAAAACCATCCCAAAGAAAAAGAAATGCAATAAGGCAAAGTGGTTGTCTGAGGAGGCCTTACAAATAGCTGAGAAAAGAGACGTGAAAAGAAAGGGAGAAAAGGAAAGATATATCTGAATGCAGAGTTCCAGAGAATAGCAAGGAGAGAAAAGAAGGCCTTCTTAAATGAGCAATGCAAGAAATAGAGGAAGACAACAGAATGGAAAAGACTAAAGATCTCTTCAAGAAAATTGGAGATATCTAGAGAACATTTCTTGCAAAGATGGTCACATAAAAGGACAGAAATGGTGAGGACCTAACAGAAGCAGAAGAGATTAAGAAGTGGCATGAATAAACAGGAAAACTATACAAAAAAAGTCTTTACAACTTTGGCTCACTTAGAGCCAGACACCCTAGAGTGTGAAGTCAAGTGGGCCTTAGGAAGCATCACCATGAACAAAGTTAGTGGAGGTGATTGAATTTCAGCTGAGCTATTTCAGATCCTAAAAGATGATGCTGTTAAAGTGCTACACTCAATATGTCAGCAAATTTGGAAAACTCAGCAGTGTCCATAGGGCTGGAAAAGGTCAGTTTTCATTCCAATCCCAAAGAAGGACAATGCCAAAGAATGTTCAAGCTACCATACAATTGTGCTCATTTCACATGCTAGCAAGGTCATACTTAAAATCCTTCAAGCTAGGCTTTAGCAGTGTGTGAACCAAGAACTTCCAGATACACAAGCTGGGTTTAGAAAAGGCAGAGAAACCGGAGGTCAAATTGCCAACATTCGTTGCATCATAGAGAAATCAAGGAAATTTCAGAAAAGCATCTGAAATTGACTGCTTCATTTACTATGTTAAAGCCTTTGACTGTGTGGATCACAGCAAAGTGTGGAAAACTCTTAAAGAGATGGGAATACCAGACCACGTTCACTTGTCTCCTGAGAAATCTGTATGCAGATCAAGAAATAACTGGACATAGAACAACAGACTGGATCAAAATTGGGAAAGAAGTATGAGCAGGCTATATACTGTGACCCTGCTTATTTAACTTATATGCAGAGTTCAATTCAATTCAGTTGCTCATTCATGTCTGACTCTTTGCTACCCCATAAACTGCAGCACTCCAGGCTTCCCTGTCCAATCACCAATTCCTGGAGCCTGCTCAAACTCATGTCCATCGAGTTGGTGATGCCATCCAAGCATCTCATCCAATGTCTTCCCCTTCTCCACCTGTGTTCAATCTTTCCCAGCATCAGAGTCTTTTCTAATGAGTCAGTTCTTTGCATCAGGGGGCCAAGGTATTGGAGCTTCAGCTTCAGTATTAGTCCTTCCAAAGAATATTCAGGGTTGATTTCCTTTCGGATTGACTGGTTTGATCTCCTTGCAGTCCAAGGGGTTCTCAAGAGTCTTCTCCAACACCGCAGTTCAAAAACATCAATTCTTTGGCATCCGGTCTTCTTTATGGTCCAACTCTCACATGCATACGTGACTACAGAAAAAACCATAGCTTTGAGTGTATGGACCTTTGTCAGCAAAGTAATGTCTCTGCTTTTTAATATGCTCTCTAGGTTTGTCATCTAGGTTTGTCAGATTGAAGGCAGGAGGAGAAGGGGACGACAGAGGATGAGATGGTAAGATGGCATCACCAACTCGATGGACATGAAATTGAGTAAACTTCAGGAGTTGGTGATGGACAGGGAAGCCTGGTGTGCTGCAGTCCATGGAGTCACAAAGAGTTGGACATGGCTGAGCAACTGAACTGAACTGAGGTTTGTCATAGCCTTTCTTCCAAGGAGCAAGCGTCTTAATTTCATGCCTTCAGTCACAATTTGCAATGATTTTGGAGCCTGAGAAAATAAAGTCTTTCACTGTTTTCATTGTTTCCCCATCTATTTGCCATGAAGTGATGGGACTGGGTGTCATGATCTGATCTTAGTTTTTTGAATGTACATCATGCAAAATGCTGGACTGGATGAATCACAGCTAGAATCAAGATTTCCAGGAGAAATAACAACCTAGATATGCAGATGATACCACTCTAAGAGCCTCTTGATGAGTGTAAAAGAGGAGAGAGAAAAAACTGGCTTGAAACTCAACATTAAAACCAAGATCAGGGCATCCAGTCCCATCACTTCATGGCAAATAGATGGGGGAAAAGTGGAAACAGTGACAGATTTTATTTTCTTGGGCTCCAGAATCACTGTGGATGGTGACTGCAACCATGAAATTAAAAGACACTTGCTCCTGGGAGGAAAAGCTACGACAAACCTAGAGTATATTAAAAAGCAAGAGACATTACTTTGTCGACAAAGGTCTGTCTAGTCAAAGCTATGGTTTTTCCAGTAGTCACGTATGCATATAAGAGTTGCACCATAAAGAAGGCCAAGCACCAAAGAATGGATGCTTTCAAACTGTGGTGCTGGAGAAGACTCTTGAGAGCCCCTTGGACTGCAAGGAGATCAAACCAGTCAATCCGAAAGGAAATCAACCCTGAATATTCATTGGAAGGACTGATGCTGAAGCTCCAGTAGTTTGGCCATGTGATGCAAAGAGCCAACTCATTGGAAAAGACCCTGATGCTGGGAAAGATTGAAGGCAAAAAGAGAAGGGGATGGCAGAGGGTGAAATGGTTAGGTAGCTTCACCACCTCAGTGGGCATGTATTTGAGCAACCTCCAGGAGACAGTGAAAGACATGCTGCAGTCACGGGGTTGCAAAGAGTCAGACACAACTTAGAACTGAACAACAACAATGATATAAAGTACGTAACACAATGTCTAGAATGTAATTACCATCTATATATTTTAGCTGCTATTATTACTGAGTCATATGACCTTGCAAAAGTTATTTAACTCTCATCTTTAGTTTTCACATATGTAAAAGGGAATTTAAAAATCTATTCAACTGTGAGCAGATAGAGGGCTTGTCCTCTTAACTTGGACCTCCCAGCTGCTAGGCAGTGCCTGGTACACAGATGCTGGTTTCTTATTTCTCTTCCTTCCCTTGGTTTTTCTTCTGCTAGCCCCACTTAGGGCCTAAACACTTGAAAACAGTGGCAGCTACTTTTTTTCTTTCAGTTCAGAGTCCATTTTGCTTTAAATTCACCTTCCAAAAATAGATCTGATTTTAAGTTCAGCCTTCTTTCCACTAAACTCTAGTTGCCATGACATATTTTTAATCTAACAATGACACAGAGATTTTTGCCTAACAAATTAGCAATGCATTAAAAAAAAACAAACCCAGTGGAGGTAGGAATACAGAGAAACAGACACATGTATTCATTGCTGGCATAGTGTTTAAAATGTAATATATAAACTCTAAAATTATTTAGGATAAAAGACAATATATATCAAAAACATAAATATGTTTCAGCTGTTCTTTTCCCCAGTAATTCTCGATTTTGACAAACCCAAAGTAATAATCATAAATACAGACACACAAAAGCTAGTTGCACAATCGTATTTGTTGCTGCATTACTGTTGGGGAAAGACTGGAAACAATCTGTATGATTAATCCTAAGAGAACAGTTAAATTATGATAGAGCCATCTACCCAAACTTGTGCAATTATGAGGGTAGAAGAGCAGTCAAATTCACAGAGGCTGAAAGTAGAATGGCAGTTACTAGGAGTTGTGTGGGGGAGGGAATAAGCAGTTGTTAAATGGGTGTAGAGTTTTAATTTGGGAAGATGCAAAAAAAATCTAGAGATGAATGGTGCTGATGACTCAACAATGTGACTGTACTCATTGCTATTGAACTTTAAAAATGGTTAAACAGTCAGTCTTATGTTATGTGTGCCTTACACAGGGCTTCCCTGGTGGTTCAGATGGTAAAGAATCTACCTAGAATGCAGGAGACCCGGGTTCAATCTCTGGGCTGGGAAGATTCCCTGGAGAAGGGAATGGCAACTCACTCCGGTATTCTTGCTTGGAGAATTCCAAGCAGAGAGGAGCCTGGTAGGCTACAGTCCACAGGATCACAAAGAGCTGGACTCCACTGAGTGACTAACAGTTTCACTTTCACATACCTTATACAATAAAAAAAAAGTGCATCAAAGAAAACTAAAAAGATATTAAAAATTCTCTTTCCTAAAATCCAATTAATTTAAACAGAATTTGTTAGGGTTTGGAATACGAGATAGTGAATGAGAACAAGAATACTTGTTCGTTCATTTGTTCATTCGTATCATGAAACACACACCTTTGCACCAGTAACTGTGCTTCTAACAGCATGCACAGTGGGACAAACACAACTGACCTGGATGCCGACCTATTTTTCTCCTCAATAATGATCAGAACTAGGGGAACTGCAGTTCTAGGGGAACCAGTTAAACTGTTGGAGATCATATAAACTGTGATGTCTTCTGTGCCCTGATTTTGCTTGTTCGGGCTGGAGAGGTGGCTAGGTCCCAGGTGGATGACGTGGATGACGTGGACATGGCCATTTCTAATTAAGTCCTCTGTACTGTCCCATCTCTAAGAAAACTCTGCCTCTGGAAGATAGCAGCTTCCAGCTCACTTAGCTTTAGGCTTCTGAGAGAATGAAGAGCCTAGCATGTACTGGGTTGGCCAAAAATTTCATTTGGATTTTTCTGAAACATCATATGGAAAAACTTGAATAAAGTTTCTGGCCAACCCGTAACTCCAGGTGACTTCTGGGTGAGTGTATGGCCCCACAGCAATGAGGAGGGAATGGCGTGTTTTCATGACTTAGCCAGAGTTGAGGAGCAGGGATGCGAGCATGCTCTCCCACAGGCCTGGTTCATGCTTACCAATGCTGCTGGAAAATGTTTTAGAACACATCCAAGCTCTGCAACAGGGTTAGAAACAATAAAAGTGTGCGTGAATAGTGCTAAATATCATAACTGGAATGGACTAGGGGTAGCATATTAAAAAGCAAAGACATTACTTTGCCAACAAAGGTCTATCTGGTCAAGGCTATGGTTTTTCCAGTGGTCATCTATGGACGTGAGAGTTGGACTGTGAAGAAAGCTGAGCGCCGAAAAATTGATGTTTTTGAACTGTGGTGTTGGAGAAGACTCTTGAGAGTCCCTTGGCTTGCAAGGAGATCCAACCAGTCCATCCTGAAGGAGATCAGTCCTGGGTGTTCATTGGAAGGACTGATGCTGAAGCTGAAACTCCAGTACTTTGGCCACCTCATGAGAAGAGTTGACTCATTGGGAAAGACCCTGATGCTGGGAGGGATTGGGGGCAGGAGGAGAAGGGGACGACAGAGGATGAGATGGCTGGATGGCATCGCCGACTCGATGGGCATGAGTTTGAGTAAGCTCCGGGAGCTGGTGATGGACAGGGAGGCCTGGTGTGCTGCGATCCATGGGGTCGCAGAGTCGGACATGACTGAGCGACTGAACTGAACTGAACTGACTGAGGGGCAGCTTAGTGTTCCAGACAGCCAGTGAGTTTGGTAAGTGTCTGCTATGTGTCAGACAGGCGTCCCTGGTGGCTCAAATGGTAAAGAATCTGCCTGCAATTCGGGAGACCTAGATGCAATCCCTGGGTGGGGAAGATTCCCCGGAGTTGGCATGGCAACCCCCTCCAGTATTCTTGCCTGGAGAATTCCCATGGACAGAAGAGCCTGGCAGACTTCAGTCCACGTGGTTGCACAGTCAGATATGAGTGAGCGACTAAGCACAGCACAGCACGCGTGTCAGACACAAGGGTTACAGGCTACAAGAAAAGGAGTTCAGGGCACAGAGAGTAAAGCTGTGCCACCTGGTTCTAGGGGCTTCCCTGAGAGCTCAGTTGGTGAAGAATCCGCCTGCAGTGCAGGAGACCCTGGTTTGATTCCTGGATCGGGGAGATCCCCTGGAGAATGGATAGGCCACCCACTCCAGTATTCTTGGGCTTCCCTTGTGGCTCAGATGGTAAAGAATCCACCTATAATGCAGGAGACCTGGGTTTGATCCCTGGGTTGGGAAGATCCCCTGGAGAAGGGAAAGGCTACGCACTCCAGTATTCTGGCCTGGAGAATTCCATGGACTGTATAGTCCATGGGGTTGCAAAGAGTTGGACACGACTGAGTGACTTTCCCTTTCACTTTCAACCTAGTTCAAGTCCTGGATCTGCCCCTTCAGGCTTAGTCACCTTAGGCAAATTATTTAACCGGCTCTGTGACTCACTTTCCTCATCTACAAAGTGAGAACAGTAAGAACATTTACTTTGTGTGTTGTTATGACACACACAGCTACCAGGTGGCTCCGTGGTAAAGAATCTGCCTGCCAGGCAGGAATCGTAGGTTCGATCCCTGGGTTGGGAAGATCCCCTGGAGGAAGAAGTGGCAACCCACTCTTGCCTGGGAAATCTCATGGACAGAGAGGAGCCTGGCGGGCTGTGGTCCATGGGGTCACAAAGAGTTGGACACAACTTAGCGACTGAGTACGGAGCTCTTCAGGTCTTCTGTCCCCTCCTCCCATTCGGGCAGGGAACTTCCCTACAGACCAGTGAGTGAGGTGGCATTGGGGCTGCGGATCCCACGGAGGCTGGGAGCAGGGTCAGGCCGGGCTGCCTGCTTTGGCAGCCAGCTCTGTCCCTCCAGACGGGCTCCAGGCACGGGCGTGCCAGCAGCAGGCAGACGCAGATCGAGATGGAGTCAGATTAATATCATCGCTGTATGACCAGCCCTACTCATTCCCCCACGCTTTCCCTAAATGGTGATTATTATACTTATTAGGGGCTCAGCTGCCAATGGTTATTGATTTTCCCTGCTGCAGTGTTTTAATCAGGGATCTGCATCTATTGTAACACAAGCCTCTGAGGACCCCAGGACAGAGGCTGAGCTGGGCATCGGGACCTTGTCAAGCACCCAGACGGGGTCCCTGGGGCTCCAGAGGTATACAGCACGCTTGACCCAGAAACACCCTGCCTCAGTCTGGTGTCTGGGAAGCGGGCTCCTGTCACAGATGCTGGATTCACATTCCAGCTCGGGGCCCTGATCAGGGTGCTTTCTCTCCCCCGCCTCCCTCCTTGGCCATCCCGCTTCCTCAGCCACACCTCTTCCAGAGGGTGGTGGGGGTGGACTCAGTAGTGTTTGGGTGTCTGCAGAGCCAGGAAGAGGCCATGGACGGGGTGGACACCTTGACCGTCTTCCAGAGTCAGGGGTGTGCGTGAGAGCGGATGTGCGTCTTTTTTACCGCCACTACGTGTCAGGCACAGTGCTGGGAGTTTTGCCCATGATATTCCCTCTAATGTCACACTGGCCTCTTCAATGGCGCATTATTCCCACATTATTTATAGAGGAAACTAAAGCTCAGAGAATTATAGTGACTTGCGAAAGGTCACTCAGCTAGAAGAGGCAGAGCTGGGATTGGACTCAGGTCTTGGATCTGCAGGTGAGAAAGACTCCATTTCAGAGAAGGGTGGTGGCAGAACCTTCTAGATCTCTGCTGATGTCGGTCCTGCGCAACCCAGCCCTGCTTTGTCCAGGCACAGAGGGTGCTCAGTGAGCTTTAGAGGCATCATGTACTTGAGCCCAGGAGAGTGAAACCTATACCATGGGAGGCCACCAGGGTGGGCAACGGCCCTGAGCTGCGGGAAGAGCCCCTGTGGCCACCGCCCTGGCTTCAGCTCTGACTTCTGCTGTGCCTTCCAGGTCCCCGCCTCCACTGGAGTGCTGATGGGAAGCCCATGCTGGTGGGCCGAAGCCCGTGTTCATCACTGCTTTGGAGCCCTGTGGTCCTAGGGCCTGCCGCAGGCTGGCACCTGGCACTGTTCCATCAGCCAGGATGCCATCGTCTCTCCTGCTGAATTTGTGCAAACGGTGGCCCTGCTCTGTGAAGCTCTTGCAGCAAGTGCAGGGGAGTAGAGTGGCCAATAAAAGTCAAGTGAAAATCCAATAAATCAAAAAATATTAAACATAGATTTCCTACTTCCACAAACAAATGGATGTGTAATGTGAATATTTTTCAGTTCTGCTGAAAATATTAAGTGGCTCAGGTGTTAGCAGTTACGGAGGATTGCAGGTCTTTGGTTGATGCTGGTGAATTCTAGGTCCTTCTGGGAGACCATCCATTGGCCTGTTTGTGGCAGAGGGGCCAGGAAGACAGTATCACAGACCCTCTGCTGCTGACTGCCTGTACTGGAAGCGTCACTGGAATCTTATAACTGGGCTTTGTCCCTGCACAGAGCTGTGCTCTACTGATCTTCTGACCCGCAGGCCCCATACTTTCAGAGAGGGCCGGATAGGCAGGCAGCGTGAGCTCCTCCAGGGGCACTCCTCCCACCTCACCTTGGCCTCATCTACGTCACCCTAGGCTTCAGGCCTCAGTTCCCGCTTCCCACCCCCAGGATGTGGTGTCTTTGGGTCCATACGCCTCTGTGGCTCCTGATGTACCCTGAGACATGGAGAATGAGTCATGGCAGTTGATAGCATGGAAAATGAGAGAAGCCAGCATTATGATCTCAATATGATCATGGCATCATGGAGCTTGGAAATGAGTCAGAGAGGCTGGCTGCCCCATCCTGGCCCTCACCAGCTGGGGCTCTGACACAAGGGTCCTCACCAGTTGGGGCTCTGACACAAAGGGTCTCTGTTAACCGCCCCCTACCCAGACCTGCTGCTCCTGGGCTGTTCCTGTGGTGCCATGGGGAGGCTTGGAGGTCTCCTGGGAAGGGAGCCTTTCAGGAAATGGGGAGTCTGGGATCCAGGCTCCAGGAATTGTCCTGCAGTCTCTCAGAGGCCCCATAGTAGTCTTGGTCACTATGACTGATTCTTGGGCCCTAAGGGAGCTGAAAGAAGGAGGATTTAGAGCCTGTCATACTTCTTTTAAAACACAATAGCAATCACTTCTGTTTGTCAAGCTCTATGTGTTAAATAATGGTAAGCATTATGTGTGTGTATGCTATTTAAGTTAACCCTCATAACAACCCCGGAAGCAGTGGTATTCCCATTTCACAGATGAAAAACGTGAAGAGCAAGAAAAACATCCCGTGGTAGAACTAAGATTCAAACCCAGATTCGTCTCTAAGATAACCAGACTGGGCCTTGTTCTGGGACTGTTGTCAACACATCTTTTTTCCCTGTTTCCTGCTGGTGAGGAGAGCAGGAGCGAAATATGCACTTGTGGGGCTGCAGCAGGAACAAGGCGGTGTGTGCACCGAGGCGGGGTTGCAGGAGACCAGGGAGAGAGGGTGAGACACCCTGAAGGGCTGGGGAGAGCCATCCAGAGACCTGGAGAGAGCGGCGGCTGCAGGCGGCTGCGGGGAGTGGGGCTGACCGAGGACGGGGGAGGGGGGGGCTGCACTGTCCTCCGCCACCGGGTCCCCAAGAGCTGGTCCCCCCAGAGCCTGACGTCCAGGCACCTGGCTGGTGCAGGTTTAGAAATCAGCCTTCCAGGCACAGAGCTCAGAGCGGGCAGAGCAGCGGGGAGGGCAGGAGATGGGGAGAAGGGCAAATGGAGGCTGGTCACTGCAGGCTGCTTCTGGAACTTTCTGAGAGATGGGCACTGCCTGACGCTCTCAGAGCGTGGCGAAGGTTGGGCTGGGGAAATCGACAGTGCTGTTTGGCCTGCATCTAGGGCAGTGGCTTCTACCTGATGTCCCGGGTATGAGAGCCACCGGGGAATGCGCCCATTCCTGCCCCCAGGGGCCCTGGGGATGCTCCAGGTTTGAACAGGGGCCTCCCTGGAGGGAGCCAAGCAGAGATGGGGAGGAGTCCTGGAGAAGATGCACCTCGGAAGGGAGGAGTGGGAGCGAGGGAGTGGCGAAGGCCAGCTACCCGGTCATGCTTCTTACCTTTAGAGGCACACGCTCAGCGCCAGCAGCCTTTTCTTCTCTCTGTAACTGTGTGCTGTGGACTGTGTAAGGCCTGTCCTTGCCATGTAGCGGTGGTACTAAACAGCTGTCTCTGTGGGAATGAGGAGGGGCGTCAGTTCACACACCGCCTCCTCCATGCAGGCCTCCAGCTGAGCCCCACCCCGTGGCACCCTCCCTGAGCTTCCTTCTGCATCTTATGCTGTTAGCATAACTGCCTCGGCTACGGACTCCAGGGTAAATGCCCCAGGACAGGCTCATGTTTGATTTGCCAACACAACCCTACTCCTAGAAGTCAGGGAAGTACCAGGCATGGAGCAAACATTAGAGATGCTCTAATGTTAGAGGTTTGGAGAAGGAAATGGCAACCCACTCCAGTACCCTTGCCTGGAAAATCCCATGGATGGGGAAGCCCAGTAGGCTACAGTCCACGGGGTCGCAAAAAGTCGGACACAACTGAGCGACTTCGCTTTCACTTATGTTAGAGGTTAGAGATGCTCTATAATTCTTGCTGCCCTGTGCTCACCTCTAGAAAAGAGAGACGTGGGGCACAGCCCCAGACCCTGCCCCTGTACCCAGAATCCTCTCACATTAGCTGCCTGCAAGGGTGGCTCCCACTGCCTTCTGTTTGTGTGATTCCCACCCCCACCCCCTTATCCAGCAGCTGCTGGAGAGCCAGAGGGCAGGTGTAACCTGCCAGCATCCTTTCTGATCTGGGTACACACGGGCGGGATGGAGCACAGCCCAGAGGTCTGGACAAGTGGAAGGCAAGGGCTGGAGGAGAGTAGGCTGAGGCCCTGCTCGTCACATCTATGGATTGTGGAGCCTGCCGGGCAGCTTAAAAGGCTGATTCAGCTCCCAGAGAGATTGGCTGCAATCCTACTGTACCTTGGGCCCTGGGATGGAGTCCTGATTGGACTGAGTCCTAGAAGATGTGCGTTTCCCTCGGCTAGCTGCTGGCCCCGGCATCTCCTTGTGCCTAGAGGAGTGAGGTTGAACGGGAGTTGAATCTCTGCCAGGAGAGACTGGGCCTGGCCCATTTCTGGGGCACTAGGGCACTGGGGCAGGGACCAGCCTTGACTGCTGGGTGAGCCACTCCACAGCCAAGAGCCTTCCAAACCCATGATCTCGAAGGGAATAGATGAGCCTTTGTACCCTTGATTTTTCTCCTTCCCCTGTCAGCGGACCCCAGGCTTTCTGTGTCATTTGTGTCATAGAACTTAGGACCTGGTGGGAGAGGCAGGTGGGTGACTGGGTGCGTCTGAGGGAAGGGCCTAGCTCCCTACCACTGCCATCCAGCCCGAGTGTCTCTCAGTTGCTTGGCCATATTTCTCTCCCTGCTCAACCCCACTAGTCTCAGCGACCCCGAGCAGCTCTTGCCTCCTCATCCATCTTCCTGACTGCAGGGCACCAGAGTACATCTCCCAGGGAAACCTGCCTGCCCTAGGCCTCCGAGGAGAGAGAGCCTCCGCTGTCAGAGAAGAGAGTGGTTTCCAAAGGGGTCAGAGCCCTAGGCCCTGCAGGGCTGACGGGCTGTGAATTCTGGATGTCCTGCCCCAGTCAGCCCGCGGGGTGTCCCTGCCTGCCTTCCGGAGTCAGCCTCTTCTCCCAGGCGTCCCTTCAGCACGCGTTCACTGACTTTAGGTGCAGTTCTGATTGATAGCACTTTGTTGGCTGCTTTTGTACTGGATGGAGACTTTGTGCACACACAAGCTCCCCCACTAGACCAGGGGCCTTCTGAGCAAGAGTGCTGTGCCTGTCTGTCCCCTTTGATGACAGCCTGTAGAAGGCCGGCCTGCTAACTGATGCTCAGCAGTCACTGTGATGGATGGTGGGGTTGCCTCCAGGAAGGCCTCAGAGGCAAGGGGAGCGGCAGCAGTGAGCCCAGGCTGCTCGCACAGGTGTGCCTGGGGCCAGCGTCCTCCCACTGCAGGACTGAGCAGTGCTCGCCTCCTCCCTGCTTCCCCCTCCTGCCCACCTTCCGTCTGGGTCACTGGTTTCTCCCGCTGCTCTCTCAGGCTCCTCTTTGGCCTGTACCTGCAGGCCTGGGGCTCCTCCCGCCGGGCGTGCTTGCCAGGCCCTGGCTGCCCTTCTCACGGCTCTGTACTTAGTGATCATCCCAACCCTCTCCTGGATTCTCACCCAAACTACTGCAGGCTTGGTCTTGAATGGCTCCTGGGACATCTTCACTCAGAACTCACTTCTGGTGCTCGTGCCATTGGCCTCCTGACCAGGCTCCCTCCCCGAACCCGGCTTGTCCTCAAAGCCACCTTTCTGAAACCCCAGCCTGTCATTACTCAGAACTTCTGAAACCCCAGCCTGAGCCTTCCAGTCCCCGGCCGGCTGGAGTACAGCCCAACAAGTGTTCCCTTCATGAGTCTCTCCAGCCCCCTCACCACCAGCCCCCCCCGCCACTCTCACCGCCCCCCCAGCCCTGGACCCCAGGGGCCGCTGGGACCCAGGCCCCCTGCCCTGCATCACCGCCTCCCGCCAGCTCCGCCACTCGGGCCTCTGTGTCACGGCTGCCCGTTACCGCTTTGCACTATAGTGGTTTCCTCGTGTGCCCCGCACCCCACCCCGCTCTCCCATGTGTCTCCTACCCCAGCGCCTGGAGGCCCTGAAAGCAAGGACTGTAAATTGCTGAAGGAGTGAGGTGACCTGAATGAAGGAATGGGTAGGAGCGGATGGGTCCTGTGGGCCCGGGCTCAGTGGGGAGGATCAAGAGAATGGGGTGCCCGAGGCAGGTCAGAGGAGCAGACTTTGAGGAAAACGCTGTGCCTGACTCAGCCACGGGCATGGGGCTGAGGGAAGGTGGGGAAGGACAGACGGATGCTCTGAATACACAGGACACCCTTTACCTAGCTGTTCCTGTCAGCGCCTTCTCTAAGTGAGAAAAAGAGAGCTGTTTTCCTTATGACAAAGCCTCATTTGATGATAAACCCGCTCAGTTTCTCAGGAGGTGGCAGCGGCTCTGAGGGCTGCGGAGGAGCCGGAGAAAGTGGGAGGAGGGGGGAGGGGAGGGGGAAGGAGGTGGGGAGGGGAGGAGCAGGAGAAGGTGGGAGGGGGGAGAGGGAGGGGAGGAGGGGAGGGGAGGGGGGAGAAGGAGAAGGCGGAAGGAGGGGAGGAGGGGAGGAGGGGGGAGGGAGGGAGGGGAGGGGAGGGAGGAGGGAGGGAGGAGCAGGGAGGAAGGGGGAGGAGGGTGGAGGGGAGGGGGAGGGGAAGGAGTGGGCGGGCAGGAGCAGAGAGGAGGGAGGGGGGAGGGAGGGGAGGAGGGGGGAGGGGTAGCAGGAGAAGGTGGGAGGAGGGGGGAGGGGAGGGGAGGGGGAGGGGAGGGGAGGGGAGGAGCAGGAGAAAGTGGGAGGAGGGAGGAGGGGAGGGGAGGGGGCAGTGGAGGAGGGGCTCTGGTTCCCACGCTGATTACTAAGACAGTGGAGAGCCGTGTGTCTTTGCAGGAAGGCTTTCTGTGCTGAAGGAAGCAGGCCGTCTGCTAGAGCAGCTTTGCCCAGGCTCCTGGGGCTGAGCTAGAGGAAGCAGCCAGGAAAGAGCGGGCTGACCAAGGTGTGGAGACTCTGCTTGGCCCTGAGTGGGAGAAGGGGCCTAAACTGTTGACCACCAGGCTACCCCAGGCCTCTGCAGAAGCAGGCAGGGCTCTTCTGCTCCCCAGGGGGTATCTCACCCACTGAGGTCAGAGCTACCTTCCTTGGGGAGAGGTGTACATGGTCTACCTTGCCAGGGGTGGCATCCAACCCAGTCCTGGCATGGAAAGACAGGCGCTGATGGAAGCTTCTGAGAGTCCTCGTCCCTGAGGGAGGTCAGCTCCTTGGAGAAGACTGGACCTGAGGAGTGTGTGTGGGTGTTAGGGAGAGGATGGGCCCCTAAAACTGTCCTCCCTTGGTGCCAAAGGCAGCAGACTGGCCTGCTTTAGGGGTGAGGCCGCCTTCTGGAGGTCAGTTCAGTTCAGTTCAGTTGCTCAGTCATGTCCAACTCTTTGCGACCCCATGGACTGCAGCACGCCAGGCCTCCCTGGCCACCACCAACTCCCGGGGCTTGCTCAAACTCTTGTCTGTTGAGTCAGTGATGCCATCCAAACATCTCATTCTCTGTCGTCCCCTTCTCCTCCTGCCTTCAATCTTTCCCCACATCAGGGTCTTTTCCAATGAGTCAGTTCTTCACATCAGGTGGCCAAAGTATTGGAGTTTCAGCTTTAACACCAGTCCTTCCAATGAATATTCAGGACTGATCTCCTTTAGGATGGACTGGTTGGATCTCCCTGCTGATCTTCTCAAGTCTCTGTTAAGAAAATGGATGAACCTGTGGCATCTTGGAGTCCCAGACTGTTTGCACCTTGGAGATGAGGTAACTCAGTCGTCTCAGATCCAGAGGAAGGGAACAGAGAAGTGACTGGCATGAGGCCACACATTCACAGCAAGTGAGTGTCCCAGCAGGGGCCTTTTCACCTGTGCCCCAGTCTCAGAGTGTACTTAGTACTGGGCCTCTCCTGAGGCCCACTTCAAGCTAGAGACTTACCCCAAAGGAGCAGACATTAGTCTCTAAAAGCTTTGAGACATAGTACAACTATTAACACAAGGCCTTCTTAAGAGGATGACCAAGGGAAATTAAACTGCACGAAAACCCAACTTTCTTAAATCCTCTGTCCCCCTCATCAAAGCGCCCTGGCTCCTGGGGGCTGTTCAGGCCCTTCGCTCTGTAAGCTCCCTGAGTAAGACCTGCTCTCAACCCTTGCTCAGCTCCTGGTGTCTCTCTTCTCACTCGGCTTCTGTTCCCATTTCCCCGCATGATACTCCCCAGGCCTGAGAGCCAAGCAACAGACCCTTCCTCCCTGGAAGGATGCACTGGCTCTGGTCACTGTTATCCCTAGTGAATCAAGCTTCCTTCCCCTCCTTCCTTGTGTTTTTAGTTTAGCATCACTAACAGAGAGACAAGGGGGTAATAGTGTTTGAGTTCCTTGGAAAAGGACTCATCCCATTTATAGTAAATCCTATAAGATCTTTATGTTCAGGGTCTGCTGCCTCCCACCTACCTCACACCAGCTCTGACTGCTTGCATAGGTGTCCTCTCTCCTTTTTAAGTTTGCTTGTTTCTGCTTAGGGCCTTTGTTTCTTCTCTCCCCTCTGCTTGGAGAGCACTCTTCTCAAATTTGGAATGGCTGTTGCCTTCCTGTCATGAAAGTCCAAGCTCAACATCACCACCTTCAACAGGCTTTCCTTAATTCCCCTTTCTAACATTGCAGGCATCATCACCAGTCTGTTACATCATCTTCATTTCCTTGCATGTCTGAATTATATTGTTGATCTGTTGCTGTTCATTTATTTCATTACCACTTGCCTCCCCCACTGAGAACAGGGACCTTGTCTGTCTATTTATTATAATGTCCCTGATGCTTGGTACTTAATAAAGCGTTGTTCAAAGATTCAATGGAGGACACTGGAGATGGTTTAGGTTGAGGGAGGGCCTGGTTGTATGTGAATCTCTTGGTAAATGGGCCCTTGCAGATTCAGGGGCTCCTTCTCCATCCTTCTCAGAAAACGAGACTCAGGATCTGTGTGAGTAAAGAATTAACGTATCTCTGTCAGGAGGGGCGGCCGTGAGAAGATACCCCTCCTCCAAGGTAAGGAGCAGTGGCTGTGCTTTGCTGGAGCAGCCGTGAAGAGATACCCCACGTCCAAGGTAAGAGAAACCCAAGTAAGATGGTAGGTGTTGCAAGAAGGCATCAGAGGGCAGACACAATAAAACCATAATCACAGAAAACTAGCCAATCTGATCACATGGACCACAGCCTTGTCTAACTCAATGAAACTAAGCCATGCTGTGTGGGGCCACCCAAGACAGCCGGGTCATGGTGGAGAGGTCTGACAGAATGTGGTCCACTGGAGAAGGGAATGGCAAACCACTTCAGTATTCGTGCCTTGAGAACCCCATGAATAGTATGCGAAGGCAAAATGATAGGATATTGAAAGAGGAACTCCCCAGGTCGGTAAGTGCCCAGCATGCTACTGGAGATCAGTGGAGAAATAACTCCAGAAAGAATGAAGGGATGGAGCCAAAGCAAAAACAATACCCAGTTGTGGATGTGACTGGTGATAGAAGCAAGGTCCGATGCTGTAAAGAGCAACATTGCATAGGAACCTGGAATGTTAGGTCCATGAATCAAGGCAAATTGGAAGTGGTCAAACAGGAGATGGCAAGAGTGAATGTCAACATTCTAGGAATCAGCGAACTAAATTGGACTGGAATGGGTGAATTTAACTCATATGACCATTATATCTACTACTGTGGGCAGGAATCCCTTAGAAGAAATGGCGTAGCTATGATAGTCAACAAAAGAGTCCAAAATGCAGTACTTAGATGCAATCTCAAAAACGACAGAATGATCTCTGTTCATTTCCAAGGCAAACCATTCAATATCACAGTAATCCAAGCCTATATCCCAACCAGTAATGCTGAAGAAGCTGAAGTTGAACGGTTCTATGAAGACCTACAAAACCTTTTAGAACTAACACCCAAAACAGATGTCCTTTTCATTATAGGGGACTGGAATGCAAAAGTAGGAAGTCAAGAAACACCTGGAGTAACAGGCAAATTTGGCCTTGGAGTACAGAATGAAGCAGGACAAAGGCTAATAGAGTTTTGCCAAGAGAACGCACTGGCCATAGCAAACACCCTCTTCCAACAACACAAGAGAAGACTCTACACATGGACATCACCAGATGGCCAACACTGAAATCAGATTGATTATATTCTGTGCAGCCAAAGATGGAGAAGCTCTATACAGTCAGCAAAAACAAGACCAGGAGCTGACTGTGGCTCAGATCATGAACTCCTTATTGCCAAATTCAGACTTAAACTGAAGAAAGTAGGGAAAACCACTAGACCATTCAGGTATGACCTGAATGGTCATATCCCTTATGATTATACAGTGGAAGTGAGAAATAGATTTAAGGGACTAGATCTGATAGACAGAGAGCCTGATGAACTATGGACGGAGGTTTGTGACATTGTACAGGAGACAGGGATCAAGACCATCCCCATGGAAAAGAAATGCAAAAAGGCAAAATGGTTGTCTGAGGAGGCCTTACAAATAGACAAAAAGAAGAGAAGCGAAAAGCAAAGGAAAAAAGGAAAGATATTCCCATTTGAATGCAGAGTTCCAAAGAATAGCAAGGAGAGATAAGAAAGCCTTCCTCAGCGATCAATGCAAAGAAATAGAGGAAAACAACAGAATGGGAAAGGCTAGAGATCTCTTCAAGAAAATTAGAGATATCAAGGGAACATTTCAGGCAAAGATGGGTTCGATAAAGGACAGAAATGGTATGGACCTAATAGAAGCAGAAGATATTAAGAAGAGGTGGCAAGAGTACACAGAAGAACTGTACAAAAAAGATCTTCATGACCCAGATAATCACAATGGTGTGATCACTCACCGAGAGCCAGACATCCTGGAATGTGAAGTCAAATGGATCTTAGAGAGCATCACTACGAACAAAGTTAGTGGAGGTGATGGAATTCCAGTTGAGCTATTTCAAATCCTGAAAGATGATGCTGTGAAAGTGCTGCACTCAATATGCCAGCAAATTTGGAAAACTCAGCAGTGGCCACAAGACTGGAAAAGGTCAGTTTTCATTCCAATCCCTAAGAAAGGCAATGCTAAAGAATGCTCAAACTACCGCACAATTGCACTCATCTCACACGATAGTACGGTAATGCTCAAAATTCTCCAAGCCAGGCTTCAGCAATACGCGAACCGAGAACTTCCAGATGTTCAAGCTGGTTTTAGAAAAGGCAGAGGAACCAGAGATTAAATCGCCAATATCCACTGGATCATCGAAAAAGCAAGAGAGTTCCAGAAAAACATCTATTTCTGCTTTATTGACTACGCCAAAGCCTTCAACTGTGTGGATCACAATAAACAGACTGTGGAAAATTCTGAAA
Source organism: Cervus canadensis (assembly GCF_019320065.1). Taxonomy (NCBI): domain Eukaryota; kingdom Metazoa; phylum Chordata; class Mammalia; order Artiodactyla; family Cervidae; genus Cervus; species Cervus canadensis. The sequence goes on from NC_057398.1 coordinate 75,478,061, forward strand.
GAGATGGGAATACCAGACCACCTGACCTGCCTCTTGAGAAACCTGTATGCAGGTCAGGAAGCAACAGTTAGAACTGGACATGGAACAACAGACTGGTTCCAAATAGGAAAAGGTGTACGTCAAGGCTGTATGTTGTCACTCTGCTTATTTAACTTATATGCAGAGTACATCATGAGAAATGCTGGGCTGGAAGAAGCACAAGCTGGAATCAAGATTGCTGGGAGAAATATCAATAACCTCAGATATGCAGATGACACCACCCTTATGGCAGAAAGTGAAGAGGAACTAAAAAGCCTCTTGATGAAAGTGAAAGAGGAGAGTGAAAAAGTTGGCTTAAAGCTTAACATTCAGAAAACTAAGATCATGGCATCTGGTCCCATCACCTCATGGGAAGTAGATGGGGAGACAGTGGAAACAGTGTCAGACTTTATTTTTTTGGGCTCCAAAATCACTGCAGACGGTTACTGCAGCCATGAAATTAAAAGACGCTTACTCCTTGGAAGGAAAGTTATGACCAATCTAGATAGCATATTAAAAAAGCAGAGACATTACTTTGCCAACAAAGGTCCGTCTAGTCAAGGCTATTTTTTTTTTCCAGTGGTCATGTATGGATGTGAGAGTTTGGCGGTGAAGAAAGCTGAGCACTGAAAAATTGATGCTTTTGAACTGTGGTGTTGGAGAAGACTCTTGAGAGTCCCTTTCTTGGACTGAAAGGAGATCCAACCAGCCCATCCTAAAGGAGATCAGTCCTGGGTGTTCATTGGAAGGACTGATGCTGAAGCTGAAACTCCAGTACTTTGGCCACCTCATGCAAAGAGTTGACTCATTGGAAAAATCCCTGATGCTGGGAGGGATTGGGGGCAGGAGGAGAAGGGGACAACAGGGGATGAGATGACTGGATGGCATCACCAACTCGATGGTCATGAGTTTGAGTAAACTCCGGGAGTTGGTGATGGACAGGGAGGCCTGGCATGCTGCGATTCATGGGGTCGCAAAGAGTCGGACACGACTGAGCGACTGAACTGAACTGAAATGTCAGATAGTTAGAATAGGAAACAGGAGTCCAAAATGGCGGTGACTAAAAGATAAGGAAGGGAAAAGCCCGCGAAAATAGAACAAAGGAAGGTCTGAGGACAGGAGTGAGAACCTCAGGTAGAGCAAACAGCACCCCTGGCTAAGCCAATTTACAGAGGGCAGGCCCAGGGGGAGGGAAAAACATATAAAAAGAGGAGCCAAAGGGCCAGGGCTCTCTCTTCTCTTCACATCTTTGGGTAGGCATGCCCTTGCACCTCGAGGATATATTTTCCTGCTATTTTCTAAATAAAATTGAGCTGTAACACGGAGCTGTAACACTGATCTGTTTAAGGGCTGTTACACGGTTTGTCTGAGACCTGAGAGCTATAACACGGTCTGTCTGAGAGCTATGACATGCCGAGGGCTCTAATGTCCGTTGCTTTAAGTTTTTGTTGAGATAGAACTGAGGAAAATACACTCGCCTGACATCCCCAACGTGATGGAGGAGCTGTGGCTGCCTGCTCTGTTCAGGTGGGTGTGTCTCCCTTTTTGGGCGTTGGTGTCTCTGCCTTGTTTATTGCTGCTTCTCCGCCAGCTGTCATGGAGGTTACTTGGAAAACAAAATTCTTCCACCCATCAGATCTCAGCCTGGGTGTAGGGTGGTGGGAACTTTCTCAGTGATGGCAACAAACACTTTCCCATTCCTCTTCCGAAATTTCAGGCAGGAGCAGTTCCTGGGCTCTGAGTTAAAAAAAACAGGCAGTACATTTGGTGCTGTACTTCTTGCCTCTAAGTTGCAGTGTGCAAAAATGGCAGGGGCAGAGAGGCAGGCATGGCCAGGCTGGGCCAGCTTGCTAGGAAGTCATCTCTGTTAGGAAGACCTAATGGCAGGAGGGCTCCTTGAGGAGCTGAAACCCGGTCAGGAACACACCGCCCTCGAGTGCTATCATTCTTTTTACCAGTGCAAGGGAAGGAGCCGATTGTATTCAGGGTGAAAGAAGCGGAAAGAATTTGGTGAATAGAAGATCAGGAGCCAAGAAGTTGAGTTCAGAGACAATGGGTAGGAAGGGAAGTTGTGTGGGAAGGGAGATCTAGTCTGGAAACGCTTGGAGGAGAGAGTCAGGTGTGTGGGTGCCACCACTGGGGTAGAGAGGGGGCAGAAAAGATGCTGTTTATGCTCACATTTCTGCGGAAGTCTGCCTACCCCTTGCCATGGAGCTGACCACATGGTGCTTATTGGGTGTGTTCCCTCAGCAAGGCTCCTGTAGGAAGTGTGAGGTTACCAGGAATGTCAGACACCCAGCATCAATCCAAGAGGGCCAGAGGGCTTTGCAGCCAGGCCAAGTTTGAATTTCCATTCAGACTTGCCTCTTACTTGCTGAGTGACCTTAGACAAGGAACTTAACATCTCAGAGTTCTACAAAATTGAGACAGTGCCCACTTGATCGAGCTACTTTGGAGATTAACTGTAACCATGCAAGCAATGCTAAGGACTGGTCAAGGCCAGGCAACAGTGTCCTACAAATGGTGGCTGGGTAGCTTTGGGTAGCCTGGAGCTCTGGCTCTTACTTAAAACCAGGGGAAGCCACCTTGTGCACTAGATAAAGTACTGCCTAGACGTGGGGGCTTGGACTAAAGAGCTCTGAGGAATTTCGAAGCCTTTGGAAGATTGGATTTCTCCCCATCTTTCTCTGCTGCTGCTGCTAAGTCGCTTCAGTTGTGTCTGACTCTGTGCGACCCCATAGACGGCAGCCCACCAGGCTCCCCCGTCCCTGGGATTCTCCAGGCAAGAACACTGGAGTGGGTTGCCATTTCCTTCTCCAATGCATGAAAGTGAAAAGTGAAAGTGAAGTCACTCAGTCGTGTCAGACTCTTAGCGACCCCATGGACTGAAGCCTGCCAGGCTCCTCCATCCGTGGGATTTTCCAGGCAAAAGAGTACTGGAGTGGGGTGCCATTGCCATCTTTCTCTACCTCCCATAATCTCTGCAGAGATCATGCCCTGATCTGCTGACTTTAAAATGGACCCTATTTTTCAGACTGATTTGTTCAAAGGGTTACCAGAATCCATATGGGCAAGGTGACTTTAACCCATCTATACAGATGATCTGGAAGATGTGAATCCTTAAAGCCCACACTGTTACCCTCTTCTGAGGGTGCTTTAGCTTGAACCATCTGTGTAACTGCTTAATACCTTCCTACTTTGCAGAGCGTTTCTGGCATGGGGACCATGGGCATCCCTTTGTCCTGGCATTTTTATGCATGGCCAGGGTCCTACCTCTCCTCTGCTCATGCCAATCTCCACTTCCTGCAGGACTTTGCTCAAGGCCACAAGCTCACCTGCCATTGCTTGTCTCCCAGGACATGGCTTTGTGGGGGTTCCTAGGGTCCCCAAGAGATGTGCTGCACCTTTAGCAGGCCCTGGACTCCAGGAGCCCATCCTGGGATGCAGTTTCCTCCCTGGGGGAGGGGAGCACTTCCCGTGAGATTCTAAGCCAGTTATTCTTTGGTGGGTGGCTACTGATCATGTGCAATGTGCAACTCAAGAGTTGTCTCTCATGTCAAGAGGGTTCAGGACAATGTCCATGTCCCAGGTTCCTGGGAGAGTTTGGTCTTTGTTCCTAGACGAGAAAAATAATGAGGATGGGGAGAGACACCTCGTCCACCAGGCTTGTTTATGCCTTGAACCACAGAATTAGGCTGAGCAGCCCCAAGCAGGAGGCAGACAGGGCATGGTGCTGGCAAGACTTGCCACACATCACATAGCACGTCAGGGCTTGGGCTGGTCAGACTCCGGGCTCTGGAGTCTCATACCATGCTCTTCCCAGAAGCATTGCTCCTTTGCAGGCGGCTTCAGCACCGAACGCTTTGCGTTTCCTCCTGTGTGTGAATTGTGTGTTAGACACACACCAGAGATGAGGGTTCTGGGCAGTGGGGCTGGGACCTGCGTTGCCAGAAGGCTAAGCACTGTTTGTTCCAGGGCCTGGGGCGCAGCAGGGGCTTCAGGAAAGGGGCCAGATGCAGAGGGGAAGACAGAGCCAGGGTAGCACGCTTTGCAGGGTGTGCACACATATGTCCCAGTCATAGGTGTGGCCATGCCCGGGAGGGACGAACAGGCCGGTCTGAAGATGAGAAGCAGGTCTGAGTTGGGGAGGCTGAGCAGTGAGACAGTCAGGACGTGGTCACTCGGCTGCGTTATCACCTTGGAAGAGCAGGGAGACACGGAAGCTGTGGGGAAAGAAGCAGCCCCCCTCCACATGCAGACCCTCTTCAAGCTGCCAGCAGCCGCAGGAGGCAGTCTGTGAGATGGTGGCTCCGGGGGATGGGAAGCTGGACCAGCTGAGAGAGACGACCTTGAAAGAGGGGAGAGGCCTAACCAGCTGGTGTCTAGTGTGTGGAGCTGGGAGGGGCAGGCCTGGGGGAGGAGAGAGGGAGAGAGCCAGACAGCAGGGGGGGTGGGCGGGCCCACATCTGCTGGCCCTCCCTCCTTCAGGCTTGAAGCAGGGACACAGGAGCACATGGGTGCTGGGCTGTCCGCACACCTGCTGGGTGGGATGCAGCGTGTCCTTGAGGCCTGGAGGTTTCCGAGCTGAGGTCCGCGGAAGCCATCTCCTTCTCATCACCTCCGGTGCAGCATCCGTGTGCAGGCCGGCAGCTCTGCAGGTGGCAGGCACTTTGCCAGTCTGGGAAATGCTCTCTTTGCTTTTCAGAGAGCTCTTGGGGAGTGGGGAGGGGGACACGATCCATGGTTCCAGTAGGTGGGGCTGGGATTTCCATTTCTTCTGCAGGAATTCCCAAGTGAAGGTTGTCTCCCCCACTCCCCCTTGTGTTCCCATCTGTTAAGTCAACTTGCTCTTGAGCAAATCACTTAGCTTCCATTTTCTATCTGTAAAGCAGAGATAATAATACCATCTGCACAGAGTTATAGGGACTATAAATTCAACCCCATATGTCAAAGAGATCTGCAAAGTGCCAATTTACAACATAATCATAAGAGATTATTATTCAGGGAGGAAATTTAAGGGAAAACAAGCTGCAGGGCAAGGTCAGGGTGAGGAAACCCTCTCTGGCTCTAGCCCCTCAAGCATGCCTGCCTCCTTCCGTTCCCCATCCATCCCTTCCCAGCCCGGGCTGGCTGTGGAGTTGAGGACAGGCGGGCCGACAGGGTGGTCACTGCAAACGCTCCCTCTTTGCTCTGCCTCTTCCCACGACAGTCACAGAACTGGTCAGGGCGCCTGCCTGGAGCTAGAACCGTCCTGAAGGCCACGGGGGTGTTGCAGGGTGGGGGGCGGTGGTGTGGGTGCTCCCCTTTGCTCAGGGCTGGCAGGAGGGCTACCAGGAGCCTCCCATGAGCATGGGTCCTTGCCAAGTGTGCCACGGTGGAGCACGGTGCTGCCTGCCACCGAGGACCTGCACAAGGGAGGCTAGGAAAGACCGGCTCTTGGAAGAGGTGGATCTAAAGCCAACACAGCCCTGTCCATCGGCGTCAGCAGTGAGGTGCCTCCCTGCCTGACTGGACCTCCTGCAGTCCCCTCCACTCTGTTCTCCCTTTCCTGAAGTGGGGGCTCATTCCCATCGTCTTTCCATTCTTCAGGACAGGAGACCCTCAGTCTGGATAAAAAGACACCCTCTCTTTCCCCTGCCAGGCTCCAACCCTAGCTTCTCTAGGTCCTGGAGAAGAGCCCCCAGCTCCTTCAGTCAAGATGCAACAGCTGCTGGGATTTCTCCTCCCTCCCTGCTCCCTGGGTCACGGGAGGGCCCAAAGATGCACTGTTTAGAATTTCTGTGGGGGAGGGGGGGCGGCCAATAAGGGCATGTTTTCTGTTCCTTGGGTTTCCCTAGCCAAAAATAGGGGATTAGTTAGGAGGCAGCTGCAGAGGCAGCAGGCCCCTGGGAAATTCTACCCCGCACAGCAGGCTGAGCCTCAGGGAGGAAACTGCCTGCTGGGCTGGCCTCGACAGACAGCAGTGCCTGCGCTGTGTGCTGTGAGAACAAGACTCCCTGTGCTTAGAGGGCCCCAGGTCTGAATCCTGGCCCTGCCACTTATGAGCTGTGTGGATGTGGGTACCTCCCTTCCATAAGCTTGTTTTGCCGTCCACAGTATGGAGATCAACATCTCTATTAACTAGAGTGTGGCTTGGGGCTAAGTGAGTTGATGTGCATAAAAACTCCTAATACACATCTGGCAGATTCCAGGAGTCCAGAAATCCTTAGTCCACTTCTGCTACATGAGAACAGGGGTCAGATGCCTTTCTTTACTTAGCACGGATTAACCTCAGAGTGTAAGGGTATGATGTAGTTTCTGGTACCTGAGAGCCCCACTTCTGGAAGATTTCTTTGGTTCTTTTTACTGGATTATTTCAAATCAGGGTTTCTTGCACCCAGGGATCTTGTGGTTTCTAGCTGCTGCATGCCAAGGCCTTGTCATAATCAAATAGTGTGGGATAGGGAGAGGATGCGACTGGGGGATGAGAGAGAGAGGTCCTTGGGTCCTGGAATCCTCGGATCCCCAGGGAGAGAGAGGGCAGACAGCAGCGACTAAACTGGGTCCCTTCCCACCCACTCACAGTTTGCAGCTTGTGTGTGGAGTCTGCTCTAGTTCTCAGAGTCTTCATCTGAAGAATGTGAATAATAGTCCCTGACTGGTCTGCTTACAGCACTGGCCTGAGCATCCACAGTGCTTGCAGAAGTGCTAGACAGAGGCGGAGGAGGCAGACAGATGGGTCCCCTCCCATGTGGACCACAAGACACACCCATTCATCCAGACGTGAGGATCACCTGGGGGCATTGAGTGGTTGCTTGGCTGGCTCCTAGTCCTTCAGCTTTCAGCTTAGACATTGATTCTTCAAGGTCTCTTGGACCCTTAACCTGTGTCCCCCTTCTGTAAGTTCTCATAGCATTTTGTATATTCCTTTTACAGTATTTATCATGAGTTGAATAGTGTGGTTACTTGTGTGATTATCTGTCCAACACGTGTCTTCCACACTCAACTCTAAGTTCCATGAAGAAAAGGAATATGTCTGCTGCATATCATCTGCACATAGCAGGTAGGTGCCCAATAAAACCCTTGCTTGAATGAATACATGCGCTGCCTGTCTCACCAGGTGGCTCAGTGGTTAAGAACCCACCTGTCAATGCAGGAGATGCAAGAGATGTGGGTTTGATCCCTGGGTGGGGAAGATCCCCTGCAGAAGGAAATGGCAACCCGCTCCAGTATTCTTGCCTGGAGAATCCCACGGACAGAGGAGCCTGGAGGGCTACAGTCCATGGAGTTGCAAAGAGTCAGACACGACTGAGCAACTGAGCACATACACCCCTCTTCTATGCTCCAATGAATACCTGATGCCAAGCACTCATCTATTACCACCCCCTTGCCCACAAAGTCCTTATAAGAAGAAAGATGACATCTCTCCTACCATTATAATTCAAGGAGTAAGTTGGTCAGGTCGTAGTTGCCCTTCTTCCCATTCTCCCAGCACAGTGGGCCCCGCCCTGAATCCAGGAAAGCTGCAGATGAGTAATTGCTGTATTTATTTATTTATCTTTGTACAAGGCTGCCATCTGGTGGCTAAACATGGAAAGGCTCCCTCCATGTCTAACAGCAAGCTTCGGCATAGGAAAAGCAAGGAACTTTCAAAAGCCCCAGAAACCCCACCCTACCCCCAGTGGGGTGGCCTGGAGATAGGGGGAGGCTAGTTCAAACAGCTGTTTTCGTCCTCAGCGGTGCTGGCAAAGGCTTAAGAACAGGCTGATAAAATCCTAATATGTAGTATTTACTAATTCTGTGGTATAAATACTCCCACCATGGCCAATTTCAAACTACCAGTGTGATGTCACTAAAAGCATGTCATTATATAGTATTTCCACTACAGATACCACAGACATAAATAAGTTCAAGAACATGGTTAATAGTATAACATAGTAAAATAATTGGGAAGTGATGAGTTTGAGTATTTATTGCATTTGTTTTCAACATAAAATATTTAATTGTGAGCTTATATGATTTAGTTTTTAATAATGACTGCATTTAACAACTGGCTTGAAAAATTCTGGAAAATTTAATAATCAGTTCTTGCAAGCCTAGTAGTAAGAACTGGTTCCAGCACATGACTGCTTATTCCCCTTCTTCTTCTCTTTCTGTTCCTCCTCTGCTTCTTACGTGATTCTTTTGTCCTTCTGTATGGGTAGGAAGAATGTGGAATATGGGAAAGAGCTTTGCTGCAGACATCTCTGTTCTTTGATCCAGGAGCCATAAGGTGTTAAGGAAAGAGGATGGAGAGATGTAAATTTGGCTCCTGGAGGACATTTCAGTGTGTGTGTGTGCGCGTGTGCGTGCATGCATGCGTGCGTGCGTGTGTGTGTGTGGGTGTGTTGAGGGAGGGGAAGCAGTGGGTTTTTGCCACTGGATCTTGAGGCTGACTAACGCCTGGATGAAAGGTCGCTGTTTAGGAGGCAGGCAGACTTAGACAAAGCGGCCAGTGGGGAGCCGAGGCAGGCAGAAGTAAGCGCTGGGGAAGAGGCTCAGGTTGATGGGATTGCCGTCCAGGCGGACGTCTTCCAGCTGCCTCCTGGTGTGTCTGTGCTCCTCGGCGTCACAGAAGACGTCGCTCTGCATGGTCTCTATCATGTTATTCTGGAGAGAACACAGCTGTGACGCTTCTCTGCCTGGTGAGTCTGCCCTCAGGCCGCACGGAGGCGGGCTCAGGCCTCTCCCTACCAGCCCACCTCCTCCCCTTTGCAACTGGAGACACCGAGGCCCAGAGGCCGGGGCCACATCCAAGGAAGGAGGCCGGGGACCCACTGAGGACGGAGAAGGGGTGAGGGAGAGGGGGAGGGGAGCAGGGGTGAGCACTGCGTGAGGTGGGATAAGAACGTGGAGGGGAAGTGTTTTAAAGGGCAGGAAGGGGAAGGAATGAGACAGAGGCTGTAGACAGTGGCCTGAGTGAGATGCACCAACTCTGGTCTCCGAGCTCTCAGTGACGGAGACCCACCACTGCTGAAGGGGGCTCCCTGCAATCTGACCTCCACCTTCTGTGCCGTTCAACACCCTTGTTCCCGGAGCAGCCGCTCACCTGCAGGTGTAGCGAGCGCAGGCTCAGGGGCAGGGACCGGGGGATGGCGTCCAGCAGGTTATCGGCCAGGTAGAGGAACTGCAGCTTCTCCAGTGCCTGGGGAGGAGGCAAAGGACGCGGGGGGCTGGTGGGCTCTGTGGGGCCCTAGGAGTGAGGGGTGCTGAGGTGACCCCATTCCTTCACTCCTGGGCCCGTCTCCTGGGCCTCAGGCAGGTGCCGGGTCCTAAGCTGGGTGCTTCAGGGACGGCTCATCTCCTCCCACTGGATGCAGAAAGAACAGCTGCTGTAGCTGAGCGCCATGAAGTGGCTCAGCAGTGTCAGGGGGACTCTGGAAGGAGCAAGCAAGGGGCAAGGACGGCTGGGAAGCAGGCCAGCAGGACATTCTGGCCCAGCTTCAACACCCCTGCTATCAGAAGGGACTTTCCCAAGTGAAAAGTCTCCAGAAAAGAAAAACAATCTCCAGATGCTAAATCTGGACCAAATATGGAGAGCACGGCTGGAAGATACTCGGACCAGCGTGAGGAGAGTCACAGGCACGATGGAGAAAGTTGTGCGTGTGAGTGTGACAGCTGGAGTGTCAGCCTCACTCACAGCTCTCTCTGTCCCCCACTGGGACTGCCCCAGGGCTCCCTGGACCGCTGAATGGGCAGCCCAGGGGGCCGTATCTGTGCCATGCGGTTAGCCCTTCCTGTTGAAAATGGCCAGCCAGGGACCAACCAGATTGTCTCTCTTGAGAAATTGCTCCTAGAAGGACAATGGTTGGTCAGTTAGTGGTGGGTTCTGAAAACAAAAAGATACGCAGAGTGAGAGCAGGAATCAGTACAATTCCAAGTCAAGTCACATGTCAGTCCAAGTGTTTGGGGAGCAGAATGTGAGTGTGTGGAGAACACTGGGGCACAGGGAGGTGAATGAGCAGGTGCACAGAAAGAACCCAAGAGGCCAGGTGCCCCAACAGGGAGAGGGGGAGTTGCTGATGGCGTAGATGAAGAAAATGGGGCTTGGCTTTTCTGGTAAGTGGCCTGAGGTGAGCTCTAAAAACAGTTCTCTATCCGCCTGACCCAGAAAACCCCACAAAATCATGCAAATCAAGAGGTTTAAATCTTCTTGTTCACTTTAAGAACTTATGTGAAACTGCCTAGGTCATTAAGGGTATGCATATCTGAAAGGCTACCAAGTTATCTGAAAGATGTCACTTTACAGAAGCAATATGGGCCACCATTCCATTGTTACAATGGTGGAACTGGTAGGTGTGCCCAGTCCAAGGGGTGGGGCTGGATGCAGGGTTGGTGGCCCAAAAAATGCTGAATTTTTACTGCATGTGCTCAGAAATGCAGAGAGTAATGCTGGACTGAAAGGCTTAGATCCCTGGTCACTCAGCATCTCATGGGAACAAAGCCCCGAAGATGCAGCTCGGGACTTGGATCAACCCAGAAATGAGCTCCCCCTGCCACGTTGAGATGACCCTTACTGAAAAAGAACAGATTGTTCCTAAACCAGAAGAGGAAGTTTGCACAGAAGAAAAAGATATCCTTTCAGAAGAAACCGAAGAAACAAAAACTGATGGCCTGGGAATAAATGCCACAAAAAATAAATGCAAATAAAAGCAAAAGATTAAAAAAAAAAAAAAAGAAAATGACATTTGACTTTCATGCCCCAGAGCAGGATTGGGACAGAGATATTCCATGAGGGCCAGGTGCATGTCTGTGTCGTTGTGGGCACGGGTGGCATGCAGTAGACGGGGATGCAAGGCCTTGGCTCACCCTGAAGGCTTCAGGCTGTATCCCTGAGCTCTGGAGCCGATTCATGCGGACGTCCAGGACCTCGATACTGGTGGGCAGCGCAGGCAGTGCTGCGAGCTTGTTCTCAGGGAGGATCAGATCCCGCAGAGCAGGCAGCAGGCGGAGGGCCTTGTCATCAATGGAGGAGATGGAATTGCCAGAGAGATCAATCCTCTTCAGTTTTGCTAAGAGGTGCAGAGCAGAACACAGGGACACACCATCTCCCCTTGCTCCTGCTGGAGCTGCCCACACCCTTCTCCTGTCTCAGCACAGGGGAGGCGAGCCAGGGCTCCACTTGCGCCAGGGTCAAACCAGAAGGAAGACCTTGATAAACCTGGGAGATTCCATGATACCTTCCCCTGGAGTGTTCTGTCCTGTGTGGATTGGCTTGGAAAAAAGCTTCCAAGGGTAAGACCCAACAGGTGCAGGAATTCCTGGATCCATCCTACTTCTACCTGTTAGTTTACACAAACTAACAAAAGAATCCAAAAGAACTCTGAGGCCCGGGAAGCCTGTCAGCAATTAGCAGTAGAATCTGGGTTAGAGACCAGCTTTAGCCTGGTTTTGTCCAGAGGCCAGGAGGGCAGAGAGCTACAGCTGCTAGGACAGCCTGAAAACATAAGCTTGCTCATAGCTTTGCTTCCCCAGCTTCCCAGAGCTTTGTGGAGCAAAAACAAGAACAGGTCACTTCTGCCATAGAAAAACCTTCAAGGCCAGGAATTAGACTAATTTCCAAGCTGGAGAGACTGAAAGCCACAGGGAAGGGCCGACACGGGTGGGGCACTCTAATGACTGTTCAGTGTGGCTGAGTGGCAAGGGAAAGAACCGAGGGGTTCCCCCTGCCCACCCACTCTTTTCTTTGCCAGGATGTTACATACTCAGCCCTTTGAAGTCTCCAGCCCGAATATGGCTGATGCGGTTGAACCGAGCGTATAAGTAGGCAGTCGTCTGGGGAAGGGGAGGGATGTTCTCCAGGTCCGTGTCGTCACAGTACACAGAGGAACCGAGGCACACGCAGATCAGACAGGTTGGCAGGCCTGGTCCAGGTGGAGGATAGACAAAGGGAGACCCCCCACACATACCCGTGAGACTCCCTCAGCCTCTGGGATCAATGGGAGCCCCCCCAACACCCCTGTGAGACTCCCTCAGCCTCTGAGACCAATGGGAGTGCCCCCCCACACACACACCCGTGAGACTCCCTCAGCCTCTGAGACCAATGGGAGCACCCCCCACACACACACCCGTGAGACTCTCTCAGCCTCTGAGACCAATGGGAGTGCCCCCCCCCCACACACACACCCGTGAGACTCCCTCAGCCTCTGAGACCAATGGGAGTGCCCCCCCACACACACACCCGTGAGACTCCCTCAGCCTCTGAGACCAATGGGAGACTCCCTGCCCCCCCCCCCACACACCCGTGAGATTCCCTCAGCCTCTGAGACCAATGGGAGTGCCCCCCCCACACACACACACCTGTGAGACTCTCTCAGCCTCTGAGACCAATGGGAGCGCCCCCACACCACTGTGAGACTCCCTCAGCCTCTGAGACCAATGGGAGTGCCCCTCCCCACACACACACCTGTGAGACTTTCTCAGCCTCTGAGACCAATGGGAGCGCCCCCCCACCACCACTGTGAGACTCCCTCAGCCTCTGAGACCAATGGGAGCACCCCCCACACACCTGTGAGACTCCCTCAGCCTCGACCAATGGGAGCACCCCCCCCACACACCTGTGAGACTCCCTCAGCCTCTGAGACCAATGGGAGTGCCCCCCCCCACACACCCGTGAGACTCCTCAGCCTCTGGGATCAATGGGAGACCCCCACACACACACCACGTGAGACTCCCTCAGCCTCTGAGACCAATGGGAGTGCCCCCCCCCACACACCCGTGAGACTCCCTCAGCCTCTGGGATCAATGGGAGTGCCCCCCCCCACACACACACCCATGAGGCTCCCTCAGCCTCTGAGACCAATGGGAGACACCGCATTCCCCCCACCCCCCAAACACACACACATCCCTGTGAGATGCCCTTGGCCTCTGGGGCCAATGGGAGACACCTCCCCACACACACCTCCGTGAGACTCCCTCAGCCTCTGGGACCAAGGGCCCTGGCCAGGGAGTGTCTGAGCCGAGGTCACCTGTGTCTTCTCGGGTTGCCACCCAGACCGACTGTCACAGTGCCCCCGGAAGTGCTGCTGGCTGCTTAGGTCTGGCACTCAGCCTTTGACTGAGAGAAGCAGAGCCTCCCTCAATTATTACCATTACAATCCAAGCCCTTAGTGCCTCCATCAGACCCGGGTCCTGTGTAGATTTTTCCGGGCCTATGTGGGTATTTCTAGGACATTTAGATGCAACCACAGAGGTGGGTGTATTAGTCTCCTTTCCATGGGGCTTCTCTCTGGCCCCCAAAAGTGCACTGCAGATGATACAAAGCCAGCGCAATGGCCAATGGCTGCTGACTCTGACACCTGCCTTGTGGGCGAGGAATTAGGTTCTAGGTGGCTCCAAAAAGTGTAATAAAGTCAAGGTGGAGTGGACACTGACTGCCTAGGATTCATTTCCCCTTCTTACGATATCAGCATCTCAGTTTTCTGTTGGGAAACATCCCTCCCCTCTTCTCAGTCTATGACCAGTGGTCATGAGACTTAAGGCCACTGAGCTCAGACTGGCTTTAACAAGTTGGGAAGGTTTTATTGAATACTGCAGAAAGTTTCTATCTCTTGCTCTTAGAAAGGACAGAGGTTACTAAAGATCACTGCTAGTCTAGCTCGAACAGGAACTCTGTTGGTAGTGACACAGACTCAAGATTAAGAGACAGCTTTTCCTCACCAGCCATGATAGACAGTGTACTTATCCCCAGGCCTTGGATGGCAGGTCCAGCTGAGGCCCTTTAAGCCTGGGAGGTCATAGATTCCTGCCTGAAGTGTTTTCTCTAATGATGCCTCATTACCCTGTACCCACTCAAGACAAACATCTCAAGAGAAGAATAGGAACTGAGAACAAGCAATTCCGGAATTAACTGCATCCTCCTGTGCCTCAGTTCTGAACCCCAGCAGAGTGCCAACCCCCTACTGATGGATATGCCAGCATCTGAGTCTCCAGGAGGGCCTCAGGGAGTGGGGGAGAAGATGCTAGGGAGGGAATACAAGCTAAAAAGCAAAATAAATTCTTCATTTGCCCCCATGCCAAATGACAGCCACAAAGTTATTTATTCTTCTGTACAGGTTTTTAATTGTCTCTAATCTAATTACCACTCAACCTGCTCCCCCAGCGATGCCGTTAATTAAGGTAGGTGGCTTTGCTAGGCACAGGGGAGTTCTTGCTTTCTTTGCCTTCCATCCAGGTTGTGCATTCAGGCAGAAGCATCAGGAACAGTCAGCCTCTCCCTCTGTTTCCCACGTTCCACCCCATGGCCGTTTCCCCTTCTCTCCCTGACCCTCTGCTCTCCACCCGACGACCTCCTCTTTGGCACCCCTGGTGTTCAGTCGTGGCTACCCAGTCTGTGACCTGTGGCTACTGAGACTGTGCCTGTGAACTTACCAAGGTCGGTCGGGGCAGCCAGCAGGCCTAGTGTTGGAGGCCTGCCCATCGTGGGGTTTGAAGGGAGTGTCCTTGCAACCTCTGTGCTCTGAGTAAAACGTGTCCTGGTGAGAGAAGCCAGGCCGGTCCCTTTAACCTGGAGACACAGCAAGCAGTCAGTCAGTTTTTGCCTGAGAGGAATTTCGCTTTGTAGTCTGGGAACTTCAGCAACCAATTCCAAGCTTACAGAGAGGCCCTGTGGAGAAGGGGGCGGGACGGGCAGAAAGTGTGACAAGCAAGGACTTTCTGAGCGTCTGGTCTCTCATCACGCTATGGAGGCAGAAACGGAGGTCCAGACAGGGAGGGCCTGAGCTCAGGGGGCCAGCAGGCGGCCAAGCTGGTGGGAGAGCTGGGACCGATCTCCAGACCCCCTGACCCGGGACCTTCCCTTGCCTATGGGATCAGCTCACACAGCAAATGAATGCAATCTTCATGTCAGCCCCTGCAAAGGCAGACAGGGCTGAGGAATGGACCTCGGAATGGAAGGCAGTCTAGGGCAAGCTGTGGCGCTCCTTTTTTCTAGGAGAATGTGAGGACACTGCTGATGTTCCAGTGAGATATACTTTATGGTCTCACTTGAAGACGCAGTGAGGGAGGGATGTGTGACTTCCAAGGGAAGGCTCACAATTTTTGCTAAAAATGTGAAGTTTTGTGTCCTCTTTCTTAGCATTATGTAAGTGACAGTTTCCTGTGGAGGAACAACAATTTCCACTTCCCAGGGAAAGATGGCAGCTTGAGACAGCTGATTACGAGGTAGAGAGGGACCAGGCCTCTGGTTCCCAGTTTCTTTCAGAGAATGCAGTGAGTCTGCTGCATGGCCCTCACCTGGGGGAGCTGATCCCCGTAGTCTGTGAGCTTGTCATAGTTGCTTGGATCAATGACCTCATCATAGTTGTCCAGGCTCAGGACATAGTCCCCCAGATGCAGAACGGCATAGGAATCGCCTTCCCCATACGGCTGGTCTTCTTCCCTCTCCTCCTTTGAGAGAGATGCTGTCCCTGCTTCCTGCAGCATCAGGATCAGAAGGCTCAGTAAGGCCAGGAGCTTCATGGGGGTCCTGGCAGGTGAGGAATGGAATGAGAAGGGAGCCGAATCACTAAGGTGTCCAGTCCTGGGGGAACAGCTCACAAACTCATCCCACTTCCCACCCCCATGCTTGCAGACCCTTAAGCCGTTCGTCACACACTTAGGGTCTTCATTGCAAGTGCAGGCTCCCTCCGGGCTGGGGCTACATCCCAGGGGATGTCTCCTGTCAGCCCCCGCTTTAGTCTCGGCCACACACTGATATTTATTCACGCGTGCAGGAATGTGCAGGCACCTGGCAAAATCTCATTTACTCATCTCAGCACACACACTCATGCGTGTCCCCTTGTCTACACAACTCCCTACTAACTAGGCATACACATATGCGCTCTCTTATACAGTCACCCACTCAGAGTACAACAATTAGCCACTACACTAGACTTAGAGAAACTTCACCATTAAGGAAACCTGTGGTTTTTAAGAGGATCATTCATTCATTCGTGCCTTTGCCTGACAGACATTTATGAGCTTTCTTAATAGTCCCAGGCCCTGGATTTGTCTCTGGGGGCACAGAAATAAGTAGGGCAAGCCTAGTTCCAGGAATGCCTAATCCATTTAGGGAACATAAGCTTAAAAATTGATTCCAGTTAGAATTGATTACAGAAAAGAATGTTAGCTTTAAAATATATTTATGAATGCAGTTTTTTAGAAACAAAAGATTACAGAAACAAAAGAACTCTTTGTGTATGGTTTTACACACCCAGAAAGTTCTGTAGGTATCTCAGTACAGATGAGTTCAAATGTTCATGCATGTTCATCCACATATGCACAGATGGGTCAAGGAATGTGTGTCGTGTGGGTATGAAGTACCTGGTGTATTTCTGATAACACACCTTTCCCCAAAGCCAGCTGCACGAGTCTAGGAGACTCTCTTTTTTTCCTTCAATTTTTAAGATTGTAGTTGATTTACAGTGTTGGGCCAATCTTTGCTGTATAGCAAAGTGATTCAGTTATAAAAAATATGGAATGCTTTATGAATTTGCATGTTATCCTTGTGCAGGGACCATGCTAATCTTCTGTATCATTCCAATTTTATTTTGTTTTTTATTTTTTAATCGGATGATAATTGCTTTACAATGTTGTGTTGGTTTCTGCCATACAACTCGAATCAGTCATAATTACACTGATAAATGTGTGTGTGTGTGTGTAGCATATATATATGTATATGCTGCTAAAATGAACACTTTCCCTCTTTCTTAATTTTAGCTGGGCAAGGGAGTAAGCCCCCATCTGTAGCAAGAGCTGTCTCTTCAACTAACCTCCCATACCTTACTCCAAACCAAATTATATAATAAAAAAAATCTTGAAGAAGAAAGCCCTAAATAAGAGTTACTGCCTCCCTCCAACCTCAAAGCCAACACCCCACCCCACTGAGCCCAGTGCTCCCCTCCGCCCTCACTCGCCCTCATTTGCGCACCAACAGGCCTAATACCTTAAAGCCTGTAACCTTACCCTGTGGACTCTGGGTTCCAAATGGAGCCTCACAGCTTCTAGACAGGCAGGAACTCTGATGGAGAAGTTTTGACCCTCCGAGGGGCCTGGGTAGAAGGTTGCCTGGGGAGGGCGGGAGCGAGTCAAGCCAATGACTTCTCTCTTTCCTGACGCCCAGCCGTTTCTTCTCCTCTTTCCTCAGCGGGTCCCTCACGTCACTCATCTGCTTGGTTGGAAAGACTCTCTCTCTCCCTCCCCCCAGCCCTCCCCTCCCAGCCCCACACGGACCCCTCCCACCTCCCACCTCATCCTTTCCTCTCTCTGTCTGCCATCTGTCTCTTTTCCTGGCCCACTCTCTTTGAGGGGGCAAGTGGCTACCACCCCTACAGGGGACACCCACCCCTCAGATCCTGAGCTCTCCAAGAAGGCAGCCGTGGGGCTTTGTGGAGGGATGGAGCTCACCTTTCCCGCTGTCTTCTCCAGCCTGAGAGTGAGGCGGCTTTGGTTTCAGAGATGAAATTCAAATATTTAAAGAGGCTCAGCTGAGGTACTCTGACCAGCACCACTACCTGCCACCTGAACCTCTAATATGGGACTATCAGTGCACAAAAATCACCACAGGGAGAAAGATTCAAAGAGGAGATGGACAGGGGATACAGTAGAATTTGAAAGCCAGCTTCAAGCTCTCAGACAATGATGGAGAGGAAGATATAGGAAACTCTCTGGACCTACAAGGCTGGGCCCTAGAAAAGCATTTCCTGATCATAAATACCAGAAAGCATCGTGTGGGGCCCTCAGGTGTCTGAGGAGAATCTCCCCACTCCGGGGTCCTTACCAAAGACTCACTTCTCGGGAGACACTCTTCTTTCCCTGGCGCCTTAGGCAAGCCCCTGCTGAAGGTGGTGGGAAGGAGCTCAGACACCCTCCTCCTGATTCTGCCAGCCTGTGTACACGGTTTGCCCAGGTTCTTACATAATGCGCCTCTCTCTGCTTCCTCCTGCTAATCATGTACTGAATCCCAGCTGCATGGGTCTCAGGATCATTAATTAATCATTAGGATCATTTAATCCAAATCTTTTATAGTACAGGTGGAGAATCAGAGGCCCAGCAAAGAGAGGTGACTTGCCCAAGATCACACAGAGCCAGAGTCAGGGCCTAAATCCTTAATTCATATGCCTTCTTTTGGAGAAGGAAATCGGCAACCCACTCCAGTGTTCTTGCTTGGAAAATCCCAGGGACAGAGGAGCCTGGTGGGTTGCCATCTATGGGGTTGCACAGAGTCGGATACAATGATACAGCTGACTTAGCAGCAGCAGCTGCCTTCTTTGCCTCACCCTAGAAGTCCTGAGGCCATGCGTCTCTGTGCCCTCAGAACAGATGGCCCTGGCAGAACTCATCTCTGCCCCGGCAATATACCTGAAGGGGCAGAGCTAATAGCCTGGCCCAAGGGGCAGAGCCTGGCTTGCAGTGTTCCTGGGCACCAGCTGGAATGGAGGGGTCTTTCCCAGCCCAGGAACCTTGTCTCCAGAGCAAAATCTGTTCCTGATCCCCCGGCAGCCTCTGGCACGAGGAGAGACACAGAGGGCTCTGCAGGTGGAGAGTCCTGGAGCCCGGAAGGTGCCCAGGAAGCGGGCGGCGCATGCGGTGGGCGGTCCTCAACCTTCTCCACAGCCGAGGCTCTGCGTTCAGATTCACCGGCCCACTCCAGTCAGCGGGGCGTCACCCGTCCACTGCCGCACCGCTTGTTCCCTGAGAAGAAAGCGGTGTGACTGCTCCTTCCTCTCCCCTGCAGTCGGCCCCGCTCCCCCGGGCCGCACCGCCAACGCTTCTGGTCTCTGGTCGTTGCCTGTGGCCCCTGCAAGCCCTGCTCCCGCTCTCGGCCGCTTCTGGTCCTGCCGCGCATGCGCCAGTTCCCTGCTCCGCAGGCCCCGGCTGAGCCGCTTCTGATTCAGGCTTCAAGTTCTAGACGCTCAACCCCTTCTACTCTCGGCTTCACACACACACCCGACATGCTGTCTGGTTACCATGGATTTCAGGGAGGGTCCATGGTGTGTGTGTGTGTCTATGGTGTGTGTGTGCGTGTGTGTGGGGGTCCATGGTGTGTGTCTGTGTGTCTATGGTGTGTGTGGGTGTGTGTGTGCGTGTGTGTGAGTGACGGTCCATGGTGTGTGTGCGTGCGTGTGTATGAGGGCCTGTGGGGTGTGTGTGAATGATCTGCATGGGAACCCTCTAACTGTCCTGCTGTTGTTCCAGGCAGCTCAGCCCCGGAGAGCCGCTCTAATCCGAGCCTCGTTAGGAGAAGCAGGAGGCGTGATGATGGAGTGGAGGTGGCAGGCCCTGGGGACAGAGGTCTGGGGCAGGGTGATCCTGTTGCTTCCCTGTTCCTGGGCACAGAGAGAGGCAGAGGTGGAAGTTTCTGGAACTCCCCTGCTTTTTGATAGCAGGGGTCTATTTCCTGCTGAGGGCTTGTAGCCACATAAATCCATGACTGCAAATCATTCGTCTTCTCTCAGACACACACACACACACAAACACAGACACACCACCAACCCCCCCCCCCCCCGCCCCCCTCCACGGTAGACTCCATGTCTTCTGATCTTTTTCTCAAGCTGGTTCCCTTCTTTCCTGCTTCTGTGCTTCTTCCTCCTTCTCCCACCTGGCAAAATCTGATTCAAATCTTAAGATCCAGCGCAAATGATAGGAACCATTCTGGTTTCTCCCAGGCAGAAGAAGAGACCCTCTCCACAATGCTTTTTGTACCCAGCATTATTGCAGACACTTAAGACATGCAATTACTAATTCGTGGGTTTTCCCTTTATGAATTCCTCAAGGGCAAGGGGGTATATATTACCTGTGCTTGAATTCTTAGCCGGAAACCTTGCACACAGTTGATACACGCTGAATACTTGCTGAATGGAACTGAGGCAGAAATTTAGGAGGCAAGGTAGCAGGAGTGGGACAGTATCTGGCAGTTCTTTATCCAAAAGAAGGTAGTGTGGTCCGGGAGGATTACAAGGTTGGTTCTGAAACAAACCCTTCACCTGAAGAGAGGTTCCAGGGCATCCTGATCTTGCCCCTCTGTGAGTATCTGCATGGCCTATAGACCATTCCAGATGAAGTGGTTGGCCCTTTGCCTACTGCGCTTGATATACCTCTGCCACACTGTTCTGTGCATCTTATACTACCGGTCCTCAACTAGTCTGTAAGTTTTGTCTGGTTAGGAATGGAGTCTGGTTTGTGTCTCTCTGTGTCTGTCTCAGTACTGAGCATTTGGGAGACCCTCAACCATCTAGTAGTATCTGTGGGTTGAAAAGAACTTGGAGTTTTGGGCTTCACATGTAGCTGCCAGATTTTTTTATCTGAGTTTAGGAATGGGGGAAGTTCACCAAGAAAAGGTTTCAGAATCATTTCCCTAGAGTTTCTTAGGAATAGGATCCTATCTCTACCAGTCTTCTCAGAGGTAGTAAGGTTGGAGGCAGGGGGAGAGGGTGGCAAGATGAATTTAAGGTACTATTCTCACCTGTTTACATTGTCAAATTCAAGCAGGACATTTTTCATATCACTTTATTTTCTCTGCTGTGAAGCGTGATGGAATGT
The DNA here is from genome assembly GCF_019320065.1 of Cervus canadensis. Lineage (NCBI taxonomy): Eukaryota > Metazoa > Chordata > Mammalia > Artiodactyla > Cervidae > Cervus > Cervus canadensis. The sequence continues at coordinate 75,498,617 of NC_057398.1, forward strand.
GAAAGTTGTTTCACAAAGTTGTTATGATCTTCAAGAAAGAATAGATGTAGGTACAGAGTACACATACACACCTACTTACACATCTGTATGTGCCTATGCCAACAGCACTGAGAGAATGAAGTTGTATATGGAGGAGGCAGCCTCCTTAAACCCAGGGGACCCCAGCGTGTTGTGTGTGTGTGTGATTCTACAGGCAATTCATTTCCTCTGGCTTACAGCTGCAGGGAGCTATAGAGGAAGCCGGCATATTCTCGACAGGGCAATGGGATGATGGTGATTTTGTTGCTACTGAAACAAAACAGTTCAGGTTTGCAGGAGCAGGGGAATGACCCCTCCTCCCTGAGGAGGCCTAGGTGCTGTGCTGATTATCAGAGGGGCTGAGGGTGCAAGGTGGGAGTAAGACACACAAGGGGGCTTATCCAAGCCGTAGCACCTTGGCTACAATTTATCTTGACTTTAAGCAAGAGCTTTGGAGAAACCAGCTGCAGCTGCAAAGAATGAAGCAGTTGGATGGGAACATGGGGAGGAACTTGATGAAACGGGCCTATTTTCTGTAAATTAGCAAAAGAGAAAAATTACAATAAAATGGAGATTTCTTGAAGTTAGGGAGCTGGCTTCATCCAATTTCTTAAATACCTCTGGAACTTTTCTCAACCTAACTTGAGAGTGGGCACTGTGTCCTATTCATTTCTAGGACACACCCTCACCCCCAGTCCCACCAACGTACACTTGGGGGCGGTAGGGGGGCAGCTCCACCCACTAGAGGGAGGAAGGGGGAGATGAAGGCCAGTTGGCTCTGCGGGACTCAGGCTTCCCTTAGAGGCCTTTCACACACTGCTCCCCCCGGGCCAGATTGGGGGGCAGTGAGTGTGAAAACTTTGGGGGAAGGATAGTCCATACAGGGAATAAATTATTGCGAAGGAAGGGGATAATATTTAGGACTTGTCCTGCCTTAGAACATGGTCTAGAGGGTGGAGCTGCGTGGGGAACATGAGCTCCAGAGGGTCCTTGGAGGGGTACCGTAGCCACCTCCTCAGTCTACCACCTGAAAGCAGAGAGCAGAAGGGACCCGCAAGGTGAGAGGGCAGAGGGGAACAAGCCATATCCTCTTCTGGGTTCCTGAAGTTTCCCTCTTGGGTTCGCTCATATGGGAACCAGTTCCCCTATCTTGGTGCCTCTATACCTGAGTGCCCTATAGACCCCAGAGGACAGAGACCATGCGTATCACCCACAGCTTTTCAAGTGGGAACTTGAGGCCAACTTCTGACCTTGGCAGATCGCCCCAGAGTGATGATGAGGACACAGGGGCCAGCTCTACAGTAGACCTACAGATGTACCGGGCGGTGCCGCCACCAGATGTCACTACAGTGCCTGGCTGAGAGGGGAGGCCGCTGCACAGGCAGAAGTGGGCTCTGGGAGGTTTCTGGCTCCCCGCCCCTTCTCGAGCAGCTTCTCAGGAGCCGCTTCCAGCAACGGAGGGACAGGAGCGCACGGCAGGGCAGGGCTGGTGGCTCTGTGCCCTCCCCGCGGATGCTGCTCCTCAGGCGTTGGGCCTCTTGTCCAGCGGCCACGGGGCCATCTGCACCCACACGGGCCATCCTGGGCTCTGACCCTCTCCCACTGGCTGGTTCCTAGGTTTTGGGGCCTTTCTTCTCCTGGAATGTTCCTCCCTGCACTTACTGTTGGCACAGAGCCTCAGCCAGGAGGCTGCATGCCAAGAAGGGGCCCGTCTCACCCTGTGAAGGAGCAGTGGGTCCCCGTGCGCATCTCTGAGCCTGTGCCCTTCTTCAGCCGTTCCCTTGCACTTCCTTTCCAGAACCCAAGCTGGCAGAGGGTGGGTGCCTGTCTGGTGCCCGTGAACGGGGCAGGGCAGTCAAGGAAGATGGGATCCTTGACCTAGGAGACCTGAGTTCCTCAGTCTGTTTGGGTCAGAGCTGCCCACAGTAGAGGAGTTTCCAGCAGAACTTTCCAAACTTCATGTCTAGGCTGCCCCTGATCATTCTCTGCTTGCTTTGGCCAGGACGAGAACCAGATTTCAGTCCATGGCCCAGGCTAACCCAGGAGTGATGAGGGGAGGAAGAGAGTGGGACGTCTTTAGACATACACCTATGCTTCTGGGAAAAGAAGTTGGGGTGCACAGTGGGTGTCTTTGAACTGGGTGGACCAAATCAAGCCTTTGGAAATCTTGTTCTAGAAGCTGCAGGGGCAGCAGAGTATGTGGCTTGTCTCTGACTCAGGAAGGTGGGGTAAGAAAGGCAGAGCTGGGAGGAAGAAAAGGAGACAGAGCAAACAAACTGTGGGCATTCAGTGAGGCTGGAGGAGCTCCAGGGGCACAGGAGGGCCTAGATGACCACGGACTGCAGCAGGCGGAAGCACATCATGAGGTCCAGCGGGATGGGCGGCTTCAGGTAGTTCCCATCCAGCCGCAGGTAGCGGAGGTGTGGCACGTGCTCCAGATCCGAGGAGAAGTCGTGGAAGGCAACTAGATTGTTGGGGCAAATTTGGGTCCCATTGATTTCTGTGGAGAAAGAAAAGGAGAAGTCAGCAGGAGAGGTGGGCAGGGGGTCAGGCCACATAGGGCTAGAGGTCAAAACGTGGAGGGAGAAGAGGGTGGACAAGGATAAGGACCCTAGAGATTACTTCTCTGGAACTGTCTCACCAGTTCTCGGGAACATGCGACCATGAGTGATTGACCCTAACCTCCAGGCTTGGCTTACCCATTTGTAAAATGAACTAAGTTGGAACTGATCAACAACTGTTATTGTAAACTCACTCTAAAGAGTCATGGAGGAAGTGAACTTTGAGCTGACCCTTCAAAGATAGGATTAACACGTAGAGACCTGGGGATGGTGTTCTGATGCTGTGACCTATTTCAATGATGTTGTGGAGGGCAAAAAGCTCGTGGCAGAGTTTGGAACCAGTAAACAGTACAACATGGTATACTAAGTAGAGTAAACTGGAGGGGCTCCAGTTTTGGCCACCAATTATAGAAGACTTTCAGATATTTCACTAAGGATGGGGTCTCTGATTTCTAGTCTGAGGAACGTCACTGAGCAGGACTGCTGTTATGAGAGGGACGGTGGGATATATGAACTAGTGTCCCGGGGGTGGGGGGGGGGAGCTAAATCTGGAAGGGCCCTACGATCAGGTTTATACTGTACAGAGATGAATCTGGCTACATGTGGAGAAACAGTGGAGGGAACCAAGATCTGAAGCCAGCAGGGGATGGATTACCCTGGAGGTTTTCCTATAAATAGGATTTGAGGCTTGAGGGTGGGCAGAAGATGGCTACATTTCTGAACTAGGGATGACACGAAGAGAAAGGGGGACCAGGGAGGGGCACGGGGCCCCAGGACGTGATGGAGCCGTTGATGCTGGAGTGATGACTGACTCTGGGGAAAGTGAGCTAGAAAGGTAAGAGATGGGCAAATGGAGGTAGGTTTTCAAATGGAAGATGGGTTTCCGTTTTCCCCTTCACCTTTTGTTAGATGACGTGAGTTATACCCTCTTCTAAATGAAGCTTTCTATCCTCCCCAAGCCTTGCTTCTTTTATCTTCTGTGGGTGGGTGGTTGGTTGCTGTTCATCTCCTTCATCCTCTTCTTCATCTTCCCTCTCTCTGCTTTCTTCTCTCTTCAGCATTGCAGTAGCAGAAAGAGCCCTGACATAGATGAATTTTCTTCCTATGACCTTTGTGGCTTTGGACTTTACCCCCCTGATGCGCTGTTCTGAAATCTGTGAAATGGTGAGAGTGGGTGAAATCTTTCTGTCTTCAACCTCAGAAGGTTGGATAACCGCCCCCCTCCCGCTGCGGCCTGTTTTTATCCACAATCTGGTAGAAACTTGTCAACCATTTATTAATCAAGGTATCCTTTCTGTCTAGATTTTTGGCCTATACAGCCTCATGGGAGTAATGTGTTCCATCAGTTTGCTACCTGCAGGGTAAAATGAGACAGTTTTGCCTTTTTCTGAATTTCTTTCTTGCAAGATTTAAGAAGCCTTCCCCTACCTTTGTGTAATTATCTCAGAGGAGCCTGTTCTATCATCCACTTGTTTCGAGATTATAGAAATTAAAAAATCTCCCTCTCATCCTTTGGCTTGAAAGCTAAGGATTCCTAATATCATCTTAGGGTTCTTCTCTTTCTCCTTGGTCTCCATTCCTACAGCTGCTGCATTCGTCTTGTGGATATAGCCTGATTTTGTCCAGGAGCCAGAGAATATTCTCGCTTTTGTTTTTAAATTGCTCTGTTGATGCTCTACTCAGATCTGATGTTTTTGATTGGGCAAAACTGTCACTTCCAGTCTTTTTTATGACCTACAATTTTTATCCAAAACCCAGGACCCTGTAAATGTAGCTTAGGCAAATTCTGCGTTGAGTGTACTGACTTTTATGACCAAATCTTTTAGCCTTCCAGGTAGATTCAGAAAGCATCGACATACAGACATGTTCTTCTGACTGCCACGTCTTTCCCAGTCGAATGCTGTTAAGTGTGGGGTTTCCCTGGTGGCTCAATTGGTAAAAGAATTCGCCTGTGATGCAGGAGACCCAGGTTTGATCCCTGGGTGGGGAAGATCCCCTAGAGAAGGAAATGGCAACCTACTCCAGCATTCTTGCTGGAAAATTCCATGGACAGAGGAGCCTGGCAGGCTACAGTCCACAGGGCTGCAAAGAGTCAGACACAACTTAGCGACTAAACCACCAGCCACTCATAGTATACACAGAACTGCCTCTCTGTGTATGTTTTTACAGACTCTTTAAAACCTAGGCTCAGGCTTGGGAGGAAGCCTCTTTTCCCACAGCTGCAGTAGACAGATCCAGGACATTCCAGAGTCAGCATTTAAATGTCACCATTCTTTAGGAGAATGTCCAGGACTGTATTTCACATCTCCCTTACCTACAGGTCTGGAGGGCAAAGGAGCAGGGGCTGGTGAGAAGGGCTGGAGGCAGAAAAGCTGTTACCCTCCAAGCATGGTATTCTGGGCACTTTATCCGTACTAAACTAGTAAATCTTCGTATACATTTTGAGCCATTTTAGAAATGAGGAGACTTCCCAGAGAGGTCACGTGGGCTGCAAGTGGAAAGACTAAGGTTTGAGGATGTGCCGGACTGGGTGCTTCTGCGTCCTCAGGCACGAGGCCCGCGTGGAAGCGCCGAGGTGGGAGAGCCGGCCGCCCGCCCCCCGCCCCGTGCCGCCCCCAGCCCTGCACTCACTCTCGATGCTGTTGTTGTTGAGGTACAGGTGCTCCAGCCTGCTGCTGATGGTGGGCACGCTGCTGATCCTGTTGTGCGACAGGTGGAGCACCAGCAGGTTGGAGATGTTGAACGAGTTCTTGGGGAGGCCCCGGTCCGAGAGCTGGTTGTAGTTGAGGCGGATGAAGGCCAGGTTGGGGAAGCCCTTGAAGTACCCGCTGGGGATGGCCTCGATTCTGTTGCTGTCCAGGTAGAGCTGGTGGATGGCGGCGGGCACCTTGGGGGGCATCTTCCTCAAGGTGTTGTGGGCCAGATTGAGCTGCATGAGGTTCTTGAGGCCCTGAAAGGTGTCGGGCTTGAAGACGCCGTCGCTCAGCTTGTTGTGCTGCAAGTCCAGCAGCAGCAGGTTCTCCAGCTTGCTGAAGACCCCGGGCGGGATCCTGGAGATCTGGTTCTGGCTCAGCCTCAGCTGCTCCAAGTTCCGGGGCAGTGCCGCGGGCACCTCTTCGAGCTGGTTCTTCTCCATGTAGAGGAACACCAGGCTGGGGAGTTTCTCCAGCACCCTCTGGTCCAGCTTTCGAATCCGGTTGTTGTCCAGGTTGATCCACCTCAGGCCCGTGGCGTTCTTGAAGGACTCCACTGGGAGCTCAGTGATGAAGTTGTTCTGGAGATAGAGGTAATGGATGCGGGATGGGATGACAGGGACCTTTCGGAGGTTGCGACTGTCACAGTAGAGAGCGGATGGGAAGTCAGGGGGGCAGTAGCACTCCCGGGGACAGTCAGGAAAGACGGATGGGGGGCCTGGGGGGAGCGGGGGAGGCAGGTCTGTAGGCTCCGTTGGCTCATCGGGCTGCGGAAAGCTGGGTGTAGGCCTGAGTCTGGGTCTGGGCCGGGGCCTCGGTCTGGGTCTTGGTCGTCTTGTTGGCTGGCCTTGGGCCGCTGAGGCCAAGATGAGAAGTGTGATGAGCCAGCAGAGGGATGACCTCATGATCCAGGCGACGCACCTGTGGGGAGGAACGCGGAAGGTCATCGACCTGCTGGGCCTCGGTAAAAAGAGCACGTGTCTTTGCAGCTGGAACCGGCCGGGATGGCTCGGGCAGCTGCGGGGGGGACCTGTGGAAGCATCTCCTTGCTGGCCTGTATCCAGCAGGTGAAAAAGCAGCAGGGGTTTGAGTGTCTGGCTCCCTGTTGCAGAGGCCCAGCTGCTGATGTGCTAGGGTGTCAGCCGTCTTGGCAGAATGCACTCTGAGCTATGAATCAGGAGCCCCAGGGTTTCCTGGAGAACACCCTTAACCACTCTAGTCCTCAGCATGAGAAAATCATCTCTCCCCTTATAGGAGGGATGTGAGGATATGTGAGCCGTAGAGTCCTGGGGTATTACATCTGGAAGGGTCCTTACTGGTTCCATAGCTCAGTGGTTTTCAAACTGTGCCCCATTTCTGTGGAGTCCACCTGAGGGAGGGAGACTAAGAGGATGGCCTTGGGGGACCCCCCAACTCACCCCTGTGCCAACCTGAGGAGCTCTGTGGTTTTAAAATCTGCTACACATATTAAGGGTTAGCTGAAGCATTCATTTGAAAAAAAAAAAAATGTAGCATTGCTAAAACTGTTTTGAAATTCACAAAGTCCAGACTCAACTATTTATAAAAATTGAGTACTGGAGGGGAGCAGTAGCTTGTCAAGGCCAGGAAGCTATATAACAGCAGACCCAGGACAAAGCCCTATATCTCCGTGGGCTCAGCAAGCTCTTGGGAAGGAAGTGCTGTGGTCCCCTTGCGTCTGCCCCTGCTCACCCCTCCTCCCCAGGGCTGAGCTTAGAGAATGCTGGTCTTTGCCAGCTGGACACACACCAAGAATTTCTCCCCAGATGTGGAGGCTCCTGGGGAAATAAACAAGGAAACAACTGAAAGCTGTGGGGGAATACAACAAACTAGTGAGTGTAACAAAAAAAAAGAAGATTCATAGGTATAGAGAACAAATCAGTTGTTACTAGTGGAGAGGGGCAATATAGGGAGGGATAGGGGATTAAGAGGTATAGACTATTATGTATAAAATAAGCTAGGATATATTGTACCACGCAGGAAATATAGCCAATATTTTATAATAACTATAAATGGAGTGTAACCTTTAAATATTGTACACCACTGTATTGTACACCTGTAACTTAGATAATATTGTACATCAACTATATTTCAATTTTTAAAAAAGCTGCAGGGAAACCACTTTCATTTCTTCTGATCTGGTATTGCTGCTTCCCATATGCATTGGAGTTGATGGTATCGGGGTGGGATGTAAAGAACTTCCCACCCGCCTCAGAGACATAGTGGAATAGGTTGCTGAAGGATGCTCTGGGGTTGCCCTTCCCATTGGTTCTGATGATGCTTCAGATAGGGCCATGTGGTTTGAGTCAAATAAAGCTGAGGAAACTGTGATAGACCCAAGGCTGCAGACAAAAACTGGCGTCTCTCTCAGACTTCCCGCCCTAGCTTGTCGGGTTGCCTGTCCTTTCCCCTCCCCAGGTCCCTGTGGCAGCCCCTCTGGTCTCCTCCGGGATTTCTGTTTCCACGTTGCTTCCAATGGCCCTCTTTGCTGCTTCTTCACAACTTGCGGTGGCCTGCCCCTCCCCTTCCTAGGGCCCGGGACACTTTGGAGATGCAGGTTTCTCGGGGCTCCTTGAGAGAGAGGGGGCTGGATCTCAGCTGCATCTGGACCCTGTGATCACTGCCCCTGCTCCAGGCTTTCCCCCTCTTTCTTTGGAGCCCACATCGGCTCAGCTCTTCCCTTGTGTGACCCAGTACTGGCTTCCTGCTAGCTTTCAAAGCTAGCTCAGTAGAAGCCCCTCACCAGATGTTTAGCCTGAGTCTGTTCCTTGGAAGGAGCCGAGTGTGACAAGAAACAGGGACGAGGGCAGGGCTTACCCTGGAGGGGCGAGGGAGTCCACCTAGGCCTGTTACACCCCTGCCCTGGACACCCAGCCCACACACGCCGCACAGACACTCCTCTCCCTGTGCCAGACGTGTGAGCAGGGGCACGCGCCCCTCCTCGGTGTGCGTGTGTGGGCCCTCACGGGGGAAAGCGTGGAAAGGAAGGAGGGAAGGGGGAGGAGGCCGCCCTGCAGCTTCTCTCCTTCTCCTCCTCCTTCTAAGGTGGCCTCTTGCCGGGCAGACCTCTTCAAGGGGGCCCAGGGGCCATTTCCCCTGGCCTCCTATCACAAAGGATGCTGCACTTAGATTCTTGGCTTTATCTCCAGTTGCCCATGTAACAATCTTGGGGACACACCACAAAGACTGAGGTGAAAAACTAATTGTAAAACTAAACTAATTTAAAACTAAAAACTAATTGTAAAACTAAACTTGAGTCTTGTTGCCAGACCCCACACCACTTGTAATTGGTGAACTATCAATGAAAATGTTAGAAGTTGTGTAATTTTCTTGAAAATAGCACAACAGTATTGCACAGATATTTTAAATGGGGTTAAAGCATTACATTAGTGTGCTAAAACCAAACATTTTTAAAAGCCTCAGTTTTTGTGACCTTGAATATTTTTTGCTTTGGCACTTTTTACTTCTTGACCAGCTGGGAGCCTGACAATAAGCAAGAGGTCTCTTGTGGAGTGAGAAGCCCCAGCAAGGCTTCCCAGCCAGGCGGAGCCCTGTCCCCTTCGCTGCCTTGGTCAGCAGGAGCATTTACCAGGCCCTGGGCCCTGAGTGGAGCAAGTCATGTCCGTGCGGAGCTGCCGCTGTGACGCAGGCAGCTGGCCCTGGCGCGGGGTGCTTCCTGGTGACTCGGGGCCCGGGCTGCACTTGGCTCAGGCGTGTCAGAGCCGCCGGTCAGTCACAGCTCCACCCGACGGGCGTGCCTCCCACCCCTGCCATCCCCGTGAACAGAGGCTGTGCTTGTCGCCATCTCCTGTGCCAGACCCTTTGGGAACTTCCCTTATCTCCCCACCCACCCTCTGATCTGTCTATGCTCCAGACCTCTGGGGGCTGGCCAAGCTCCTTTCAGAACTGAGAGAAGGTTCTGGAGGAGAAGCTCCTGGGCCTGTTCCTTGGAGAAACGAGGTCTGTTGAATTCCCCTGCTCTTAGCCCTGGGGCTGAACCATTCTGAGTGTGTGTGCACACGCTCCTTCCTTGAGGAAGCAGTGCTCATCTCTAAGGCTTTTCTCATGCGACAGTGCTCCTTCCTGATGGAGTCTGGGCTGGCCCCACAGTCTAAGTCTCCAAACCAGAATCTGGGACAGACAGAAGTCCCTGGACTCCAAAGGGAGCTATAGTCTCTCGCACAAAGCCCGAAGTCACACCTTCCTGTCTTCCAGAACCTTCTGTCCAGTCATAAGTTCCCTTAGGCTGGATTGTAAGTGTATGTGATTTTAAAATTTCTTATGCTTTCACAAGCACACCTCCCCACTTTCTGCTGGGCCGAGCTCACTGCTTGATCAATGAATGCATGTGGACCACTTATAACCACTGACCTCCTGTAACACCATTCACCAACACCTGTTCTCAAAAAGCTGCTCATTTGTGAGCGGAAAGCAATTGCTTTGACCAACCCAAAATTCACTCTCCCATTTGAGAAGATTTCCTAAGAGAGTTTTAAATTCAAATTTCAGTCTCAAGTATTAGAGACTTAAGCTTGAATCCTGGCTCTGACCCACCTCCTCAGGCCCAGGGCCCTCAACTGTGTGAGGATCAAATGGGATCATCCACATGAAGGCATGTCATAGAGCATAAAATCTCTGCAAATGGCAGGGGTTTCATTTATTCATGTATTTGTTTGCAAAAGAATGTATCCTCTCAAGAGACTCTGATTTTTAAAGTGAGATAGCCCTGTCCCTGTTTAGCTCATAAATTCATTCATTTAAGGTTCAGACTCCCAGGACCCTTGCATTGTTTAGCATCAGGGCAGGGTTGGGTTGAGGCCCACATGGGTTTACCAAATCCTAGGTAATAGGCTTTGTATGGAGAGAGCCTGGGATTGGGGTTGAGCTGAGAGTGAGGTTGGGTGTGTCTCCTTGGGTTAAAGAAAGATGACTCCACACTACTTCATGTGTTCTTGTCAGATTTCATATCTAACTTATTACCCCTGAGCCTCCGTGGCTTAACCCAGGTAGTGACCCTACCATTGGAACGGGGCTGCCCCTGCCAGAGCCGTGCCCATGGACGTTGGGAGGACCCTCTTTTTTGGTTTCCTTCCTTCTGTCCAAAACTCAGACTTCTGAAAGCCATTCTGTTCTCTGTGTCTTCCTGAAGCCCACCAGGGAGTTGGAAGCCAGGAGAATCAGGTACTCGGCACAGCTGCCCACAGAGGAGTGAGGCAGGCCCACCTCAGCTGCCTGAGACTCTTCAAGGCCTCCAAGTAGGCGCTGTGGGGTCTGAGGAAAGGGCTAGCATGGAGGCACGGTGAATTCAGCAAGTCACTGACTCACTGTCCCTTTCTTGGGGAGTGATATCAGAATAGGAGTAAGGCTGACTGGGGCAAAGGTGAAGAGAGCATCATGGTGCAAACTAGACAGAGGGTGTGGGGTCCCCGCCCAGCCACCACTGCCTACAGTGACATGACCCTGTTTTCAGCCTCACTTCCCTTACCTGTAAAGCACAGATAAAGAAATCTTCCCTGCCCCTCTGTTCCTCATCGGGTTAATTTCAGAAGTAAACGTGATAAGCGACTTTAAAATGTGCTGCAGATCAAAAAGAGCTAAAAATAAATCTAACACTCTAACGGAGAAACCATCTGTCTCCCCAGTGTCTACCACAAGGCAACGTGTAAACACAGTGTTTTTTGGCCTCAGGCCACTAGTCCAGAAGAACAAGTTTTCCATTCTAAAGGCAAGGGGAAGAATTTAGGGTGGGATGGCTCTGTCCTCTCACGGCCTGGCTCCTCACTGTGTCCTTCTCTCTGCCTCAATTCCCTGGCTTCACCATGTGAAGAAAGCCTACAAGAATCTGTCTGATGTGTTGAGTGCTTCAGCTGTTTAGCTGGGTATTCTTGGGAAATCTCTTACCTCTACTAAGCTTCAGTTTCCTCATCTGTAAAATGGGTGTACTAACATATTTTTATCAGATTATTTTGAAGGTTAAGTGAGTAAATGTGCAAAAAGCAAGTGCTCGGTGAATGTTAAGCTATTATGGACATTATTTCAAAGTAATGGGGTCTCTGTCCCTTCAGCTTGGCCAGAGAACAGCCGTTCCCTCCACTGAATGCTGGTCCTTGCAGATGGTTACTTGGATTTCCACCAGCTCTCCTACCCAGAGCAAGTTCCTCCCATTCAGGCCTATGAGACCACACTTAGGTCTCGGAATCAAATAATTAGGGAAGCCATAGATGCCCCCAGCCACTTGGGGAATGTTCACTCTGTCCCTCCCCCTCACTAACACCCGCTCCCATCCCTGAGCCTTTCTGCAGCAGCTGCTGACCAGGGACACTGCAGGCTGCTGTCCTCAGCTGGCTGTGGAGTCCCGCTGTGACTCATGACTTCCCCTCCCAACCTTGGGTACCTATCCCTTCCAGCTTCCCCCAGAGGCCCAAGAGGTGGGGTTGCCCCCAGGGAGGTGAAGAGGGAGTGCAGACCTTATGGTTCCGCGGTCCTCTGTGCGGTCCCGCCAGAGCAGGCAGTTATTGGGCAGGAGGGGGGAGTCTAAAAGGGGTGGGGAGGAGCCCTGCACAGTGCCCCTGGGGGCCCAGGCAGGCAGATTAGCAGGTAGGAGGAAGCCTAAGCTCTTTGGAGCTACCTTGGGGGAAATTGCTTTCTGGAATGTTCCCTCATTACACAGCTCCCAGTGCTTACAAGAAGAGAAGCGGAGAGCTCACAGGAGGTCTTCCCTGTTCCCTCAGGTGCTTGCTTCTACTCTGCAGAAGAGGGTGGCCCTCTTGAAACACTCTGAAGCTGCTCCATCAGACAGTCCTTGTCCGGGAAGCCACACAGCCCGTCTGCCCAGCTAACACTGCCAGAGTCCTGGGCTCCTCAGTCCCACACACGTCTCCCTCAGGCCTCTGGTTCAGATTCTCAAACCCTAGCTGCCTCTCATGTCCTGAAACAATAGCAGATTCTTGGGTCTTGATCCCGTGGGTCTAAAGCAAAGGGTCCAGATGTCTGTATTTCTAGTGAGCACCTCTCACCCTCCCCTGCCACCCAGGTGATTTCGAAGACCAACCATACTTGGAGACTCTCTCTTAGACCATGACCTTCTTGCCTTGGGATAGCACTCTGCATAATTGAAGAGGAATGAGCTGGGGAAATGGAGAGGGTCCACCCTATTTAAAAAATTCAGTTTCCCACTTCAGTTTTCCCCTCCCTTGACTGATTAAGGAACTACTTCTTTTTTCCTCTCCCATAGGGAGCCCTTGCCAAAGTGGGATTATGTTGAAGTGGCTTTAAAGAGAATTCTTTTCTGGCTGCCTGCCGAAAACAGAAATGAATACCCCCAGTGCTGGGAGTTAGTACCTCTAAGGCTTCGGAGTAGGGTTGCTTTCTTCTCTCTCTTTCCAAAAGAAAAGTGGTTTGGACTAGCGAGGCAGAGAAAGTCAGAGCTTGTGGGAATACACTGTGCAGGTTGGAAAGCTGCTTTTTCTCTCTCCCACCCAATTAAGTTCTAAAGAACGAAGAAATCTTTCCAGCCCCTGCTGTTGTTCATCCTGTTCCTGCTCTGCATGCACTCAGGACACATGATTTCTTTGGCTCTGCCACCTCGGGGGGAAGACGCACTTTCTCTCTTCTCTAACTTAGGTGCGGTGTGTGTGCGCGTGCCTGTGTGTGTTCCGGCCAGGGTCTTGTCACTGTGTGCTCTATCTCTGCATACCAAATGCCGTCAGAATGGGGGTGAATGGACAGGATGCCTTCACACTGTGTGTGCATGTGCGTGTGTGTGAAGTGAAAGTGCAGCATCTGTGTGGCACGTGTGTGTGCCTGTGACAGCGTGTGACAAAACATCAAAGGAGCAGCAAAATGGGTTCTAGAGCGGAGTTTCTATGGGAACCTGATGTTGAGAAATACTGCGTGCCTCGTAACTCTGTGCTACAGTACACATCTGTACCAAGAAAGTTTAACTTTTGCAACAAGCCAATACATGGGTGCAGAATGATGAAGAGAAGGGAGAGGCTGGAGACGAAATGAGGAAGACTGATTTGAGCTCCTTTGAAAGGAGACAGGAAGGAGGGATGGAAGGAAGGAGGGGTGGAAGGAAGGAGAGCACAGAGCCTAGAGCAGTAACCTGGCGTGAATGGGGCGGGAAGGAGCTGGCTGGAGACCGGAGCCTTCCTCCTCCAGACGGCTTAGGCTTACCTGAACCACCTGCCTCTCCTCTCAGCTCTGGTTTGTCTCCGGCGAGGCGAGACTGCCTCTGCTCCCCCCACCCGCAGTGGAGCTGTAGCAGCAGAGAGCCAGCCAGAGGTTCTGGTCTCCCAGTGGTGTGTGCGTGCTTGTGTTTGCCTGACTCTTCCTCCACGAGATCCTATTGGGGTAGGGAGGTTAGGTTAGGGGAGGGCCAGGCCGATTGTAAGTAGGGAGGGGAGGAGGAAGGGAGGGAGGAAGGGAGGAAGGGAGGAAGGGAGGGAGGAGGGAAGAAGGGAGGAGGGAAGAGAGGGAGGGAGCTTGGGAGAGGAGGAATGACAACAATAAAGTCTTTATTTGGCAGCCAAAATCCCAAAGACTCCATCCACACACCATGCCCACTAACGGACCCGTTTTTAATAACATTTCCTTCTGCTGCTGCTGCTTCTGGGAGGAGGGTTGTTTGACCCATGTTTGGAAAACAGGCCAAATTAACAGAAGAAAAGGAATGAAAGCAACCTCTGTGCAGGCGAGAACTGGATGGCTGGATCCAGCACCAGTCTTGCATTCCTCCTCCTGACAACTACCTTGCTTCTGATGCCCCTCACTCCTCTGCTCTTGAATTCCCAAATGTAGGGGGTGGGGGTGTGTTTTCTAAACAGGGACGGTCCTTCCCTAGGTCACCTTCTCTAGGATGTTGCTAGGGGGATGGAGTCCTGCTCTGGGTGAGCTGGCATGGAAGATAGCCGTGGTCTGGCTGCCAGGTTCTCTGAGAACCGGAGAGGGAAAAGTCAGGCCTGGGACTGCACTGCCAAGTAAGGCAGAATAAAGATTTTATGTGAGACCTAAAGTCACTGTCCGTGCAGACAACGTCAGTGTCTTCTTTCAGCTTCTCCATGTATATCACACTTAGGAGAGGTTTGGGTGCTATATGGTCATCAAACATGGTAAATGGGGAAACCCAAATTTCCCCTGTCCATGTCTTCCCAGGAGACACATTCAGGTAAGACCTTCACCTCTAAGAATTTTTCTCAATTAAAAAACTGTAGCACACCTGCAGTTAAGTGTTAAGTAGCAACCCATCAAAACTTCCTGCCACAGTTGACGACTGAGAAAACTTGCTTATGTTTACATTTTCTATCATCAGGTCCATGGAGAACAGCTTCATTGGAAGCATTGAGAGGGAGGGAGAGCATTTTGTGATTCACTGACTTCATACAGCTAGACCCTTAGCCTTTTCCAGAAAGAGGTAGCTCCTCCAGAAAGGGGCTTCCCTGATGGCTCAGATGATAAAGAATCTGCCTGCAATGTGCGGGACCCAAGTTTGATCCCTGGGTCAGGAAGACCCCCTGGAGAAGGGAATGGCTGGCTACCCACTCCAGTATTCTTGCCTGGAGAATTCCATGGACACTTGTACTTTTCCTCCAGAAAGAGCTTCCCTTTCTTGAATCTTGGGGACAACAATTGGTGTAGCTTGACCCCGAGGGAGGTATTTATCTCTTCCTGGTGTATCAAGGACAATATGAAGCTACCGCTGGGGAGAATGGTGGGAAGTCAAGACACCGGGGTTGCTGCTGCTGCCGCCTGCTCCTAGGAAGTGCAGTCAAGGGGGCAGAATGTGGGGGCAGGAAAGTGCAGGAAGGGCAATGTGGGAGGGAGGGGGCTCCCCGATGTGGTAGATCACAGACACATTTCCAGAGTCAGGACCTGCTCACACTTCCCACCCAGGCTGAAATCTCATCTCCGGGGCTCAATGCTTATTTGATCTGCTCAGCGACTGCTGCTTGATTATAAGCAATGAGTGCTTAAAGCAAGGGAAGAAAGGGTGTGATTGTGTACGATCCTCTCCACAGGGAGGTGGCTCAGGCTCCCACCTCTCCACAGCCCTGCCTGGAGACTCTGCTGGGAAGTTGCCGTGTGGCCTGGGGCAGTTTTGGCTCAGACTGGCTCCTGGTGGTCAGGCCCACTAGGGCTGGATCTGGGGCAGACCCTCACCTCTCACCAACTGAGGCTCCCAGCCTAGGGTGGCTGGGGGTCTGGGCAAATGCATGACAGGGAAGAGCTGTGGGAGACCTGTGGTTGCTTATCCCACCGCCCAGCCTGGGGGGTCTGGGTCACCTGGGGTGAGTGGCTCCTGGTGGGTAGAGGCAGCATCTTGCTCGTCATGGTATAAGCCGCAGCACCCACCCGGGGCTTGGCACACCCTCGGTGCTCAGTAGAAGTCTGTTTCATCACATTTAAAAGGGTTGAACAAGGAAATTCTCTGTCACTCTCTTTTAAAAAAATGCTTGAAAAGCTAATACTGTCTCTTGATTCAGATTCCAAACAGTACAAGAGATTGCAGCAGAGAAAAGTCTTCTCCCCTCTGTCTCTCCATCATCCAGTTTTCTTCAGGACACAATCGGCATACCAGCTTCTTGTGTCTTGCCAGGTTTATTTAATGCACATGTAAGCAATAAGTACAAGCAACTATGCATTTTTATTTTTGCTCTGTAGGATAGCTCGCGGATCACTCATGTTGGTACCTAAGGCTCTCCCTCACTCTCTGCCCCATAGTTATCTGAGCGGCCCCTCCTGATGGACATTTGGGCTTGTTGCCCCCTCCTGACCCATTTTTAAGGTAATGGACTTGGAGTCTCACACACTTGGGTCCAGCTGTGGCTGCCTCCTTTCCATGCTGGCTAAGTGGCCTGAGGCTACTCATCTGCCCTTTCTGAGCCTCAGTTTTCTCATCTGCACGTGGCAGGTGTCGTTTGCCGTCTATTGATCGGATAGTTCAATTATTCTATAACTTAAACTTTCTTTTAAAAGTTAACTTCCTTTCTGAATCTGAGTACTCCTATCACTGGTACAGTGGAAAACTCCATCTCAGTTCTTGGTTGTCCCTCCCCCGGGGCTGTTCAGTCAGTAGGCAGTTAGCGTTTCCCCTCCAGTTCTGCAGGACACTCCCTTTGTCCTGGAAGGCCCCTCTAGCCTAGCAGACCTCTGACACTTTCTAAGGCTGTGTGCCCAGAACAGAAACCTTCCACAGGGCGGTCATTTCCTTTCTGGAGACACGCTGGCTCCTGGCTCGTTGCCAGGGGCTCAGGCCCTGCAGGCCCCGCAGGCCCCGCAGACCCCACATTCTCCCCTGGCTTGGCGCCAACCAGGGCTCATTTCTTCTCAGAGAAGAAGCTTCCTAGTCCTCCTTATTTCTGGCCATGACCCTGTATGTATGTTCAGAAACTCCCCAGGGCTCTGGTTTGTAGAAAACGAAGCCAAGGAACTCATAGGCTCTTTCCCTTCCCTGCCTCCCCTAGCACAGACCTGCCCTCACCTGTCAACCAAAGGGAGGGGAAAGACTGGGAGGGGAGGAGTGAGCCGTGTCTGCAGCCACACGGGGAGCACAGCGGTGCTAGAGGAGCCTGACGCTCCTTTCCGCTCACCGTCCGTGATCCTGTCTGGAGGATGTGTGGGCCAGCTAAGCAGTCTTGCTACATCATCAGCTGGTGTGAGCAGACAGTACCAGCCGGGGGGCTGCTCAATCAGCATCACCTCCAGAGTTCTTCAGGTCCTCAAGAAGCCAGGTTCAGGAGAGTGGTAATTGCATTCTGCCTTCCAAGGAGGGGTTCTCGAAGGCTCTGGGATGCCAACCCTCCAACTGCATCATCCTGGAATTCCAGTCTCAGTTCAGTTCAGTTTAGTTTCTCAGTCATGTCTGACTCTTTGCAACCCCATGGACTGCAGCACGCCAGGCCTCCCTGTCCATCACCAGCTCCCGGAGTTTACTCAAACTCATGTCCATTGAGTCAGTGATGCCATCCAGCCATCTCATCCTCTGTTGTCCCCTTCTCCTTCCGCCTTCAATCCCTCCCAGCATCAGGGTCTCTTCCAATGAGTCAGCTCTTTGCATCAGGTGGCCAAAGTATTGGAGCTTCAGCTTCAGCATCAGTCCTTCCAATGAACACCCAGGACTGATCTCCTTTAGGATGGACTGGTTGGATCTCCTTGCAGTCCAAGGGACTCTCAAGAGCCTTCTCCAATACCACAGTTCAAAAGCATCAATTCTTTGCAGCTTAGCTTTCTTTATAGTCCAACCCTCACATTCACACATGACTACTGGAAAAACCATAGCCTCGACTAGACGGACCTTTTTTGGCAAAGTAATGTCTCTGCTTTTTAATAGGCTGTCGAGGTTGGTCATAGCTTTCCTTCCAAGGAGTAAACGTTTTTTAGTTTCATGGCTGCAGTCACCATCTGCAGTGATTTTGGAGCCCCAAAATATAAAGTCTGCCACTGTTTCCACTGTTTCCCCATCTATTTCCCATGAAATGATGGGACCGGATGCCATGATCTTAGTTTTCTGAATGTTGAGCTTTAAGCCAACTGGTTCACTCTCCTCTTTCACTTTTATCAAAAGGCTCTTTAGTTCTTCCTTACTTTCTGCCATAAAGGTGGTGACATCTGCACATCTGAGGTTATTGATATTTCTCCTGGCAATCTTGATTCCAGCTTGTGCTTCCTCCAGCCCAGCATTTCTCATGATGTACTCTGCATATAAGTTAAATAAGCAAAGTGACAACATACAGCCTTGACGTACTCCTTTTCCTATTTGGAACCAGTCTGTTGTTCCATGTCCAGTTCTAACTGTTGCTTCCTGACCTGCATACAGGTTTCTCAAGAGGCAGGTCAGGTGGTCTGGTATTCCAGCCTAACTTAATATTTATGTAAAATTGCATTTTGCAAGTCACAACACCTGGATCTAACATCTTGCTTTCAGGTATGATTCTGATAAGGCACCAATGGCATCCTGCTCCATGCAATAGTATATTGGTATATTGGGTAATAACATTGCCTTACATAGGCATAGTCACACTGCAGCCATGTGATTATGACATGTGGACATATGTGGTTAATTTTGTGCCATGTTGCAAAGTTCAAAAGGACAGGAGCAACTCAGGCCAACCTGGTACTACCGCACATGACCTTGGGCATCCTTACATCCACATGTGATCCTTGGGCGTCCTTACATCCACATGTGATCCTTGGGCGTCCTTACATCCACATGTGATCCTTGGGCGTCCTTACATCCACATGTGATCCTTGGGCGTCCTTACATCCACATGTGATCCTTGGGCGTCCTTACATCCACATCCACACATCTTCTTTAACCTGAATAACAGTAGTAGTAATAGCTAAAGCTCACTGAGGTGATTATATGTCAGCCTTCTTCCCAGTCTTCGACTTGAACAACTCTTCAGTCCTCATACAACTCCATGATGTGGTACTGCTGAAATAACCATCTAACAGGTGGGTAACAGAGGCATAGGTAGTTCATGTGCCCAAGGTCACACGGCTATAATGGCAGTGGTAAGATTGGAATAAACTGTGGAAAATTCTGAAAGAGATGGGAATACCAGACCACATGACCCACCTCTTGAGAAACCTATATGCAGGTCAGGAAGCAACAGTTAGAACTGGACATGGAACAACAGACTGGTTCCAAATAGGAAAAGGAGTATGTCAAGGCTATATATTGTCACCCTGCTTATTTAACTTCTATGCAGAGTACATCATGAGAAACGCTGGGCTGGAGGAAGGAAAAGCTGGAATCAAGGTTGCCAGGAGAAATATCAATAACCTCAGATATGCAGATGACACAACCCTTATGGCAGAAAGTGAAGAGGAACTAAAAAGCCTCTTGAGGAAAGTGAAAGAGGAGAGTGAACCAGTTGGCTTAAAGCTCAACATTCAGAAAACTAAGATCATGGCATCTGGTCCCATCACTTCATGGGAAATAGATGGGGAAACAGTGGAATCAGTGTCAGACTTTTTTTGGCGGGGCTCCAAAATCACTGCAGATGGTGATTGCAGTCATGAAATTAAAAAATGCTTACTCCTTGGAGGGAAAGTTATGACCAACCTCAACAGCATATTAAAAAGCAGAGACCTTACTTTGCCAACAAAGGTTCGTCTAGTCAAGGCTATGGTTTTTCCAGTGGTCATGTATGGATGTGAGAGCTGGACTGTGAAGAAAGCTGAGCACCGAAGAATTGATGCTTTTGAACTGTGGTGTTGGAGAAGATTCTTGAGAGTTCCTTGGACTGCAAGGAGATCCAACCAGTCCATCCTAAAGGAGAACAGTCCTGGGTGTTCATTGGAAGGACTGATGCTGAAGCTGAAGCTCCAATACTTTGGCCACCTGATGCAAAGAGCTGACTCATTGGAAGAGACCCTGATGCTGGGAGGGATTGGGGGTAGGAGGAGAAGGGGATGACAGAGGATGAGATGGCTGGATGGCATCACCAACTCGATGGACATGAGTATGAGTAAACTCTGGGAGCTGGTGATGGACAGGGAGGCCTGGCGTGCCGCGGTTCATGGGGTCACAAAGAGTCAGACACGACTGAGCGACTGAACTGAACTGAACTGAACTGAACTGAAGATTGGAATCCGGTTTGTTCTGCTTACAGTGTCCTTGTTCATGTTTATCTATGCTGTTGTGATGAACAAAATGAAAATTCTTTAAAATGATCTCTAAATCCATGTAGCTGGTGTTCTTAGGTAATTTCCATAAATGCAAGTTTAACTATCATCACTTTTTTTTTTGATGCTGAAAAGAAATGTTCAGACTTGAAACTGTTGAGAACCACGGATTTAGGCCCTGACTTCTCATTCCTAAAATACAGACTAACTCTCAGCTCCTCTCTTTCTCACCCTTCATTGTGAGATTGTAAGGACTCCTCAAGTTCTGTCAGTTCCATTTCCTTAATGGCTTTTGTAGCTTCCCCCCTCATCTGCCACGGCCCTGCACCACCACCAGAACTTCTGATTGAGTCTTCTGGCCTCGCCCCTCCAGCTGGATCTTCCTAAGGCACAGATCTGACCAGGTCACCTTTTGGTGGCTAACCCCAAAACTCTGGTCTTAGCCCATGGTACAGGTCAGATTCTCCAGAGAGTTCTTAAAAATGTCTGAGGCGCCCCCCTTCGACATGCTGATTTAAGTAGATCTGTATTTTTAAAGGCTGCTGCCACCAGAGATTTGGACCCACGCCCTTGGCGGAGCTCTGACTCCTTACCTCTCCAGCCCCATTTCTCAAGCTCTCGACCCCAGTCACGTGCTTGTCTCACAGCACCCAGAGATCCACAGGCAGACCTCGTCTCCACACCTCCGCTCTCTGCCCCCTGGAGCCGCAGCTGCTGCTCCTCTAGGACGCTCTCCTGACACCGCTTTCTCCTCCACCCTGTGGGAAGCCAGGAACACTCTGTCCTCATGTTCCAGCGACCCCCTGGTGTGTGCCCAGCCCAGAAAGTGTGCCACTTCCTTGCCCTCTGCCTGCTCTGCCAGCCCCCCAGAGGCCTGTGTCTGATCTGATCCCGACTTGCAGCCCTGAGGCCTGACACCCTCCTGACGCACAGTAGGTGTCAGTTCCCTGAACCCTGGCCTCAGTGATAATCTGGCAGCCAGCCAGAAGCACTAGAATCCTTTCTCCTCTTCTGTGTTTGCCAAGCCATGCAAAACACACCCAGTGTGTTTTTCAGCGGCCCTCTCACTTTCTAATCTATTTTCCATGATCCGTATTATTTTCCCAAACACAAACTTAATCATGTAATCCCTTTGCTTGACATTCTGTAGTGCCTCTCAGTTGTTTACAGAACAAAGTTCAAATGCCATAGCCTGAGGCTGAGGCCCTGCAGTTTGACCTGGCTTTGTCGCCATTGTGATTTCCTTCCATAATTCCTCAGAACTTGAGAGCCAGAGTCATGAGGTCATGTATTCCCGGGTTTTCACGTCTCTAAGCTCTTGCCCAGTCTATGTTCAAACGTCCTTCTTTCCTTATTCTCCATTTGGGGCACTCCTAATCACCCTGCAAGGCCCAAAGCAAAGGTCACCTCCTGTGTGATGTGCTCCCTGATTGCCACGGGCGGCGTGAGCTTGCTTGTGCTGGTTCACTACACTTACCGCACAGTGCAGTTACTGCTCCTTTCCCAGTCTACCTCTTTTGTGTGATTGGAGGGTCTCCAAGGTCGGAATTCAGCTCCTGACAAAGGACCTTGACAGAGGAGTAATAATGGCCAGAACAGCGAACCCTCACAAGAGCTCACTGTGTGCCTTGCATGCACTTCATAGTGCATGAGCTCATTTAATCCTCATAACAACCACAGGAGTAGGTACTACTGTTACTATCCTCATTTTACAGAGCGGCTTAAACAGTAAAGAATCTGCCTGCAATGTCGGAGACCCAGGTTCGATGCCTGGGTAAGGAAGATCCCCCTGGCCTCGCTCACGCCAAATCACAGGGCTCCGGGGCTGGGCCGTGTGGCTGCCCACCGAGCTCCCTCCTGATTCTGATGCCACCAGAGGGGAAAGACCCAGCCAGAGGCAAAGACAAGCCATTGTTCTCAGTTCCAGAGTTCTCCTTTCTCAGCCCAAAACGTTCAGAAGTGCTACCAGGTGCTGCCGTGGGATGTCGCAGCACTGGGAACGTGAGGCTCCTACTGCCTCAGGGGTTGGTGACACAGCCAGCAGACTGATGCAGAGGGAGCGAGCACCTTTGCAGCTGACTTGGGCCTCAGCTTGCTTCTCCAGAGCGGACCCAGCAAGCTGCCCCGGAGCCTGTGTCAGAGCTCCCCACCTGCGGGACGGCGGCCTGCCCTGGAGCCCTTCTGTGCTGCATTTCCCCTTCCTTCTGTCTGCATGTGCCTGCCTGCCCGTGGTTTGTTCTTGGATCTCATTTCTCTGTTCTTCACATGGCGTGGTTCTGATGGTCTAACCGGCAGGTTGGATTGTCCCCCAGACAGGGGGTGTCTCCCCATCAGATCGGCATCTCCCAGTAGCAGTGTGAGAAGGTTCTCCCAGTCGATGGTGTAGGAAAGACGAGCCTTGACTGGCTTCATCCTTGTTCTCCCAGTCTGTGCCCAGGGAGGGTAGCTGGAGACCGTTGGGCCTATTTGAAGTGTTCCATGGACTCTCAGTCTAAAACAAACGATACACACACAGACAGGACAACCGGGGTACCAATGCCCATCGCGACTGTCTGAACCCAGAGATTCACAGTAAAGGATAAATACTTTTTGTGGCTGTAGCTCTTGAAACAGCATTGTGGAAGAATTCAGAACTTTGTTATGAAGTGTCCTTGCCAAGAGACACTGTGTTTCCTTTGTAATGTTTACACAGGCCTTGGCGGTCATCAACAGGATTTAGCCAAGGGAGCTCTGGGCTGAGGGTTGCAAATTGGGAAGAAATTCACTGGGCACAAATGATACCCCTTTGATCTAGTCACCTCCTGGCAGTAAGCTGATCGGGCCACTCAGGCCGGGTCTTAGAAGACCACTGTGGACGCTCTTTCTTGGAGGCACGCTGAGGGTGGTACTAGGGGCTCTACGGCAAGACCCCAGAGACTCCACACCGTGGCTTCTTGATGGTCCTTCCCCTGTGTGGCCCTGGAAGCCGCCCCTCATGGCTCTTGGGACCTCAGGGCCTGCTGTCCTACCCCATAAGGCTGTCCTGAGGACAGAACCCGGCTTTCAGGCTGGAAACAGTGATGTTAGTGGTGGAGCATTCCATCTTGGCCCACCCCAGGTGTGGGGAATTTTTAGGCCTAGTTGAGCCAAGCCACAATATGAAGGCAAAAAGGCAAAACATGTTTTGGAAGGTGGTTGGCAGCCCCTACTGTCTGCTCCATGGGCCAGGGCTCGGTGAGAGGCTGTGGAGTTAGCAAAGTGGTGTGGGCAGCTGTGGGGAGGCAGCCTGGGGTCGTGGTGGCTCTGCCTTCACTGCGTACCCCCAGAAATGAGGACTCTCCCCCACATCGTACCTTCACCCCCTCAGTCTCCATTAGCCTAGCACGTTAAGTTTCAATGACCTGGTGAGGAAGTTCTTCCTTCAGTCTACCTGGCCTCTCTCAGGCTTGAATTCAACCTCCTTTTTTGTGTTCAGGCAGACAAGTCTCCACCCACCTGAGCTGGAACTTAGATTTGAAGAGAGCCTTGGGTTCTGGAGATAGATGCTGGGTAAACAGTGGTGTCATTAGAACTATTATGTCATGAACATGGCTTGTCTGTCTGCTGCTTCTGAATATAGTAGCTCTCTGGGCAGGCCGCCACCTCCCTGCTATTTGTTCTGGGGAGAAGAGGAAAGAGGGGAGAAGGCGGCGTGGGGAGGAGGGGGTGGAGGGGGAAGGCAGGGCTCCCAGGGGGCCAGCTAGCCCCACCCTTAGCCTGCAGTTGGATGTTCCCCCGAAAGAGACTATGTCGCCCATCAGACCGGCCTTTATGAGCCTGACTTACGATGGTCGCCTCCCGTGGAGGCGCAGGAGTGATACCGGTCATCTGGCCCGTGGAGCCGCACAGTGGTTTTGTTGTCGGGAGGCCCTTTCCCTCCCTCCCGTCTCCTTGGGCTCCCTCCCTTTCCCCCACCCAGCCTTCCCTCTGCTTTTCTTCTTCAGACGGCTCACTTTATTCTCCATCCTGCCTTGGCTTCTCCTTCTTTCCTCAAGCCTTAGGCCCCTCCTGTGGCTGAGTTCAGGGAGGGGATATGAAATTCATTAGCCTCCACATTGCTGCGGGATGAAGTCACCCTGGCCTCTCCCCTCCAGCAGCATTCTCCCCTTCACCAAGCCCTCCCAGAGCCTTGGCGCCCTGCAGCTGGCCAGGATTCTCCTGACCCTTCAGTGCGGGCCGGGCAGCCTTGACTCCACACTCCCTGTGACCCGGAGCTGGTCCCTCCCCTCCCCAGGCCCCTGCTGCCTGGGGGTGCAGGGGGCTCCGGCTGCTTTCTCTACAGCCTGGCTCTGGCAAGCTTCGCCCCCGCCCTCTGGCCCCCCTGCTGCCTTCTCTGCCCAGCACTGGGCCCTTTCTCCTGTGCCCCCACCCCAGCCCATCTCTGGTGTCCTTGCCGCCTCCCTGGCAGGGTTCCTGTGCCAGCCCTGTTGTCTTTCTCCATTTCCTGGTCTCTCTCTCCTCACTTTCGCCCCCTTGTCTGAAGCCTGCTGCTCTTGTGCATGCCTGCTAAGTCGCGCCTGACTCTTTGCAACCCTGTGGTCTGCAGCCTGCCTTACAAAGGTCTCAGAAATGCCCTCAGAGGGATTAAGCTACTCCAGCCTCGCCTTGAGATGAAAAGTTCTATGAAGGCTTACAGTGTATACCAGCACCAGCCCAGGCCTGGCATTCATCCCGCACATGCTTATTGAGCACCTACGATGTGGCTGGCACTGTGCTAGGCTCAGAGAACACAGTTGTGAAGAAAACAGACTTGGTCCCTGCCCTCCTGGAGGGCTCAGTCTAGTGAAAGACATAGAAAATAAACAACCTTAAAAAAAAATCACATTGTGTAACCCAAATATATATAATTTTTATTTGTCAATCATACCTCAATAGAGCTGGGAAAAAATGAACACACACATAGATAAATCTAAGTATATCAAAATTAGGGGTAGTGCTATGAAGGGGGGTAGGCCCTTGATACATATTTATGTCGTTGTTGTTATATTGTTCAGTCATGTCTAACTCTTTGTGACCCCATGGACTGCAGCACGCCAGGCTTTCCTTCCTTCTTTCACTATTTCCCAGAGTTTGCTCAAACTCAAGTCCATTGAGCCAATGATGCCATTCAACCAGCTTATCCTCTGTCATCCCCTTCTCCTCCTGCCCCTAATCTTTCCAAGCATCAGGGTCTTTTTCAATGAATCAGGTCTTCTCATCACTTTGCCAAAGTATTGGAGCTTCAGCTTCAGCATCACTCCTCCCTGTTAATATTCAGGGTTTTTCCTTTAGAATTGACTGGCTTGATCTTGCAGTCCAAGGGACTCTCAAGAGTCTTCTCTAACACCTCAATCAATTCTTCAGCACTCAGTCTTCTTTATGGTGCTTTCACATCTGTAGTACAGGACTACTGGAAAAAACATAGCTTTGACTAGACGGACCTTTGTCAGTAAAGTGATTTCTCTACTTTTTAATACACTGTCTAGGTTAGTCATAGCTTTTCTTCCAAGGAGCAAGTGTCTTTTAATTTCTTGGATGCAGTCATCCACAGTGATTTTGGAGACGAAGAAAATAAAGTCTGTCACTATTTCCATTTTTCCCCCATTTATTTGTCATAAAGTGATGGGGCTGGATGCCATGATCTTAGTTTTTTGAGTGTTAAGTTCTAAGCCAGCTTTCTCACTCTCCTCTTTCACTTTCATCATCTTCAGTTCCTCTTTGCTTTCTGCCATAAGGGTGGTGTCATCTGCATATCTGAGGTTATTGATATTTCTCCCGGCAATCTTGACTCTAACTTGTGCTTCATCCAGCCTGGCATTTCACATGATGTACTCTGTTAAATAAGAAGGGTGATGGTATACAGCCTTGATGTACTCCTTTCCCAATTTGGAACCAGTTCATTGTTACATATCAGGTTCTAACTGTTGCTTCTTGACCTGCATACAGACTTCTCAGGAGGCAGGTAAGGTGGTCTGATATTCCCATCTCTTGAAGAATTTTCCACAGTTTGTTGTGATCCACATAGTCAAAGGCTTCAGTATACTCAATGAAGCAGAAGTAGATGTTTTTATGGAACTTTCTTGCTTTTTCTATGATCCAACAAATGCTGGCAATTTGATCTCTGGTTCCTCTGCCTTTTCTAAACCCAGTTTGTATGTCTAGAAGTTCTTGGTTCACATACTGTTGAAACTTAGCTTGAAGGATTTTGAGCACCACCTTACTACCATGCGAAATGATTGCAATTGTGTAGTAGTTTGAGCATTCTTTGGCATTGCCCTTCTTTAGGATTGTAATGAAAACCAACTTTTCCAGTCCTGTGGCCACTGCTGAGTTTTCCAAATTTGCTGACATATTGAGTGCAGCACTTTAACAGCATCATCTTCTAGGATTTGAAATAGATAAACTGGAATTCTGTCATCTCCACTAGCTTTGTTCATAGTGATGCTTCCCAAGGTCCACCTGACTTCGTACTCCAAGATGTCTGACTCTATGTGAGTGATCGCACCATTGTGGTTATCTGGTCATTAAGACATTTTTTGTACAGTTTTTCTATGTATTCTTGCCACTTCTTAATATCTTCTGCTTCTGTTAGGTCCTCACTGTTTCTGTCCTTTTTTGTACCCATCTTTGCATGAAATGTTCCCTTGATACCTCTAACTTTCTTGAAGTGATCTCTAGTTTTCCCCATTCTATATTCTTTTATTCTTTGCATTGTTCACTTAAGAAAGCTTTCTTATCTCTCCTGCTATTCCTATTCCTTGGAACTTTGCATTCAAATGGGTATATCATATCTTTTCTCCCTTGCCTTTAGCTGACTCTTGGAGGGCACAGACGAAGGTTTGTGCACACAAGGACCCAGGAGAAAGAAGCAGTGACCCCACAAAGATTGAGCCAGACTTGCCTATGAGTGTTTGGGAGTCTCTGGCGGAGGCATGGGTTGATGGTGGCTGGCTGCGGGGTCAGGGTCACCGGCAGCAGCAGTCCTGAGAGACACAGTGTGCTGGAATAAGTACTTTTGGAGAGTGTCTCCATTGCCCTTACCACTTTGGCCTCAGCTAAAGTGCAGGGAGGAAAAACATCCTCACTTATCAGCAGAAAATTGGATTAAAGATCTACTGAGCATGTCCCTGCCCACCAGAGCAACACCTAGTTTTCCCCACAGCCAGTCCCTCCCATCAAGAAGCTTGCACAAACCTCTTATTCTCATCCATCAGAGAGCAGACAGAATGAAAACCACAATCACAGAAAACTATCCAAAATAATCACATACATCACAGATTTGTGTAACTTAATGAAACTACGAGCCATGCCATGTGGGGCCACCCAAGACAGATGGATCATGGTGGAGAGTTCTGACAAAAGGTGGTCCACGGGAGAAGGGAATGGCAAACCACTTCAGCATTCTTGATTTGAGAACCCCATGAACAGTGTGAATAGGCAAAAAAATATGACACTGAAAGGTGAACCCCACAAGTCAGTAGGTGTCCAATATGCTAATGGAGAAGAACGGAGAAATAGCTCCAGAAGGAATAGAAAGGTTGAGTCAAAGAGGAAGCAGTACTCGTTTGTGGATGTGTCTGGTGGTGAAAGCAAAGTCCGATGCTGTGAAGAACAATACTGCATAGGAACCTGGAATGTTAGGTCCATGAATCAAGGTAAATGAACATGGTCCAGCAGGAGATGACAAGAGTGAATGTAGACATTTTAGGAATCAGTGAACTAAAATGGACTGGAATGGGCAAATTTAATTCAGATGATGCTTATATCTACACTGTGGGCAAGAATCCATTAGAAGAAATGGAGTAACCCTCATAGTCAACAAAAGAGTCAGAAATGCAGTACTTGGGTTTAATCTCAAAAATGACAGAATGATCTCAATTTGTTTTCAAGGCAAACCTTTCAACAACCTGGTAATCCAAGTCTATACCCCAACCACTGATGTTGAAAAAGATGAAGCTGAACAGTTATATGAAGACCTACGAGACCTTCTAGAACTAACACCAAAAAAAGATGTCCTTTTCATCATAGGGGACTGGAATGCAAAAGTAGAAAGTCAAGAGAAACCTGGAGTAACAGGAAAGTTTGGCCTTGGAGTACAAAATGAAGCAGAGCAAAGGCTAGCAGAGTTTTGCCAAGAGAACACACTGGTCGTAGCAAACACCATTTTCCAACCACACAAGAGACGACTCTACACATGTGCATCACCCAATGGTCAATACTGAAATCAGATTGATTATATTATTTGTAGCCAAAGATGGAGAAGTTCTTTACAGTCAACAAAAACAAGACCAGGAGCTGACTATGGCTCAGATGATGAACCCATTATTGAAAACTTCAGCCTTAAACTGAAGAAAGTAGGGAAAACCATTAGGCCATTCAGATATGACCTAAACCAAATCCCTTATGATTATACAGTGGAAGTGACAAACAGATTCAAAGGATTAGATCTAATAGAGTACCTGAAGAACTATGGATGGTGGTTCATAACATTGTACAAGAATTGGTAACCAAAACCATCCCTAAGAAAAAGAAATTCAACAATGGAAAACTGTTGTCTGTGGAGGCCTTACAAATACATATTTATGTAATGTATAAATGATGCTTTAATTCCAATTATTTTTTCATTTTCTTGTTCCTAATTGCTTCTAAGAATAAAGGCTTGTCTGATTTATGTGTGTGTTTATGTGTGTATGTATGTATATTCAGTTGTGTCCAACTCCTTGTGACCCCAGGGACTGTAGCCTGCCAGGGTCCTCTGTCCACGGAATTTTCTAGGCAAGCATACTGGAGTGGGTTGGTATTCCTTTCTCCAGGGAATCTTTCTCACCACAGATCGAACCTGCGTCTCCTGCATCGGCAGGCGGATTCTTTACCACCTGTGCCACCGTGGTCTCAGTTCAGTTCAGTCACTCAGTCGTGTCTGACTCTTTGCGACCCCATGGGCCTCCCTCTCCATCACCAACTCCCGGAGCTTGCTCAAACTCATGTCTATCGATTCGATGATACCACCCAACCATATCACCCTCTGTCATCCCCTTCTCCTCCTGCCTTCAATCTTCCCCAGCATCAGGGTCGTTTCTAATGATCAGTTCTTTGCATCAGGTGGCCAAAGTATTGAAGTTTCAGCATAAGTCCTTCCAATGAATATTCAGGATGATTTCCTTAGGATTGACTGGTTGGATCTCCTTGCAGTCCAATGTGAGTCTTCTCAAGAGTCTTCTCCAACACCACAGTTCGAAAGCATCAATTCTTAGTTGCTCAGTCTTCCTTTTGGTGCAACTCTCACATCCATACATGACTACTGGAAAAACCAGAGCTTTGACTAGACAGACCTTTGTTGGCAAAATAGTATCTGCTTTTTAATATGCTGTCTAGGTTTGTCATGGCTTTTCTTACAAGGACCAAGTGTCTTTTAATTTCATGGCTGCAGTCACCATCTGCAGTGATTTTGGAGACCAAGAAAATAAAGTCTGTCACTGTTTCCATTGTTTTCCCATCTATTTGTCATGAAGTGATGGGACTGGATGCCATGATCTTAGTTTTCTCAAAGTTGAGTTTTAAGGCATCTTTTTCACTCTGTTCTTTCACGTTCATCAAGGGCTTTTTAGTTCCTCTTTACTTTCTGCTATAAGAGTGGTGTCATCTGCGTATCTGAGATTGTTGATACTTCCTCCGCAATCTTGATTCCAGTTTGTGCTTCATCCAGCCCAGCTTTTTACATGATATACTCTGCATGGAAGTTAAATTAGCAGAGTGACAGTATATAGCCTTGATGTAGTCCTTTCCCAGTTTGGGACCAGTCTGTTGTTTCATGTCTAGTTCCATGTCTAACTGTTGCTTCCTGACCTGCATACAGATTTCTCAGAAGGCAGGTAAGGTGGTCTGGTATTTCCACATCTTTAAGAATTTTCCACAGTTTTTTGTGATCCACAACAACAACTAAACAACTATTCCACCTAAAAAAATTTCTTGGACAAAAGAGCCTGGTAGGCTACAGTCCGCAGATCACCAAGAGTTGGACACGACTGAGCACACACACAGACACAGACACAGACACACCCTATCCTAAATTAATCTTGCTCCCCTTGTTTTAGTCTTTTCATCAACATCATCATCGTAATTTTCACACATTAAATGGCTACTCTGTGCCAGGCAATATGTTAAGAACCTTAATATATTGCCTCATTTTCATTTTTATCTCCATTTTCATTTTTATCCCCACTTTAAAAATAAAGAAACTGAGATTCAGGTTAACAACCTGTCAAAAGCCACACAGATAGCACCTATCGAAGATCTACACCTTATACTTCTTCATCGCCCCCTGGCAGGGGTACCCAAGATCCCACAGAAGGAGATGGGGAACAAAATTGGTGGGCGAAGCATATCTCTGCCTCCAGGTCCTTGCCTGATCCAGCAAGAGTGGAGTTGGCACCTTCCTGCCCCTTGGAGTGCTCCAGCCTTGATGCTCTCACGTTACTGTTAGGAATGGAAATTAGCTACCCCCTGCAAGAGCTTATTGTTCAACCTCTACCAGCACACCACTGGGCTTACCCACAAGATATGTCCAGAATCTGATCATGTGTCACTACCCTCACAGCCAGTCCTGCAGCCTCAGGAACCACCATCTCCTTACCCAGATTATCGCACTAGCCTTTTAAAAGCTCTTTCTGCTTCCTTCCTTGCTTCTCTTCAGTTGATCCTCAACACGGAAACAATAATGACCTTGTCACTCCAATGGCTTCCTGTCTACCTCCAAGTGAGATCGGAAGCCCTAGATCCTTTGGCCCTCTCTCCCTCACTCTCCTGTCTCTCATAGCTAATACTGCTCTTCGCCCTTCTCCTGGCCCCCTTGCTCCCTTCCTGTTTCTCAACCACTCCAGAACCCTCCCTGGGCCTCAGGGCTTTTGTACTTGCTATTTTCTCTTTCTGTCTGTTCTCCCTGCAGGTACCTGTATGACTCCCTCCCTTCCTGACTTCAAAACTTTATCACATTTTACCTTCTCAGTGGCTTTCTCTGGCTACCATGTCTGAAATAAAAAAGCCTGCATAAGACTTAAGTCCTCTTTCTGACTTATTTTTCTCCTTAAAAATTTTACAAATTTATCTTTATCATATGTCTGCTAATTGGAATGTGAATTTCATGAATTTGATGCTTTTTCTGTTTTTATCAATCAAGCAAGATACATCCCGTATCCCTAAAACTAAGTTTGATATACAGGCATCCGGTAAATAATTACCCAATCGTTGGTTTGTGTTGACTTGCATGTGTATGACCTACACGGGTCATTTGAGCATTTTAATTCTATTGAGAAGGATGGGGCTTATCGCAGCCTTATTCGCATCTTAGAGGCAGTGTGCTGGCCCAAGTCTGCAAATTGGCAGCCTTAGACAAGTCCAGCCCAAGAAGTTGTTTTTTTTAGTCCGCTAGACATTTTAAACTAAATTAAATTAGTTGCTAACTTTAAAAAATGGAAAATTTCACATTTTAAAAATCCAGATTTCCAGCTTCTCTGGAAAAACCCAAAGACCCTTTAATCCTGAGGCTGCATTCCCACCTGGCGGCGATCAGAACGCGGGCAGAGGCTGCTCCCGAGTGTCGCCTGCTCACACACAAGTCTGGGGCCTGCCTGGTCTCCCGGCTTAGATCTGTGTTGTGCAACAGTGAAGTCCGTAGCAAGACCCCCTAAATTGGAGATCAGAAGTCTGAGTTCCAGTTCCTTATCTGTAAATGGAGATAACAATACCTACCTAAGAGGTAGTTATGAGACCTAGAGAGGCAACATTTACACGGAAGGGGCTGGGTGAGTTACAAGGCCCAGGACACTGGGACAGGATCACATTCACGCTACAGCTGGTGAAGCTCCATCCAGGTCGCGTCTGTCTGAGAATCCCGCCTGCATCCCCTTGTACCATCAGTGTCCTCTCAGCTCACACCCGGCTCCTGTGCAGAGCAAGCTCCTCAGCCCGCTCTCCGTCAGCAGCTCGTTTCAGGTGCCGAGCCCGCCTCCTCCTGGCACAGCTCCTTTAGCACGCCAGCTCAGGGCAGAGAACTGTGGTCCAGGCCTCCTGCTCTCACAACCCTGCTGCGCCGGGCCGGGGAACTGCGTCAGCAAAGCCCGGCAGGTTGACTCTCGGAGGTGATCTTAGGGTCCTGAGCAAACTGGGTCACGGGAGCCAGGTGAGGGCGTGGCCCCTGCCCGCCCACAGTGCCCACCAGCACTGCCAACTGAGCTCCGAGTGGTCCACGTGTGGCTCTCTGCCCAAGCCAGAAATGAAGGCGTGTGGCAAGAGGGGCACCAGCCCCTCAGCCTCTGGTAGATTTAGGGTGGGAATGCAACCATTACTGGGAGGCTTCCAGAATGTCTGGGGAGGCCACAGGAATGCCAGGGGAGGGGGGGATGGAGGCGTGGTAAGGATGCTGGGTTTCAGGGCTTTTTTATGCCACATCTGTGGAGCTCAGATTCCTGGCTGTGAGTGACCATGTGCTCATGTATTAGCTGTGTTGTCTAAGGCAGGTCACAAAACTTTTCTGAGCCTGGTTTCCTCTTCTGTGAAGAGGAAATATTTTTACCTACTTTCTAGGGTTGTGAGAATCACATCAATTTAATTAATGACAGGATCATATCATGAACTCCTGTTTGTGTGGCAGACACTGTCCAAAATGCTTTAGATTAACTCTTTAGCGCTCTTCACACCAGCCCTATCACTAGGTGCTATTATTATATCCATTTTATGGATGAGGAAACTGAGGTACAGCAAGGTTAAGGAGCTTGCCCATGAATTTACAGTTAGTAAGTGGCAGAGCTGGAATTTAAATCCAAGAGGTCTCAGTCTAGAGTTTAGTACTCTTTTAACATCTTATGTCTTTGGAAAACTGTCCTGGCACAACCCTAAAATCTACATTAAAATGTAAGGGCAAATTCTTCACTCAGAGAGCTGGATGTTATTTTACTGGGAGGGTTTTAATCTTTTAAGACTTGTTGGTAAGCAGAACAGTCAGGCTGTTTGCTCCTGAGCTCCTGTGGGTGCTGCTCCTACGGGAGGTTGCAGGTCTCAGGGGCTCACGTCCCCCTGGGGAAGCTGGGACCGGCACCCTGGGGAGAGGGAAAGGTCAGCATGACGGAAGGCCCTGGGTTGAGCTGGGTGTAGGTGTCTGAGAGAGGAGACTGTGTGCAGTTTCTGGGAAGGCTTCTGGAGGAGGTGGTCCTTGAAGAGCAGGGCTTTGGGAAATGGATCGAGAACAAGGATGGGTCACCCCGGAGCTGTGGTTGTGGTTTGAGTGGGGTCTTGCCTGCCGCATTTCTGCACTGTTTTCTGAAACCTACGTGCCCTTTCAAACAAACCTCTGGCTGGGAGTGGTCCCCCCATTACTTCTGTTGTAAGGAGCAGAATTCTGTGATCACAAAGGCATTGTTCAGCTTGAGGGTGGCAGTGAATGGGCCCAGTGGCCTACTTCCTATGTAGGCAAGGGCTTTATAACAATTTCATGATTTAAACTAGGTTCCTGATCACTTTGCCCCCTAGAGGGCAAATGGCAGCTAGAGGCTGGGCCTTGTTCTTAACAGCCACGAGGAGGAGGCAGGACACAGGAACGCTGCCCTCCCTCCGCTGGCGGCCTCTGGGCCTGCCTGGTGCTAACCCCTCCAGTCTGGAAGAAGTGGGCTCAGCTTGGGCTGTGCTGGGTCCTCTTGGGTGAGTTCCTGGCAGCCCTGGTCTGGTTCTGCCACTACCCGAGTAGGTCTCTTTTCCAGAAAATCATCACATCTGTTCCTGAATTCTCTTGTTCTCCCCTCCCTGGGCATGATCAGAGCAGAGTGAGCTATTTCTTGCCCCTGTAAAAGTCATGTTTATGAAATAAATCATGTTCAGATTTCTTTAAACCAATCCGCTTTCTATAAAGTATGATTCACTCGCTCATTCATTCACAAATATTTCCTCATCTCTAAATGGGATCAATGATATGCCTCATGGGGAAATCGTAGGTGCTAAATGGCTGTACATGGAAATCCCCAGAATGGCACTGGGCTCCCAGCGGGCCAGGGTCAGGCTTAGCTCATCCTACCGTGCTTTTGCACTGTTCCAAGTGCTGCAGGGATTGGGGAAGTGACTGAAACAAGATCCCTGTTCTCAAGGACTTCATAGTCTGGTGCATCCAACTAATATGAAGCCATAAAAGGCCCTACAACTGTGGTTTAGCATGCAGAGTGTGCTCTAGGGTCCTCTGGGAGCCTCTCTCCCATAATTTTGATTTTCTGGGAAGGAAGCAAGGCTGGAGCATCTGCATTTCATTGAAAGCTGCACAGGGGATTCTGAGGCACACCCAGGGTGCAAGAGGCTGCCCTACAGTATGATGGATGCCATATGGAGGTGGGGCACTAGGGAAAGGCTGATCAGCTCTGCCTGGGCCAGGCAAAGGAGACTTCCCAGAGGAGGTGCTGCTTGAAGGTTGCAGGCAAAGAAGGTGGGCAACACCCTTCAGTAGAAGAGCAAGCATACATGAAACTGATGGCATTTTCCAAGAACTCCAAGAGTCAGCCACTGCCCGAGAGCACAGGTTCAGACGTGTGGCTTAGGAGTCAGAGTGGACTGCCAAAAAATGAAGCCAGAGAAACAGACAGGAGCTTGACTCTCTAGCTCAGGGGTCATTTTGCCCTTCAGTCAGGATCTGAAAAATCTACCATCTCTATTTGCAGGCAGGAAGCAAATGTTCACAGAAAATCTTGCAAAAAATTTTAAGAAGTTCATAAACACGCCCACCACCCCAGTCCATCCACAAACATGCATGGACCAAAAATCCTGTAGACTATGACTCACTAGAATATGGAGTGCAAAGGACCCTCAGGTTTATGGAAGAAATTAAGGAGTCCATCCTGAACAACTTGAATTTGAGATGTTTCAAATTTGACCTCCAAGTGGAAGTCTAGCAGGCACATGGGTGCAAAGATGTGGGGTTCAGTGAGAAATGTAGGCTGGACACAGAGACTGGGTCATCTGCTGATCAGGGCTTGCTGAAATCCTGGGGGTAGCTGGAAGGACCCTGAGGTGGTTCAGGGTAGGTGGGGGAGAGAAAGCAGATGGGGCTTGGATATGACTCATACACATGACACTTACCTTTATTAAGAACACCACACTAGGTAAAACAAACCCTAATTATAAGCTATTTACATACTAGGAAATGCTAGTACGCAGGATGCTATCCTTGGAGGAAGGGACAAGAAGAGAACGAAATGAGTGGGGTGTGAGTGACTACTCCAAGTTCAGGCATGATCTGCTTGAGAGATCATTTTGGAAAGAGCCCCTGAAGCAGATAGGATTCCACAGTTCTCTTGATGAGGGGCAAGCTGCCCTGTCAGGCTTAGGGAACCAGGGAGCACACACACTGTCCTTCAGGAGCTGGAATTGCTCAGGGACACTCCCCTATTCTTGGGAAGAGCTTTTGAGCATTGTTTTATTTCAACCCAGGTTAGCCAAGGGACCCCTGGACACCACCACTCTGAATGACGCGACACACCTGCAGAGGAAAGCAAGGCGCACCGCGGGAGCCTCCCACTCTCTCCCATCTTTACCGTGTTATGTATAGAGATTCCTGTCAGAGGATGCAATTTAAAACGAATTTAGCTACAGATTTAATAAAGAGTCTCCTTTTAAAGAATAAAATAACTCGAACTGAGTGCTCTCATACAAAATACAGACATATGGTCAACATGTTAAAGGGCTGTGAGTCTTCAGGCTGGGCAGGAAAGCTCTCAGAATTGTTGACTTACGCTCTCCCCCTTTGTTGTCTTCTTCTTTTTGCCCTTTCTCACCAAAGCTGGGGATCTCTTGATTCATTACCTTGGGCAGTGTGGTATCAGCAGAGCAAAAATCACCCGATGCCCAGTGTTGTCCCCTTGATTAGAATACAGACTAGATACAAGGTTTGGGAGAGAAATGTGAGACTCCACCACCCTGGCCAGAGGGACACCTCCTAAAATTCAGACAGAGTTAGTGGAGGGCGACAAAAGGGCACAAATACTGAGGAGTTTTTGAAAATCGGGCCCTGCACCCGTTTCTTCCCTCAGTAACCAGACTGAGCCTCAGAGAGGGAAGAACCCCAGGGAGATATGAGGGGTCCAAGAACAGGCAGTCTGCTCCTCACCGACAGGACAGCTCCAGGCAACAAGTGTGTACAGAAACGTTGCCTGGACCGTGTAACTCAGGGAAAGGCCTTATGGAGGCTCCTGTTTGTTCTGGCACATGGTTGGAACTCCAGAATCTTCCAAGAGTGGCAGAGAATAACGGAGAGAGCCATCAGCCTGAAGGGACTGCGGGCAGAACACAGGGCATCTACTCACCGTGAGTCACACCCACCAAGACCATGGAGGGTGGCTGAGGTCTTGGAGGAGGCTTTCTCTGCAAACAGGCCCACTGAGAATCAGACCTAGGCATATTAGACACCACCTTGTGGAAGGAGGTTGGTTCTCAAAGATTCTGCCAGCCCAATTGAATAAAAAGTCAAAATAGAAATGAAAGAAAATGAAGCACACCTCTCGTACATATTAGTTTGTGAATGGTGCCTCATAGAATTTAAATCATATTTATGAATAGATTTCACAAATTCCTTTTAAAAAACTGGGACTTTCTGAGAAAATATAAGACAAGTGGTCACTGTACTATAAACCTAAGTCTTTAGGTATCTTTTAGAAGAAGAAGAAAAAATTATTCCAACCCCACTCTCTTTTTAAAAAAAAAAAGAAAGGAGAAAGAGGATCATGGTAGTGTTAGCAGTAATTTTCCAACCATTTCACTGAAAAAAACAAAAACCGCCCCCCCCCCCAAAAAAAAACCTTCTGAATCTAGTCATTCATTCATCTGAGGTAAATATGGAAAGACTAGAAGTATTAGCAATGAAGAGTGAAGTTACCAGAACAGGGGCTGAGGATGGAAAATGTTTTGCAATCTCGTAGCTGTTGCCACCTCAGTTGGTGTAATGGGTCATGAACACAGTGTTTTGGTGCCTGCTGCTAAGGGGAACTCGGAGGAGGCTCCAGACACAGGCTGAGTTGACCTTTACGTATTCAACGCCCCGGCAGCCTTGATGTCTGGAACAGCTGCCTCACCCGCTCCTCTGAAGTGAGTCCTGTCCCCCCGCCCCAAAAACTCTGTGAGGTGGAGCCCTGGAACCGCCTGCCTTCAGCGAATTCCCCTGGGATGAGCTGTAACCATGGAGTTGGAAAATGTGCTTGCTGAGGAAGAGGGCCCTCTGACTGCCCACTCACTGTCACGAAGGGAGAACAGGGCTTAGGCTGGCTTCAGGGGAGGGATTTGCATTAAACATCGGGGAGCATTTACATTTCACCTGGCCCCAAAACCATTGGCTGATGTCCCCCTGGAAAACTGGGGATTTATCTGTTTGTCACGAGTCAGGTCAGAGTGCCTGCAAGCAGGGGGTGACTGGTTAATGCATCATTCAGTTCTGCATTTTTTCAAGCGTCTTCCACTTTCAAATACACCGACAGACGTGGACTTGGGCGTATATTTTTATTCTCCCAGTTCTCTAAATGGTGCTGTGTCCTCTAAAACCAGCTCTCACGAAGCCTTACCTTGATAAATTTTCTGCTGCTCTCTGGAATATGAGACTGAGGCTAGAAGGTCTGTCACTAGAGCAGAGAAATGAACAGAGCAGAGAGGATGATATGCTACCCCAAGCCCTAGGGTCTCTCATCAAATCTAGGTATATGTCTGACCTCATGAGCCCACCTCCTCTGACCTTACCCATAGCAGGAATGGAGAACAGAAGCACCTTGGGTCAAGGTCCTTTGTGTCTGTCTCCCCAGATTCTTGTCTTCTAGATAAAGAACCAGGGAGAAGTCAGTGTGTAATGACTTATTCAGAGCTAACCAAGCAATGAGAGTCTAAATAACAAGTGCTAGGTGTCTCAGAGGTTAAAGTGTCTGCCTGCAATGCGGGAGAACTGGGTTTGATCCCTAGGTCAGGAAGATCCCCTGGAGAAGGAAATGGCAACCCACTCCAGTATTCTTGCTTGGAGAATTCCATGGACGGAGGAACCTGGTGAGCTACAGTCCACAGGGTCACAAAGAGTCGGACATGACTGTGACTTCACTTTCACTTTCACTTTCACAGCACTTGTAAGCCAGGCTATTGATGTGGTCTGTCTTACTGAATTCCTCAAATAGCCCTATGAGGTAAGGACAATAATTCACTCCATTCTTCAGAAAAGAAAACCAAGGCTTACAGAGCCTTAGTAACTCACTTGTATGGCTATTAAGAGGCAAGCTGGGATTTAAACCCAGGTCTATCTGATTCTAGAATCCACAGTCTTAACTCCTAGACCCTACCATTTCCTAGAGAGAATGCAGAGAGACTCATAACACATATAAAGCTGGAAAAAGCTAGGCTAGCGCTTGAAAAGAGGGGAGGTGGAAAATCTATTTTAAAATTATAGATAGCATCTTTTGTGAAAGGTTGAAAATTTCACTGTTGAAAATGGTGATGCTATTCCTACATTTGACAAATACAGACCTGGCGGTCGTAGCTGCAAAAAGCTTGTGGAAAAGGGAAGTTGGAGTAAATGAACTGGAAGCTTTGGAATGCACCAACACTTCCTCTAATTAAAGGCAGGAACTTGTTCCCTTCTTCCTCGTCCCAGTCCAGCTCTGATTCTAGGCTCTAATTCCCAGACCTTCTGATGAACTATACTCCCCACCTGTTCAACCTCAGCACACTCTAGGCCTAACCCACTGGCTTCCGGGGAGATGGCAGGCGTGGGCAGAGCCTGGGTTGATTGCTCCAAGGAGCGCTGTCAGTTCTGCCCTGCCTCCAGAAGCAGTGGAAGGAATGATACTCAGAGGAGAGCCAAGCTGTAACTCCGGAAGAAAACTGGACTTCTGTCCTGTTGCTCAATGGGTACTTGTCCAAAGATTTCATTCTAGAAACCCCCTAAAGAGGCTGAAGAGACTGGAGGGGAGGTGTCAGGAGACATCTTGGTAAAATTGAGCAAGGATAACCAGCTGCCTGGCTTGGAACAGGGGCTGGAGGGCTGGGCTACTAAGGAGTGTTTTACGACACCTGGGAGGAAGAAAGCTTTCTTGTTACAAGCCTTAAAAGTCCCAGAACATCACGTTTGCCATATTCTACTGGTCAAGCAAACCACTAAGGCCACCCCGGATCTCAAAAAGAGGGATAGTCAAAGTCTGTGGCCATCTTTAATCTACCACACACCCCCACTTTCCAGAAGAGTATGTGAGGCTTATAGTGTGATAGCTGTTTCCAGGGAATGTAGTTGTTAGACACTATATTGGTTTCCTATTCCTGCTGTAACAAGTTGCCATAAGCATAAGTGACTTAAAGCAATCAATTTATTCTCTTACACTTCTGGAGGCTGGAAATCTGAAATGTGTCTTATAGGTGAAAATCAAGGTTCCAGCAGAACTGAGTTACTTCTGGAGGCTCTAGGAGAGAATTTATTTCCTTGCCTTTTGCAGCTTCTAGAGGCTGCCTGCAGTCCTTGGCTGTGGCACTGCCCTCCACAGCGGGAACACACACTCAAAATCTGCTATCATCACACCTCCTCTCTGACTTTGACCCACTTGCCTCCCTCGCATAAGCACCTTTGTGATTAAATTGGGCCCACCCTGATAACGCAAGATGATCTTTCTATCTCAAGATCCTTAACTTAACCCCATCTGCAAGGTCCTGCTTGCCATGTGAGGTGACACATTCACAGGCTCTGAGGATTAGAATGTGGACATTGGGGGTCAATAATCTGTCTACGACAGACCCTGAGCCTTACCTAGAGTAGGCTCGCAGCTCACGAGGTGCTTTTTGCGATAGTCAGAGTGCTGTGTCAGTAACTCATTGCCTTGAATATATAGCATAACTGACCAACCTCCAGACTCAGGCCTTCAACCTAGAAGTTGGTTTAGCTCACAGGCCTGTGAGGTGCTGAGTGGTTCTCACTTTCCCTGGTGCCACTCACATATTTGTAGGCCAGGTTTCTCAGCTGGGACAGTTGAGACAAATCGATTTCTTTCTGCATGTCTGGGATCCTCCATGGGCTAGCTCAGGTTTATTTTCACAGCAAGGGCAGAAGTGCAGAAGCCCCAGGAGAAACATGCAAGGGCCTTATAAAGCTTCTGCTAAACTCGAATCTACTGACAGCCTATTGGTCAAGGCAAGCCATGTGGTTAGGGCGAGGGTCAGGGTAGGGAGCACACCTAAGAGTTCATGCAAAGGATGTGTGTACAGAGAGTGGTGAATAGGTAGGACTCTGAGTTAATTTCCCTCCTCCTGTGACACGGCTGTTTCAGTTCCAGGTGCCAGTGAATACAAAGCCCACCTGTGAGCATTTGTCATGGGTTTGCAAGGGCCAGAGATGTGGGGGCTCTCTATTCTCCCAAGGTGGCTACATCTGTATATTTATCCAATCGTATGAGCTCTCCCGGGGCTTCCCAGGAGACACAGGAAATGCAGGTTCAATTTCTGGGTCAGGAAGATCCCTTGGAGTAGGAAATGGCAACCCACTCCAGTGTTCTTGCCTGGAGAAATCCACGGACACAGGAGCTTGGAGGGCCACAGTCCACAGAGTCACAAAGAGTCAGATGTGGCTGAACATGTACAAGCTTTCCTTAACAGATGACTGGAACTCCTCCCAGTGAGAGGCAGGTTTTATGTTCCCTTTCCTCTTGAATCAGCAGGGTCCTGGGATTGCCTTGAACAATAGAGCACAGCAGAAATGATGCCATGTGACTTCCAAAGTTTAGGTCACAAAAAACTTCAGCTTCTGCCTGGCTCCCTCTATCTCAAAATGTTCAACTTTGGAACCTAGTAGCCATGTTCATGAAGCTCAGGTCACATGAAAATTTCCCCTTGAAGAGGAATCAAGGATTTCCTCCAATAGCCAGCACCAACTGGTCAGCCGTGTGAATAGGCAACCTTGGAAGTAGGTTCTCCAGACCTAATCACACCTTTAGAA
Organism: Cervus canadensis; assembly: GCF_019320065.1. Taxonomy (NCBI): domain Eukaryota; kingdom Metazoa; phylum Chordata; class Mammalia; order Artiodactyla; family Cervidae; genus Cervus; species Cervus canadensis. The sequence continues at coordinate 75,539,509 of NC_057398.1, forward strand.
ACTGTAGCCTTGGCTGACATTTTGACTACAACCTCATGAGAGCTGAATCAGAACTACCCAGCCAAGCCATTCTCAGATTCCTGATCCACAGAAACAATGAATGGTAATAAATGATTATTATCATTTTAAGTCACTAATATTTGAGATAATTTGTTGTGCAGCATTAGCTAACTACTACAGACCCATTCATGAGGCTTAGGACAGAGTGAGAATACACATGGTCTGAGACTTTAAGGACCCTACGGTCTCCAGGTGACCAAACAGACACTAATGGAATCAACAAGAATGTGTGTCTTAGGCCATTGGGCTGCTACAACAGAATACTATGGATTGGGTGGCTCATAAACAACAAGAATTTATTTCTCATCCTTCGGGGGCTGGGAAATCCAAAAGCAGGTTACCTGCAGATTTGGTATCTGATGAAAGCCCACTTCCTGACTCACAAGGGGCTGTCTTCTCACTGCGTCCTCACGTGGCAGAAGGGGCCGGGGAGCCCTCTGCGGTCTCCTTTACAGAAGCACTGATCTGTTCATGAGGGCTCTATCCCTGTGACCTGATCATTGTCCAAATGCCCCACCTCCAAATACCATCACATTGGCAATTAGGATAAAGAGGGTCACAGACTTTCAGTCTGTAGCAATACAGGAAGTATTTAATGCAGTCAGGATATATTTAGGTTACTAAGAGGAAAGGTGGGTCCAGAGATACGGTGACCGTATTTTCCTCAACTCAAAATTGGGATAATTGTCTAATGGTAGCCCATTGTAGCTTTGAATTGGAACAGAATATTTAGATCAAGACTGACCAGAATAGTCAGGTTGGTATGGTCACTTTGTCCAGAAATTGTCCTGTCCAGTTGGGGCTTAATGTGATCTCTAAGGGCTATCTGTGGTGACAGCTACTGTGATGGCGAAAAAGTGAAGATTGCATGAATATTTCCAGGCTTCACCCTCTCCCTTGTCTGGGAGAGAGGGCTTTGCTCAGTCATCTTCCCATCACCTCTCCAGTGGGGGTCTGTGTGTTTTGGGCTTTGAGTTGCAGAATCAGGAGAGAAGTGAAGAAGGGATGTGCCTAGAGTTGGAAGAGGAGTTTGGGAGGCAAGAATTTTGGAAAAGAGCACCACAGGATCAGATTTGGTATACAGAGAAATAAACAGGAGAGGAAAAACAGAATTTTGAGATGTATTGTTTTGATCCTTCTCATAGGATTCTCAAGAACTTGAGTTATTTTGAAACTTTTTTTTTTTTTTTTTTGGTTGCCAGATTGAGTTTATTTGATGGTAAATGCTTTGAGAATGGACCATGTGGGTAACGGCTCTCTGGAGGCCGTGCTGTGATTTCACAGCAGAGAGAGAGTGGGGTGTGGTGAACACTTCTATGTGTAAGAAGATGGCTGGATCAGTAACTGTGAGGGGAAGAAATTGAAAGCCAAAGGAACGTTTATATGTTTCAGGCTTGGGAGCCTGTGTGACTTAGGGCCTGGAGAATTCGGGCTGCCCTAGGCCCAGCCATGTCCAGATATGTGAAAGGAGCCCAGATATGTGAAAGTTTCAAGGCTTTTTGAGAACTAACTGTCTGTGGCATCACTGACTACTCTGGCGTAGCCCCTGGAGCAGCTCCAGGAGAGGATGGGGAAGGAGGGCTTGGCCAGAGCTTGACCAAACAGAAGATGCTGGGCTGTGGGGAGAAGCAGGAGCTTTTCAGGGCCCTCAACGAGGAACTCAAAAGTAAAGATGGGGAAAAGTTGTCCCGAGAGTAAGGGTGTGTATGTGAAGATCTCCCTCAATTTTCTGAAATTTCTCAGGGGATCGTGAGTTCCTCAAGGGCAAGGGCTGGTTCTTTTCTGCATTTGTTTCTCAGACTTAACACCATGCTCGACAGTTTGTAATTGCTCCATAATTAATATTAGAGGGAGGAAGGGAAGGAAGATTGGTTGATTCTGGGACCTCCCTTCAAAATTAGTTGGCTACCTAATTAAGACATGGCATTGTTCTCTTTGGGCTTCCCTGATAGCTCAGTTGGTAAAGAATCCAGTTGTTCTCACTGAAATCTAATTTCTCCTGGAGGCAGAGCTGGAGTAGAAGACCCTGATTTCAGTCCTAAGTGTTCAGAGTTCTAGATTTCCTTTTATCTGCTCTCGATCCAGCCATGCCTCTCCTCACAGTGAAGACTGGATGATAGGGAAGCCATTCACAATCTGCCTTGGAACTGTGGAGCCGGCAAACTAGTTACTGAAATTCCTTACAGAAGTTTCGGTCTCTTGTAAGAGACTGGCTGAAATGAGAGTTAAATGACACGTGCCTGAAAGGCCCTGACACAACCTCTAGCAAATAAATGGGTCTGAAGACACTCAGCTCTCCGTTTCTCTGGTGGGTAAACACAGTCCTGTTCACTAACTAACCTGACCGCTGTTAACACTTCATCTCTTCAAGCTGCCCTCTTGTACTTTCTCTCTCGTCTCTGGCCTTGCTTCCTCCTGATGTCCTCCAGTCTTGGTCAGTCTTGGGCCCTGACCCTATATTCCTGCCGCGTTTCTCTGGCTAGCTCTGCTCAGGCTTTTTGGTAGGACTGTGGTAGCATGGCTCCCAGGAGATGAGGGGCCCACACAAAGCCGCAGAGATAGGACTGTCCACTGCATGGCTTCAGGAAGGGTAACGCCCATCTTTCCGGTGGCTGCACACAGCATGTTGGGGGGTGGGAACTAAAACTTAAAATGAGGTGCACTGACCTTTCACAGGACTCCAGGGCTCTGTCTCGGCCCTGGGAGCCCCTCCTCCCCTAGCCTTCAGCCCCACCTCAGTTGCCAGCCTCTCTGACTGCCCTCCAGCCTCTGCCTAGATGGGGATGGCAAGCTGCAGGTTAGCCTGGGTTTCTTGTCTCATCTTCCCCAGCCTTGAAGGTGGGGATCTCACACAGGGTGCCCCAGCCCTGCTGTGGGCATTTGGAAAGGCCTCTGAGGAGCCTGTTTTTCAGATTGCACTGGGGAGTGCCCACAAGCTGGTGGTGGGTCTGTGCCTGATTTGGAGGAAGACAGTAGCGGTGAGGTCAGCCTCTCCTGATAATGGATTTGCACACGGCGAGAAACGTTCCCAGAGAGCCCAGGTGAGCGGTCAGGTCAGAGTGGAGGAAACTCAGCCACAGCCATGGCTCGCCCCATTCAGGTGAGCCTCCGCTGGTGACACCCGAGCCCTCAGGAAGCAGGAGAGCCAGCCTGCCTTCTGGCCACCGCGGGGCACCCGTGCGCTGCGAGCAGGCCCGGAGGAGCTGCCAGCGTGGCCGGTCCAGCCTGAGGAGGCCGTGGCTGGGGCAGAGCTGCTCCGAGCCGCCCTGGCAGGCTCATGTCACATTCCAGAGAGCACAGGACCGAGAACCTCGCTCGGCCTGAGACGTCTGGACTGGCATCCAGCCCGGCGTTGCCTCTTCCCTCCATACTCTTTCTGGGTCCTGAGGCCAAAGGTTCAGCTGGAGCTTCCGTCTTTCTTTTCTGCAGACGGGCTGCGTTGGAACTGAAGAGGACAGGGAAATGGGTGGGTGTCAGCCAGGGGAACTTTCCACTTTGCTTCAGGCTGTTGGAAAGCCAGTTATCTCTAAAAAGTGGGCTGAGCACTCCAAGCGCCCAGCACTGAGCCAGCCACACCCAGAGTACAGAGATGAGGAGGCCTGGTCTCTGCTGTAAGCTGCTGTCTGTCTAGGAGGGAGGGGACTGCTCACAGAACCGTCTTTACAGCCTCACTGGCTGATACCTGCTTACATGTTCAGTCGTGTCTGACTCTTTGCGACCTAATGGACTATAGCCTGGCAGGATCCTCTATCTACGGAATTTTCCAGGCAAGAATACTGGAGTGGGTTGCCATTTCCTCCTCCAGGAGATCTTCCCAGCCCAGGAATTGAACCCATATCTCCTGAGGCCATGTACCTGGAGGAGATCAAAAGAGGAGATACCACCAAAGTTTCCAAACCACTGAACTCCACAGACTACACAAGGATATAAACATTATCTGCTTGCTCATGGCCAGTGCCTAGCACAGCATCTGGCCCACTGGAGTAGCTTAATGTACATTTGTTGAATGAATGAATAAATGAAATGAGGTAGTCAAAGAAAGCTTCCTGGACTAAAGGGAATCTGAACAGGGCCTTGGAGGATGGGCAGGATTTGACCAGGCCAAGCTTAAAGGAAGTGTATCCTAGGCACCTGGGAGCCTTGTAAAGAGAAGCAGGAAAGGAAAATGGCCACAGAAGAGCTGTTCTAGACAAGGGAGGAGGGACAGCTTCCCTGTTACTTTTAGGATAAAGTCCAGGCCCCAGCGTCTCTTCTGAGCCCCTCTGAAGCTGGCTTTGCCTTTCACTTCAGTACTATCTCTACCCTCCAGGCAACTCAAGTATTTATTTGCAATCCTTGGAACAAGACTCTTATTCCCTCTCCTCCAGGCCTGAAAAAAGTCTCACCCCCTCTGGCAGGAAGACTCTGCACCCCTGCCTCTACATCAGCGGTCTCTTCCTCCCAAGGTCTTCCCTTTCTCAGTTAGGTTGGTCAGCCTGTTACTGACCAAGGTTCTCAGCTTTCTTAATCAATAGAAATTGATCAGAGTCCTGATAAGAAATCCAAGCCAGGCTTTATTCCCCCTGGAGCAGCAGCGGGGAACAAGAACAAACAGTAGTTTCCTTTGCTTGCTCACTGGCTGGAGGCAGGAGGGGAGGCAGACTATAATTCCTTATGTTTATTTGTGTTTTGTTGTACAAGTAGACGTGCAGATGCACAAGCTTTTCAGCCACGGGTTCCAGGTCCAGCCTGTCTAAGTTCCGAGTGTGGCCACACCGCCCCACGCTTGCCTCTGTCACCATCCCTGGCCAAGAGTAAGTTATCCCAGATTCCCCCAGAGACTGCCAATCACAGTTTGGCAATCGACTACAACTTCAGCAAACTGGGTGCCAATGTCAGAGGTGGCCAGCATCCAGGAGGCTGACAAAATGAGAAGGTGTGGCCCCAAACACGCTTGACCTTGGCTCACATACGTCTGTAAGTGGAGGGGCCTGGGCTGAACCGAGCGTGACTTACCAAGCTTTTCCATAAAGCCAAGTGTGATTTCTGATCACAGTGGTGGATGTGGATTTCCCATTAGCCCGTATAGCTCCTTGGACCTTGAGAAAAAGTCTCATTCTCCTTTGTATCACCAACTAAGCACTATACCAGCCACATTGTAGGCTTAATACTTAATTGTTTACTTATTTGGCTAATTAATTGGTCACACCCACTTAGAGAAGGTGTCATCATAATTTCTTGTCTCTGCCCTCAATCTTGAATTTCTCAATCTTAATTCTCCCTTCTGCCGGAAGGGGTACTCACCCCTAGAGAATATGCCCAGAATAGAACATAAAACCAGAAGCAGAAATAAGAAGGCTACTACAGTAAGTGAAAGCAGGTTCCCAACTAAACATTATATGCTTAGAGATAGTAAAGGTCCTCTAAAGAGACACTTAGCCCAAGCTTTCACTTTTAAGATGAGAAACTAAGACTAGGATGTGGAAATTATTTGTTAAGGTCACAAGACATCTCTTGCACATCAGATCCAGATATTTGATCCTGGACTTTGAGGCTCAGTGTTCCTTGCATTGTAGCAGACCACCACTAAGCCTCTTCCTACTGCCTTTTCCCAAGAAGGAGCCTGGTGGAAAGATCATGGTCATGTGTGCCAGTCATGAGTTCAAATCCTGATTCTGCTACTTAACTATCATTAGACCTCATGTGATATACAGATTATTCTCTTGTGAGAGAGAGATCGAGCCCCTGTATGAGGGCCAGCCTCTGAACTTAGTGACAGAGTGTCAGCAGACAGCCGACGCTGTGACTCTCAATCAACGTCAGTCCTGCTCTCCTTCCTCCCAGCTCCTGCTTCTCTGTCCTTTCCCTGGCTCTGGGGAACTTGTAACGTCTGATGAGAAGTGCTTCTGGAGGTCCCTAAGCCCATTTGCCTCCATGGATTCAGGGTCCATCTCTCCTTCCAGCTTCTAAGGAAGACATGGCAGTGGATAAAGGTGGGCAGGTCGCATCCTGAGAGCTGGGATCTTTCAGAGTCTTTGCTGAAGTTTAGCAGTGAAGCTGTCTTCTCTCTCTTGCCCTCCAGGAGGATGCGAATGGCTCCATTGTTTTGTTTTCTTAAGCTTCCCCTTTCCTTTTTCTAGTCTGTGTGTTTATTTTTCCTTCACTGTCCTAATCTAGCCTCCTTTCCTCCCTCTCCAAGGCTCCAGGAGCCACCTCCACCCCTTCTCTCCTCCTCCCTGTCCTGTGATTTGTCTACAGATGGCAGCTGAGCAATGGCCCCTGGACACAGCCCTGCCTGACCCAGACGTCTTCCCAGCCACACTCAGAGCTGCCCACCACACTGCAGCTTCCGAGGCGGTCTGTCTGGGGCAGACGGAAACAGCGCAGCCGAACGGAGCCTGCAGGCTGGGCCCGGCAGCTGTCTCTGTCAACCGTCTGCTTGAGGAGAAGCAGGGCTCAAGGCTGTCTTCCCGGCTGCTCTGACAAACTGCCCATGGTCCCCAGGGCCTCTGCCTTCTCCACACAATGGATGCTACTAGCTCTCCTTGCCCCAGATCCTCTTTCTGGGCTGCACTGAACCCTCGCTGGAAAATTTCCGGGCAGGCTAAAGCAATCTGCTGGGAAAACAAACCCTTTGCCCAGCAAGGCAGGATGGGCCAAAGGGTTTCAGTTTAATCCAAAAGCTCAGAGCACAGACCAGACCTCTAAGTTTGGAGGGCCTTTCGGTTGTTGTTTTGACAGCCTGTCTTTCCTTGTGTTGACTGCCTCCTTGCTTCTTTTTGCCTCACTCTCTCCTCTCCCCTCCTGGCACTGGGGAAGGTCAGGAATGGAGGGCGGGCAGGCAGGGCCAGAAGGGAAGCAATTTCACTGTCTGGTACTGTTCTTGGTCTTCAGTCTCACTAGAAGACCTCACTGATATTCCAGTGCTGGCCAGCCTGGGGAATGGCGTGACCTTGTGTTCAGGGAATACGGTCCAACTTTATCAAAGCATCTTCATTTCCATTAATCCGTTTTAGTCCCCTAGCAGCCCTGGATAGGGTGTAAGGTGAGAGACAGGCCTCACAGGTCACAGAGGTCAGCTGTGTCCACACTTAACTCCCTCCTAGCCATTGGCATCTGTAACCATCCCTTTAGAGAACGTCTTTTGTGGATCCAGAGACAAAGTTCCTGAAGCTTGCACATATTGGCCTCCCACTGAGGTTCTTGAGAGCATGGACTCTGGTTCAAAATCTGACTCTCCTCTGAGTGACTGGGAAGCCTTGGGCAAGTTACTTATCCCCTCTGTGTCTCAGTTTCCTTGTCTGTAACACAGTGGTAATATTGTACCTAACTCATAGGGCTCTTATGAGGACGTTTTATTGTTCAGTCGCTCAGTCGCCTCCAACTCTTTGTGACTCCATGGACTGCAGCATCCAGGCCTTCCTTCCTTCACCATCTCCCAGAGCTTGCTCAGACTCACGTCCATTGAGTCGGTGATGCCATCCAACCATCTCATCCTCTGTCGTGCCCTTCTCCTTTAGTCTTTTCCAGCATCAGGATCTTTTCTAATAAGTTGGCTCTTCACATCAGGTGGCCAAAGTATTGGAGTTTCAGCTTTAGCATCAGTCCTTCCAATGAATATTCAGAACTGATTTCCTTTAGAATTGTCTCGTTTGATCTCCTTGCAGTCCAAGGGACTTTCAAGAGTCTTCTCCAACACCACAATTCAAAAGCATCAATTCTTCAGCACTCAGCTTTCTTTATAGTCCAACTCTCACATCCGTACATGACTACTGGAAAAACCATAGCTTTGACTAGATGGACCTCTGTTTGCAAAGTAATGTCTCTGCTTTTTAATATGCTATCTAGGATTGTCAAGGAGCAAACGTCTTTTAATTTCATGGCTGCAGTCACCATCTGCAGTGATTTTGGAGCCCAAGAAAATAAAGTCTCTCACAGTTTCCAGTGTTTCCCCATCTATTTGCTATGAAGTGATGGAACCAGATGCCATAATCTTAGTTTTTTGAATGTTGAGTTTTAAGACAGCTTTTTCACTCTCCTCTTTCACCTTCATCAACAGGCTCTTCAGTTCCTCTTTGCTTTCTGCCATAAAGGTGGTGTTATCTGCATATCTGAGGTTGTTGATATTTCTCCCATCAGTCTTGATTCCAGCTTGTACTTTGTCCAGCCTGGCATTTTCCATGGTGTACTCTGCATAGAAGTTAAATAAGCAGGGTGATAATATAGCCTTGGCATACTCATTTCCCAATTTTGAACTAGTTTGTTTTTCCATGTTGGGTTCTAACTGCTGCTTCTTGACATGCATACAGGTTTCTCAGGAGGCAGGTAAGGTGGTCTGGCATTCCCATCTCTTTAAGAATTTTTCACAGTTTGTTGTGATCCACACAGTCAAAGTAGTGTAGTCAATGAAGATGAAGCAGAAGTAGATGTTTTTATGGAACTCTCTTGCTTTTTTGATGATCCAACGAATGTTGGCAATTTGACCTCTGGTTCCTCTGCCTTTTCTAAATCCAGCTTGTACAACTGGAAGTTTTCAGTTCACGTACTGTTGAAGCTTAGCTTGGAGAATTTTGAGCATTACTTTGCTATCATGTGAAATGAGTGCAGTTGTGCGGTAGTTTGAACGTTCTTTGGCATTGCCCTTCTTTGGGACTGAAATGAAAACTGACCTTTTCCAGTCCTGTGGCCACTGCTGAGTTTTCCAAATTTGCTGGCATACTGAGTGTAGCACTTTAACGGCATCATCTTTTAGAATTTGAAATAGATCAACTGGAATTCCATCACCTCCATTAGTTTTGTTCATAGTGATGCTTCCTAAGGCCCACTTAACTTCATACTCCGGGATGTCTGGTTGTAGGTGAGTGATCACACCATCGTGCTTATCTGGGTCATTAAGCTCTTTTTTTTTTTTTGTATAGTTCCTCTGCGTTTTCTTGTCACTTCTTCTTAATATCTTCTGCTTCTGTTAGGTTCACACTGTTTTTGTCCTTTATTGTGCCCATATTTGCATGAAATGCTTACTTGGTATCTCTAATTTTCTTGAAGAGATCTCTAGTCTTTCCCATTGTATTGTTTTCCTCTATTTCTTTGCATTGTTCACTTAGGAGTCTCTTTTCTCTCCTTGCTATTCTTTGGAACTCTGTGTTCAGATGGGTATATCTTTCTTTTTCTCTTATAGGGACTTATTGATTACTGTTTAGAAGGTGTTTAGCACAGTAAGTGCCATATTAGTGTTTGCTCAGTAAGTTAGTCCCAGTTCTGAAACATGGTGTCACAGGGGTCCTAGCCTTCCCTCAGCCACGGACAGCACTGATGGCTCCCTGAATCGCTTCTTAGCCAAGCTCTCCATTTGCTCAAGAAATGTCCATTGAACACTCACAGTGTGCCTTGGCCTTCAGTGTGCTGTGTGTGTGGGACAAAATGGTCCCTGTGTGCATGGAATTTATAGCAAATGCATAAATAAATACATAATTTCAAACTGTGGTGTATCATGAAGGAACGAAAAAAGTAGAAAGCTGTGCAAGAGACTAATTGGGGGAGGGTAGCGGTAAGAAGATCTGAGCCCCTGTGAGGCGAGCAGAAGTAACGCCATGGCAGGCAGCTTAGATTAGGAAGGAGTAGGCCTTCCAACTTCTGGGTGGTTAAGATTATCAGGCCACCTGGATACAACTAATCAGCTTTCGCTTAACACTGACCACTGTTTGCCAATTAGGAAATTAGGAACGGGGCAGAAACCCCCAGGAAAGTCCTGCGCGCCTGAAAGTTTTGACCAATGAAATTGCTTTGCAAACTTGTAACCAATCTGCTTAAACCAACTACCAACGGCGTGTGCTCACCCTATAAATTTGTGTAACAGCTTGGGCTCGGGGCTCTCTGACCCCGCACCACCGCGTTGGACGTGGCAGGAGCCCTGACTCGAGTCAGCAATAAACTTCCCTTTTTGCGAGTTGCATTGTCTTGGAGGCCTTCTGTCTTCCCGCTCAGGGATTCGGACATCGGGCATAACACCCCTAAACCAGGAAATGACCCTGAGCCCAGACTGGAAGGGTAAGGAATAGCAGCTACAGAAGTTGGGGGCTGAATATGAGCTTTCTGGGCAGAGAGAAGAGCTTGCACCTTGAGTAAGAAGAACTGGGACATGTAACAAACAAAAGAAAAGCAACATGGTGAGAGGTCATGGAGTGGGTACTGTGGGAGTGGACCCTGGAGAGTTAGGTAGAACCAGAGCTAGGATTCGGGCTTGCAGGTAACGCAGAGTGTGAATTACAGAAGGGTTTTATGTGGTGAAGTGGTCTGGTCCCATTTTGGTTTTCAGAGCTCTCTGGCTGTGGTGTGGAGAGCTGCTTGCTGGCAAAGTGGTGAAGAAGGGAGTGAGTAGGAGAGTGAGCAGTGGCCCTAGGGGATGTGACAGTGACTTGAGCTGGAGGAATGGCTGCTGGGGGAGAGAATGGGCTAAGCTGAGACGTGGTCTGGAATTAGAAGGAAGGGCTTAAAAGTGGCACGTGTGAGGAAGCTTTTAGGGTTTCATGGGTGTTAAGCTGGGTGTGGGGCTTCCCAGGTGGTGCTAGTGATAAAGAACCTCCTGCCAATGCAGGAGACATAAGGGACTGATGTGGAAAAAGTGGGAAAAGCTGTCAATTCCTGGGTCGAGAAGATCCCATGGAGGAGGAAATGGCAACCCACTCCAGTATTCTTACCTGGAGAATCCCATGGACAGAAGAGCCTGGTGAGCTACGGTCCATGGGGGTCACAGAGGGTCGGACATGACTGAGAGGCTCAGCACACACGGACAAAAGCTGGGTGTGACTCAGGCTGGTGATGGGTGGATGTGGGGGAATGGATTTGAAGGTGGTATCGAGGCTGCCTCCCCACATTGTGGCTGGAGCACCCTGGTAGGTGAAGATGAAGAATGTAACACTTGCAAACATTCCTTTCCTCAACACTCCTAAACCCCATCTTTTGAATGTGCTCCATTTGCTGCTAATGAAGACTTGGAGTGCTGATCTTAGACAAACTAGAAGACTCCTGAAAATGGGTTATTTTTAGCACAGAGAATGACTGTTGTCTCTCTGTTCTAAATTCCATGCTTTCATGCCAAAGCATCGAGTCTGGGTCCAGATTAACTCTGACTCTACCACTTACTAGCTATGAGATCTTGGGTAAATTGTTTGAATCTCTCTGTGCCTCCATTTCCTCTTCTGCAAAATGGAAATAATCAGGAGGTACCTACCCCATAAGTTATTCTGAGGAGAACCTGGGATTGTGCTGAGCACATGGTGAAAATTACCATTCATAGGGTGAATGGTTATTCTTACCAGCTCTTAAGGCTACACAAAGTTTACCATCCTCAAAAACCCTAAAAGCTTTCCTATGCATGCCACTGCTCAGTCCTGCCTCATCATTCTGCGCTTGGGCACTTGGATTTTAAACTCAAGTTCAGGTGCTGACATTGATCCCTGTTAAACCCCATCTTGTTAGATGCAGTCTATCAGTTTCCTTCGGATTTTAATGAAAGGTCAAACAATGCATGCTAAGTTCATTTTGGTGGCTACAGAGGCATAATGGATGGTGCTTTCACCACCTTCTTGCCGCCAGCTTAGTGGCCCTGGCCTTGGGAGGGGAGGTGCGGGCAGCTCAGGGCTGGGATGGAGCTGGGATACAGCCGTGCTCTGTCTTGCCCTGAGGCTGACACAGCACAACCATCTTGGAGCCCTTTCTCCCAAGTCCAGTACTGGCTTTGAGTTTTGAAATGTAGGGCCAGAGGGACCTGTTCACGGTCATTTAGTGGGTTGGCCGTGACACAGATCTAGGACTCGGGCCCCAGTTCTGTCTCAAAAGGCCCCTCCACTTTACGTTCTCACCTCTTTCCAAACCACTCCATCACATCGTCTGACTCCAGACCAGAGAAGAATATAGTCCAAAGAGATGCACATCTCCTTGGAATCCTCTTTCCTCTCATGTACTTCCGTAGAGTGGATGTGTACTTGGGTCCCTTTGAGTTTAGGCACCACACCCCGACCCTGCGCACCCACCCCACCATATACCTACCATTTCTGCACCAATCAGAAGACCTTTTCCATCTTGACTGAGGAAATCTGTGCTCTGTTCTATTTATACCTCTCTTCTGAACCTTTCCAAAATCCCTCCGCATCTTGGAGTTTATCTCCTCATGGTTATGGAAGGTGGCTTTGATGTTCATGCTTAACTGCACACATTAACGAGCCTTCTTTCTTCTTTTTCTTCACCTTCTTCTTCTCCTTCCCCTCCTCCTCCTCTTTCTTCTTCCTCTCTAACTTCCTGAGCTCAGGGGTCTCCCATTAGGCTGAGAGCTCCCACAGAAGTGTCGTGTAATGCAGGAGTTCCTCTCCTTCTCCACCTGTTCTCCTAGGACCTACTGGACTCTGTTCATGGGGGGAGCTGAACTTCAAGGTGACCCTGGCACCTAGCAAAGGCTTGTGAAGAGAGTCAAACCTGGAAACTCAGTGCAGCAATGATCCACTGATTCCACAGTCCTTTCAGATTCTGGGAGAGTGTGGAATGTTGGGGACACATTCTAAGGCTGGGCCCATGTGTCTGCCCCACAGGCTGGGCACAGCAACATGTCTTCGGTACAACTGAAAGACTTAACCAGATTCCAGAACTGACGAATCACTTCATCCAGTGCCTGCCACTGGTCTCCTTCTCTTGTTAATGTGCTCCTTGTTCACTGGGTGTGCTGAAAGGTATTTTTCCAGGTGGTAGATTCTATTGGGAATTGAATTTAGCTAACAATCAGGCTTAGCAAATAACTAGGAGGGCAAGGAGAGAGGGGAAGACAGATCTTGCTAGAGTCTAATGCTGGCACCATAGCCTTCACTGGAGCAATCCACTGAAACTAGGGAATGAGAAAAAAATTCTGTGAGGCACCCTCCTCAAGTTTCCCACTCCTCAAATAAACCTTGGTTAGCTTTCTCTGCCAGTCTGCTGGTCTGGCCTGGAGAAGACCAGGGAAGAGAGGGGCCGGGGTAAGATAGAGAAAAGAGAAAATATAAATGTGTATAGTGCTTTATATCTCTTCAAAGCACTTTCACCTCTGTAAGTTCAACATTCATTCTGGGCTGTCACTACACACGCATTCATCCGTCACACTTCGTGAGAGCCTCCTACATGCCTGGCCACCTGTCAGGTTCTTAGAGGGATGTAACGGCGAATTACAACTGTGGGAGATAAAAAACCTCAGTGGGTGTGGGGACTGGGGAGACAGAACAGACAGATGATGAGAACTTACAGTGGAAAAAGTAATGGGGACCAAAGGGGAGAAAACCCACTCTATGAGAGAGATATCAGGGGCTGCACAAAGGAAGCGATGGCGGACCTGGGTTGCTTCTCATGAGGAGTGAAGGAAGGGGATGACAGAAGGAAGAAAGTTCTTCCTTTTGTCTAGTCTAACTCTCATCACAACTGATACTCATCAGCAGAGAGCAGTCAGTGTGGTGAAAGGCCTAGAAACCAGAGTGTATCAGGAAAAGATGAAAGAACTCTGGAGTCTGATCTGGAGAACAGGGCTGGAGACAAGAACCAGCCTGACCATTATCTGAAGGACTATGGGTGACAGAAAGACAAAGCAAATGTTTCTTGTGACTCCTGGGGGCAGAAACTGGGGCCAGTAAATGGAAGTGAAACAACTGAGCTCGGTAGGGCTTCTCTGGTGGTGCAGACAGTAAAGAATCTGCCTGCAAAGCAGGAGACCCAGGTTTGTTCCCTGGGTTGGGAAGATCCTCTGGAGAAGAGAATGGCTACCATGCCAGTATTCTTGCCTGGAGAATTCCATGGACCGAGGAGCCTGGTGGGCTACAGTCCATGAGGTCACAAAGAGTCAAACATGACTGAATGACTATCACTTTCACTTTTTCACTTTCAGAGAAAGAAAACATGTATGTAATGCAGACAAATCAACCTAGGCTGATGCCTCCTTCCCCCAGGAGAGCATTTGGTAAACTCTGGAGACAGTTTTAGTTGTCACAACTGGAGGTGGTTGTTACTGGCATATTGGGGCTCATAGAGGCCAGGGATTCTGCTGCGTAGCCTACAGTGCACAGGAAACTTTCAGCAAAGACTTCTCCAAGCCCAAGCATCATAGTGCCCCGGTCAGCGGGGTGGACGTCGTGCGAGGAGTGGGGTTCTCATCTCAGATTCCAGCCCTGAGGCAATGGGCAAGTTATTCAGCCTCTCTTGTTGTCGGTGTCCTCATCTGTGAAATGGAAATAATACCAGTTTTCAGAGTCAAAGTGCCGTTTGGTGGGGTCTTTCTGTGTAGTGTCAGTAAAGTGCCTGCTATAGAGAATGTGCCCTAGTAGTTCCTGTTATTATAGCATGAAGATTTTTTCCCCTTTTCATCAGGAGGACTGCCCAAGAATCTATCAGAGGGCCAGAGAGGTCATGAGTTGTAGTAAGTCTTCTTTCCCTGAGAATACTCAGCCTCCTGCAGGAATGTTACGGAGGTTTTTTTTTGGAATAAATGGGAAATTAGGCTATGTGATGTACTAGTTACTTGGTCTTCCTATTGTGGCATTTCTTTTCAAGTGAGTCCTGACGTCTGCACTATAGCCTAGCACCCCAGTGGATCAGAGGGATAGCACTCTCTGAAAACCAAAGAGCTGAGGAATAAGTCCTGATGAAAACGGTGCCAGAACCTCACTCCCTGCACCTTAAATAATGGTTCTACCCCACACTATTCCACCACCTGCGTTCTCTCCTTTAATAAAAGGCAGAACTGAAGCAGGTCCTTCCAAAGTAATGCACAGCATGTAAAAAGGTCAGAAGGAGACCAGGAAGAAAGGGAAGTCAGGCACTCTGCTTGGGACGGGGGAGGCTGAGGGGGACGTGGGAAGCCCTGTGACAGCGAGGTGTAGTAGGCTGGCCCACACATTCTCTGCCTCCAGAGGCCAGCAGGGGGAAGGAGTATTGCTGAAGATGGGGGGACCTGAAACTGCAGTGCCTCCCGGCCAAGAAAGCCAGGAGCCCATGAGCTGGGTAGGTGTGGCCACCCTCTGCACTCTAGATGCCAAGTCGGGAATCTCTGGAGAGAGTCCAAGGAAGGGTTGCAGAACACCCTAGACCTGGAATCGCCATCTCCACACTAATCCTTCTGCGCTGCCTGATCCCCCTGCTTCCACTGCAATCAAAACAGCTGAGGCTAGAAGAGATGGGAGAGGAGGATCAACAGTGATAAATAGGCCTCAGGCGAGACACCAACACATGGGTCTAATTTGAAGGCTTATTCAGGGAGTAATGAGGGGCGCTAGGGTATCTTGGACAGTCTGACTTGACTGGAGAGTGTGCACGTGTCCAGCCAAGCAGCCCTCCGCCCAAGGCTGTCATTGCAAGGATGCCAAGAGATTCGTTATCATTTGCCACCTCCAAGGAGCGGCTGCTGCACAGGTGCAGGAGGGCCGAGAGGACCTATTCCACGTTCAAGGTCAGAAGGGGCGGCCGTGAGAAAATACCCCTCGTCCAAGGAGCAGCGGCTGCGCTTTGCTGGAGCAGCCGTGAAGAGATACCCCACGTCCAAGGTAAGAGAAACCCAAGTAAGACGGTAGGTGTTGCGAGAGGGCATCAGAGGGCAGACACAATAAAACCATAATCACAGAAAACTAGCCAATCTGATCACAGGACCACAGTCTTGTCTAACTCAATGAAACTAAGCCATACCATGTGGGGCCACCCAAGACGGTCGGGTCATGGTGGAGAGTTCTGACAGAATGTGCTCCACTGGAGAAGGGAATGGCAAACCACTTCAGTATTCTTGCCTTGAGAACCCCATGAATAGTATGAGAAGGCAAAAATGATAGGATACTGAAAGAGGAACACCCCAGGTCGGTAGGTGCCCAATATGCTACTGGAGATCAGTGGAGAAATAACTCCAGAAAGAATGAAGGGATGGAGCCAAAGCAAAAACAATACCCAGTTGTGAATGAGACTGGTGATAGAAGCAAGGTCTGATGCTGTAAAGAGCAATATTGCATAGGAACTTGGAATCAAGGCAAATTGGAAGTGGTCAAACAGGAGATGGCAAGAGTGAATGTCGACATTTCTAGGAATCAGCGAACTAAAATGGACTGGAATGGGTGAATTTAACTCATATGACCATTATATCTACTACTGTGGGCAGGAATCCCTTAGAAGAAATGGAGTAGCCATCATAGTCAACAAAAGAGTCCAAAATGCAGTACTTGGATGCAATCTCAAAAACGACAGAATGATCTCTGTTCCTTTCCAAGGCAAACCATTCAATATCACAGTAATCCAAGCCTATGCCCCAACCAGTAACACTGAAGAAGCTGAAGTTGAACAGTTCTACGCAGACCTACAAGACCTTTTAGAACTAACATCCAAAAAAGACGTCCTTTTCATTATAGGGGACTGGAATGCAAAAGTAGGAAGTCAAGAAACACCTGGAGTAACAGGCAAGTTTGGCCTTGGAGTACAGAATGAAGCAGGGCAAAGGCTAATAGAGTTTTGCCAAGAGAACGCACTGGCCATAGCAAACACCCACTTGCAACAACATAAGAGAAGACTCTACACATGGACATCACCAGATGGCCAACACCGAAATCAGATTGATTATATTCTGTGCAGCCAAAGATGGAGAACCTCTATACAGTCAGCAAAAACAAGACTGGGAGCTGACTGTGGCTCAGATCATGAACTCCTTATTGCCAAATTCAGACTTAAACTGAAGAAAGTAGGGATAACCACTAGACCATTCAGGTATGACCTAAATCAAATCCCTTATGACTATACAGTGGAAGTGAGAAATAGATTTAAGGGACTAGATCTGGTAGAGAACCTGATGAACTATGGACGGGGAGGTTCCTGACATTGTACAGGAGACAGGGATCAAGACCATCCCCATGGAAAAGAAATGCAAAAAGGCAAAATGGTTGTCTGAGGAGGCCTTACAAATAGCTGTGAAGTGAAGAGAAGTGAAAAGCAAAGGAAAAAAGGAAAGATAGTCCCATTTGAACGCAGAGTTCCAAAGAATAGCAAGGAGAGATAAGAAAGCCTTCCTCAGTGATCAATGCAAAGAAATAGAGGAAAACAACAGAATGGGAAAGACTAGAGATCTCTTCAAGAAAATTAGAGATACCAAGGGAATATTTCATGCAAAAATGGGCTCAATAAAGGACAGAAATGGTATGGACCTAATAGAAGCAGAAGATATTAAGAAGAGGTGGAAAGAGTACACACAAGAACTATACAAAAAGATCTTCGTGACCCAGATAATCACAATGGTGTGATCACTCACCTAGAGACAGACATCCTGGAATGTGAAGTCAAATGGATCTTAGAGAGCATCACTATGAACAAAGTTAGTGGAGGTGATGGAATTCCAGTTGAGCTATTTCAAATCCTGAAAGATGATGCTGTGAAAGTGCTGCACTCAATATGCCAGCAAATTTGGAAAACTCAGCAGTGGCCACAAGACTGGAAAAGGTCAGTTTTCATTCCAATCCCTAAGAAAGGCAATGCTAAAGAATGCTCAAACTACCGCACAATTGCACTCATCTCACACGATAGTAAGGTAATGCTCAAAATTCTCCAAGCCAGGCTTCAGCAATACGTGAACTGAGAACTTCCAGATGTTCAAGCTGGTTTTAGAAAAGGCAGAGGAACCAGAGATCAAATTGCCAATATCCACTGGATCATCAAAAAAGCAAGAGAGTTCCAGAAAAACATCTATTTCTGCTTTATTGACTACGCCAAAGCCTTCGACTGTGGATCACAATAAACTGTGGAAAATTCTGAAGGAGATGGGAATACCAGACCACCTGACCTGCCTCTTGAGAAACCTATATGCAGGTCAGGAAGCAACAGTTTGAACTGGACATGGAACAACAGACTGGTTCCAAATAGGAAAAGGAGTACGTCAAGGCTGTATATTGTCACCCTGCTTATTTAACTTATATGCAGAGTACATCATGAGAAACACGGCTGGAAGAAGCACAAGCTGGAATCAAGATTGCTGGGAGAAATATCAATAACCTCAGATATGCAGATGACACCACCCTTATGGCAGAAAGTGAAGAAGAACTAAAGGGCCTCTTGAGGAAAGTGAAAGAGGAGAGTGAAAAAGTTGGCTTAAAGCTCAACATTAAGTAAACTAAGATCATCTGGTAAACTAAGGCATCTGGTTCCATCACTTCATGGGAAATAGATGGGGAGACAGTGGAAATAGTGTCAGGCTTTATTTTTTGGGCTCCAAAATCACTGCAGATGGTGACTGTAGCCAAGAAATTAAAAGATGCTTACTCCTTGGAAGGAAAGTTATGACCAACCTAGATAGCATATTAAAAAGCAGAGACATTACTTTGCCAACAAAGGTCTGTCTAGTCAAGGCTATGGCTTTTCCAGTGGTCATGTATGGATGTGAGAGTTTGGCGGTGAAGAAAGCTGAGCACCGAAGAATTGAAGCTTTTGAATTGTGGTTTTGGAGAAGACTCTTGAGAGTCCCTTGGACTGCAAGGAGATCCAACCAGTCCATCCTGAAGGAGATCAGTCCTGGGTGTTCATTGGAAGGACTGATGCTGAAGCTGAAACTCCAGTACTTTGGCCACCTCATGCAAAGAGTTGACTTGTTGGAAAAGACCCTGATGCTGGGAGGGATTGGGGGCAGGAGGAGAAGGGGATGACAGAGGATGAGATGGCTGGATGGCATCACCGACTCAATGGGCATGAGTTTGAGTAAACTCCGGGAATTGGTGATGGACAGGGAGGCCTGGCGTGCTGCAATTCATGGGGTAGCAAAGAGTCGGACACGACTGAGCGGCTGAACTGAACTAACTGCCTTTCCCTGAACTTCCATCACTGTTTCCTGTTGCAGTTAAACTTGTCTTTTCCAGATGTTGCTTGTTGCCTGGTGTTGCTCCCCCCAGGCCTGACTTCCACATGACAGTGTGTGTCGGGCAGGAGAGTAACACAAACTACCCCGGTTCACTCTTCCCACTGGTCACACCCTCAGCTCCAGCTGAGCTGGACTATCTGTGATTCCCCACACATTCCTGGCACGTTCCCACCCTAAACCTTTACCTGAAAGTCTTTCCACACTTCACTCAAGGAGGTTCTGAGCTTTTCAGGTTCTGACAGGCACTGCTCGTTGTCCAGCTGTCCTGGACAATGTCCTGCCCTTCTGCCTCATTTTACAGCACACTGATTTCTTTTTTAAGCTTTTTATTTATTTATTTTTGGCTGTGCTGGTCTTTGCTGCTGTGCGTGGGCTTTCTCTAGTTGTAGCCAGCAGTTCCTAATCTCTAGGTGCGGTGGCTTCTCTCATTGCGGAGCACAGGCTCTAGGGCAAGTGGCTTCAGTAGTTGAAGCATAAGCCTTAGTAGTTGTGCCACAGAGGTTCTGGAGGGTGTGGACCCCAGTAGTTGTAGCTCATGGGCTTAATTGCCCCTCAGCATGTGGAATCCTCTTGGACCGGGGATTGAACCTGTGTCCCAAGCACTAGCAGGTGGATTCCTAACCACTGGACCAGGGAAGTCCTTCCAAACTTCTTGTTGCTAGAGGTGATACTGTGACAATCTGGCCAATGAAATGTACTCTTTCTTTTAACAGGAAAGAGCTGTCACGTATCTGGCAGGTGTCTTTTGCTTTTCCCCTTGCTCCCTGGAAAGTCTATGATGCGATGCCTGGGAGTGGAGAAACCAACTCCAACCCAGGAAGACTGCATGCTAAGGATGCTGGCCTGGAGGACAGAGTGGGTCTGGGTCCTTGATGACATCCTTGAGACCTGTGCTCGCCTCCTTCCATAATTTTTGTCACAAGAGAAAAACAAAACCAAATCTATGAAACCTCAATAGTTAGGTTTCTGTCACATGCTACCACATGCTATCTTAACTGATGAGAAGACTCATCTCAACAGCTGCTTCCTCCATTTTTAACCATTCTGACTGGATAGGCCCTTCCCTGCCACTGTGTTCTCCTGGTTCTTTATATCTCTCCCAGCAAAGTTTTCTCATGCTCCCTAAAATTCCCACTGTGTATTTGTCTCAGCAACTTGAGTGTGCATGCTTTGAGGGGAAAAGAATATGCCCTCTCCCCAGGAACCCCCACAGTAGCACTGGCCTGCAGAGACCTTTGGTGAAGAATGTTGAACAGGCTTGACAGGCACTGGGCCCTCTCCTCCAGGATCTACTAGGATCATAGCATCGCTTGATAATGACCCTACCATAGACTCTCTACTTACTTCCTATGCCGCCTGAGTGTACCCCTCATCCTTTGTCCAGGCTGGGACTCCTCCAGAGCAGTGAGGTGTTGGGTCAGGGAGGCTGAGGAGGAACTATCCTATCAGCTTCTTCTAAGGAGCAGGATTAGAGCGGACGTATCCTGGCCTCCGGAGGGTCTGCTCCCTTTTCCCTTCCTAAGACTGCGGCATGAGGGCACAGACAGGTTCAGAGGAGCCCTTCTCCCCACTCTAGACTCTCGTAGGGCAGAAGAAGTCATTTGACCGGTCTCCAGCCTCCTGGCAGGGAAATTCTACAGCTTCCAGAGCAGATGAAGAAAGTTCAGGATATCTCTTCAACTAAGACTGGGCAAATGTTAAACTGTAGGAAGGGCCCGGGGCTAGACCTGTTGAGGTTTTTCTGCATTGTGGTGGCATGCTGCCTGCTGTCAGTAGAGGACAAGTCAGCAGCCAGTCTGGGGTCTAGGGCACATCTCTTCAAAAGTATTTCCCCTATTGCAGAATCAGGGGCTGGAAAGAGTTGATTTGTCTCTCCACTAATCCTATGAGCTGCTTCAAGACAAGACAGGTCTTATTCACATTTGTTTTTACCACCTAAGAGTATACCTGTCACAAAAGATGCTCAATAAATATCTGTGGGAGGAAGGAAGCAAGGAGGGGTGGGAGGCCTTGAATGAAGTCGTCAGGCAGTCAAGCCCTGCCCTTGCCTGGCCCAACCCACCCTTCCCTGTGGTGCGCTGGTCGCTGGTCGTCAAATGCTGCCCGGGCCCTCCCTATCCTGCAGGCCCTGCTCAGACCGCACCTCCTCTCCACTCTCTGGGGTTCCCATGTCCTAGCAGAGTCGACCATTCAGGGCTTCAGCTGCACATTGGATTCTCCATCATAGCATTTACTCAACTGGACTGAGAATCTCTGCCCCTGTCTCTTCAGCAGCAGATGGAGCTACTTGAGGGAAAAGATCAGGGCTTGCTTTTCAGGCTGGCAGAAAGGATCTCCAGGTCTCTCAGGTAAGAAGGTTGCCCAGCAGGGTAACTGAGAGGAAGGTTTAGGTGAACAGCTCCTTCCTGGCCTGAAGAGGGCGTCGGGGTGGAGCGGAAGATCGCTTCTGAGGAGGACTGGCAGGCACTCGGGGCAAGTGAGGTACGCTTAGGCCGTCAGGAATGTGCCATTTCATAAAGGAAGTGAGAGAGCGCCTGGCGCTGGAAATAACACCTGGACCTAGCGACTTCCCTGTGGCCCGGTGGTTGGGACTTCCTCTCCCCGTGCAGGGGATGCGGCTTTCAGACCCTGCTCAGGGCGCTAAGATCCCACATGCTGCAGGGGCCAAAGAGCCAAAACACTGAACAGAAGTGCTACTGTCACAAAGCCATAAAGACTTGAAAAGAAAAAAAGAACTGGGCATACAAGCAGGATGGAAGATGTTCCTCCACCATCTGCTAAGGGGCACAGGGCTCTGGTGTCAGGGGAGATGGGATTGGACCTCAGTGATTTCCTAGACAAATCCTTAGATTATGACAAGTCCTGAAAGGTAATCATGTGGATCTAAGAAGTATTCCCAGGTTTCCAAAGAACTAATGAAAATTTTATCCAATGATAAGACTAAATTTAAAAGTTGCGTTTCTTTGCTATTGCCTGGAATTATAGCTCAGTTGGTAAAGAATCCGCCTACAATGCAGGAGACCCCAGTTCAATTCCTGGGTCAGAAAGATCCACTGGAGAAGGGATAGGCTACTCATCCAGTATTCTTGGGCTTCCCTTATGGCTCAGCTGGTAAAGAATCCGTCTGCAATGTGGGAGACCTAGGTTCGATCCCTGGGTTGGGAAGATCCTCTGGAGAAGAGAAAGGCTACCCACTCAAGTATTCTGGGCGGAAGAATTCATATATACAGTCCATGGGAAAGAGTCAGACACGACTGAGCAACTTTCACTTTCATAGCAATAGAATATTCTCATGGGAATATGAATAGTTTGATAAATGCAGTTAGGTAGATTGAAAATCTTTTTAAAAAAATATAGGGTTCTTCTTTTTGATGGTTCTCAAGTTGAGAACACCGATGCAGCTCAGACCCTTCATTCTACATGCTGAGGCACAGGGAGGCCACATCACTCGTTCGTGGTAGGCGGGGTGCTAGGACCAGGACACCCACTCCCAGACAACTGCTCTGTCTGCTACATGGTAGGTCGCTCTTGTCTGCCCTGTGAGTGTGTGTGCTTAGCTGTGTCAGACCTTTTGTGACCCCGTGGACTGTAGCCCACCAAGGCTCCTCTGTCCATGGAATTTTCCAGGCAAGCATACTGGAGTGGGCTTCCCCTTGTCTTCCCTATTCCTTCCCAAAGAGAGGCTTCTCTGAGTCTACTAACCCAGCTCCTTTGGCTCTCCTGTTGTGTTTATTTATTTTTGTTTCTTTTAAAAAATTAATTTATTTTGATTGGAGGCTAATTGCTTTACAATATTTTAGTGGTTTTTGCCATACATTGTGGTTTTGGCCATTCACTGACATGACTCAGCCGTGGGTGCACATGTGTCCCCCATCCTGAACCCCCCTCCCACCTCCCTCCCCATTCCATCCCTCAGGATCATCCCAGTGCACCGGTCCTGAGCACCCTGTCTCATGCATCTAACCTGGACTGGTTGATCTATTTCACAGATGGTAATATACATGTTTCAATGCTATTCTCTCAAATCATCCCACCCTCAGATTCTCCCACAGAGTCCAAAAGGCTGTTCTTCATATCTGTGTCTCTTTTGCTCTCTCGCATGTAGGGTTGTCATGACTATCTTCGTAAATTCCATATATGTGCGTTAATATACAGTATTGGTGTTTTTCTTTCTGACTTACTACACTCTGTATAGTAGGCTCCATTTTCATCCACCTCATTAGAACTGATTCAAAAGCGTTCTTTTTAATGGCTGACTAATATTCCATTGTGTATATGCACCACAGCTTTCTTATCCATTCATCTGCCGATGGACATCCAGGTTGCTCCCGTGTCCTGGCTATTGTAAACAGTTCTGCGGTGAACACCGTGTCTCTTTCAGTTCTGGTTTCCCCGGTGTGTGTGCCCAGCAGTGCGTTGCTGGGTCGTGTGGCAGGTCTTGGTACTCACATGTTCCCTGGCACAGCACACTGAGCCCCGGCATCTACCACCATCAATACTGCATCCACAGATGTCAGGGGAGAGCATCTCTGAATTAAAGGAAGCCTCCCAGAGGCCCCAGGGGATGCATAAGCTGGTTCATGTTTAGTCATCAGCAGTGGCTTAACTAAGAGAGTTTCTTTCATTCTTTCTTCCTTCCTTCCTTTTTTCTTTCTTTCTTCCTTCTTTTCATCCTCCCTCCCTCCCTTCCTTTCTACTTCCCTCCCAACCTTCCTGCCTTTCTCCTTCCTCGCTTCCTCCCCTCCTTCCTCAAGGCAATAGGAAATATGGAGATAGACAGGATAGGGCAAGTACTGCGTTCAAGGAGATCATTAAGGTACCAGGCTCTTTCTATCTTCCTGTTTCATCTTCCTTAGTGTGTGGCCTTTCTCTTCATGGTTGCAAGATAACTTTTGGATCTCCAGGCATCAAAGCCAATGTCCAGATAAGAAAAGAAAGGAGGGGGGACAACAGAAAGGGAAAAGTCCACTGCTAGAGCAGAGATGTTTTAGGCTTCCCCAGTAGCTCAGTGGTAAAGAATTCTCCTGCAATGCAGGAGACAAGGGTTTGATCCCTGGGTCAGAAAGATGCCCTGGAGGGGAGCATGGCAACCCACTCCAGTATTTTTGCCTGGAGAATCTCATGGACAGAGGAGACTGGAGGGCTACGGTCCATAAAGTCTCAAAGAGTAGGACATGACTGAAACGACTGGGCAGGGACCCAGAGATGCTTTGCCATTTTATGACAGGAAAGGGAAGTCCTCCTCTGGGATTTCAGTTACTAGAACTCATCCCATGGACACTCCTACTGCAAGGAATACCAGAAATTTTAGCATTGCCCTTTCCAGACTCTGTAGCAGAAGAAGGCAGTATAGAAAAGGATTGAGGGAGTAGAGCAAGCCGACATAGATAAACACAATACTGCTCGCCCTCATTCTCTCTCTCTCTTCCAGCCTTCCTGCTACCATGGAAGGTGACTTGTGGGGCCAGTCTTTCCACTGCTGCTATAGATCCTATGCTCTACCTTCTTCACACTATCTTTTGTATCTTCAGTCTTTTCTGCTTTCCTGGGTATTTTTCATTTTTTAAAATACATGCTCAAATCATTCCCTTGGGAAAAAAGTCAAACAACCCCAGGGGTGTTGATTTAGGGGCCTTGATAGAAAAATGTTAGGATGCTGACTTGTGCTGGTCAGCTCCTGCTGACCTTCAGTGAGTTGCTGCAAGAGAGAACAATAACCACTCATGCCTTTCTACATGATGATGAGAAAGATAATTTACAGCTTCATTGAATGGCCCTTTCCACTCTTAGCTGCAGGTCCAGGAGCTCTGAGAGTCAGATTCATGTCACTTGCAGACTGTAAATCTAAATTCCATTCCCTTCTTGAGTGAAGACAGGCCACTTAATCTTTCAGACCTTGACTTTTCATATTTAAAGTGGGGACAATAATATACCTGCTTCAAAGACTAGCCATGAAGATTATACACAAGAATGGTTTGTTATAAAAGATAAAGAAAAGTGGGGGCTGGAGGGGAGAGAAAAAAACCAACCCCTCAATTTGAGTATCAGATGCTCTTGGACCAAAATTTAGCCTCATCCTATGTATTTGATAACATTTGAATCCTTTGGCTGCCCAAGTCGATAACCTGGAAATCAACCTTTTCCTCTTCCCTTCCTCTCTTCTCCACATCCCATCACCAAGTTCTGTAACTTCCACTTTTTAGATGTCTCTATCTCCAATGCACCGTTTTATCTGGGGCCCTTTTCTCTTGCCTCTCTGACCATTGCTTTTTATTTCCTACTCAACAGTCATTTTTCTTTTTATCTGGCTATCAGAACCCAAATTTTGCTCCAGGCAACAATGTATCTAGCTTCAGGCACTGAATTATAATGTACAACTCAAATATTCAGTTTTGTATTCTTGTTTGCAGTTGGAGGGGTATTGTGATCCAATTCTGACCTATGAGATATAAAAACAAATCTGTGATGAACTTCTGGGAAAGTTTTTGCTTTTCTGAGAAAAGGAACAGATGATGGCTAGTGATGTTCCCTCCCTCTTTTCTTTGCCTTCAATAGAATTATTGTGTCTGGAGGTAAGACAATTATCTTGCAACCACAAGGGAACAAGCAAGAGAATAAAAAGCCACCATCAAGAGAGTGGTAGAATAGAACAAGGCTGGGTCTTTAATGATACTGAGCTGCCCAACCATTTCTTGTGGGTGCCTGACTTCCTGGCTTCTTGTTGGTAAACCAAGTTTTAAACTATGTCGTACATTCTCTTGCTTGAAGCATTTCTAACAAAATCTCCTAATTAGTCTCTCTGGCTTTATCATCTTTCTCTCCTTTCATGCATTCCTCGCATAATATTCAAAGTAATCTTTTACAAACAAAATTCTGATCTTCACATTTTGCAGCCTAAATGCTTTTGATGGTGTCCCATCAAAAACATTTAATGTAACTTGTATAACTAACGCTACCAGTTTGGAATAAAAATAAGGACTTGCCTCTTTTTACTATTCACACTAACCACTTGAGCTCCAATCTGTTTCCATTTTGTGCCCAACGACCACAGTGCTTGCTCAATCCAAAAGAGTCAATCTGCATTCAAATGTCGAAAGGAGGGGGAACTTGAGACTACGCCAGCCCACCATGAGATCTTCCCTTTTGGCCACCAGTGAGTGTTGAAGAGTGTCTTACCTGTATTGCATTTGACCGATGTTTCCCCATCTGATGCTGCGTGGATCCTTGTTGATCCACATCCTTGTACCAGCCACAGTGGTGAGTCTTTACAGGAGGAGAACCCCACGCCATCATGTGACGCTTGGCTACAGTGTCCCCAAGTCTGCAGCTCTGTTAGCTGTACTCTTCCTAGACCACGTCTCCCATCCCAGGCTGCCTGGGTGCAGAGGGATTCCCGGCCCAAAGCTCTTTAATCTCATAGCGTTGAACTCAGCTCAGAGTTAAACTCCAGGCTCTGCCTTCTTAGAATTCCCTCTGACTCTGTGCTCAAAAGTATCAGAAGGGTTATGTGTGTTGAGGGGATCCCCTAATACGTCTCCCTGGATGAGGGCACAGCAACCCACTCCAGTATTCTTGCCTGGAGAATCCCATGGATAGAAGAGCCTGGTGGACTACAGTCCATAGCGTCGCAAAGAGTTGGACACAACTGAAACAACTCAGCATGTATGCACTTAATATGTCTGGGCACTGCCTATTTCCTCAGCCTCACTTCATGCCATGCTCCTTCATGTCTCTCAGCATCAATGATACCAAATGTCTTGCTACTTCTCATAATCATGAAACTCTTTCTTGCTTTTAGATTCAAGCATACTCCTTCCTCTGCCGGAACATGTTCTCACTCTCTTTCATCTAGTTAATGCTTATTCTTTCTGTAGGTCTAAGTGTCACCTCCGTAGGAGGGCCATATGACTCAGTTTCCCCTTCTAGAACACTCCTATATCTGTTAAAGTCTATAGTTTCTATTACAAGTAAAGTCTGTCTGTCTTGTTCATTGCCTAGCACAGTCTTAAAAATCAGTGAGTGAAGGAATGAATGGATGAATGAATGAATGGTGGCTTGATTTGGTCCTCAGTAATATCCCCTTTTTTACATTATGATGTTTTAGTCAACCTGCCCACCTTCTCCACACTTCCCCTGCCAAACTGATGAAATTACCCTTCCTCTGTATCTCAGGAGCACATTTTACTTCCCCATCGCAGGTTTAATCTCATTAAAACATGCTGCGCTTTGTGCTTATTTGCCCCTCCATCTACAATTTGTGCTCCTTGTGCTTCATGGCTTCGTTTTATTTATCTTCGTATCCCAAGACTGATTGGCACAAATAGGCTCTCAGTGATGTTAACTTTACAGTTTAGTAAGTCCATGGTGAGAAAACCATGAATAAGTCCATAGAACCCTTGAAGTGCGAATGAGGAGAGGTAGGGGAGGAGGCAAAAGGTTAGATTTAACATCCTGGCCCAGCTACGGTACAGACGAGTCCATTTCCTGCCAAATCCTTCTGGGGACATGGACAGAGTTCTGTGTTTCTGTGTCTCAGTGTATATTTGCAGATTTATGTTCAACTAGAAAAATATAAACTACCCCTGATAGATGAAGGTGGGAAAGGCAGATGGCCTTAATCAGCAAGCCACAGGGTCTATTTCCAGAGTTTCCAGTGAGTTTTTGGCTATACTATGGGGGTTCAGGAGCCAAATTTGGGGACAGAGGTTGGAGGCAGCTGAATTGCTCCATCTTAGAAAATGAGAAGAATTTGGATTTTGCCCCTGGGAAGAAGACAACAGACAAGAGGAGAAATAAGATTTGCTGAATAAGGTGGACAGATTCTGAATCTGGAGTTGTGAGAATGACCAATAGATTTTAAAAAATAAGTACCGAAATGTCTGTCATATAAGTTGTTTGCACTGTTTTAATGGAAATCTCTTAATTTCTTCAAATCTTCTGGAGTTGTGAGAATGACCAATAGATTTTAAAAAATAAGTACCGAAATGTCTGTCATATAAATTGTTTGCACTGTTTTAATGGAAATCTCTTAATTTCTTCAAATCTTCTTAAGTTTGCCACATCACTGAAGCCTTCCATGCTCTCCATCTGCATGGAGGTGGTGTTGGAACAGAGGTGGTAGTGAGGAATGGCCAAGGGACCCTGGTCTGAGTGATTCATCAAAAGCAGTCATGCCCTCTGGAAGTATGCAGAAAACTGGGTATAGGCATTAGATTTTGCATCATCCAAGGGGTGATGATGGTTCAGTGCACACTGGTCTTGATCTTTAGGGTCAGTGTGACTCACTCTGGTAAAGTGAACATGTCTGCATGTGTTTCAGTGGCGGTTTGTGTGTAAGTGAGATGTGAGAGCTTTCACTGTATGTGCCGGTGATGGTTGTGTTTGCAACCATACTTGAAGACGTGTGTGTTTATGCACACCTTTTGAGTTTATGTATGAATATAGCTGCATGCTATATCTTTGTTGGAAATGCTGCTAAATGTTCACGTGATCATACTTTTCTTCCTCACTGAATCTTCACACAAGGAAACTGAGCCCCTTCCTACTCCATATGGTATAGACGCCGTCCCAGGATCAAATCAACTCTCCCCCTCTGAGCCCAGCCAAATAACATGCACCCCCTGCCCCCTTCTTCCTTACTAGGGCCTCATCCCCTTTTCCTGACTTCTTTCTCCAGCCCTGAGCACAGCCAAAGCCCTTAACCAAGAGTAGGAAAACAAAAAAACCAGGTCACCAGATGTGTTCCATTCCACTCTCTCCCTCCCACCCCTCCTCACCACAGGCCGACAAGTTCTGAGCGTATATACAGCAAGCACTGGCATGCCCCCAAGCCCAGCTGTGCTTCTGCCTCGTGACAGACCCGGCTGAGGTGGAGACAGGCTACATGCCTAAGCCCACCACCCAGCCCACCCATGTCTCTAGCACCAGTTCATCTGCTTTGTCTAGACAGCCCAAGCAGATCCCAGAAGCTTTCACCCCTCTGAACGAAAGGTGATATATTTGCGCCCTCTGTTTCTGCCAGGTCCCCTTCTCCCTGTGGCTGTCCGGGGGCAGGAGGAGACTGAGGTCTCCTGGGCAATTACCCTGTCTGGATACGGGAGGGGGAGAAGCCCCTGGCTCTGCCTCAGCTTGTGCACGGCTCCCTGAAGCTGGTCCCCATTTGGAGCCCAGGATGAGTGTCCGGGTCTCTGCAGGGAACCAAGCATCTGGGATTCTCATTGGAGACTGTTTACTCGTCGATTTGCATGGCAGATTAACAGCCCGCAGCAGCCCTCCCCATGCCAGGGACTTTCAGGAACAGTCTCTCCAAGCCAGCGTGGCCCATCCTGGGCAGGAGCCCTCCCTGCCCCTCCCTTCCCGCATCGGCCACGTGGACCTGACTCACATAGGCTCTCCAAAGCCCTGCCAAGAGCAGTCAGAGTGCTGCCTGTATGAAGCTGGATGGGTCACTTCAGGAGCAGGGAACAGTCCGGAGTCCCTTTGGAATCCGTGTGCCTCCGTGGCCTCCTCCCACTATCACTCCCCAAGTAGCCAACCATGCGACCAGTGGAGGCCACATGTCACCTCACTGCTCTGGAAAGAGCTCAACACCCGGTACATCGCTTCTTCCAGTACCACGCAGTAAACCACACACAGCAATCAGGGCCCACTGGGGAGGGGCCTTGGGCTTTTAATGGGCATGTGATACAAATAACACACTCCTAAAGCAAGGCACTCATGTATATTACTGCATTTTATCCCCTTGATGACCCAAAGAAGAAGAAATTGAGGATAAAAGGCAGCAGGAAGGCAGGGAGCAGAGAGTAGTGATACTATTTCTGTATGACACTGTAATGGTGGATTACACAGTTCTTACAGCCCACAGAATGTGCAAACCAAGCGTGGACCTGAAGGCAGACTATGACGGTACTATCAGTGACGTCCCCTCGAATGGAACAGTCCTGCCTGGTGCAGGGTGCTGGTCGTGGGGGAGACAGGAGTGCCTGGGGAGCTCTGTGCTTTCTGCTCAATTCTGCTGTGAACCTAAAATGGCCTAAAAAGAAAATCTGTTGTAAATAAACAAATAAATAATTAAGTGACTTGTTATCAGCGCAGAAGGTGGTAGACCCAGGATTTGAATGGAGGGGATTCTGCTCACATAGTCCGTGTTCTTTCCCACTGAGATTTCTCTGCCTGGGATGGGAAAGGAGGAACTAATGAGCTGGGCTGCGTGAATAGCCACCGGAGGTTCTCTGAGTCTTGTCTCCTTGATCCCAGCTTCCCCCGCTCTAGATGTGCTGTCTAAGCCTCTGAGTAGACTTGGAGACTTACCAGTTAACTCTCTTTGCCAGCTGTTACTCCTCACCCAGCCTGTGCCCCACCCCCCACAGGCCGTAGAGCCTTGAGCTTTGACTTTTTGACTCTGTATTCTCAGCTTACAGCACGGTGTCTGACATACAGCAGCTGCTAAAGAAATGCCTGCTGAGAGAATGCATGAACAAATGAGTCAGAAACAAAGAGGAAGGAGAGAGAGAGAAAACAGGGGAAGCAAGAAAAAGACGGAAGAAAGGGAATGGGATGGAGAAATGGTGGAGGAGAGTGGGGAGGAGGAGAAAAATCTTGGCCCCCTAACCTGACCTCATCCCCACTACCCTTCTCCCCCCTGTCTTCCTTGGGGGCTTGACAGGCCCCTCCATTGCTCGGTCCTGCCTTCCATTCCAACAGAACTTTGGCTGAGCCCTGCCCATCTCCCAGGTATTCCTCATACAGTCTTTAACCCCTGGAAGAAGAACTGCCCCATCCTTTCCTACAAAATGAACGTGTTATTTGGGCAAAAGAGAAAAGGAGAAAAATTGAAGTGGAAAAAATCTGGGATTTGGAAATTCAGCTGACTGCCCTCCTTTGGAATAAAAGCTCCTCCAGTCCCTGGCCGCGCTGCAGGCAGGCAGTAGAGCCAACAGCAACACTGGAGCTGGAGGCAGGGATACGGGGAGGGAACCAGGGGACTCTTGAGGGGAGCTGCCAGAGTGGCGGGCACACCTGCAGCCCAGGGAGACGGTGCTGGTTCTCATCCCTGGAGTGGAGTCCCAGCGTCCCCCTCGCCTCCCCCGGGCAGCGGTCAGCCGGCCCGGTGGATCGGATGGAGCCCCATCTAAGGAGGAGGGAGAGGACCAGAGGAGGCAGGCCATGGACTCGGTCTGCCTTCTGTCTGCAGCACCTACCTCAGCGCCTGACACGAGGGAGGTGCCCAAAGCCCGCAGGCTGGGGAGAAAGAGAGCAAATCCCGGTTCTGTGGGGTTGATGCAGACCCAGGCCCTCCGTTTGCCCTCAGGCTGCTCAGAGCCGGGTGGTGGAGAGAGAGCAGCACTAAAGAAAACGGGCTTCTGATCCAAAACCTGAATAACAAGTCAGATAAAAATAAGATTGGGTTGGCCAAAAAGTTTTTTTGAGCTTTTTCATAACATCTCACAGAAAAACGCAAATGAGGTTTTTGGCCAATTCAATATAAGCCAAGGGCTTGCTTTCAGAACAGCACAGTGGGCTGACTGACTTGAAGGCAGGAGGCTAACTGACAGGACACCCTCAGAGTCGATCTGAAGCGGTCCTTTGAAGGGGCAGATGAAAATTATTGGGCTAAAACCAACAGGATAGATACGAATGGGGAGAGGGAAAATTTGGACTAAAATTGAGAGTGAGGAGGCTGAGGGGAGGGCTGGGGTGGGTCTCCGTGGCCGCAGAGAGGGGCTCACTGGCCCGGACAGGTGTCTACAGGGGTGTGGTGAGTCTGTAAGCAGGGCTGGAGTTCATACTGGCTCATTCATTACCTGGGTAGCGGAGAAAATAGAAAAGGATATTTTACAGGCTTCAGTGTAATCTCCCAGATTGTTTTCAGCTGTGGTTGTGCTTATGGGGGTATTGAGTAGAAAGTGAAAAAGTGAAAGTGAAGTCGCTCAGTCGTGTCCAACTCTTTGTGACCCCATGGACTGTAGCCTACGAGGTTCTTCCATCCATGGAATTTTCCAGGCAAGATTACTGGAGTGGGTTGCTGTTTCCTTCTCCAGGAGATCTTCCCAACCCAGGGATTGAACCCGGGTCTCTAGCATTGCAAGCAGATGATTTTACCATCTGAGCCACCAGGGAAGCTCCCCTAGACTTGTGAAAGCCCAGAGATCAAATAGATTTCCACAAGAAAGGGCACAGAGACCAATGAGGGAAAACATGGAAACATAGGAGAGGAGGTCGGAGGTGTGACTTTGTTTAGGAAGAAAGAGGTATTGGAATAGTACTGGAAGGAGGCAGATGAAAGTATAAGGAGACTTTTAAAGAAGGTTGACTGGGTGTCTGTGTGATCACATGTGCATGGAGGTTTCAGTAACAACCCATATAAACTTCCAGGTTTCTGCAGCTGGCGTAAGACTTCCTTCAAATGTGACCTGATGAAGTAGACTTTAGAGACAAAGAGAAACAAAGGCTCAATTTTATTCTAGTTATGCCTTCCTGGCAGAAAACGTTTCTCACCCACTATCCATTCTTGCCTTACTAATAAATCATAGTTTGTTGCCCAGAGTCAACATGGCCGTTCCTGGCCTCTCTTGCATCTAGGAGTTGTGACCCAGCTCTGACCAATGAGGCATCTGCAGAAGCTGCTGGAGCTTTTGTGGGAAAGTTTGGATTTTCTGACATTAGCCCACCCCTTCCTTTTTATCGTTGTCTCTTTTCTTGTTCCTGCTTGGAACGTGTGATCAGGAGGCGATCATGAGAATGAAAATCATAAGCAAAGGATGATGGAGCGGAGAGGCTGAAGGAGCCTGCCCCAGGTAGTCTGACTTCTTGAAATCGAAAAGCAGCCTCACTGACATGGGTCTGTTACTAACCACTGAGTGCAAGCCTGCCTGACCCAGTGGCCCTCACCAAGGCCTAGGAAACAGGGAATAGCCCCCAAATCACAACAGCCAAAACAAATCAGAGTCTCAGGGCATCTCACTGTGACTGGTGATGGGAGAGCAGACCCTCCTGCAGCGGAAGGGGGCCCCCAACAGGGCTGTGAGCGCTGGGACCTGAGGGGCTCAGCAAGGGGCCCGAGGCAGGACCAAGGGTGGGAGGAGGGGGCACGGGGAGGTGCTCTGCCTCTCACCTGCTCTAGCGTCACAGGGGACTCCGCCACCCCACCCCGGGCTGGAACCCAGTCCTGCTTTTATCTGGGGCTGGAGGAAGGAGAAAGGAAGGCTGCAGTGGCCAGACTTCCTCCTGGTGGCTCTCGACTGACTTCATTGCACCGAACTAAAGTGCCAGCTCCCTGCCCACCCCTCCAGACACTGTATAAATGCCCAGTGATTCCATCCACTTGCCAAATTCAGTTTATTCTAGGAAACTTCAGAGATACATCAGACTTGGTCAATAGACTTGAGTTCTACTCAAGTTACATAATATGTTCAGTAACTGGCCATGGACCTTAGCGGGACAAGTCATGTCTACTCTGAGCCAGTTTTTCCTTATCTGGAAGAGGAAGAATTTGCTCTCTCAGCCATTTCCAGAGGCCAGTATATGAAGACTTCCTTGTCTGTGGGAATATAATAATAATGACTGTTATTTACTGGGTGTTTCATTTGTGCCAAGTGTTTCTCACATATTAGCTCTTTTAATCCTAATAATGACTCCAGAAAAGTGTGTAAATACCTTTTCTTAATAGATGATAAAACGAAGGCTTAGAGGAGCTAAGTAATTCATCTGAGGTTCTTCAGACCATGAGTAGTGGAGCCTGAGTCTGAGCTAGGTGTTCTGGCCCCAGAGTTCATATATTCAGTTAGCACACTACAGCTGTCTGTGTGATAGAGAAAAACTAAGATGGATGATGACAAATATGTATGCATTTGGATTCATGTGCATCCACACACATACACATATGTGTCCTAATATATTTATGTAATGTTGTAAGCTTGACACTGACTTTCTAGGAAAGAATTGGGATATATTCTTTATGTTAAGAGTAAGAGAATGAGTCTTTCATATTTTTATGTTAAAGTGTCTTTCTCTGAAATGATGACAGAAGATGAGTATTTTATTTGCTCAACTGGCAAAATAAAGATGGACAGCCTGTTATTTTCAACTTTATTCCCCCCACCCTCAAGTCCTAACAGACCATGAAATTAAAAGTCTGGCGGCTCCTGGGCTACAGGACATCAAAGTCCTTTCTGGCTTGAACAGTCTGAGATCTTCGACCTCCAGATAAGGTGATTTAGGCCACATATTCCAGGAGACATCCCCCCTGAACTGAGCCATGCCACCCTGGTGCCCTGGTGAACTTAGCAAAGGATGGCAGTCAACAGAGGGGCCTGTTTGTACCCAGCTTGCTTGAAATCCTGCAAATATTTTGATCTATAAGGAAATTTCCCTTTCATGTCCTGTCCTGGCCCCAGCTTTAGCTCCAGCCCACTCTGCACTTATCTGCCTTTTGGGATAAGCACCATAGAAAAAGTTTTAAATTATTCATTAACTGGGTGGAGATATTTCATCTGAGATCAGGTCCCAGACATAACCTATCCCCAACCAGTCTTGAATTCCAGGTGTCAAAGACAACCAATCTCCAACTAGAATATTTAGAAAGAGGAAGCAAAAGGCAGAGTTATGGGTTATCTTGAGGATATCTGTTCAAAGCAATTGCTCTCCACTTATCATGGTTTCTGCTGACACCTGGAGCTGATCAGAAACAAAACAAGCAGTGTTGTGGACAGTCCACTGGTGCTTTCTTCAACACAAAGCTGGTAAACTCTTATTTTGAAGGTAATATAGAAGAAGTAATTTGGGGAAAAAAAGAATTTGTATATCCCTATGTTGTAATTCTTTTTCTTATTAAAAGTCTCAGAGACCCTTGTGAAGAAGGGACATTGCTAACATCCCAACAGCAGCCAGGGACATTCTTAGGAAGAGCAGTGGAAGCCACAGAGCTGCTGTTGCTATGGGGCCCACATGCCTAAAACCCATGAAGAATTAGCCTTGGTGGGCTGGGCTAAGACCAGATAGACTCAGGGTTAGGATTTGAGGAAAGGGGGGTGCTTTTTCTTTCTGTCACATAAGCACAGAAACAAGAGTCATGAAGGCTACCAATCTGGCAGAAATCTAAGGATTTAGAGGAAGATGAATAAAAATAAACAAAAAGACATCAGTTTTCCAGTTTTTCAAACCAGATGTGACCCTGGAATCAGGTATAATTGATTCCTGGAATCAGGAAGTCAACCAGCTGTTGAGTATATCATGTGATGACTCCAACGATATCATTCTTTCATCATCAAGACTTTGACAAAGTCACCATTCTCAGTGAGATTAAAAATAGAGAAAGAGGAATGAGGATCTGGGTTACAGTACTAATCTGATCCATTTGCTTCAGAAACCCAGGCTTGTGTCCTGAAATGGAAATAGAAATGGTAGTCACTAAAAATGACTTGCTCTGGTGATGGGATTTTGAGAAATGAAGTTGACAAAGTGGATTAATCTGTTTAGAAAAGTGTTTGCTGCTGTGGTGGTCCATTAAAACACCAAGAAAAAGAGAGAACAAAAGAAAAAAAAATTACTAGCAAGATCCCATATGAGGCCCACAGTCCTATAGTTTCAAAATAGCAGGAAGCCACTTACAAATTAAAGTTGGAAAATTGTTTTGTGGGTTGGAGGGCTGGGGAGGGACTGTCTGCCTCTTACAGTGAGAAGTGATTTCTTGTTCCAGAGGACCATGATTCGCATAATCAGTTATTCCCTCCCTGCCCCCCCACCCCCGCCACGACTGTGTCTTTCAGCCTCTCCCACCGCGAGCTTTTTCCCTTCAGTCTACGAACAGACCGCAGGTAGTGTTGCTGTCTGCTCTACGTGTCAGACAGTCCCACCTAGACACGACTTTCCGCTGACCTGGGTCCCCTCCAGCTATGGCCCTGGCACTCTTCCTTTTTTCCCGGCCACACTGCTTGAGTGAGAAGCCCACATGCCATTCTGTTAGGATTGCCTCACAGAATACAAGATGTCCAGTTAAATTTGAATTTCAGATAAACCACAAATAATTGGTTTATTATAGTAACACTAAAAATACTATTTATTGTTCATCTGAAATTCAAATTTCAGATGAATTACATTTAACTGGGCACTTTATGTTTTTATTCACTAAACCAGACACCCCACTGACCTTGTACCCCTGCCTCACTTTTCATTTGCTGCTCAGCCCATTGAAATCTGCTTTCTGCCTCTTCCTATCTACTGATACTGCTCTCTCTGACTTCCTCAGGGATCTCCTAGTGATCAAATCCAAAGAAAGCGTTTCTACATCTTACAGCGAGCACCTCTCTAGAGCTTTCAGCAGGCCCCGTTGGTGTCCGCTCTCTCAGGGTGAAACTGTCCTCACATTTCTTGTTTTCTCCGTCTTTTTCTGACAGCCCTTCTCTGCCTTCTTCTTGCACTCCCCTTGTTAACCCTGGTGCTCCCTAGGGTCCTGCCTTTGGGCCTTCATCATTTCCTACACACAAAGCTGTGTCGTGGCCATATTTCTCTCCCTGCTCAGCCCCACCGGTCTCAGCGACCCCGAGCAGCTCTTGCCTCCTCATCCATCTTCCTGACTGCAGGGCACCAGAGTACATCTCCCAGGGAAACCTGCCTGCCCTAGGCCTCCGAGGAGAGAGAGCCTCCGCTGTCAGAGAAGAGAGTGGTTTCCAAAGGGGTCAGAGCCCTAGGCCCTGCAGGGCTGACGGGCTGTGAATTCTGGACGTCCTGCCCCAGTCAGCCCGCGGGGTGTCCCTGCCTGCCTTCCGGAGTCAGCCTCTTCTCCCAGGCGTCCCTTCAGCACGCGTTCACTGACTTTAGGTGCAGTCCTGATTTTCTTTGTCACATCTGTTGTTTTTTAATGACTATTTTTCCACACGCGCACCATCTGATCGGGAGCTCCTTGGACCCTCCTCTGCCAGACTGCCCTGCGGGAGATCAGAGGCGACGGCGCCCCACGGGGATGTCCCACACACGCTCACGACTGCGTGACTCAGGACCAGGGCTGTGAAGGCTGAGGTAGAGCGTTTGAGGGGAGAACCAGGAGGCTGTGAAGGAAGGGATGTCACCAACCCACCGCAGTCTGGTGGCTCTAGCCAACAGCAACCTGCACAAGCTGTTCTCAGCATTGCTAGGCCTTCCAGCTGCCCATCCAATAGTTACTTCCCAGTCCGTACCAGTTTGGACTTCTCTAATGCATTGGAGCCTGTTAATCACTCTCCTCAGCAGCTGTTTGTTTTTTAACATAATTTATTATATAGCCAATGATAGTGATTCTCTGGAGAAGGCAATGGCAACCCACTCCAGTACTGCCTGGAAAATCCCATGGACGGAGGAGCCTGGTGGGCTGCAGTCCATGGGGTCCCGAAGAGTCGGACATGACTGAGCGATTTCACTTTCACTTCTCACTTTCCTGCACTGGAGAAGGAAATGGCAACCCACTCCAGTACTCCTGCCTGGAAAATCCCATGGACAGAGGAGCCTGGTGGGCTGCAGTCCATGGGGTCGCTGAGGGTTGGACACGACTGAGCGACTTCACTCTCACTTTTCACTTTCATGCATTGGAGAAGGCAATGGCAACCCACTCCAGTGTTCTTGCCTGGAGAATCCCAGGGATGGTGGAGCCTGGTGGGCTGCTGTCTATGGGGTCGCACAGAGTCGGACACGACGGAAGCGACTCAGCAGCAGCAGTGATTCTCAGTCCTGCTGTCATGGTACGTTCTAGTTGGGGTGGGAGGGAATGCATAACACTTAATCAACAATTTGGCAAATGGTTACAAATGTTTAAAGATGAGTAAGGCAAAAGAGATAATTCAGCCTCTTTGAAAAGGTCATATTTGAATAGAGAGCCAAATGAAGTGATGGCGCGAGCCACGGGGATAGCCGAGGGAAAAGCGTTCTGCAAAGAGGAAGTAGCAGGTGCAGGGGAGCAAGAGGAGAGTGTGAAGGTCAGAGCGGTGGAATCAGAGTGAGAGGCGGCGAGCAGGAGACAAAGTCAGAGAAGTAGCAGGGATGGTTAATCACGAATGGCCTTGTGAGCCATGGCAAACACTTTGTGTCTACTCAATGTGAAATAAGAAGCTGTTGGAGATTTTGGTGGCAGTTTCGACTACAGTGTATTGGTGGAGATGGTAATAAATTATTGTACATGAAGGTAGAGCTGATAGAAGTTGCTGATGGATTACATATGAATATGACAGAAGCAAAGACTAGCCCCCACGTTTTTCTTCCTGAATGGTAGGGTGGTGATGCCATTTATTGAGGACTACAAGATACATAGATTTTTGGGGAAAGATCAAGTTTAGTTCGAGACTTGTCTAATGATGCCTATTAAATATCCAGTCAGTCAGTCAGTTCAGTCGCTCAGTCGTGTCTGGACTCTTTGTGACCCCATGTACTGCAGCATGCCAGGCCTCCCTGTCCATCACCAACTTCTGGAGTTCACTCAGACTCATGGCCATTGAGTCAGTATTGCCATCCAACCATCTCATCCTCTGTCATTCCCTTCTCTTCCTGCTTTCAATCTTTCCCAGCATCAGGGTCTTTTCAAATGAATCAGCTCTTCACATCAAGTGGCCAAAGTATTGGAGTTTCAGCTTCAGCATGAGTCCTTCCAAAGAATATTCAGGACCTATTTCCTTTAGGATCGACTGGTTGGATCTCCTTGTAGTCCAAGGGACTCTCAAGAGACCTCTCCAACACCACAGTTCAAAAGCATCAATTCTTCGGCACTCAGCTTTCTTAGAGATGTAGACAGTTAAAGAGAATAGTTAAATGCAGGATGGGGGTAGAAATAGGGGTGTAAAGTTGTAAATCATCAATATATGAATAGACTCGATGGATCATCTAGGTAGTAAGTATGGATTTAAAAAAAAAAGTCAGAAGCTGAGGAGGAACTAGCAAAAGAGACTGAGTTGCCAGTGAGGTAGGAAGCCTGGTGTGCTGCAGTCCATGGGGTCACAAAGAGTCAGACACGACTGAGCGACTGAACTGAACTGAACTGAGGAAAAGAGTGATGAGAGTGATTTCCCAAAGGCCAAAGGAAAGGAATGTTTCAAGAAAGAGGGCATGATAAGTTATGTCCAAATGAGAAGCTACAGAAGATAAGAAATGTGGAACAATTACTTGGTCTGCAGCGTGGAGGACAAGAACCGTTTCAGTGAAACGGTGAGACAGAATGTGAGAGAGAGAAGATAGAGCAAGTGTAGAGAGCTCTTTCAAAAGTTTATCTGTAAAGAACAGAGAAGCTGGACAATAGCTGGAGTAGGAATGGAGGGAGAGGTTTTTGTTTTGTTTTTCAAATGGGAGATATTATTGCATTTTAAGCAATTTTAGGATTTCCTCAGTTATAACATTACACTCATTTACTATATATTGTAAATGCAATAGTAATAGTAAATGTAAGCAGACTATTACTACTACAGTCTGTTAGGATCTGAGTGGAAAAATGGGCAGAAATTTCTCACTAACCGTAGACTGTCTCCCGTGCTGCATACTTTACTTGATCCTCCCCATAGGAGGAGTCATCCCCAGGAACATCGTCTATTGAGGGGGTCATGGTGGTGGTAAAGTTGGATTTATGTACTAATGTATTAGAATTTCGTCAATCTGCTTCTGCAAATATGTGTTGTTGCCTTAAATTTTTTTCTAAGTACTTGGGGTTGTGGACAACCAGGCAAGTAAAGACCATGAAGACTTCCATTTCTGTCTGTAAAGGAGTAAGAAGGACTGGACTTGGTGCCCCCCTCCCCACCTTAAAGAGCTTTTAAAAAATTGACAAAGGCTGATTCATATCAATGTATGACAAAACCCACTGAAATGTTGTGAAGTAATTAGCCTCCAACTAATAAAAAAATTAAAAAAAAAAAACAAAAAAAAACATAAAAAAAAAAAAAATAAAAAAAAATAAAAAATTGACAAAATATATCAAATAATGGTTTTCAGAGTTTGGACAACAGACAGCATAGGATAATGACTTTTGAGGGAAGAGAAACAAATGACATGGTCCCTGAATTAAGGATTAGAGTCCAGTTTTGGAAGCTCAAGTTGGCCAGACTTTGCAAAGCAGAACTGGAGAGGAAAGAGCTACACACAGAGAGTTTCAGAGACCTGCAGAGGATTCCTTTAAGTTTTAATCTGAGTATTGACCAGTGCATGCATATGAGGAAACTGCCCAAGGCTAGGGAAATAACTACTTGAAGGAGAAGGCAGAACAATCCCCATTGCTAACACAACTCAGGAAAGTAGGTTCTTGCTCCCATTCACCAGAAGGGAAGGATGTCCTAACTCATGGGACACAGAGTTGAGTCCTCAGACTGGTATTGCCTCAATAGTTGGGGCCAAATTAGCCTCATACTAAAGACTGTTATAGACCTGCTTAACCAAGTCTGGAAGCAGTTCAAGAATAAATCAAATTATTAATATTTACATATGACTTAACTGTGTTCTAGAACAAAGATAAAAATTACTAAAATATGCACACACACACACACACACATATATATATAAATTACAGATGCATACTATAAACCCTAAAGCAACATCAAAAATAATGATACAGGACTTCCCTGGTGGTCCAGTGGTTAAGAACCCACCTGCCAGTGCAGGGTACATGAGTTGATCCCTGGCCTGGGAAGATTCCATATCCTGTGAGGCAACTAAGCCCAATGCACCACAACGACTGACCCCGCACTTAGGGCCTGTGTGCTGCAAGAAAAGCCACCACAATGAGAAGCCCGTGCACCACAGCAGAGAGTAGCCCCCACTCACCCCAACCAGAGAAAGCCCACGTGTAGCAATGAAGACCCAGAACAGCCAAAACAAAAAGGAAGAACAATACAAAGTGTAGCTAATAAGCTAATAAAGGAGAAAAAGTAAAATCATTAAATTATTAATGAACAAAATGACAGGAAAAAAAGGATAAAGGAAATCAAGAAGAGACAAATAGAAAACAAATACCAAGATAATAGATTTAAGCCCAATCATGTCAATAATCATATTAAAATGCAGTTAATCTCAACACTCTAATCAAAAGGCAAATTGTCAGACTGGATTTTTTAAAAAGACAATTATTTTCTAAGATACCCATTTAAATATAAAGGCAAAGACAGATTGCAAGTAAAAAAGGTGAAAATGGTATACCATGTTACTATTTCAAAAGAAAGCTCTAGTGACTATACTAATATCAGACAAATTAAGCTTCAGAACAAGAAATTTCACCAGGAATAAACAGAGTCATTTTGTAGTAATATAGGAGTTGATACCTCAAGAGGAAGCAATAATCTTAAAATATTTATGTACCTAATACTAGAGCTTCAAAATACATGAAAGAAAAACTAATGGAAACATACAGAGAAATGGCCAAATCCACAATTACAACTGGGAATCAACATTCCCATTTCAGTAATTGATAGAACAAGTAGACAAAAAAATTAATGAGGCTATAGCAGACTTAAACAACTCTATTAACCAATTGGCCTGATATTTTGAGAACATTTTGTAATACAAAATTAGAATACATATTGCTTTCTAGTGCCCATGGAACATTTACCAAGACAGATAATTTGGGCCACAAAAAATTTCAAGTGGTTCAAATCATACAAAATAAAATGCAATACAAAAATATCTGGCCAAAAAGGAAATACATTAGGTATTAAGAATAGAAAGATACCTTAAAATTCCCAAGTATTTGTAAACTCAGCAACACTTCTGAGAACACCTCATTTTTCAAGCAAATATCCGCAAGGGACTTTAGAAGATACCTTGATATGGATGAAAATGAAAACAAGACATATAAAAATATGTGCAGTGTAGTTAAAGCAAGGTTTAGAGGAAAATTTACAACTAGACACTAATGTTATAAAGTTATACAGATTTACAATCAATAACCTCAACTTCTACCTTACAGAATTAGGAAAAAAAGAAAAATTAGACCCAAAGCAGAAGAAAGGAGATAAAGACTAGAAAACAAATTGAAAATCAAAATACAGCAAAGAACAATCAATGGAACCAAAAGCTGAATCCTGGAGAAGATCAATAAAATGGATAGATCTCTAGCCAGATTGATCAGAAAAATAATAGAGAAGACACAAATTACCAATATCAAGAGTGAGTGAGGGGGAAGCCCTATAGATCCTACCGACATTAAAGTGTTAACAAGGTAGTATTTTGAACAGTGTTATGGTAGTCAATATGGTGTTGTAATGACTTTATAAGACAACTTGGTCCTAGACAATGCAATAAAGAAAAAAAAAAGAAAAGAAGTAAGACCCATACAGAT
Source organism: Cervus canadensis (assembly GCF_019320065.1). Taxonomy (NCBI): domain Eukaryota; kingdom Metazoa; phylum Chordata; class Mammalia; order Artiodactyla; family Cervidae; genus Cervus; species Cervus canadensis. The sequence continues at coordinate 75,581,706 of NC_057398.1, forward strand.
TGGAAAGAAGGAAGTGAAAATGTTTGTACTTTCAAATGACATGACATTCTGTACACAAAACTAGGGAATCTACCAAAAAAGAAAAGGCTACAGAATTTTTCAGTTAGCTCAACAACTGGGAGCTATCCCATTCAGTTAGCTGCGTGATATAAGGTTGAAATCAAATGTATTTCTATATATGAGCATCAAACAAATAGAAACTGAAATTTTAAAATACCGTTTGTACTGGTATAAAAATACAGTCCAGGGATGAATTTGATGAAAAGTGTACAAGACCTTTAAACTCAAAAGTGCAAAACATTGCTGAGAAACTTACAGAGGACCTAAACAAATGGAAAGAGATACCTATTCACGAATATTTGGGGTTCTGGGACCCAGTTCTACTGTAAAGTCTGACAATACTAGACACTGGCAAGGAAGCAAAAAAAAAAAAAAAAACAAAAACGTGAATTTGGTAACCCGTAGTTGGAATATAAACTAGTAAAACCAGTTTAGCTTTTCTGAAACCATTTTGGAAAAATAATTAGGCATAGTTGAAGATGCACATAGCTTATTTCACTGCTAAGCCCATATTCTAAAGAAATGTACACAATTGCATAAGGAGACAAAAACATTTATTTCAGCAATACTTTTAATAGTGGAAAATTGTGAACAACCTAAACTGTCCACCAACACAATTTAGATGAATAACTTGCAGTATGTTCATACAATATGCTGTATGCTGCTATGCTGTGCTTAGTCGCTCAGTTGTGTCTGACTCTTTGGGACCCTATGGACTGTAGCCCAGCAGGCTCCTCTGTCCATAGGATTCTCCATGGACACTCCAGCAAGAATACGAGAGTGCCATGCCTTCTTCCAGAAGATCTTCCCAACCCAGGGGTTGAGCCCAGGTCTCTTGCATTGCAGCGGGATTCTTCACAGTCTGAGCCACCAGAGAAGCCCATTCATACAGTGTACTGGACTGTAATTTCAAGGGATGAACTAAAGCTATGCAATATACATAAATCTCAAAATCATGATGTAGATACAAAATATGCAAGATAATGTATTCACTATAATATTCATAAAATTTAAAAGCACACAGATTTATACTGTATGTATAATAAAAGTATAAACACATGCATAGGAATAATTTACACCAAATGACTGTAGTGTTTTCTCTGGGAAACACTAGGAAAGGAATGAAACCAGGAATAGTTCACAGTGGAGCTTAACTGTCTCTGAAGAGTTTTGCTTGTGGTGTGTGGAATAGCATGGTGGTTTATAGCAGGGACTCTAGAACTGATTTGCCCAAGTCCTGGTTCCATCACTTATGAGCTCAGTGACATTGAACATAAACCTCTCTGTGCCTCAATTTCCTCATTAACGAACTAGAGATTATAATTATACAACCCCTTTAGAGGCTGTGAGAATTACCTGGGTTGAGTATACAGTGTTTAGGCCAATGCCCAGCATCCAGCAAACACTGTGAACCTTAGCTATTATTGTATCATAAGAAAAAAATCTGAGTAACTATGTAAAGGTTTTTAAAACCAATCTTACTTCTTCCCCTTCCTGAACGGTTCAGTCCTGAAGCTGTTAGGTAAGGCAGAGCAAGGTAGGCATCCATGGAGAGCAACGACCTGTTGTGGGGTGTCAGAGCCAGAACAGAGAAGCAAGACATCCACATAGGCAAGGCAAATGCTGATACAGGGAGTCAGTGCCCAAGCAAAGTGGGAAGGGTATCCATGTGGGGACGGCCCAGAAAAGATGTTGGAATCCAAGGGGAGAGGTGTAGGAAGACGTTCATGATGTGAACAGTAGGAAGGTAGTAGCATCATCCATCAAGGGCTGTCAACCCAAACAGGCGAGCAGAGGTTCCAAGTAAAAGGGCCGCTTGCCGTGGGAATCGGAGCCCAGGCGTGATGACCAGACCTCCACCCAAGGATGGTGCAAAGGAGGGTATCAGAGAGCCTGAGCAAGGTGAAGGGGGCAGCAGTAACGCGAAGGGCTGGCGGCAGGGCTGCGAAGGTGGGGACTTACTGCGGCACTGATCAGCTGAGGAAGTGTTTCAATGATAATGGAGCCAGGTTTCTCTCTGTTAGAAAAAGAAGGTATAAGTGGGGGAAGGGAGGAAGAGCAGGAACACCCCTGTGGTGATGCACTGGGATTGGAAGCACTGGTACACACGTGTATACTCCAGCTCTGTCCCCCAAGAGGGCCTGGCAAGGGGGACATCCCAGGAGCAGCGAGCACACCTGGCACCCGGAGCTGTTTCTGAGTCTCCTTCTCAGCCGAAAGACACGCGGGCTCTGTGAACCTACGGCTACTGTCAAGGCTGGTGCAAAAGGGCATCTTGTGCCAAAGGCAAGGAAGTGTGCAAAGAACGACAGGGATATGGCAAAAGGACACAGAGGCCAGCTCAAAGGTGCTTGTACCAGTCAACTAAGAGGAAATTTCAATTTCAAAATACACGTTAGCAACAGATTATAACCCATTGAGCAAAAGGCAGAGCCGTGAATCTGAAGACTATGGTCTGTGGACAAAATCCAGCCCACTGACTGATTTTGTACAGCCCCCAGGCTCAGAATGATTTTTCAGAGGAACATTTGCAACCAATTTGATAATTGCGAACACTGACCTTGAAGCCCAAGTAAGTCTAACTTCCCCCCACTCCCCAGAGAATTCTATTTTCATTAGGAGATCTGCACTACAAAAAAATTGTACTCAATAATTATATTTTTAATTTCATCAGTGAAAATGTTGTTGAAATTTTTTTTCCTCTCATTATGAAAGTACCTACATAATATCCTCAACTTGGCTTCCTGGCCTGGTAAAAATATTTACTAGATAGTAATAAACTTTGGCCACCTGATGCGAAGAACTGACTCATTTGAAAAGACCCTGATGCTGGAAGAGATTGAGGGCAAGAGGAGAAGGGGACGACGGAGGATGAGATGGTTGGATGGCATCACCGACTCAATGGATACGGGTTTGGGTGGACTCTGGGAGTTGGTGATGGACAGGGAGGCCTGGCATGCTGTGGTTCATGGGGTCGCAAAGAGTTGGACATGACTGAGCAACTGAACTGGACCGAACTGAACTGAATATCCCTAGCCCTTTACACAAAGGGTTTGTTGACTTCTGGTCTAAATTAATTAAATGTCTGAGGAAGAATGGGCTGTCTGAGTGTTTCAAAGCACTGCCCATAAAATAATCATAAAATACCTTTTTAGTTACAAAGGAAACAGGAAAAATGCCATAGTGGAGAAGCCCAGCAGACACCAATATAAGTAATGAAAGCCCCTTCAGTAATAGGACAAACTGAATTCAAGCCTCACCTGTTAGGGTGCAATGAAAAAAACACAGATCACTCCTGTGACGTTCCTGCTGAAGATGCACAACCTGAAAATAATCAGGAGGAAACAAGATAACTAACCTACAATCTTCAAAAGAGACCAAGCTGTGAAAGTCAAGGAAAAGCTGAGGAACTGGTCCAGATGGAAGAGACTAAAGAGAAGCAGCAACTAAATGCAGCATGTAATGCCAAACTGTGTAATTGTGCTATAAAAGTTTTTGGGACAAATAGCAAAACATTAACGATACCTAGGGATTAAAAGATGGTACTATACCAATGTTAATTTTCTGATTTCTGTGATTGTATTGTAGTTATACAATATGCAGGAGAATATCCACCACCACCACCCCCCACTTTTTTTTGTAGGAAACACACATTAAATTTCTCAGGGGCTCTGGGGCATTAGTCAGTGACTTACTCTTAGCAGTTCAGGGAAAAGAGGTTTTTGTACCATGCTTGCAACTTTTCCCTGAGTTTGACATTATTTCAAGACAAAAAAAAAAAGTAAACACTTTGACAGGGTTAGAGGCTTCTATATTATTCTCACTACCCAAGACTCCTTTAGAGCTAGGGATGCATAGTTCTAGCCAGTGAGACACAAGCAGAAGAGTGTGGGGGATTCATGGGGAAGCCTGTGCTTCTTTCACAGACTTGAGCCCTCCTCCCTTCCTCCTGTTTGGAACATGGACGTGGTACCCCAGTGCAGAGCATCCTGGGTTTTAAAGCACTGTGGTGTCAAGCATGAAGCAGAAAGCTGATACCCTAAGATACCAGGAAGAGTGCTCAAAAGATGCTGGGATGCTCCGAAGCAAGACAAAAGTCAGTTACAGAACAATGGGGAGTCATTTCAGCAACTCCTGAGGATGACTGCAGAGCAGCCCAAAAGGAGTGGAGAATGATTCCCCATTATCCCCTTGCACTGTGCGGCCTCTTCCTAATGCTATCATTCCTACACCCCCTTCTTGCTGGCTATGATAGAAACAAACCATCAAACTAAATATAAATTTTAAAAACAGGAAGAGGAGAAAATTAAAATAAAAATTTAAAGCCAGGAACAGAAGTTGGAAAAATATAAAATAGAAAAAAAAAATCCTTAAGAATCAAACCTTCAAAACCTTAAATATTTTACAAGGAAACAAAGTCCTATTATGTAAAAAAGTAAATGACATGAAAAATAAAGGCAAATAGAAGCTAAAACCATCAAAGGAACAAAAATACAGTAGCAAGAAGATAATAAATGGATAAATGTCCATAGTAAACAAACAAGAACAAAAAAGTTAGGTATAGACAGTCAGGGAAAGTACCTTCCCATCCAGAAAGACTAGAAAAGACAAAAACTGCTAAAGATCATGGAGTAGAATTAGGGGTTAATGCAACCAAAAAGAGGAAGGAAAAGAAGGAAATATAAAGAAGTAGAAAAGGGTCTGAGGGGCAAACAGCACCCTTCTGGCCTGCAAGGAGAAACTAACACTTGTCCCAAGAAAGAGCTTGGTATCTGCTCTAACCCAGGAAATGAAGTACCTTTTAGGAATGCCTCTGGGAAGATGGTCTGGGGGAATCCATGCTCCTCTTGTTTCACCAGCCTCCAGAAGGTTCTGACCCCCGCCCTGGAGTGTCATTTAAACATAATTACTTCCTATCGAGTAATGGTGGCTCAATGGTAAAGAACCCACCTGCCAATGCAGGAGATACAGGAGATGCCTGGCTGGGGAAGATCCCCTGGAGGAGGAAATGGCAACCCACTCCAGTATTCTTGCCTGGAAAATCCCATGGACAGAGGAGCCTGGCAGGCTACAGTCCATGGGGTCACAAAGAGTTGGACATGACTGAATGACTGAGCATGCACAGTCAGGAAACACTAGGCAAAGAGGTTCCAACTAGTCTGTTGGAGTCCTGAAATTTCCCATGTTGTTGCTGGTTTCAGGTTTTAGTTCCTGTTTTGATGCCTCCCTTGGTTGTTCCTTGGCCCGGCTTTGTAGGGCAGGACTGAATGAGATGAAATCAGGTGTTGTTGGAGTGAGCAGTCCTACAGAGAAGTATTTGATGAGAGGAAAGTCTAGTTTTGGAAAGTTCCCTAGGTGAACTTTTGGAGGCAAGGAAAAGAGGCTTATTCAAGTTGCCTCAAGAAACATACACAGGAACCCAGGAAGATTGGCCAGATCTTAAGAGAAACAGAAATTGGAGGGTGTCCATGCCCCTTTGGTGACAGAGGATGAGATGGTTAGATAACATCAATGACCCAACGGACATGAGTTTGAGCAAACTCTAGGAGATAGCGAAGGACAGGGGAGCCTGGTGTGCTGCAGTCCATAGCGTTGCAAAGAGCTGGACACGACTTTGTGACTGAACTACACAGCACGCCCCTTACTCTGACGGCTCACTGGTAGGACCCAAACAGTGGAACGGGGCAGGGAAGGTGGCCGGTAACTTCATACGGAGACCTGGCCGGTAATCCAGTACTCTTGCCTGGAAAATCCCATGGGTGGAGAAGACTCACAGGCTATAGTCCATGGGGTCGCAAAAAGTTGGACACGACTGAGTGACTAAAGTAAGAATTTTCTTGCTTCTTACGTCTCCTCCCTCTCGTTGAGCAACAGCCTTAGAGATCAGAGCAACCTAGTAAGAGAGGGGGAGATGAGATGCAGAAGGAGTGAGCATGGAGGATAAGCTGATCACCAGCCCTTTGCCCCCGGTAGCTTCTGGCCTGAAGCAGAGAGAAAGGCAGAGAGGGACAGAGAGAGGGAGGGAGAGAAGTCTTATAAGGAATTTAGTTTTGATTGAGTGGAGAGGAAATAATTGATGCTGCAGGAGAGAGGGGGGATAACGGCAGGACAGAGGCTACGGTTGGTGTGTAGCCTCCCTTGACCCTAGCTGCCAAGTAAAATGCGGTTTCTCTTATGCATGAAGGTTTCCCACAGGAGAGCTCTGGGAGACAAGTTGTATCCCAGCTCCTGTAGGCAGGGTCCAAAGAGTTACAAGGAAAAGCACATAGCCACAGAAACTCCAGGATCCTCCAGCTAAAACGGCAAAGGTCTGAGACCTAAATAGTACTGGGGAACCCCAGCCAGAGAATGATACTTACAGCACATGGATCTGAAGAGAATAAAACTAGAAGTTGTCAATCTCAACTATGCAAACCAAAGTACAGACAATTAGGCGCTGCCTGGGTAAGGTGGAACCCCTGACTCATGTGCCAAGCGCTCACAGTGGGTAGAACAACAAGAAAAAACCCACACAGTGTTATTCAACCTCTGTTCCCACACAAGTAGTCGTCTGTCCTGTCTTCTGAAGACGGAACCTCCTTAAGGAACCAGGACCCACGCTAAGCCTTTCCCCTGGTGATGTGGCTTTGCGTCTAGTGCGAGTGGCTTTTAACACCAGTGCATTTATTCCCTGCCTCTAAGTTACAGAAGGAACCCATCAGGAGTGCCCTACATGCAGCCCACACTGGCCTGCGAGGACTGAATGCTCAGTTTTCCAGAACTTTGTGAGCAGGTTTTTAAAGGCATACTACATCATTTGAAGTTAAATTATGAAAAATGACAATTATGTCACATTAAAAAACAAAGGTGGGGATTTCCTGACAGCCAGTGGTTAGGACTTGGCTCTTTTACTGCCGGGGCCCAGGTTTAATCCCTGGTTGGAGAACTTGAATCCCAAGAGCCATGCAGCACAACCAAACAAAAAAGAAAAAAAACAAGACAGAAACAAAGGCAATAAATACTAAAGACTCATCACTTACTATCTTGTCACATTTTATGATTACTTACATTCTGGAGGTTACATACATCTATCATATCTGATGGTAGAAACACTATGAAACGGAATATCAGTGCACATCCCTTCCCAACTCCATGTTCAGGGCCTTCATTCTGGTAGTTTCAAATGAGCCATGGAATCAGCAGACACTACGAATCAGCCCCCAACCCCCAGCACAAGAAGCAGCTGTTGAACATTCACCAGCTCACCACTGGACTCCACAGACCTGAGGGAAGTCAGTTAGAACAAGCCCAGCATGAGCCCGCCTCGGGAGCCTGCCATTTTCTCCACCTTTTTCATGCACCCTCCTCTGCTCGGGGAGGGGGTATGGTATTTACTTACTTGAAGGGCATGTGGGTCAGATGTTCTCCTCAGACAACAGAGCTGAGGAGCTGTCTGAGGAAATATTTTCCCAGGTCTGCCTGGTTTCCTTTTGAACAAAACTTGTTCTAAGGAATGCGGCCGGTAGGTAAGTAAATAGAGCAGCTGTGATGTGAGTTCTAGCTGAAATAAAGAAAACTTATGAGTCTAGTTTATATAAAAAGAAAGGTTATAGATTCAGATTTTCCTCCCTTCCTGCCTCCAGTCTCTCTCTTACCACAGGACGCAGTCTGTGCTTGCATTGCCCACCCCTTCCCTCTGGGGTGTAATCGGCAACTCATTTTCCTTGGCTCTGGTACAGGATAAACTTACTGTTTTCTGGACTCTTGTTCCAGTGGTGAAGTTATTTATTACTCTTTTCATAGTGGACATTGCTTAGACTCCATAGGACTCTCTCAAGGGCCCATGTTCAAGGATCTGCTATTCTGAGTTGGAATAATCCTCCAGTCCCAAATCTGTTCAAAGCTCAGTCATTTCCCTTGAGAGTCAAGAACAAAAGGAGGAGCTGGGGAAATCCAGCACATTTAGAAGTTCAACCAGATTCTGATCCTCCCTAAAAAGATGCAACTTTCTTTCCTATCCCCACATCTGATGGTGAATTAGTCACACCACAGATGCATGAGTGTATGCTCTCCATGTCAGGCAGATCTTGGAGATAGACCACCACAACAAAATAACTATTACAGTAAAGTGAGCCACACAGTTTTTTGGTTTTCCAGTACATATAAAAGTTACGCTTACACTATACTACATCTATTACGTGTGCAATAGCATTAGGTCTAAAAAAAAGTACATACTTCAATTTAAAAATACTTTATTACTAAAAAAAATGCCAAGTACCATTGAAGCCTTTAGTGAGTCTTAGTAGTCACAACAAAGATTATTGATCAGATATCACCATAACAAATATAATAATAATGAAAAAATTTGAAATACTGAATTATCAGAATGTGACACAGAGACGTGAAGTGAGAAAATGCTATTGGGAAAATGGCTCCAATAAAGTGAAGTAAAGTTAAGCACAGTAAAATGAAGTATGCTTATGTGCCAATAACACTGCAGAAATGGCTCTATTTACTACTTGCTATTTTTTCATGTGTATGTGTTAGGTTGTAGTATAGCCATCTATTGTGAACCAGAATGCTTGCAGGTATATGTGTCTAGGAATTCAAGAGATACCTGGAGTAAAAGGCAAGTTTGGCTTTGGAGTACAAAATGAAGCAGGACAAAGGCTAACAGAGTTTTGCTAAGAGAACGCGATGGTCATAGCAAAGACCCTCTTCCAACAACACAAGGGATGACTCTACAAATAGACATCACCACGTGGTCAATACCAAAATCAGATTAATTATATTCTTTGCAGCTGAACATGGAGAAGCTCTATACAGTCAGCAAAAACAAGACCGGGAGCTACTGTGGCACAGATCATGAACTCTTTATTGCAAAATTAAGACTTAAATTGAAGAAAGTAGGGAAAACCGCTAGATCATTCAGGTATGACCTAACTTAAATCCCTTATGATCGTACAGTGGGAGTGACAAATAGATTCAAGGGATTAGATCTGATAGAGTACCAAAGAACTATGGACAGGGGTTCATGATGTACAGGAGGCAGTGATCAAGACCATCCCCAAGAAAAGAAAATGCAAAAAGGCAAAATGGTTGTCTGAGGAGGCCTTACAAATAGCAAAGAGAAGAAGAGAAGTTAAAGGCAAAGGAAAAAAAGGAAAGATATACCCATCTGAATGCAGAGTTCCAAAGAATAGCAAGGAGAGATAAGAAAGCTTTCCTCAGCAATCAATGTAAAGAAGTGGAAGAAAACAATACAATGGGAAAGACTAGACATCTCTTCAAGAAAATTAAAGATACCAAGGGAACATTTCATGCAAAGATGGGCACAATAAAGGACAGAAATGGTATGGACCTAACAGAAGCAGAAGATATTAAGAAGAGGTGGCAAGAATACACAGAAGAACTGTATGAAAAAGATCTTCATGACCCAGATAACTGCAATGGTGAGATCACTCACCTAGAGCCAGACAACCTGAAATGAGAAGTCAAGTGGGCCTTAGGAAGCATCACTATGAACAAAGCTAGTGGAGGTGATGGAATTCCAGTTGAGCTATTTCAAATCCTAGAAGATGATGCTGTGAAAGTGCTGCTGTCATTATGCCAGCAAATTTGGAATTCTCAGCAGTGGCCACAGGACTGGGAAAGGTCAGTTTTCATTCCAATCTCAAAGAAAGGCAATGCCAAATAATGTTCAAACTACCATACAATTGTACTCATCTCACACACTAGCAAAGCAATGATCATAATTCTCCAAGTGAGGCTTCAACAGGATGTGAACCGAAAGCTTCCAGATGTTCAAGCTTGATTTAGAAAAGGCAGAGGAACCAGGGGTCAAATTGCCAACATCTGTTGGATCATGGAAAAAGCAAGAGAGTTCCAGAAAAACATCTACTTCTGCGTCATTGACTATGCCAAAGCCTTTGACTATGTGGATCACAACAAACTATGGAAAATTCTTAAAGAGATGGGAATACAAGACCACCTTACTTGCCTTCTGAGAAACCTGTATGCAGGTCAAGAAGCAACAGTTAGCACTGGACATGGAACAATGGACTGGTTCCAAATTGGGAAAGGAAAATTCTGAAAGAGATGGGAATACCAGACCACCTGACCTACCTCTTGAGAAACCTATATGCAGGTCAGGAAGCAACAGTTAGAACTGGACATGGAACAACAAACTGGTTCCAAATAGGAAAAGGAGTATGTCAAGGCTGTATATTGTCACCCTGCTTATTTAACTTATATGCAGAGTACATCATGAGAAACGCCGGGCTGGAAGAAGCACAAGCTGGAATCAAAATTGCCAGGAGAAATGTAAATAACCTCAGATATGCAGATGACACCACCCTTATGGCAGAAAGTGAAGAAGAACTAAGGGCCTCTTGATGAAAGTGAAAGAAGAGAGTGAAAAAGTTGGCTTAAAGCTCAACATTCAGAAAACTAAGATCATGGCATCTCCCATCACCTCATAGGATATAGATGGGGAGACAGTGGAAACAGTGTCAGACTATTTTTTTGGGCTCCAAAATCACTGCAGGTGGTGACTGCAGCCATGAAATTAAAAGATGCTTACTCCTTGGATGGAAAGTTACGACCAACCTCAACAGCATATTAAAAAGCAGAGACATTACTTTGCCAACAAAGGTCCATCTAGTCAAGGCTACGGTTTTTCCAGTGGTCATGTATGGATATGAGAGTTGGACTGTGAAGAAAGCTGAGTACCGAAGAATTGATGCTTTTGAACTGTGGTGTTGGAGAAGACTCTTGAGAGTACCTTGTACTGTAAGGAGATCCAACCAGTCCATCCTAAAGGAGATCAGTCCTGGGTGTTCATTCTAAGGACTGATGCTGAAGCTGAAACTCCAGTACTCTGGCCACCTCATGTGAAGAGTTGACTCATTGGAAAAGACCCTGATGCTGGGAGGGATTGGGGGCAGGAGGAGAAGGGGACGACGAGGATGCGATGGCTGAATAGCATCACTGACTCGATGGGCATGAGTTTGAGTAAACTCCGGGAGTTGGTGATGGACAGGGAGGCCTGGTGTGCTGTGATTCCTGGGGTCGCAAAGAGTCGGACACAACTGAGCGACTGAACTGAACTGACATCAAGGCTATATATTGTCTCCCTGTTTATTTACCTCATATGCAGAGTACATCATGAGAAATGCCAGGCTAGAGGAAGCACAAGCTGGAATCAAGATTGCTGGCAGACATATCAGTAACCTCAGATATGCAGATGACACACCCTTATGACAGAAAGTGAAGGACTAAAGAGCCTCTTAATGAAAGTGAAAGAGAAAAGTGAAAAAGCTGGTTTAAAACTCAACATCCAAAAAACTAAGATTATGGAATCCAGTCCCATTATGGATGCAGTCCCATCACATCTACAGCAAATAAGTGAGGGAACAATGGAAACAGTGACAGACTTTATTTTCTTGGGCTCCAAAACCCCTGCAGATGGTGGCTGATGCCATGAAATTAAAAGATGCTTGCTCCTTGGAAGGAAAGCTATGACCAAACTAGACAGCACATTAAAAAGCAGAGACATTCCTTTGCCACAAAGGTCAATCTACTCAAAGCTATGGTTTTTCCAGTAGTCAGGTATGGATGTGAGAGTTGGACTATAGAGAAAGCTGAGCGCTGAAAAATTGATGCTTCTGAACTGTTGTATTGGAGAAGGCTCTTGAGAGTTCCTGGGACTGCAAGGAGATCAACTCAGTCAATCCAAAAGGAAATTAGCCCTGAATATTCATTGGAAAGACTTATGCTGAAACTCCAATACTTTGAGCACCTGATGCAAAGAGCTGACTTATTGGAAAAGACTCTGATGCTGAGAAAGTTTGAACATGGGAGGAGAAGAGGACGACAGAAGATGAAATGGTTGGATGGCATCACTGACTCGATGGACATGAGTTTGAGCAAATCCAAGAGGTTTTGATGGGCAGGAAAGCCTGGTATACTGCAGTCCATGAGGTCACAAAGAGTTGGACACGACTGAGCGACTGAACTGAACTGAACTGATATGTGTGTGTGTGTAGACAGGCATACATGAGTGCCGTTTTGTAGATGCCTGTGTATTTGAACATGTACAGAATCACATGTGTGTGTATTTCTCTGTGTTTTTGCAGATGCAGATGTGATTTGTGTGAGCAGGAGTGAGACTTTCACAAACGTGGTTGAAATGCTTGGAGAATGTCACTATCTTCTAAAAACAGAGGAATGAAACATTTTGAAGAAAGGATTTAAAAAAAAAAAACCCAAATATATTTCAAGACTCCGTAAGTTCTCTCTATGGAGAAAATACCAGATATTTACTTTTTTCTGTCATTATAAGGATTGTCGATTTCATCCAGGGAGAGGATTTCAATATTCAGCTTAAGCTAAGAGTTCTTTAGAAGGAACATTGTAAGAGGAAGGATGAGACGCCACGGCCCCTGAAGGGGCAAGTTTGGAGATAGCACCTTTCCCTTCCCTTCTCTCCAACTACTACCATCTGCTTCTAAAACATCATGACCCTCTTCCCACCTTTGGAAGGGAAAGAGCTGGCCTCTAGCTGTGGATCCCTTAAACACATGGGCAACATGCCGGGGTCCATGCCCTTCTTCTCTTCTTATTTAATTCTTTGTGTCTCATTTTGAGGACAAGGAGACACAAAGAAGACATGAGACTGTGTTGTAGCAGAATGAGGTCAAAGCCAGAGGAAAATGTCTCTACTTCTTCATGGGCCATGGGATGTAATAAGAACTTTCTGAAGTGTTTGTAAATTCTCTTCCAGATGATTCTAAGAGGAGGCAAGTCATAGCTCTCTAAAGTGAATTAATAGGGTCATGGAGGGGCATATGATCAGCAGGATGATCTTTGGAAGTTTTAAGAGTACAATAACTTATGTTCATTGAGCATTTGTTATGGTGCCATGAAGACTTTTTGTGGGTCAACTCAATTAATCTCTGCCACAACTGTTTAAAGATAATTATTACTTTTACTCAACATATGAGGAAAATGAGACACAAAGAAGTAAAGACACTTGGCCAAGGTCACATAGTAAATGATGGAGTCAGGATTCACACCAGGTCTGGATCCAGAGTCCACACTGTTAGCCCTTTGACTGTCTTAGCCCTGCCAACTCAGCCCTAGGGCTCTGTGTCACTTCAGAGAAGCTGATGCCTCTTCCCATTGGTGACACATAGAGGATTAGGACTAAAAGGAGTGGATATCAAAGGACCAACTACCAGGAATACTTTCATATGCATGTACTTATTCCATGAAAATCCAAAACTGGAAGAGAACCTCAGGAAAGCACCTGCCCTCCATATTTGGGGATTGAAAGCTTCTGGCAGAAAGGACACTCACATATCGAGCCTGGGGGTGTAATAGCTGCGGCGCCCCTTGCTTGTTACAATCACCTCGTCCTGATACACTGCTGTAACAGACCTTTTGTCTTGTTGATTCCCCTAGAGTTGTAAAGTGTTTCTTCAGTGAAAGCTTACTGTAGGGAAGGAGCAAATAGGCAAGATGGCATGTTCAGGCTCTTTCGCCCCAGATTTGTAAATATCGACTCTGTAGCAGCTGAGATCATTTGTTGCACTGCGCATGCGCGTCACGAGGTACTTGCTTGGTTGCGGGCTGCTCGGTGTGGTGCGCGTGTATGAGCTTCACCGTGAAAGCCCTGATTACTGCTGCTTCGTGGCTGGGTCCGCTGGGTCAGCCATGAGAGGAGAGAATATAGGGTATCTGCTGCCACGGTTGCTGCGTCAGCCAGGAGAGAGGCTGTGTTATGGCTGCCATGCCAGCCAGGACAGAAGAAATGTGTCTTCAGTTCCTGCGCCTCCTGGGGTCTCCACCCAGCCTCTTAGCTCGTGTCTTGCCTGCCCTGGTTCAGCGAAGCGTGAGAACAGTGTAAATAGCAAGATAACTGGCATCACAGACAGGAACAGCAAGATAATTGGTGTCATGAACAGGAGGAAGAGCAATCCACTTACCATGTTCACAGACTTCTAAGTAAAGTTGCCTGCCCACAGGCCCTGTAACCGTGATTCTGTCTTAGATATAGCTGGCTGGGCAAAGGTGACCCAATGGCAGCCATTCGTAGACTGGCCAGCCCTGGCTAGATTAACCAGGACACTCAGATGGTTGCTTTCAGAAGCCAAGGTTGGAACTCTTGGAAGGAGGAGGTAGTTAGCGGCGGTAGTTGAGGTGGAAGGAGGCAGAGAAGGGAAAGACCATGAAGACTGTGTGCAAGATGAGGTTATAAGGAGGGAAAAACGTGGAGTGAATGGAGGCATAAGGAAAAAAGGACATGCACAGTGAGAGAGAGAGAGAGAAGTGACTGAATCCCAATAGCCTTCTGGTTTCAGAATAACCACCAGCTTGTCTTTGCCCTAAAGTGGCTTGAATGAACTCTCTGCTATTGAAAGACCTCTTAGAATACCAAAGTTTTCAAATTATTTACATTTGTAATATTATGGTAGAATTAAAACACAGAATCAAATTTTTCCTATAATAAGTCTTTTGTTGATTTCTGTTCCAAAATGCCATTTTGGGTGGGGGAAATGTTAGTAAAAGTAGGCAAATTTCATGTAACATGAGATTTATCTTATCTGTGCTTATAGTAACTACATCTCATACACATTAATAGTTGTGACAAATACAGTTTATTGTAGGGCTTTATTTCTCTGAAAAATTGTTTTAGGTATTATAAAAATTTGGTTTATCACTCATTAAAATGTCATCCATTACAATTTGTAGAGTGTGGCAGTGGGAAATGGATGGGAACCACTGAGGGGTATTCTTACATGCCTTTTCACAGACAGTCAAATTGGAACTCAAAAGGTTAAGTTTCCTACCCAAGATCATGCAGCTAGAACATGTCAGAGGCAGGACACAAATTTAAATCTTGACTTCATATGGACTAAAAATTCTGAAGGTTTCTGCTACAAAACAACTAGATCCTATACAAACACAGTTGTTATTTTATTGCAGATTCATGATGAATAACTCTACAAGGACCAAAGCAGGCCTTAAAAGTCATGAACTAAAACCAATATTGTGAATGGTAAGCATAAGTAAAAGGTTGTCCAGAGGACAAATGCTGGTATGATGGCTTCAGTTAGGAGACTAAGTCTTTGGCCATCACCAGAGTGTGGGAGCTGAACCTAAGACCCCGCAGTTAAGCCAAGGATCCACTAGGGTATAAAGCTTTCCATGGTCAGGAGTGCTTCCAGTAAAAGCCCAAATGCAAATTCTAGTTGAGGAAAGAATAATTTTAGTTCTCCAGGTTTTTCAGAAATAAAAATCAAATATGACCTCACTACCAAAGATCTAGAGATCTCTTCAAGAAAATTGGAGATATCAAGGGAACATTTCATGCAACGATGGACACGGTAAAGGACAGAAGGAAGACAAGGACATAACAGAAGCAGAAGAGATTAAGAAGAGGTGGCGAGAATACAAAAGAACTGTACAAAAAAGGTCGTAATGACCCTGATAACCACAGTGGTGTGGTCACTCACCTAAACATCTGGCAGTGTGAAGTTAAGTGGGTCTTAGGAAGCATTACTTATGAACAAAGCTAGTGGAGGTGATGGAATTCCACCCGAGCTGTTGAAAACCCCAAAGATGATGCTGTTAAAGTGCTGCACTCAATATGTCAGCAAATTTGGAAAACTCAGCAGTGGACCCAAGACTGGAAAAAAGTCAGTTTTCATTCCAATCCCAAAGAAGGGCAATGTCAAAGAATGTTCAAACTATCATACAATTGTGTTCATTTCACATGCTAGCAAGGTTATACTCAAAATATTTCAGCTAGGCTTTAGCTGTACAAGAACTGAGAACTTCCAGATGTACAAACTGGGTTTTGAAGAGGCTGAGGAACCAGAGATCAAACTGCCAACATTCATTGGATCATGGAGAAAGCAAGGAAATTTCAGAAAAACATCTACTTCTGTTTCACTGATGATGCTAAAGCCTTCAACTGTGTGGATCACACCCAACTGTGGAAAATTCTTAAAGAGATGGGAGTACCAGACCACCCTACCCATCACCTAAGAAACCTGTATGTAGGTCAAGAATTAACAAAATCAGACATAGAACAATGGACTGGTTCCAAATTGGGAAAGTAGTTCATCAAGGCTATATATTGTCACCCTACTTATTTACCTTATATGCAGAGTACATCATGAGAAATGCCAGGCTAGATAAATCACAGGCTGGAATCAAGATTGCTGGGAGAAATATCAACAAACTCAGATATGCAGATGATACCACTCTAATGGCAGAAAGTGAAGAGGAACTGAAGAGCCTCTTGATGAGGGTGAAAGAGGAGAACAAAAAAGCTGGCTTGAAACTCAACATGCAAAAAACTAAGATTATGACATCTGGACCCATCACTTTATGGCAAATAGAAGGGAAAAATTGGAAACAGTGACAGATTTTTTTTTCCTCAGGCTCCAAAATCACTGCAGACACTGACTGCAGCCATGAAATTAAAAGACACTTGTTCCTTGGAAAGAAAACTGACAAACTTAGACAGCATATTTAAAGGCCAAGACATCATTTTGTCAAAAAGGGTATACACAGTCAAATCTATGTTTTTTCCAGTAGTCATGTACGGGTGTGACAGTTGGACATAAAGAATGCTGAGCACCAAAGACTTGATGTTTTCAAACTGTGGTGCTGGAGGAGACTCTTGAGAGTTCCTTGGACTGCAAGGGTATCAAACCAGTCAATCCTAAAGGAAATTGATCCTAAATATTCATTGGAAGGACTGACACTGAAACTGAAGCTCCAAAACTTTGGGCACCTATGTGAAGAGACAACTCATTGGAAAAGAGCCTGATGCTGGGAAAGATTGAAGGCAAAAGGAGAAGAGGGTGGCAGAGGATGAGATGTTGGATAGTATCACTGATTCAATGGACATGAATTTAAGCAAAATCCAGGTGATAGTGGAGGGCAAGGGAGCCTGGTGTGCTGCAGTCCATGGGCTGGAGCAAAGAGTTGCAAAGAGTTAGACACAACTTAGTGACTGAACAACAATGAACAACAACAAATCAAGGATCAGCAAACACACAAGAAAATAAACAACTACAACAGATGTAGTCCTCTGCTTCCCAACAAAGGCTTCAGGTATTGAAATGATCAGATACAGAATAAGAAGTCATGATATATGAAATGATTAAAAAATTTTGAAATAGAATGAAAAATATGAACTAGACATTACCAGAAATGACAGGCATACATATTTGAGGGCATTCCAGGGCCTAAACCCTTAGCAACTGTCCTTCATGGAAGTAAAGAAGTAAGTGTACCTATCTCCTAGCGACAGCCTATGCCTGAGTGGGAGCTGATACTAAGCAGAGGGGAAGCAGTCACGGAACTCATGGTGAAGGCCTTCCAATCCCTTCTAGACCTTTCATGCTCCCTCTGAAGCTACAGCTTGGTAAAGACTATACCCTTAAAATATTGGCGTGAACAGAACCTGCAGGCACAACAACAATCAACTCAGTGTTCCCTCTAGGCCTGGGGGCAGGGGGAGCCAAAATTTGCCTTCCATTTTCCCAAGGTCAGAAATTACTTTGTAGTTCACTTGGCTCAATTCCCTTTGGATAAGCACTAAGACAGTGTTTAACTAAAAGTTTTCTCTCCACTGAAATGTACCAAACTCAGCTAAGACTCTTGGCCTTAGATCACAAATCCCTTCCTTTTCCTTCCCTGAGAACCAGCCTTGAAGGGTGATTTATTTGCTTAACATTTGTTGGTGCAAACGTGAAAGGCAGCTGCCTCTCTTTAGCTAACATTTGCATCAATGTATGCTGTTCATGACCCAGATAATCACAATGGTGTGATCAGTCACCTAGAGCCAGACATCCTGGAATGTGAAGTCAAGCGGGCCTTAGAAAGCATCACTACGAACAAAGCTAGTGGATGTGATGGAATTCCAGTTGCGCTATTTCAAATCCTGAAAGATGATGCTGTGAAAGTGCTGCACTCAATATGCCAGCAAATTTGGAAAACTCAGCAGTGACCACAGGACTGGAAAAGGTTCGTTTTCATTCAAATCCCTAAGAAAGAAAATCCCAAAGAATGCTCAAACTACCGCACAATTGCACCCATCTCACATGCTAGTAAAGTAATGCCCAGATCACCAGCCCAGATTGGATGCATGAGACAAGTGCTCAGGGCTGGTGCACTGGGAAGACCCAGAGGGATGGGATGGAGAGGGAGGTGGGAGGGGGGATCGGGATGGGGAACACATGTAAATCCATGGCTGATTCATGTCAATGTATGGCAAAAACCACTACAATATTGTAAAGTAATTAGCCTCCATCTAATAAAAATAAATGGAAAAAAATAATTAAAGTTAAGTAGTTAACTGGAAAAAAAAAAAAAAATTCTCCAAGCCAGTCTTCAGCAATACGTGAACCAAGAACTTCCAGATGTTCAAGCTGGTTTTAGAAAAGGTAGAGGAACCAGAGATCAAATTGCCAATATCCGCTGGATCATCAAAAAAGCAAGAGAGTTCCAGAAAAATATCTATTTCTGCTTTATTGACTATGCCAAAGCCTTCGACTGTGTGGATCACAATAAACTGTGGACAATTCTGAAGGAGATGGGAATACCAGACCACCTGACCTGCCTCTTGAGAAACCTGTATGCAGGTCAGGAAGCAACAGTTAGAACTGGACATGGAACAGCAGACTGGTTCCAAATAGGAATAGGAATACGTCAAGGCTGTACATTGTCACCCTGCTTATTTAACTTATGTGCAGAGTACATCATGAGAAACGCTGGGCTGGATGAAGCACAAGCTGAAATCAAGATTGCTGGGAGAAATATCAATAACCTCAGATATGCAAATGACACCACCGTTACGGCAGAAAGTGAAGAAGAACTAAAGGGCCTCTTGAGGAAAGTGAAAGAGGAGAGTGAAAAAGTTGGCTTAAAGCTCAACATTCAGAAAACTAAGATCATGGCATTCAGTCTCGTCACTTCATGGCAAATAGATGGGGAAACTGGCTCACTTTATTTTTCTGGGCTCCAAAATCACTGCAGATGGTGATTGCAGCCATGAAATTAAAAGATGCTTACTCCTTGGAAGGAAAATTATGACCAACCTAGATAGCATATTAAAAAGCAGAGACATTACTTTGCCAACAAAGGTCCGTCTAGTCAAGGCTATGGTTTTTCCAGTAGTCATGTATGGATGTGAGAGTTGGACTATAAAGAAAGCTGAGCGCCAAAGAATTGATGCTTTTGAACTGTGGTGTTGGAGAAGACTCTTGAGAGTCCCTTGGACTTCAAGGAGATCCAACCAGTCCACCTAGAGGAGATCAGTCCTGGGGTGTTCATTGGAAGGACTGACGCTGAAGCTGAAACTCCAATACTTTGGCCACCTCATGCGAAGAGTTGACTCATTGGAAAAGACCCTGATGCTGGGAGGGATTGGGGCAGGAGGAGAAGGGGACGACACAGGATGAGATGGCTGGATGACATCACCGACTCGATGGACATGAGTATGAGTAAACCCCGGGAATTTGTGATGGACAGGGAGGCCTGGCCTGCTGCGATTCGTGGGGTCGCAATGAGTCAGACATGACTGAAGGACTGAACTGAACTGAACTGAACTGAGCTGCTGCTCTGCCCCACCCTCATGTTCCTGGTCCTCTTCTTCCTTTGTTCCTGGACCCCTGGACAAGAAGGCTATCCTTATGTAACCTAGACCTGCCCACTGTCCCTCCTCCACGTTTAATCAGTCTCTCAGGCTTGGGTCTCTGAAGTCCTACTCCGACTCCTAAGTGTTGTAACAAATAAATTCTTTGTTCAGATGGTCCACATCCCTTCCTGATTGCTAACAAGATGCAAATACATTCAAATCCCCTCCTCAGGTATGTTGCCCTAGGTAACAAAGTATACAGTTAAGCCAGCCTTGAGGGGCAGGAGCAATAGGACAAGAATACCCAGTGCCTAAACCTGAAATAGGCAACAATCAGCCTCGCAAAGTTTAGAGTCCTTGCTATTTGTTGGAAGCACCCAAAGGGATTGATAAAAATTACAAATTCCTGAGCCAATTAGAATATCCTGAAATAGACTCTCTGTGGTGGCACCAATAGCCCTTTGGTGATCCAGATACACACAGAAGTTTGGGGGCTACCGGTTTAGGGGTATGAGTTCTATGGAATCCGGAATGAGAGATACTCCAAAGAGCCTCTGAGATACATAATTTAGAATCCTGTAACAATATTATTAGAGGTGGAAGTAGTAATGATTACTAGCATTTACAACTGCTCTTCACATGCCAGGTGCTATTTCTAAGTGCTTTATATGTTATTTCCTTCCCACAGAAACCCTCTGTAAGTTAGCACTGCTATTATCTCCATTTTATAGATTAGGAAACTGATGTCTAGAGAGGGATTTCCTAAGGTTACATAGCTAGTAAGTAGCAAAGCTTAAATTTGATCTCAGGAAGCCTTACTCTAAAATTCTCCTCTGAGCATTTATGCCGTACGATCACCCCATCCTAACTGTCCCTCTCTCCTTTTTCAGTAGGTGTGGGGTTGAAAAGGGAGAGGGAGTCTAGAGACTAACTGAGAGGAAAGTGGAGAGCCCACTGGGCCCCCTCCCCACCTGTCACCAGCCCCACCACGTTAACAAGAGGAGGACAACGAGGGGGTCCGGGGGTCCGAGAGGGTGAGGAGAAAGAAAGGCCTCCCCATCCAGCCTGAGCACTCAGCTAGTGACTTCCTGCTAGCCTGTCCATGTGTCTGAGGAGTGGCCAAGTCTGCTCCCTCTGTCTGCCTTGTCTTTCTCTGCATCAGCATCTGATAAGATCCTCCTGATCCTTCAAGGCTCTCTGGAAAAGCCTTCAGGAACCCTCCACCCTGACCAGGCTTATGATGACAGCCATTTCTGAGATGATAAACGTTCACCTCTTTCTCTAGGTGTGTATTCCTTAAAAGCAGGGGTCCACAGTCCTCTTCCTCACTGTAGTTCCCATCCTTGGCGCTTACGGACACAATAATGTTGAGCAGAAATGAATGAGGGACCTACGATGTGCACACACCACTAAATCCCACGCATCTAGGAGGACTTTGCATCGTCCCTGATTGCAGGGAACGTGTGACCCCGGTAAGAGGAGCAGCTGGGCTCCTAAATGCTGCTGGCCAGCTACATCACTGTGAGTCACCACTGCCTGGGAGAAAGTCTTTCCTGGTAGAAAAAGATTTATAAAACCTCTGGAGATGTTTTCTGCAGTTCTGTTACCTCTTGTTTCCACGAAGAAGAGACATCTCGAATAGAAAGACCTAGAAAGACCTGTGTGCCTGTGGTTTGCAGGTGGGAGGGAGCCCGAGAAGGGGATCGGGGATGGCAGCACCAGGAGGGGAGGGCAGCAGGTGGCCCTCTGTGGAGGAGAGGGGAGCTGACGGCCCTGGGAAGAGAGGGGGCCGCCTCAGGGGCAGCCTGGGTGGGGGCCATGCCCCTAGGTACGGCCGGTCTGGGTGCCAGTCAGAGGCGGCTCTGCACAGTCTGGGTCTTGCAGTGGGGTGGAAGGAGCTAGCTTCCTATTGCCCCCTCTCCTCAGCCAGCCCGACTCAGAGTCTGGGAACCCTCAGGCCACACTGGCTCCCGCAGGCCTCACAAAACATTAGTTTGGGCCTTGCATACTAACTGGGTTCCAGGGCTTAATTGTGAGCCCGTCACGACCCCTTCTGTCCTCAGATAGGAATGTGCACAGACTGTCAGCAGAAACTGGGGCCGCACCAGTACAGGAGGCTGGAGCGGGGCTGGCGGGGATCTTGAGTGTTAAGCTTTGCCCGAATGGATGAGTGGCCATCCCCTAAAGGGTGAGAGGAAACAAGATCAGGAGACCCAGCCAGCGCCACAGAGGTCAGGAAGGAGGCAGTGGCCTCCTGTGAATTTCCCTAGTGGAAAACCCAGGGTCAGAACCCAGGGTGGAGAGTTAATGCATCTCCCAGATATGGGCTACTTTCTCTCTCTTCTGATCCTAGATGTTTCCCAGATGATTTGTCCAGGCCTGGCCGGCAAAGCCTGGCCTCAGCAGAACCTGGATGGATGAAGTTAGGGCAGAGAGGTCAGCACTGCCAACAGTATTCAGGAGCCCCAAATCAGCCTTCTTTCCAGAGTGAGTCAGTCCAGGCTGCCCTAGCAGACTACCTCCCCTGGTCCCCACTGCAGGGGCCCAGCACCGTCTGGGGTTCCAGGCCTGGACCTGGGCAAGAAGGACTAAAGGTGTTGAAGCTCTGAATTTGCGCATCAAGCCCCTGCCCGTTCATCTACCTCTAACTTCAGACCTTAGTTCTGACAACAAGCTTTCTCCCTTATTTTTGAGGCCCAGTTCCTCACACCCTGAAGATCTCGGCCTCTCTGCCAGTCTTTTAGTAAAGACCTAGTCGGGTAAACCCCTGCCTCTGGGGAATGCCAGCTACCAAATCCTCCTGTTCTTGTCCAGGCACAGCAAATCTTCTCTAGGCACCCACGGTAGCCACTGTTATTGAATTGCATTACTCTCTCCTACTTTTTCTGCTGAGGTCAGACTTAAATCCCCCCCTTGACTCAGAACGCCAGATAGGCACTACCAATTCATCAGATCTGGCATGGGAATTCCCATTCCCTCCTAATCTCAGAGAGATACTGACATTATTCTACCTAGTTTAGGAAGAGGAGAATTTGGGAAAGAAAGAGGATACAAGAATCTTCTCTGGTTCTTAATCCAAAGTGGGAAATATGCTCTAATGAGACTGAACAAAAGTTCCAGAATGTCACAGGGACCACTAGCTTTATCCAATGTTCCCCTCATTAAAAAAGCAAAGTGCATGATCTCCATTTACCTCAGGGGAAGTCTTACCTTTCATTCAGCAATAAACTCTCATCTCACACCTCTTTTATGCTGTTTGTTGTCAAGTACATACAGAGATGTCTATGCATATGACTGTCTTTGCCCAACTGGACTCAAAGTCCACTTCCTCAGTATTCCCTGAGTGTGTCTTTGGGAATCTTAAGCTCTGACTTGCAACGTCGATCTAAGGCGTTGGTTTCCTAAACCTTGCGCTTCAGAATCACTTGCAAGTTTGTTAAAAATACAGATGCCTGAGCTCTACCTTATTCACACTAAGAATCTCCTGGATTAGGGCTGGAGATTCTGGTCCTATACCAGTATTTTAAAGGGTAGCCCACAGAGCGCTGGCATTATGAATACACGAGAACTTCTGATAAATACAAATTCTCCCTCTCTATCACAGACTCTGGAGATGGGGCCCAGCAATCTGTGTTTAACAGCCCTTCAGGTGATTCTGGTGAATACAAAAGTCTAAGAATCACTGCATTAGGTGGTTCTGAGATAGATTCAAGTTTGAGCACCATTGATCCAAGGGGACTTCCAGAATTCTGACTCAAGCTGCTATTCCTTTGGGCATATCTGGTGCAGCCCAATGGATAGGGAGGAAACACCGGAGGATCTTTTGTCTTTTCTAGGGGACTGGCATGTTGCAAGGGAGAGGCTGGAGGAGACAACTTCTCCAGGCTATTGCTGTACCTGGCATTAGTTTCTACTGGCTGTTAGACCACTAGCCAGCCAAAGGCCCTTCTGAAAGGTTCTATTCAGAGTTGTTAAATGAGTAAACACCATCACTTTTTTCCTTTTCCCTGCACCTGGAGCTGTGACCAGAAGTGTTGGCAACTGTACCTGTGGCCCCAGAAAAGGGTCAGAGCAAAAGAAGATGAATCCTTTCCTGTGGGGGAGCTGGGTTGCTGGGAAGGAGCTAGCCAGCGGGCTAGGAAGAGAGCATGTCTACTGGAAAATTGGGGCAATTCCTTGGAGTGGGAAAACCAACCCTTAACTATATAGAACTTATAGGAATATTCCCAGCACAGTATGTACATTTGAAAGGTGCCTGAATGCTGGGCTGTGCTACACACTTAACAGACGGTCTCTAGGGGTCTCTCAACCTGAGGGGGACACACGGACAGGCCAACCCCCACAGACAATCCAACAGCAGCGTTAAAACCAAGGCTGGAACCTGCGCCGCAGCACAGTCAGAGGTCAGGGCACTGGGACGGAAGCTGCGGACCCTTCTAGCTGCAGACAGCACAGAGGTTTAAATCCATCCTGTCCTCCACGGCCTGCATCACAGGGCCAACTCGGGGCTCTGTGAGGAGCCGGCCGCTGAGTGGAGGGATTACATAGCCATGCATCCTCTCTCAGGGGTCCACACTCATAATCATTTCCACAGTGCAGTGTAAGTCCATAGTTTTGAGGTCAACTACAGTTAATTTTTTAACTTCCCATCCTTTGATTCACTCAGGACCAGGAACAAATCCTCTGGTATTCTATAAAATCATACAGCTTTGACTTGTTGATTCTGAGCCCCAGAAGGGGTCAAATGCCCTTCCTCTCCACTCCCGAAATCTCTTCTTACTAGCAGTGGCATCAGGAAACTTCCATGCCCTTTCCCAGCCTCAATCTTTTTATCAGCAAAATAGGGACGACATTGTCAACCTCACAGTGCCCTTATATCATGCTACAGGCAATGAACAAATTCTAATTTCCTACTCACTTTCTTTGGGCTGAAGAAGCTGATACCCAAGCCCCAAAGTGGTAGAAGTGAGGCTTGAGTTTGGTTTCTCCATCTCTCCATCCAGGATTCCATTGCAAATAGTTGCACATACCCTCAAAAGGAATGTTGTAGTCCTAATCCCTGGTATGTGAGTGCGTGCATGCTCAGTCACTCAGGTGTGTCTGACTCTTTGCAATCCCATGAACTGTAGCCCACCAGGCTCCTCTGTCCATGGAATACTGGACAAGAATACTGGAGTGGATTGCCATTTCCTCCTCCAGGGATCTTCCCTACCCAGGGATCGAAACCACATCTCCTGCAGTTCCTGCATTGGCAGGTGGATTCTTTACCACTGAGCCTCAAGGAAGCTGAGAATACGACCTCAGGGTCTTTGCAGATGTAATCAAGTTAAGATGAAGTCATATTGGACTAGAGTTGGCCCTAAGTTCAATAATTTATATCTTTATAAAAGAAAGGAGACTGAAACTTGGATTCAGAGTCACACACAAAAAAAGATAGTGTAAAAATGAAGGCAGAGATGGGAATGATGTAGCTATCAGCTAAGAAATGCCAAGAATGACTGGGAGCCACAGGAAGGTAGGATGAGGCAAGGAGAGACTCTTCCCTGGGGTCTTCACAGGGACTGCAGCCCTGCCAATACCTTGATCTCAGACATCTAGACCAGAAAACTGTGGAAGAATAAATTTCTACTGTTTTAAGCCAGCTAGTTTGTGGCAGTTTGTTCTGACAACTTTAGGAAACTAATACCTGCGTCCTTCCCTCAGACCCTAAGCATGGCTGCTGACCTTCCCTTGGCTGGCCCAGTTCCCGTCAGCAGTCTCTGCTCTCCTGCTCATCTCCACCCTTATCTGATTTTCCATAGGAATCTTGCTGCATAGTTTACAGGGCATCAACAACATACAACTTTTCACTCAACTCTCACAGTCACCCTGAGAGATTTAAGGTTGTTGACTTAAGATATAGTCAAACCTAACAGTTGAGAGTTATATTTTATTCAGTGGGAATTTTTAGAAGCTCAAGCCTGGGAGACAGCCTTTCAAGTAACCCTGAGAGAACCTCTCTGAGGCAGTAGGGGTAGGGGAGGAGTCAGGTTATACGAAGTTTGCAACAAAGGGCAGGTACTCTGAACATCAGAAGATTATTGTTAATTATGGAAAACCAGATATCTCAAGTTAAGGAATTTAGAACTTTTCTATCCTGGGATGATGCAAGAGTCTGGCTCACTGAAATCATTCCTTCCATATACATTTCAGCTCTCTGGGGCCAGTATCCTGCTATTATTTTTCACATCCTTAGTTCCTTGCTCCCTATAGGGAGTGGGGGCAGCCTCGTGGCTGCCAGATAACAGGCATTGATCTTCCTGTGTGCCCTTGGGGCTCAGAAAATCACATATGGATGGCTAGAATTGCTGATGACTATGATATCCTTGTTTATGGCAGGAAATACTACATTTCTCAAGGTTTGGTGAATCCATTTTATAGATGTGGAAACCGAAGACTAGAGAGATTAAAAATGACTATATTATGATCTCTTGACAAATAAGTGGAAAAGCCAAGGATGAACCTCTATATTCTGATTCTTAAGCCAAGACTCTTTAAGTTTGTTTGTTGTGAAATTTAACAATATACATAAAGATGCACAAAACACAAGTGTATAGCTCAAGGTCAGCAATATCCACATAACCATTAAGTAGGTCAAGGAATTGCCAGGTCCCAGAAATCCTCTGCCAATCACTCCTCCTTCCTTCCACCCAAGGTAGTCACTGCCCCTCTCCAGGCCAGTGCTCTCTGTTCCATTCTGACTTTTGCATCATTAAGAATCAACAGAAAACACAGGAAAAGACAGAAACCTATGTAAGTCCTCTCAACTTTTTCCCCAAGGCCCAGGAGTTCCCTGACACCAGGACAGTCTAAGGCTTTTCCCCATCCTAGTCTTTAGGTGAAAAGCAAAAACAAAACTCCCAACTGGCCTTGACATTTCAGAACCACAAAATCTGGGAGTGGTTGCCACTTTTTGAAAGCAGTCAAACCACAGACTTAACAGAGAGAGGGAGGGGGGAAGGCAGAGGACAGGCTCAAGAGCTGTGATCATAGACAAGTTAAAGAAACAAAACATAATTAGCCTCCAATTAAAATAAATAAATTAATTTTTAAAAAAGCAAAACAAAAATTACAAAGTCCCCCAGAACCCTCTAACTGGCACTGCTCTCTCCCCATCCCATCAGAGATGCCTCTGCTATACTTGCAGAGGTTAGCTAGATCCACTGGATTTCAACCTAATCTTACTTGGAGTCAGGGGTGAATCACATGGATTCTTGAACCTTTCCTGCCTGAGTTCATGACACCTCTCTTCTCCAGAAGTCTGTGCTCTGCTTCTTGGTATCATCGGGCAGGGCAGGATATGAGGAGAGTAAGAGAATGGGGGCTGATCAGAAAGCTCCAGCCAAGAATTTGTACTGTCCTTCCCTTTCCTGACTTCTGGAAATTCACTTAACGTTTCTGGGCTGCAGATCCAGTCTTCTGATGTGAGAGCACCGGTCAAGTCCCTTTGGGGAGTTAATGTTGATGCAGACATGAAATGCTCAAGCAGGTTCCCAAATGAGGAGGGACAGGCAGAGGGATTCTCTGTGTGGGGTGAGCCTCTGGGTCACCCGCACACCCCCTCCCCGATCTGTGGAGGTCCATTGTAACTATTTCTGCAGAGGGACTGAAGGCAGGAACACCAGGGGCTCTGGAGGGACCCAGGGGCTCAGGGGAAGCCGCAGCACAGTGGCTGTCAGCGACACTTGGTGAGGCCCCCTCCCTGCCATCAGGCCGCTGCTGCAGAGCTGAGGCCCTGGCGGAGGCAGGACAGCGTGAAGGGCTGGGAGCGCAGGGTGGCGGCCTCCCTGCTCAGGGCTCCTGTCTCTTTCCTTGGCCCAGGGCAGGGCAGGCCCCTGAGCCCAAGCGGAAATTCACACTATTAGATTTCCCCCCCCTAGGGAAAAGCCATGGCTTGAGTTCCTGAAATCTGTTTGAAAAAGACTGGCTCTGTGGTCTAAAATTGGAAGCCCTGGGTTTACTTAAAATCCTGTGATATATAGGGAGCTTGAGCCAGTCGCTTGAACTCTCTGAGCCTCAGTTTCTGCATCTCATAATAATAATAATATTTTAAATTTATTGAGCACTTAGTATGTGCTAGATAATGACCTAAATGCTTAATATGCAGTCTCTCTGATATCTGCGCTGTCCACCTCACAGGGGAGTATCAAATAAAAAATATACTTCCTCAAAAAGTTAGGCATAGAATTGTGTTTACCATATTGTTGCAGGAAGGGGGGCCCCTTCCAGGGCCTGGAACTGGGCTCTTGTCTAACACTCAGAAATGAATTGTCCGAAGAGACACATGTGCTGACAAAGCAAGAGACTTTATTGGAAAAGGCACCTGGGTGGAGCGCAGGAGGGCAAGGGAACCCAGGAGGACTGCTCTGCCACGTGGCTCGCAGTCTTGGGTTTTATGGTGATGGGATTAGTTTCTGGGTTGTCCTTAGCCAATCATTTTGACTCAGAGTCCTTCCTGGTGGTGTGCATCTTGTTTAGCCAAGATGGAAGCCAGAGAGAAGGATTCTGGGAGGTGGTCGGACAGGTGGTGTCTCCTTTGGACCTTTCCCGAACTCTTCTGGTTCGTGGTGGCTTATTAGTTCCATGTTCCTTACCAGGACCTCCTGTCATAAAATAACTCATGCAAATGGTTACTATGGTGCCTGGCCAGGGTGGGCAGTTTCAGTGTGTTTCCCCTGACAACTCCCCTCTGAGAGACTTCATACTCAAGATACTTCTTGGGAATTGGGGTTGAGGTCTCTTTCTCCTGTAACTTCTTCCTGCTGTGCATGGGCATAGGCCTGCCTAGCAGAGCAGAAGTCTCTCTCTACCTAGTCTAAGTCAAGGTATTTTTTGCCTTGACTGAAACCAGCATTCACCCTTGTAATAGTAGAACTTTAGTTTGAAACTGTTGACTCCTCTCAGAGAGGAAATAGACAGGGGCCAAACAGGAGACCTAACAGGATGATCATCATTGGTCCCCAGAAACAGGAGGCAACATTTGGGGTGATGGCTGCAGGGTCTGTGACTTTTTTTTTTTTTTTTGATTGGTTGGTGGTGAAGCAAGAGGGCTGTGCTCCAGGAATCTTGTGTTTAGTCTGAAGTTACCATCTTCCACCTGGGTGGGCACTCCAGTTCTGTAGAAGAACTCAAAGACATTGTTATACATATTTATTTGAGTAGGAACCAGGACCCTGTCTCAAGGCTGTACCACCATTTAATTGTTTCTCCTCTGTTTCTGTATCCCCTCCCTTCCCTGATTAGCAATTGTTTGAATCCACCCTTTGGAACTCAGGAAAGGTCAAGGAGCTGAATGAAGCCCATATCCTACAGACAAGAAATGGAGAACACAGAACAGATCTGTACTCCAGAGCCCCACAGAGTCCTGCTCAGTTTTAATTTGGGGGATTGGGCAACTATGACTGTGATAACTTCCTGTGAAAATGGGGCATAGGACTGCCTCAGATTGGAGAATAGACACTGAATTGGAAGTGTTCCTGAGTTCCAAGACCTAGATCTGAGCCTTGTATGATTAGAATCTCAATCCCTTGGTCTGCCATTTTGTTGTAACAGACCCAATTAGAAGTAGCTGGAGGAGGGATAACTGGAATTTTAATAGACAAAATAAATCTCATTTCTTTTTAGAAGAATAGGCCTGAAACCCAGTCTGGACCTGGCACCTTGGGGAGACTTGTAGCCAGGTAGCCAGTTGCCTAGTTTTATAAAAAGTAAGGTTGCAGTTACTAGCTTCCAGCAGACATTGTTTTGAGAATGGTGGCATCTAAGACTGCCATGACCCAGAAAACTCAAGTGTTTAGCAATACAATGTCTAATCTAAAATTACACCCATAGTATCACCTAGTTATTTCCCAGGATGTCTGAACCATAGCTATTCTATTTTGACTTTTAATTGTAAAATTTTCCTTAATAACCAAAGCAGATGTCACCATTAATGACATCAGTGTTTCTCTAGGTATGAGAAGATGCAAGAATTGGAACTCATAAAATCTTCTCCTGAAGAGATCTAACTATCTGAAGCCCTGTTCTGCCAGTTTTTCCCAGAGCACAGAGTGCCTCATTCCTGATTTTCACCCTGAACTCCTTTCAGGGGCATTGAAAGTCAGCAGTTGCTGTGGCCATGATTTAATCTTTGTAGACATAGATGGCAAGTGCCAGTTTTCAGTTGGCAGAGCCCCTTTTTGCTCATAAACTTGACCATGATTTTGAGGGGGGCATTTCATGACCATTTTATCCCCTGGTGCTGAGAGTGTCCATTCTGAGGTTTGGCAAAGATTTTGCTGATAAGGCACTCAATGTGCTGTGACTGGACTAGGCCATAAAATAGTATCCAAAATTCTCTGGACCACCTGTCTTACTAGCCTCTTGGTCCAGGAAAAAATTCCCTCTTGTTGCTTCTTTCCATATGTAGAGTTACACTGTTACCATCATCAATCTCATATGGAACCATATATTATTCTATCAGAGGCCTCAACGCACATTTGGCAGTGTTCAGTTGAGTTCAGTTCAGTCGCTCAGTCGTGTCTGACTCTTTGCGACCCCATGAATCACAGCACGCCAGGCCTCCCTGTCCATCACCAACTCCCGGAGTTTACTCATACTCATGTCCATTGAGTCAGTGATGCCATCCAGCCATCTCATCCTCTGTCGTCCCCTTCTCCTCCTGCCCCCAATCCCTCCAAGCACCAGGGTCTTTTCCAATGAATCAACTCTCCGCATGAGGTGGCCAAAATATTGGAGTTTCAGCTTCAACATCAGTTCTTCCAATGAACACCCAGGACTGATCTCCTTCAGGATGGACTGATTGGATCTCCTTGCAGTCCAAGGGACTCTCAAGAGTCTTCTCCAACACCACAGTTCAAAAGCATCAATTCTTCGGTACTCAGCTTTCTTCACTGCCCAACTCTCACATCCATACATGACTACTGGAAAAACCATAGCCTTGACTAGATGGACCTTTGTTGGCAAAGTAATGTCTCTGCTTTTTAATATACTATCTAGGTTGGTCATAATTTTCCTTCCAAGGAGTAAGCGTCTTTCAATTTCACGGCTGCAATCACCATCTGCAGTGATTTTGGAGCCCAGAAAAATAAAGTCAGCCACTGTTTCCCCATCTATTTGCCATGAAGTGATGGGATCCAGATGCCATGATCTTAGTTTTCTGAATGTTAAGCTTTAAGCCAACTTTTTCACTCTCCTCTTTCACTTTCATCAAGAGGCCCTTAGTTCTCCTTCACTTTCTGCCATAACGGTGGTGTCATTTGCATATCTGAGGTTATTGATATTTCTCCCAGCAATCTTGATTCCAGCTTGTGCTTCATCCAGCCCGGCGTTTCTCATGATGTATTCTGCATATAAGTTAAATAATCAGGGTGACAATATACAGCCTTGACATACTCCTTTTTCTATTTGGAACCAGTCTGTTGTTCCATGTCCAGTTCTAACTGTTGCTTCTTGACCTGCATACAGGTTTCTCAAGAGGCAGGTCAGGTGGTCCGGTATTCCCATCTCTTTCAGAATTTCCAGTTTATTGTGATCCACACAGTCAAAGGCTTTGGCGTAGTCAATAAAGCAGAAATAGATGTTTTTCTGGAACTTTCTTGCTTTTTCAATGATCCAGGGGTTGTTGGCAATTTGATCTCTGGTTCTTCTGCCTTTTCTAAAACCAGCTTGAACATCTGGAAGTTCATGGTTCACGTATTGCTGATGCCTGGGTTGGAGAATTTTAAGCATTATTTCACTAGCGTGTGCAGTAGTTTGAGCATTCTTTGGCCTTTCCTTTCTTTGAGATTGGAATGAAAACTGACCTTTTTCAGTCCTGCAGCCACTGCTGAGTTTTCCAAATTTGCTGGCATATTGAGTGCAGCACTTTCACAGCATCATCTTTCAGGAGTTGAAATGGCTCTACCGGAATTCCATCATCTCCACTAGCTTTATTTATAGTGATGCTTCCTAAAGCCCACTTGACTTCACATTCTAGGATGTCTGGCTCTAGGTGAGTGATCACACCATCATGATTATCTGGGTTTTGAAGATCTTTTTTGTACAGTTCTTCTGGGCATTCTTGCCACCTATTCTTAATATCTTCTGCTTCTGTTAGGTCCATACCATTTCTGTCCTTTATTGAGCCATCTTTGCATGAAATGTTCCCTTGGTATCTCTAATTACTTGAAGAGATTTCTAGTCTTTCCCATTGTATTGTTTTCCTCTATTTCTTTGCATTGATCGCTGAGGAAGGCTTTCTTATCTCTCCTTGCTATTCTTTGGAACTCTACATTCAAATGGGTATATCTTTCCTTTTCTCCTTTGCTTTTTGCTTCCCTTCTTTTCACAGCTATTAGTAAGGCCTCCTCAGACAGCCATTTTGCTTTTTTGCATTTCTTTTTCTTGGGGATGGTCTTGATTCCTGTCTCCTGTAAAATGTCACGAACCTCTGTCCATATTTCACCAGGCACTCTGTCTATCAGATCTAGTCCCTTAAATCTATTTCTCACTTCCACTGTATAGTCATAAGGGATTTGATTTAGGTCATACCTGAATGGTGTAGTGGTTTTCTCCACTTTCTTCAATTTCAGTCTGAATTTGGCAATAAGGAATTCATGATCTGAACCACAGTCAGCTCCCAGTCTTGTTTTTGCTGACTGTATAGAGCTTCTCCATCTTTGGCTGCAATGAATATAATCAATCTGATTTCAGTGTCGATCATCTGGTGATGTCCACGTGGTCGACCAACTGGTGATATCCAGGTTGGAGACAGTCCCTTAAATTATGTCTTTTTCCAGTCCTGGTTGCACATCCTGAGGCATCTGATTTTCATCCAAAGATACATTATTGAGATAAACTTCAGAAACAAACTTAGGGTGTTCTTTAAGAATACAATTAAATTTTACATTAATATCACATAACAGCAAAGAACTATCCAAGAAATTAGTCTTACTAGATGCAGACCTCCATTAACAAACTGGGATTTAACACTTATTGAAACATCTTTTTCTCCCTAAAATTACCCTCATTTTCATCAAATAAAACCAAATTAAGGCTAGTTTGTTTGCAAAATAGGTCTGTTCTCACTAATTTTGTTCTGATGATTTATATAACCATAATTGATCTCAGTCATTTTATTTTGCATTTATAGTCTCAGACTGAACTTTTAAAATAAAACAGGGCTGGGAAACTCACACCTAAGGCTTATCACAGATTTTGTCTAACAAATCTAGGTGAATTCTTCCTTTTTTAAGGTCTGAAAAATTCCTTGAGATTTTTGTACCTGTTAGTGAGATAACCTTCCTAACTCATTTGATAAACTTACTGGAAACCTAAGAGTTTCAAATTTCTGGAGGAGTCAGATAGAGAGAAAATATAATTGCTTTGTTTATAACATGTAGTTT
This sequence comes from Cervus canadensis, assembly GCF_019320065.1. Lineage (NCBI taxonomy): Eukaryota > Metazoa > Chordata > Mammalia > Artiodactyla > Cervidae > Cervus > Cervus canadensis. Next base: position 75,614,826 of record NC_057398.1, read on the forward strand.
TATCAAACTATTGTCATAATTAGTTTGAGAGGAAGGTTTTCCCTACTCCCAGAAAACACAAGTTTCAAATCTGTACTTTTTCAGATAGAAACCATAAAAGTTATAAGCATATTATCTGGTTCATTCAATCCTTTGTTAACTTTTGTGAAGTCATCAGGTTTTTCATTAGAATATCAGGATATATCAGAATGTTAAGAGCTCCATATAATTTCTAAGATGTCTATATTAGTAATATTTACAATACATTATAACATGAGAGGATTTATTACTCATTTGATAATATTTTTCATGTAATTTAACCAATCAAATAATACAGTTTAATATCTCTCTTTGGGATATTTCAGGGGCCCTTTGAAGCACCCCAAAGTTGGTTAGAGGTCAAAGGAACTTCAAAAGAATTCGATTTAGAAAGTTTTGTCAAAAAATCAATTAAAAGGATTTAGAACATTTGGTCAGATTTAGTCAATGTTGATGGGTGTATCATTTAGCTTGTTGATATGTCACGATGCACGATGTACGTATATGCTGAGGTCAAGGTCTAGTGAAAGTTGACTCTGCCATCTTGGACCTAACCAGTTTTGGCTCTAACCAGTTTTCCTATGGCTGTGTCATTCCTAACAAAATCCATTTATCTAACTAATTGTAATCCAGTTTTTAAAAAATCCTGATCATGCATAACTCTTTTTAGTATTTTTTCATAATTTCTTTTACCGAAAGCACACTTCCTACTTTCCTTCAGCAACCAAGAACTAACTTAGCATTTTATGGATTGGTGAGCATAAACACCAGTGATAATTTCTTTTCTTTTCTTTTTTTTTTAACCAGTGATAATTTCTAAAACCCTTGTTTTCTTAAAACATTTTAGGATGGCACCAAACATTATTCATTTATAGTCCCAAATCTGTTTAGTTTTTCTGTAAAAGGAAATCAGTGTTTAGTAGTAAATGTTTCAAAATCTTATTTTATTTGGAAATGACCTAATTATTCAATAGATTTCCAATACTTAACTTAGCACAACCCTTAGAAATTCATGTTACCCCAATCTGGAGAGACTATTTTAGACAGATATTCCTAAAGCATAATTATTCATAATAGAGCTTATCTAAAAGCTCATATCTCATTTACATTTTTTTAGAAGTTTCTTCACTAGAGGTAATGTCCTTGTTGATAAACTTGTAACAGATATGATAATAATTAACTTATATTAAACCTAGGTATAATGAAAATATTCTACTTAATGTTAATTACTCTAGGACATGTCTATATTAAATAGGTCAACAAACAAACATTAATATCAGGTATTTAATACTGAATATTTACCAGTTTACATGAACCTGGAATTTATTGTTTACTTTAGAATTATTTGATTTGTAAGTGCTTACCTTACTTCAAGCTGATTAAATAGAGCTCATTTACAAATTAACCTCAAAAATATTATCCAGAGACAAAGACATACCAAGACATATTTAGACAGACACAGTGCAAGATCTAGCTTTATTTTCTAAGTTTAGTCATGAATTAGATATTATAATATAAAATTTACTAGTTTATAAAAACAAGTTGGAATAAATAAAAATTTTAAAGGCTTTTTTCCATTTTCCCTCAGTCTCAGGAGTTAGAGATGGTCTAGATAAGTGTTCCTGAGAGCCCTGGTCTCAAGGCACAGGGAAAGAAAATCAAGTTCTTAGAAAATGGTGGCACGTCTAAAACAAATGGTGGCCAGACAAAGCAAAATGGCCGTCACGAATCACAACACAGAACACAGAGTTAAAACACACACCTACGTACCTGGCAGTCCTCATCAGACACTCTTTTACATACAAGGTTACAGCCTCTCAGAAAACCTCCTATAGGACACAGAACTTTGGATCCAAGTACTAACAGACTAAAGGAAAATATCTCAGATCTTCAAAGATTTCAAAGGGAGGAAAGGAAGCCAGGTTGAAAGAAGAAGGGGGAGGAGGTGGGAGAGGGGGGCAAAAGGGGTGGCCTTACAGACGTCTCCTGCCACCTGCAGATTCCCAGGCATTATAGGACTTTACCCTGGGCCTCCAGAGAAGGAAGGACTGGAACTCAGCCCTACCAGAAACCAGACCAGAACAGAATCAGAATTCAAACTAGAAACCAGACCAGAACAGAACCAGAATTCAAGTTCTCTGCCAAGAGGAGGTGATCAGTCTCCAATCTTCAGCTCAGGCTGAGGCCCTTCAACCAGAGTCCTGCGTCCAGGACCAGGGGACTAGAAAAACAGGGAAGGATAGGAACGGCTAAGGAGAGGAAAGAGAGAGGGAAGAAGAGAAGTCAATAAAGTCTCTTGTTCCTTACCGGTAGGGGCACTCTGGCCAGTTGTTCATGTCAGGAGGAGATCAGGGACAAAAGGGTCCCAGTTGCGGCCACTGGGTCTGGTCCATTGGCAGGCAAGCTGGCCCTTGAGTACCCCAAGTGGTCAGGATGTCAGTCTCAGCAAAGAAGAGTCCTGCCAGAATCGCCATTTGTTGCAGAAAGGGGGACCCCTTCCAGGGCCCGAAACTGGGCTCTTGTCTAACACTCAGAAATGAGTTGTCCGAGGAGACACACGTGCTGACAAAGCAAGAGACTTTATTGGGAAAGGCACCTGGGTGGAGCGCAGTAGGCAAGGGAACCCAGGAGGACTGCTCTGCCACGTGGCTCGCAGTCTTGGGTTTTATGGTGATGGGATTAGTTTCCGGGTTGTCTTTAGCCAATCATTCTGACTCAGAGTCCTTCCTGGTGGTACACGTCTTGTTCAGCCAAGATGGAAGCCAGAGAGAAGGATTCTGGGAGGTGGTCGGACAGGTGGTGTCTCCTTTGGACCTTTCCCGAACTCTTCTGGTTGGCGGTGGCTTATTAGTTCCATGTGCCTTACCAGGACCTCCTGTCATAAAACAACTCATGGAAATGGTTATCTGGCCAGGGTGGGCAGTTTCAATCAGTGTGCTTCCCCTAAACAATATGATCCAGCTATCCACTGCTAGGTATATTCCCCAAAGAACTGAAAACAGGTACTCAAACAAATAATTGTTCACAAACATTCATAGCAACACTATCCACAATAGCTAAAAGGTTGTTACAACCCAAATGTTTATCAGTGGATGAATGGATAAACAAATTGTAGTATATACATACAAGGGATTATTATTCAGACATAAAAAGCAGTGGAGTCCTGATAGATGCTACAACTTTGGATGAAACTTGAAGACATTGTACTAAGTGAAAGAGGGCAAAGAATCACACATTGTATGATTTTTTTTTATATGAAAAATTCAGAATAGGCAAATCCATAGAGATAGAAACCAGATTTTTGGTTGCCAGGGACTGAAGGGGAAGAAAGAATAGGGAGTGATTGCTTAATGTGTGAAGGGTATTCTTCAGGAGTGACAAAAATCTTTTGAAATCAGAAAAATCTTTTGAAATTAGCTTCATAACGTTGCAAATGCACTAGATGACACTGCATTGCACATGTAAATGGCTAATTGTATTTTTATTTCAATAAAATATGTACATATTTATGGAAGTCTGGCAGTGTGTGAAGCCTTTGGTGTTTATGACCACTGACTTACTTTCTCCTCTAAAATGAGAAGAGATGAGGGCAGCTTGCCTTAACTCTCCTCTAAAGCATATTGCAACCACACTCCACTACATATGGTTCAGTTCAGCCTCGCAGGTCAGTGTTGCTGCCAGACTCTGTGGGCATATGTTATCATGCATGCACTGATGTGCCCACAGGTGGTGGGGCTCTGAGGAAAACACAGTTCCTGCCTGGAGCACCCATCCCTCCGCAGCAAGCAAATATGTCCTAATTTACCCCTCTCAGGTGGAGAATTGTCAGCGAATCCAATGAGTTCCTATTTTCATTGAGCTCTTCACACATAGCAGTGCCCAATAAAGGCAAGAGAGACTCCAGAGGCAATAGCCAGAGGGAGACTGTGGGCAGCTGAAGGCAATGTGCAGGCGGGGTTTGCTTTTCGCTGATGAATAACACACCACACTCCTCTGAGGCCATCCCCAAGCACGTAAACGGTGCTGCTTTCCTTCGGGAGGGCCCCTGTAGAGGCAGGGGCCAGCAGGGACCCTGAGCCTGTAGGGTTGGATGTGCACCGTGTTGAAGGAGTATGGCCAGATTGCTGCTGCTCCAGGAACTCCGGGTTGGTACCCAAGCCTTGTGTGCTGTTAGGGCTGGCCCTTAGGCCTGGGCTTATTACTCTGTGTGAAGATCCCAGGAGGGCTGGGTGGGTAGGACAGTGTGTGTGAGGTGGTGAGAGAACATTCTTGGGTGCTGGGTCCTCAGCAGGAAGGCTGCTTGCTTAGCCTCCCAAACAGGAGGGCCTCCAGCTCTCCTCATCCACCCATGCCCGGGGATGCAGAGGTCCAGCAGGAGCATGATCACCAACCTCTAGAGGAGCCGCCTGTCTGCCCTTGAGGCCATATCCCTAATGACCTCAGGTGAGTGGAGCCAGGTGACCTCCCTGAATCCCAGAGCTTAAAGTGGAAGTGACTTCATGCTGCTGGGCTCCTTTGCATTGGTTGGCGGGTTGGAGGGGCAGTTACTACGTGAGCTGCCAGAGGTCCTGCCAGGAGCACTCAAGGCTCTCTCTACCTGGTGGCCTGTCTCACCCAACCGCCGGAAGCCGGAAGTCTTAGGTAACGGTTCCTGGCTGTTTCCTTGCATTTCCCCAGTCCTGAGATGTACTGGGCTTTAGGAGAAGCTGCTGGCAGCCCAGGACACAGACAGCAGTCTGCAGGAGGTTTTGCGGGAAGTCAGAGGGAGCCTGGACAGCCAGGCAAGCCATGTGCAGCGATCGCTCTCCCAGGGCACATGGACCTGCTCATACATAGGCATTCATGGGCATAAGAAGCAAGAGAGTGAGTAATGCAGAAGGGAGGAGGTTTGTCAGAAGTTGATCCTCTGTAGTTGGAGAGGCATCCAGCCAGCAAAGAAAGAAAGAATGGCAAAATCTGACTTTCCTTTACCTACAACCAGCTGGTGCTCTCTTCCTATCCCCCCGCTACGTTAAATTAGGAGAGGGCCTCATGCAGCGGAGGATAGGACACTAATTAAAGCATCACTTTGCACCTGAACCCCGGTCACTTTTTCCACTCACTTAAAATGCCTCCTGATGAAATCCGTACACAGTTCAGAGCCTCCATGGGGCTCCCAGCCCTGGGCTGCAGACATAGGTCTCTAAGAACAACAGTACGACTAAGCAAGAACACGTCTCAGCTACTAACCTTTCAAACCTTCCTTCCCTTCCAAGTAGCAGCACTTGTTCACATCAAATCCCACCAGCTGCTGACACTAGCTGCTCTGCTCCAGCGAACCCACAGCAGCCAACTGCAGACCGAAGCCTGACTGACTCTGGGCCCCCTCCTGCTCGTTTCCCAACCTCTGCCTCCTCTCCTCTCTTCCTTGTCCTGTCTGGCTCTCTCCCCTTCTGCTGAGGCAAGATGTTACTTCTGGCCCCTGGCAGCTCAGTGCACTTTCTCAAACCCTGACTGAACGAATATGCACGATGCCCCAGGCCCAAATGCAGAGTCAGAGGAGCTGTTCCTTCAGCAATGTCAGTACATACAAGGCCCCGAGTCAAAGAAAACTAGGCCAGAACACAGAAAAAGAAAGAGAAAGAGTCAAAGAGCCCCTTGACTTCTGCCCCCTTCAGGCGTAGTTCTCATGGAAGCCTGAAGAAGAAAGAGACGGGGAAGGAAGAAAAAGAGAAAGAAGCTGGGTGTCCTGCAGCAGGTCAGGGGGCTTCCCACAGCTCTGGACCCTGTGCTAGAGACCCTAGGAACTGATCTTCTGGAGTTGGGGCTTTCTAGAAGTTCCTTCTCCTTCTAGGAGAAGCCCTATATACCATTTACTTGTGTTTAAATCTCAGTTCACTTCTTTGAGGCTCAATATGCTAAATATGTGTTAAATAGAGATAATTGTAGCTGTGTTCCAGAGTGCTGGGCTTCCCTGGTGATTCCGATGGTAAAGAATCTGCTACAACGCAGGAGACCCGAGTTCAATCCCTGGGTTGGGAAGAATCCCTGGAGAAGGAACTGGCTGGCTACCCACTCCAGTATCCTTGCCTGGGAAATCCCATGGACAGAGGAGCCTGGTGGACTACAGTCCATGGGGTTGCAGAGTTAGTCTCAAATGAGTGAGCAACACTTTCACTTTCTTTCCAGAGTTTTATAAAGTTTAATGAAATGATGTGTGAGAACTTAGCCTTAAAAATATTAATTCCCTCTGTTTCCTTTTTCTAGGTCTCCAGAAAGAAGGCAGATCCTTCTAATCCTGCACCCTACATCCCAGTTATACCCTCAAACCAGAATATGTTTGCTCCTGGAAGATGTTGTTTTATTGATCTATGAAATGAGATGTTGGAGGAGGGGAGGGGCAGGTCCAAGGGAATGTAGCAGGCCAGACAGAAATGTCTCAAGGTGAGTGAACTTTTTGTGAGGCTGGCTGCTGGCAGGGAGGTGAAGGAGAGAGCAAATTGTCTCATAAGGATGTGTTTCCTAAACCGGCTGGAAACTGAAGAAGCAAAAGAAGAGGGAAGAGAGTGAGTCTTTCTGCATCTTGATTGAAAATGAAAACGATTTCTGTTCTTGTAAATTCCTTTAGAAATGTGGCCTCATGAGGATTGGGGAAGGAATTCACTTCTTCACAAACCTTTACCAAGCTGCCTTTACCAAACAGGCCATTTGGCAGTTTCTCTAGTAAGAAAGCTGTGGAGGAAGCAGCAATGTCCCTCCTCAGGCTACACAGCAGACTGCAGGGGGCTGGGCCAGTCAGTTCCTGCTTTGGGTGACCTCACGGCCAGCATACCTCCCCGAGATGCAAAGGGGCACCCCTGCACCCCCACCCCTACCATCACCAGCTGCTCCTCCAGTGACTGAGGTGCTCACCAGCCAAGGTGACCTAAAACTGTGCTATTCAATTTGGGATTCCTGGGATTCACGAGGCCCTGGAAAAGCAAGGTGTATCTGAAGCATCATTTTTACTAAAGGAGATTTTTGGGGGGGGGGTGTGATGTGCTCAGTCGTGTATGACTCTTTGCAACTCCATGGACTGTAACCCACCAACCTCTTCTGTCCACGAACTTTTCCAGGCAAGAATACCAGAGCAGATTGCCGTTTCCTACTCCAGGGGATCTCCCCAACCCAGGGATCATACCCACATCTCCCGAGTCTCCTGCACTGGCAGGTGGATTCTTTACCACTGTGCCACCTGGGAAGGCAATTTTTTTTTTTTTTTTGATGGGGGGGGGTAATTTCTACTGAAATAAACATGAATGTTTTATGGAACAAAATCCAGGTGATTTTTTAACATCAGATGTGAGATCAGTTTGAATGAGATGCTTTGGATTATGTTCCTTAATCACTGGAGAGTACACATTCATTCTCTCCTTTTCTGGGTACTTCATTTAAAAAAATGTTTGAAAAGCCCTTCTATTTGGAGCTAGATGTTAGGATGATCTCTATCTTAAAATTCATCATGATCATCCGCCTGCCTCTAGAGAGCACTCTCAAACCTGGTTACACACTAAAACCATCAATCAATTCACAAAAAGACATCAGATCCCATCTGCAGAAATTCTGCCTCATTTGCCTAGAATGGGGCCCGGGGCTGGGTTTGTTCCACTCCCCAGTGGCTCCCACGTGCAGTAGGGGCTGAGAACCACTTTTCTGACTGAGTGCTGCATTGTCAGAACCCTAGATCCATTGGGCCTTTGTTCTGTTTTTTTCTTGTGTGTCTCTGTTTTCTTTCCAGGCTGTCATCAACTACAGTCCTACTAAGATTATCTCCCCTCTGATCTTCCCATAGGTTAAGACATAGGTCCTCCTTGTTAACCAGTTCCTGGACAAACATCCAAGGGAAGGAAAGGAATGACATTTTCTAAGTATCTCCTATGTGCCAGGTGCTGTGCTAGACACTTAAAAATTTTTTAAAACTACCCCAAGAGCTAGGTGTTAACATTTCATGCTAATAGATAAGGAATCTGAAGACCAAGGAAATTAAGTGGTATGCTCTAGATTCTGGGATTGAAAGTCATTCTTTCTGACTCAAAATCCCTGCCCTTTCCAAGACAATGACAATATATTGCCCTTCCTTTTTGTTTTTAAGGGATTTTTCTTAATTATTTTTTTAAATTGTTAAACTATTGCTTTATTACAGGAGCCATAGAATGAACTAGAGTCCTAGATATCTCACATGGTACTAGGGATCCTTATTTCTGGTCTTTGCAGACCTAATAGAACTAGACCTAAGTCCAAAGACCTTTGGATGGACTCACAGGAGCTGTTTCCAGTTCTTGCTTTGAGAATTCAGCCTTGTCCATCTCCAGGTAGGAGTTAGCCACTCTTCACAGCCCAAAGGTATTCAGAATGCTGCCACCAGTTAGGTGGTATTCTCTCCCCAGCCCAAACCTGATTCTTATACTCCTGTGTGGGAAGGAGCTGAGGCATCTCCCTTTCTGGACTGGTCTGTACATGGCTCTTGAATCCTGACTTTTCCATGACCCCCTGGGTAAGATATTTCCCCTATCTATCCCCCAAAGACATTTGTATATGTCTGTGGAGGTTTCTACACTGATGTTATAGTCACCTCTGTTGTCCTTCCTTGGGGCAGTTCAATAATTTCAGCCCTAAAATTCCCACCTCTATCCTCAGCTAACTTCTCTCTGATTGGTTTAAGTTACCAAAGTATGTTTACTACCCTTTAGTAAAATCAGCTTCCTCACCACTCATTTATTCATAAGGTTTAGAAAAGGCCTAAGATGTGCCAGGCACTTGGCCAAGCATTGTGCTAAAGGAGGCACAACAACATTGCCTCCTTCCTCAGGGAGCTTGCAATCTACTAAAATATCAAAGGATGCAGCCATTTATTGAAGGCCCACATGTGGCAGGCTCCCTACTAGGAGTCTATGTCCTGTACGTCATTTAGTCCTCCCAACATCTCATGAGTTTAGGGTTATTGCCCCCACTTTACAAACGAGAGCTCCAAATCTCACTGATGCTTAAGCAATGCTCAAAGTCACAGAGACTTCGCTTTAATAAGTGGTAGAGCTGGAATCTGAACATATACCTGTGTTCTCAACATGCTTTTTCCTTTACTCTGGAGATTCTATAGAGCATAGTGGTCAGAAACCCAGACTCTAGAGGTGGACAGGCTTAAGTTTAAAACCCCAGCTCTGCCACTTTTAATTGCTATACAATCTTGAAAATATTAATTCCTGTCTCAGAGGCTGTGATGAGAATTCAGAAATGGTAGGTGGCATTTTAGAGCTAGTATCCAGGCCTGGTCTCACCTACAGCCAGGTCACGTCGCGGCGGACCCTAGCATGTGGGCACTGGCCTGTCCTACACCTGTTCTCTCCAATAGCCCCAAGCACAGTCCGAGAGGCGCCACCAGCTCATTTGCAGAGCAAAGACAGATGTCACATACTTAGTTACTGAAAGACCAAACCCTCTAGGCTTCAAATTTCACTCTGTCGCCTCTGCCTCCTTCCTCATTTAGGTGTCACTCTCTGAACCATCCTCCCTTTCCTGACTCAAATACACTCATACTTTCCAGAAGATGATTTTCTGGAATCCATCATGTACGTCATCACTATGTGAATAAAGACAAGTGTGCAGTAAATACATAGTAAAAACAAGAGATGCTATCCATTAAATAATAAAGGTTGTTTTCTGTCTTATTTTTAAAGAACTTATTAGAAGGAAATTTCAAAGCCCTCAATGCATTTCCCAGAACTTGGAACTTGAGATCTGTTTCTTCTTGCATTTGAAAGAAAACTAGCCTCCCCACCCAGCTCCAACATCTTTGTCTCCTCTTTGGGAAAGAGGAGACTATCCATGGTGAGAACTTACAACAACCACTCAGTGTCAAGGGAATAAGGGAGAACATCTCCCTTGGAAACTCTGGGACACCATTTTTGGGTACCCATATAACAAGGACTTTCCATCAAAACCTCAGACTAGTAAACAATCCCTCTCTGGCATCAAGAGTTTTCAGAATGGGCAAGCAGCAGGACCTGGCTGGTAATGCAGGACCATGATCATCTTTCTACCAACCTCTTTGTATCCAACTCAATAATTTTGTTTGGGTGGATTTCTAGTCTTACCCTTCATTCCTTGGTTGTTTGGGATCAGAAGTGGTGTTATAAAAACAGTGACTTTGGGTCTTATGAAGGTTGAAGAGGAAGGGTTTGGCAGTCACAGGCACATATCTCTCTTTGCTGAGAGGAATTTGAATCAGGAGGCACTTCAGCCCTTCCAGACAGAGTGGGTCCAAACATCAAAGGCAATTAGTTTTGCCCAGTGGTTGTGGCTTAACCTGCACTTTTTCTGGGTGGGGAGGAAATAGCAATGACATGAGCCCCTGGAAAATATAACTGACCTGAAGGCCGAAGGGTTTTCCTGGCCTGGTTGGTGGTTATTCCACCAAACATTGGGTTCTGAGGACAGGCAAACTCCGTAGAGAGCCAAAAATACAGTTCATTTTATAACCCACCTACTAAACGCCAAGCATTATATGCCCAGCTGGGGACAGGGGTTACAGAAGCAAGTAATAGTCTCTCTCTTTAGCTTGTTTGCCGTCTAGTAACTGGGCAGTGCTGCTGGCCTGACGCCTCTCAGGAAGCACCAGTGTCCCACGTGAACTTCCTTTATGCGCTGGTTCCTTTGACAATCTGCAGACATCAGGATCCCTTACTTGGTGTCCCATACTGAAACCAAGTTCTGAGGGCCGAGATCCAGAACCGGGCAGACTGAGAGGCAGTAGTCAAAATGGAGGCTAGAGTTCACTGACAAAGGAATTTGTGAGCAGTGAATGGTTTGCTGAAACTCTCCTCTCGACCTGATCCTGCTCATCCCCTCCCTCTTTCCTTTCTCCCCAGCCTACCTTGCAACAGAACAGATGACTAAAGACTTAGTGCAAACCCCACCAGGGGATACTGTGTTTTTTGGTAGATCTTAGTTGGAAAGAATCCCAATCAATGTTTGGCCCCTAGACTCTACTGACTTCCATTGTTAAGTGTTATTAAGTGTGGGGATATAAAAGTCGTTCCTTTCTCAAGGCCCTGTTTTCTGGAGACTGTCCTGTCTTACCCTTTCATTACATACTCTTTCTCATGCTCTTAAGACAGATACCGTGGCTGATATGTCGGTCTCAGCAGATGTTCTGCATGCAGAGCGAACTTCCTTATCTTCAAAGCCTTACTATTGCCTTGCTGAGCCCTGTTACTGAATTCCAGATATGTCCTCAACGAATATGCACTCAGTGTTTTCTCGGGGAGTTCTCTTTCGCGAGCTCTCCCTGTGCTGTCTCTCATAATCCTGTGTGGTTGTGAGAATTAATTCAGTGCAACACTGCCACGTTTAAGTATGCTAGAATTTAAAAAAGTTAACATCTGTACCTAATGGGTAGATTTGTCCAGGCTATCTAGATCTAGCTATGAAGTGTCTCTTATGTCATGTTGCCAAAACTAGTGTTTTCCATTGTAAAGTGATTGATTTCTGGATTCAAAAATGATGAGAAAGTTATCTGTGCATTATTTATAACCATCTTCACATTAAGGCCATTCTGCCTCACTCATGAAACCAGATTTTGCTCCTTATGTGCGCTCAGTTGCTCAGTCGTGTCCAACTCTTCGCCACCCCACAGACTGTAGCCTGCCAGGCCATCCATGGGATTTTCCCAGCAAGAATATTGGAGTAGATTGCCATTTTCTTCTCCACGGTGGCTTCCCAGCCCAGGGATCAAACTCTTTTGCAGCTCCTGCACTGGCAGGCAGATTCTTTACCCCGGAGCCACCTCAGAATCCCTTGCTGCTTATATACCTGATTTATTTTCAGCAGGTAATCTAGCAAACCTTCTTTGTGTTTCCATCTCTTAAGTGCATGCCAGACATAGAGTAGATGCTCACATGTATTAAATTGAAATGAACTATGTCTGGAGTCAGGAAACAAAACCCAGTATCCCAGACCCCTCTCATCCTTACAATCCCCTGCCACAGATTCAAGCAGATTGGAGCACTGTAATTAGTTAGATTCCATATTAATTGAGTTCAACCCTGACAATAAGGTGGTCACCATCCGCTCCACTGGTCCTCTTGCCTTGTGTTGTGAGAAAGTGTTAGGTCTTTGGAGTCATGTAGGTCAAGGTTCGAATCCTTGTTTTACAGTTTAATTGCTGTATACCTGCGATTCTCTATTTTCAACACAAAGTATCTGCTGTGATTACTAATGAGATAACATCCGTAAACCATCTAGTTTATAGTAGGTGGTCAGCAAAGGCCCATTCATTGTATTTAATCTTTTTAAAAACTTTGAAATTTCTGAGGAGATTGGGTCCCTAACAAGGACTTTTCATATTATGTCAACAGTTCAAAACCTACTGGAGCAACTGAAAGTTCCATTGTTTAAAATTCAAATCCTAAATTCTTCAAATTCAAATTTGAGGCTTTCTTAATTGGTATTTTTTAAAAAAAACAGGAGTGAGTGTTTCAAATTCAAACCCTTGTTTATTGTTGATGGAAATGTAAAATGATATGACTACACTTTGAAAAACAATATGGAAGTTCCTTAAAAAAGATACAAACAGATTACCATACGATCCAACAACTCCATTTCTGGACATATAAGCAAAAAGTAATTAGAAGTAGGCTCTCAAAGAGATATTTGTACACCAATGTTCATAGCAGCATTATTTGCAAAAGCTAATGTAAGCAACTCAAATGTACATTGAAAGATAAATGGATAAGCAAAATATAGTATATACATACAATAGAGTGTTATTCAGTCTTTAAAAGGAAGGAAATTCTGACACCCGCTACAACATGGATGAACTTTGAGGACATTATGCTAAGTAAGGAAGCCAGTCTCAAAAAGATAAATGCTGTATGATTCCATTTGTGTGAGTCATGTAGAGCAGTCGAATTCACAGGGGGAGAAAGTAGTTCTTTCTATTTTGGTGGTTGCCAGGGGCTGGGGGAGGGTGAAACGGAGCATTTTTGTTTAGTGAATACAAATTTAAAGTTTTAAAAGATGAACAAGTTCTGAAGACTGGTTGTATAGCAATACTTAAACCTTCTGAACTGTGAAAATTGTTAAGATAGTAAATTTTATGTTATGTGTAATTTACCACAGTTTTAAAAAGAATTTAAAGGGGTGTTTCTTGGATGTTAGCAGGAGGCAATTAGTTTAAGAAAGAGCATTTCAGAAGCATGGGTTCATCTAAGCTACTGAGATTCTGGGTATCCAGATTCTTCTAGTGCCTGACCTTCCAGTTTATCCTGATATATCTAACTGCCTGCGTGCATCTGCACTGGAATGCCTAACAGGCATCTCTAACTTAGGCTCTGTCCCTCCCCATCTTTCTAAGGTCAGGAAATGGTCCTACCACCCACCCAGTTGCTCAAACTCAAAATCAAGGACTCATCCTTCACTTTCCCTAACCTCTTCTCTGGTCCATCTTCAAGACTTTTCAACTCCTTGTCTAAACATACATTGTTCCCTCTTTCACTGCACTGGCCCAATCTGCCATTATCTCTCAACAGAGGACAGCTAGAGCTCCTGCTTCCACTCTTTTCTCCTTTTTACCACACAGCAGTCTCTCCCATGGACTTTTTAAAATGTAGGTCAGATCTTTTCACTTTCTCTCCTTAAAACAAGTTTTTTAAATGCATTCAGAATAAAAGTTAAATCCATTCCATGGTCTAAAAGTCCTTTCATGGTCTAGTTCTTGCCTGCTTCGACGACCTCATCCTCCCCTTGCTCAGAGTCTCGACATCTGTAAAATGGGTATAAGAGCAATCATCTCTACCACAGACTGAGTGAGCATTAGCTGTGTGCTGGGCCAGGGACCTCACACAAACTACCTCAGAGAGACCTTACTACAACTCAACAAGGTAGTATTGTTAACCTGAGGGTCATCATGAGATTAGGTAGGTGTGCACGATGTTAGTGCCCAGCAAAGTGAAAGTGAAAGTCACTCAGTCGTATCTGACTCTTTGCAACCCCATGGACTATACAGTCCATGGAATTCTCCAGGCCAGAATACTGGAGTGGGTAGCCTTTCCCTTCTCCGGGGGATCTTCCCCACCCAGGACTCAAAGCGGGGTCTCCTGCATTGCAGGCGGATTCTTTACCAACTGAGATATGAAGGAAGCCCTAGTGCACAGTAAGTTACTAACAAATATGAGAGTCCCTTTCTTCCCTTTGATTCCAGTGGGGAGAGAGAAATCCTACAGCCCAGACACGTCTACACTGGTCAGGGATGGAACTGGAGCCAGAGCCAGCTATCCTGTGTCCTCTCCCTTGTCCGTTAGCCTAACCACTTGCCCACAGAGGGCGCTGGAGCCCAGAAAGGTGAGCACTCGCTCTCCAGTGGGACCCTGGGTTGCTGAAAGAGTTAAGATGCCCCTTGGCAAATCCTGGCCCTCCCTATCCCTGCATCTGCCCTGTGGGTTTAATGAGAAATCCAGGCCTTTGTAAGAGACTGTACAAATAACCTCCAGAGCGCCACTAACTCATTCAGCAGAAAGAGACCCCAAGCTGCCAATGCTTCAGGGAAGATAAGTGAGTGGAAAGAAGGTGGTTTTTATAGCAATTTTGAGCGGTTGAGTGTGAGCTCCGCCTCTGCAGCAGCACTGAAAAAGCCAGGATCTGGGCTCCTCAACCTCTCTCTTCACGACGTCTGATTAGGAATTTGGGGGCGGGCCCTGGCCTGGCACAGGCGCGCACACTCTCAGTAGACACACTCACTCCTCTCCTGCTCACACGCTCTCCAACCAAGGAGGCCAGACAGAGGGACGTGGTCACTCTCTCAAAGATTCAACTTCAAGGTAAGTCGGTCATTTTCCTTCAGATTTTGTCCCTGGTAGTTCCATTAAAGGAGCAAAGGAAAGAGGCTGGGGAGAGGGGACAGGGCCCAGGGCAGAAGGAGCAATTCCTCCTTCCCCATCTGGACCGTGTCCCAGGATGCTAGAGCAGCGAAAGGGGGTAGAAGGAGGGGGTTCCCACACACCACCTTTGTCCACTGTAAGACAATCCTTTCTGACTGTTGGGGAGCCTTCAGCTTTCAGGCATGAAAAAGGGAAGGGTCAGGTATGTGGGGAAGCCAGCTCTGCCCCACTACTACTCAGAAGGTCCCCCATCCTAGACCTGTGCCCTGCAGTCTCTTCAGAGGGGCTGAGGCACCTAAATGCTCTTACATGAGAGGAGAGGGAATTTTGTGTAGTGCATGTGTTTGTGTGTGTGTGTGTGCTTGTGTGTTGCTGGGGTGAAAGGGAAAAAACACACAGCAGTGTTGAGAGTTGACCAGGTCCAAGGAACTGTGAAATGGGGACCTAACTCAGGTTACAAAGCAGCTTTTGGTTTGACCTCCTGGGCTCTGATAGGAAGAAGATATGGTTCTCTAGAATGGAGAAATGAAAGAACAGCAGTAACTCCTGAGTAAGCTCCCCCCAACTCAGAAAGTACCAATCCTAGAAGCTTTCCACCTCACAAAACTTTGAGCACAGGAATGTCTCTAGCATTGGGGGTGGGGTGGAGAGGATTTAAGAGTATAAAGCCTGGAGCAACATTGCTAAGAGATGGGGGAGGGGTAAAGAGAGGCAGAAAGTCCCCAACAACCCCTTTCAGCAGTCATGACACGAAAGAGAGTCAAGTGGGCAGCATGCACAGCCCTGGAAGGCTTGAAGAGGAGGGCTGCTCTTGCCTGCCAAGGTGCCTAGTTTGGAAGGAGAAATGGAGACAGAGGCTCACTGTGCCAACCTCCAGACAGCCACCCTGGTCCTGCAGCAGTCCAGAGCTGAGCACGGAAAAATGTGCTGCTGGCAGTCAGCCACTCTATCCGTTTTCTCCTGGGCAGCGCCAGGGCCCAGCCAGAGTGCCCAGGCCGTGGGTGGCTGGGGAGGCTCCCCAGGATCACTGTGGGCTCTTTGTCCGAGGCTGCTGAAGATGAGTGAGGCACCTCGCCTCTGGAGCCCGCGGGCTACTGGGATGAAGCAGGCCTGAGGGACTCGCTCGCAGAGGACAGAGAGGTCTGAGGGAGATGGTGGCCAGAAAGGGACCAGACTGACTGTCACCCCCAGGGGCCTTCTCATCAGCTCATGGCTTCGACGTTGGCTTTTAGAGCCCTTGCTTTCTCTTGTCCCCAGCAAGGGCCAATGGCAACGTGAACAGCATATGTGACTATGCCCAGATCAAGAAAGGTTGTAAAGTTTCTCTACCCAAGGGGGACACTCACCCCTCTGGAAGGTGCCAATTGCTCACTGGGGCTGTGCGGTGCTCTGGCTGTGGGTATCCAGAGTAAGACATCCAGCCGGACAGGCCGCCCTCCTCTTCCACGCCTTCAACTTCCCTCTCGGGGATATCAGACTCACACTTCTCTCCAAGCCTCGCCTGCTCTCATCTCACTAGCACACAAGGGCAAAAGCTGTGAGCTGCCAGGCAATGTGGGGCCCAGCTACGGAGACTGGTAATCCAGAGGTCATCACCGAGGGCTTTGGATGGGAGAGCAGGACGCCAGAATCCCATTCTAAAGTCATGTTCCCCTGGGCACACTCAAGAGTCTTCAATTCCTGTTTCATTGTTTGATGGTCCTCTTGACCCTTGCTGGCTCTGGCATAATGTCCATGGTGGAGCATGAGGAGCACTTTACTAGACACCATGGAAGACAGCCCAGGGTGCTAAGACTTCATGCTCTCAGTACCCCCTCTAGAACACAAGGTCCACACTGGGGGCCACAGCCCCTCTGAAGGGAATCTGTAACTGCTGTATAATGGCCCTTGCCAGCCAAGTTGCAAGTATAGTCACAAACTGCCAACCAGAGAGTTTCCTCACTAGTAGACCGTTACAGGTTCTGGCACTGTTACAGATGCTGGTACCACAAGCCCCAGCCTTGTGATGGCTGCAGGGGACCACACCCTTCCCCAAAGACTCAAAGCCAGAACTTCCCAAGTAGTTCAGATCTTCCCCTTTGAGACCTCAAGCCACTCCTGGGTGTTTCCCAGAGATATAGGAAGACCCAGAGGGTTTTTTCCTTAGACTCTTGGCAAACATTATTCCCTGGGGAGTTCACACTGGCTGTAAAGTCAGGCACAAATAGAACCCACCACCACTCCCACTCCCATCGAAGTTGCTGTGGGCTTTCTAGCTTCCCTAACAGTACCTTCAGGTTGCTAGAGGCTCCTATGGGCCTGCTCTCTGAAAAAAAATAAAAAATGCAATACCTCCATTCAAGCCCCCTCTGATCTCAAAGGCTATGTTTCTGTGAGTCTGTGAGCAGAGGGAAATGCACCTAGCTCCCCCAGGGAGCCAAGGCCCATCTGGACCAGCTTGTAGAGGCAGCGCTGGGAGAGGCCCAGAGGAGGTGGCAGCAAGGACTCTGCTCAGAGCTGCTTTCTGCTGAAGGTCAGGTCTGCAGAGCTCAAAGCCCAAGACTCACCTCTTCTGCCTCTCTGACTCCCGGAGTCTCCTTCGCACCTGATTCCTCTATGTTCTCTCCCTTCTTGCAGAAACACAAAATGCAGTGGGCTTCCATCCTGCTGCTGGCGGGGCTCTGCTCCCTCTCCCGGGCCCAGTATGAGGAAGACTCTCACTGGTGGTTTCAATTCCTCCGCAACCAGCAATCCACCTATGACGATCCCTATGACCCTTACCCCTATGAGCCTTACGAGCCTTACCCCTACGGGGGAGAGGAAGGTCCAGCTTATGCCTACGGCTCTCCACCCCCACCAGAGCCCCGAGACTGCCCTCAGGAGTGCGACTGTCCCCCCAACTTCCCCACAGCCATGTACTGCGACAACCGCAATCTCAAGTACCTGCCCTTTGTCCCCTCCCGCATGAAGTATGTCTACTTCCAGAACAACCAGATCTCTTCCATCCAGGAGGGTGTCTTCGACAATGCCACTGGGCTGCTCTGGATTGCTCTCCATGGCAACCAGATCACCAGTGATAAGGTGGGCAAGAAGGTTTTCTCCAAGCTGAGGCACCTGGAGAGGCTGTATCTGGACCACAACAACCTGACCCGGATACCCAGCCCACTGCCCCGATCCCTGAGAGAGCTCCATCTTGACCACAACCAGATCTCAAGGGTCCCCAACAATGCGCTGGAGGGGCTGGAGAACCTCACAGCCTTGTACCTTCATCACAACGAGATCCAGGAAGTGGGCAGTTCGATGAGAGGCCTCCGATCACTGATCTTGCTGGATCTGAGCTACAACCATCTGAGGAAGGTACCTGATGGACTGCCCTCAGCCCTTGAGCAGTTGTACCTAGAGCACAACAACGTCTTCTCAGTCCCCGACAGCTACTTCCGGGGCTCCCCCAAGCTGCTGTATGTGCGGCTATCCCACAACAGCCTCACCAACAACGGCCTGGCCTCGAATACCTTCAATTCCAGCAGCCTCCTTGAGCTTGACCTCTCCTACAATCAGCTGCAGAAGATCCCCCCAGTCAGCACCAACCTGGAGAACCTCTACCTCCAAGGCAACAGGATCAATGGTGAGACGCTGGCAAAGGGGAGTGGGGAGTGCTGTCTGTTGCATTGGAAAGATCTGATCCCAAGTGCTGGGGGCAACACAGAAGAATTAGAAGTAGGAGAACCAAAGAATATTGATGAAGCAAGTTGAGAACCCTGCCACATCCCCGTACAAAATGGTCCAGAGTGGCATACTCTTAGACTACATGGCAGGGCTAGGAAAAGTCACTGGGGAGTGGGTTGGTATGGAAGAAGAATTCTCAGAAGAGGTAAGCCTAAATTTAGGTCCCGAAAAATAAATGGGTATGGGCTGGAGGAACACAGGACTGAGCCATCCTTAGAGATGCCATCGCCACAAAAGGACCAGTCATTTACCAGGTCACTTTGAGGGGACAGCTAGGAGACTGCTGTGTCTAACAGGAAGGGTTCATGTGTCAAGCTATGAGAAATGAGTTTGGAGAGGTTTGGGAGGGGGTGGTTCGTAGACAAGGGCATTTAAGTTGAGGAGGAAAGTGGGCTGCTAAGAAACCACTGTATCTGTACTTTCTCACTGACTCCAGGGGGGACGAGCTCTCTGTCCCCACCCCTCATCAGCCTGGTCTTATGCTTGGATGCTTGTGTTTTAAACATGCAGCCGGTGGACGGGAGTTTGCAGCCCCGCCGAGCTGCGAGCAGCACTTGCTCTGGCTGGCTCTCCAGGAGCATGAGGAGCCCCTGGTGGTGGGGCAGAGGGTCCCTGGGTGACACGAGCTTGGCCCCGACCAAACCCTGCAGTGGCGAGCAAGCACAAGGCCTCCTGTTTCCCAAACACTCCCCACAAGGCCCAACGGCCGGCCGGTCTGTCTGCGAGAACCAAAGTCTCCATTTCCGATTGGACTGTCTAGGTGCCTCTCAGTCCCTCTCTGGGTCTTGTGTTCAGAATGTGCTTACACTGCGCCAGAGCCTCTGATGTCTCAGCCCAGTTGGAAGGCGCTGAGCCAGCATTAACTTCTCCTCCTCCGCAGCAACGCACCTCTCCCCCTGGGGGAGGAAGGACTCATTAGTGGCCATTGGCAGAGGGCTTTGAAGTAGAGCCTGCTGAGAGCAAACAGCACCGTCCCAGCATCAAAGCACAGATAGGACTGAGGCCACAGCCTCTCCATGGATCTCTCTCTCCCTGTGCTCACAGAACAGATCACTCATTTGGCAAGATGTTAACAAGCCAGGCAGCCCCCCGAGTGAGAGACGCACCAGTCCCAGAGGTGGACCATGGGGTGGGCAAGCTGAAAAGGTCTCTGGTTCTCTACTTTGAAGTGCAAGACACCATCATACACACAGCAAACTGTTCTGTGTTTAAAGTCTCTCTTTCTTTGGGGAAGGTCTTCCTGTTCCCAACGCAGGGTTCTCTAATCTCTCACATGTTGCATGATGTAAAAGCTTTGACATTTACTTGTAGCTGTCTATCATCTCACCCAGAAGTCACCACTACTTACCTGCTACCCACTCTGAATCCAAGAGGAGTGTCACAACAGAAATGTCATATAGTATGCTGTGCTTTATCAGAGTTTGACCTTGAAAATGTGACAGCAAAGAGCATCTGTCACGGGAGAGAAGCCAATAGTTACTGCCTAACTGTACAACCAGTGAAACCTGGGGTGGGAAAGACTCCATCACAGCATCTTGTCACTCTGCCTTCTTGCAGAACCACATATGTTGTTTAAATATAAGGTAGTTCACTTCTTCCAAAAGCTCTGCCAAAGATAAAATCACGTTAGTCAAGAGTCCTGAGGTCTTGCAAGAAAGTTTTTCCTAAGTCAAACCTAAAAATGTTCAGTATCTACCCCAAATCCCTTCTTGTGCAGTTTAAGCCAAAGCTCCTCTATCTGGTTGTCTCCCTCTTAGTCCTCGTTTTGGGGGTAAATAACAACAACACCTTATTTTTCTTAATTAGTGCATTAGTACATCAAAAGCTTTGGTTCTGGACCTGGCACACAACTGAAAAAGCACTTGCTTTTCAACACACAGTAACTATATTATAAACTTTCCCCCTCTTTCCTACTTTGACGTTGCCAGATACGGTTTTATTTTATCTTTTGCATTGCATAGATAGGGAAACTGAGACACAGAGAAGGAAAAGCAATCTCTTCAGGTCACCCAGACCATGTAATATAGCCTCTGCCTTTAACATCAAAGAACTGAGGGCCAGGCTTCTCTGGCTGAGAAAGGAGGGAGTACATCTCTGATTCATTCCACCAGCAGGAAAGTGAGTTCCCCAAGCTCAGCCACTCACCTAGGCAAATGTGAAGGAGGTCTCCCTGCAGGGGACCCAGAGAAGGGGTGGGTAATGAAGGTAGGATTGAAGCAACCCTTTGAGAAGAGAGCTAAAAGGACAGGAGCTGAGTGCAGGGGAATTAAGGCTCTCTCCCTCCCTACTTCTTTCTTCCACTAGCATCTCCCTCAGTTTTTCCAGCCTGGCAACAGCAGGAAACACAGCTCAGAATGTTATTCAGTAGCTCTGGGATCCAGTGGAGAAGGGCCAGCACACCAGAAGGAATTTGGAAAAACTTATGTCAAAATTTAATCTGGGATGGAAAGTGCCCTCCAGCATCTCCAAGCAGGAGCCCCTGTCCTATGCATGAACTTAGAGAGGACTAACACGGGGGCTCACAGTGCTCAACGTGTGGATAAAATCTATATATGCTGAGTGCTGAGCAACTCCTAAATATGTCCCATATTTATACTCGCACCGTTGGGAGCCAGGACTTCAGCAGACAGTCTGAAAGCCCCAGGCTGCTGTAGAGAATCCATTGTGGAACCTCTAAGTGCAGCCCCCCAGTACAGCTGGAAGTGATATTCAAGCCAGGCCACTTCGTTTTTCTCTCCAGCCCAACCCACTCTGCCTGTTCCATGCAGACACCATAGACCCAGACTTGACTCAGCTTCGACTCACCCCCAAACTGTCCACTTGGACGTCACTTGATCTGTTCCCTAGGTCCAGAAAGGGAACATCCAAAAGCATTCCGGGTCTCCACCCGACCCTCCCCGAGTGCTCTCTAAACAAGGATATTTCCCATTCTTCTCATTATTTTTTGGTTTTTCTGTCTTACATTTGTAGCACATGTTAATTGGCTGCAGACTTACCCCATGTCCTTTTGGTCAGTTCTTAACAGAGACTGAAAATAATCACTAGTGCTAATTTCAAAAACAATTTCTTCATCTATCTAAGCTTTCTATAGAGAGCTTACTTTTCATACTCATAACCACAATGCCTTTGACAGTCACCCCAGGAAGAGAATCAGGAAAGCCTTCCTCCCATTCCTCCTGCCCAGCTCCAGGCTGACACACAGCTCCTGACCACTGTGGCAAGCAGAGGAATGCCTCTGGTGGAAGCAAAAGCAAGCCAAGCTCTGAGTCTGCCTAAGTGTTACAGCCCTCCAGATGTAGCCTACCAAGTCCCAACAAATAACCTCACCCAAAGTCCCTTTTGACCTGAGCCATCTTTCTGATGCTCTCACATACCATATTGAAGGCAGCCTCTATGGGCGGCAGCAGCTTTTTGGTGGTAACTTTTGCTGTCCCTGCTGGAGTTTTGGGGCTTCCCTGGTGGTGCTAGTGGTAAAGAATCTGCCTGCTAATGCAGGAGACATAAAAGATGTGGGTTCAATCCCTGGGTTGGGAAGATCCCCTGGAGGAGGGTATGGCAACCCACTCCTGGAGAATCCCACGGACAGAGGAGCCTGGTGGGCTATAGACCATGGAGTTGCAAAGAGTCAGACGTGACTGAAGCAACTTAGCACGCACACAGGCTGGAGTTCTAGCTGAGCTCTTGTTTCAATCCTTCAAGTTTCTGACCCAGTAGGATAGAGACAGAGGTAGTTGATTTGTCTAAGAGAACAAGCAGAGGGAGAACCGGGTGAGTGGTAGCTGAAGGACTTGTGTTTAAACCAAACAGAATGATTGTATCTATTAAGATTACAGGACTTGGAGGGTTGGGGGAGAATCTTCAAACTTCTTTTGAGATTACAAAAATGGAGAGTAAACTAATCATATTAAATGCAGGAGGCAAGGAAATTGTTTGACTTTTGAGCTCCATGGCAGCTTTGTTCATCTATCTCCTTAAACCTCAGGGCCTAGATCACTCCTTTGTCTGAACTCAGAATGTACATGGAACAATCCCCTCAAAGCTCTGCACTCAGAGGCACTTGTTTCTCAGTCCAAGTTTTCTCTCTTTAATTTCTTTCCACTTTCTCTATCTGCAAACTGTTAGGAAATATTCAAGATTTAAGTCTTTCCACCTACCCTGTCTTCCTTCTCAACCCAATTGGGAAATGCCCTCCCCTTCAAACGCCGAACTTCAAAGCTGCTAGGGTTGTCTTTGACTGCCTTCTGCTGCCACCTGCTGCCCACAGAGGGGAAAAGACCAAGGAAGGCCTGCCAGGAAGGACCTTCCAGGGTTTTGGGGGGTGGGGGGCGTGGGTAGGAGGTGGAGCTATGCAGGCGGAGACCTCACTCTATCCCTGGCTCTGCTCCCCAACGGGTGCAAGTTTGACTCCGATCCTGGGAAGCGCCTGCCCCACCCAGCCAAGCTTCCCCCTCCCTTTAGAAGCTTCACAGACTCCGTAGGGCTTTCCTGAGGTCCCAGGCCCCTGATCTGGGTTTCTCCCCACCCCTTCCCCTCTTGTCCCCACAGAGTTCTCCATCAGCAGCTTCTGCACCGTGGTGGATGTCATGAACTTCTCCAAGCTGCAGGTGCTGCGCCTGGACGGCAACGAGATCAAGCGCAGCGCCATGCCCGCCGACGCGCCCCTCTGCCTGCGCCTGGCCAGCCTCATTGAGATCTGAGCGCCACCGGGCGCAGGGCTATGCCCCCACGCCTCTTTGCATTTGGCTTGATGGTTTGGTTTGGCTTTTGCTGGAAGGTCTGGGACAGACCGTGTGACAGAGGTCCATGGGCTCTCTCTCTAGTCTTCTTCCCTGTAGGCAGTTTTAGGCGGAGTCAGGGGACAGGCAGCCTTCTGCTGAGGGACACGAAATGCCCGTTTCCAAGACAGAAGTGGTTGGCAGAAGGTGTGAACCCTGAAGTCCCAGTCCCCGAAATCTCATTACCCTCAAGGTCTTCACAGTGATCCGGTGTCCTGAACCATTACCCGAGCAATAGAATAACTGTGCTTTTGAAGTAATACCTGACTCTGAGGGCAGCACCTGACTGCTCCCCCGCGTGCTGGGCTGGTCGTGCCGATACTCTGGGCTCCCACTTGCTGCTTCTCAGATATACCTCTTGCCCAACTGCTGCCTCCTCAGTCCACCTCATCCACTCAACCATGACCCACAGACATCTTAGGTAGAGGCAGGAGAAGCCAAGGCGTATGCACAACTGCCCAGTGACTGCTCAGAGAATGCACATTGGTGGCTGAGATTGGAAGGACACCAAGAATCACCAGAGGTCACCAGTGTGATGACAATATTCCTGGTTTGATATGGGAGGAGACAGCCAACCTCAGACTTAGCTAAATGTGTGGGGCTATATTGTAGCAACTGGGCAGTTCTTTGAAGGTGGGTCAGACTTCAGAAAAGGAAAGCGACCTGATGCTGCTTATCATCAGTGTCCGTAATGGAGGCAAATACGCCTTGAACTGGCTGAACTGAGGACGCAGCCCCAGTAGTGTCGTTCTTGCCCAGCACTCTCTGCATTCCCCGCAGCTCCCTACTTGAGTTTTTATCTTCAAAGGCAGAGGTTCTCAAAGTATGAGAGGTAATTTGTCCTCTTATGCAAGCAGAAAGGTCGATAACCTGATTGGAGAGATAGACTCCAACCAGCCCTGGACTTGCCACCCTCATTACTGAAGCTGGCTGTCGCTTTACAGCTTGGCTGGAGAGCAATTAATCTTTCCCATTTCTGAAAGTAGTGCTGCCTGGGGACCTAAACCCTGCTTTGTGGGGTACCACTGGGATGGGGCCATCGGGGCAGCCATGGGCAGAGACCGGTTGAGGAGAGCTCCCTGCACAGATGCCGTTGCTTCCCTGATACCGTGTATGCTTTGAAGCAGTTCCCTGAAGAAAGAAGAGGGGATCCTTGAACTATGTTCTTGGCTCCAGAACCTCAAATCCACAAAAGCCAAACCAGCTCATTTCAACAAAGAAGCTCTGATGTGAGGGGCAAGGCTGCCCCTTGCCCCAGGGCTCTTCAGAAAGCATCTGCATGTGGACACCATCATGCCTCTATAAAGGATCCTTATTACAGGAAAAGCATGAGTGGTGGCTAACCCAACCAATAAAGTTATTTTACAATTGCACGTGCAAGAATGGAGTCATTTAAGGCAAACACAGAGAAAGGTTACTTTAAGGGGACCTACCGGCATCACACAGGCCTCAGACTGGAGGAGCCCACATTCTCGTCTATTCTGCTTGGGCAGATGTAGCTAAGGGTTTTTGTTTTTGTAGGTCACCTGTATAAAATCTCTACAGCAAACTTTGTGCTCTGCAAGTTCTTCTTTAAATATAACTTCAATTCCACTAGCTTCATATTTTCTTCCGTTTGGTCCCCAAGAGATAAAGAAAAACTGTTTTGCTTTCCACCCCCAGTCATTCTAACATTTTTCTCCTTCAACCATTCTCCCTTGTCTACCCAGTAATTCTGGCACTGGTGGGTCTAGGGTGTTGTCTTAAGTGCCCCTGCCCTCTAGTGGCAACTATGTAGAACTGAGGGCAGTCAAGTACTGCAAAGCCCAGTTGTGCCTCAAAGAGTAAACTAACCAGTCAGTAGCGTGGTTCCATTCCTGAGTCAGGAAGATCATGGCAACCCACTCCAGTATTGATGCCTGGAGCATCCCATGGACAGAGGAGCCTGGCAGGCTACAGTCCAAAGGGTCACGAAGAATCGGACATGATTCACAGAGAACCTAGCACAGCACGGCACAACCCATCTGCTCTTTCGTTCAACCTCTCAATGCACATTACTTGAAAGCCTTTAAAAACATGGTGCTTAGCAACTGTTATATAAGTCAGGAGTGTGGGCTAGGCTTGTGCTTTTAGGACAAATCATCATTCTCTAATAGAGAAATAATCACAACTGATACTTATTGAGCTGAATATACTATTTACTGAATATATTCACTAATGAATTCCGTGAAATTCTGTGCCAACCGTGTTACAAATGATACAACTTCATCTGAAGCCAGAGTGAGCTAATTTGATTATAATCCTCTGGAGCAAGAGTTAAGCAGGAATTTGAGAATGCAAAAAGATGCGTCACAACTTTAGCCATACACCTCTCTTCAAGCAAGTTCGGCACATCTGCCTTGGTGCTCCAGTTCAGGGAGATGTCACATGAAGGAGGTGGAGACACAGACACACAGAAGGGGGTCCAGCCAAGCTGCAAGGAGGAATCCCTTGCCTCTCAGTTTTGCTTTTTAGCAGTTCTCATGAATATCCCAACCAAGACAGCGGGGGAAGAATCCAGAGCCAGGCTCAGCCATGATGCAAGACTTCCCTGATTTCTAAATCTGCTTCTCAAGTTGGTAGCAGGACTGGATTATCCATCAGGCTCAGTCAACTCTTTTCCTTTAAGCTACCACTTATTATGGGTTAGGTGTTAGCATTCTATGCCAGAGGTACTATTATTTTCAATATTTTATAGGTGGAAAGGCGGGCACAAAGAGGCTGAAGTCACCCAGGAAGGAAGCATCAAGCCCAGGATCTGAGCCCAGGCCATCCCCAGCTGCCAGTCTTGCTATCCTGTCTCCATTGCTCTAGCGCGAACACCTCTCAGTTACTGGTGTATGCAGAACTACTGGAGGATGGAGGAGACTTGAGGGCAGATGGGGTGTCATAAGTTGGGGGAGGCCATCTGACTTTATTTTTGTGGACCTAAATTCACTCTGCTAGTAGTCACAGTCCTTTAATGATTTTTCCAATTAAAATTCATTCTTCATCAATAAATATTTACCACGAGCCCTTGGTCAGGCACTGGAGATACTGTAGACAACAAAAGCAAGCCTTCCCTGTCACTGAGGATTTACAATCCAGTGCGGTGACAAGCACTGAACTAAAGAAGCACCTGAAGACCACATAGTTACAAACGAGAAAGGGCTGTAAAGATGAGGACGGGTTTACATGAGGAGTATCTAGAGGCCTGGCCTAGACTGGAGGACGGGGGCAGATACTCAGACATGAAGGGAGATGAAGAGATGAGAGGAGAGTCCAGCACAGCTAACAGAATACACAGACTTCCTAATGCAGGGAGTCCCCTAGACACCGAAAGACAACAAAAATGACTGGGGGCACAATGACAAGGAACAATGAGCCTAGAGCTGTAGGCAGGGCTAAAACCATCTACTGCCTTTATTCTATTTCAGACACAAGTAACAGACACTTTACTAACATTCCGAAGCCCCAGCTCAATCTCACATTTCTGTCTTCCAGAAACTAGTAGGTAGCATCTCATTTCACACCATCAGACCCTTTCCAGAAATCTTTAAAGGCAGCAATCTATTCCTACTTTCTCCTATCTGGCCCAGATCAGTACATTGGACATGTAACAAATAGTCAAAGCATCAGAAGGTAGGTGTAACCAGGGAGTCTTGACCTTTGTGGCAGTCTGCCAAAGCCTATGGACCTCTTCTCAAAATGTTTTTAAAGGCATAAAATAAAATCCATCGGATTCCAAAGAAAACCAATTACATCGAAATACAGTTATCAAAATATAAAATATATAAATATTTTAGATCACACACAGATGCTTGATTATTCATGTAATAAATAACAAGATCCAGCAACAGGTCCAACTACAGTCATTTCACAGTGCTGACGAGCACAAACAGCATTTCTAAGCATCTTCAGTAACTGTAATGTGATATGCAAATACACCTAATTTCAGTTGGTAACAAAGCTTCAGCTTGCTAATATTGCTATAACTTGGTACCTTCATAATTGAAATGCTAAACTTCAGTTAGCAACATGAAAAACAAAGATTCAGTGTTTTATCATCCAAGTTCCAGGACCCTCTCTAAACTGAGCCATGGAAAGACAGGCAGAAAGGCAGATCACAGAGGGAAGGTAAGAAAAGAAGGTAAATCATTGTCTTGTCTTTCTAGCAGCACAGCTCAATCATTCAACAAATTTTTTCTTTATGCAAAACCCCGAGACAGATAATATTAATTGCTGGTGCATTTAGTATGCACCTTTACATTCATGAAAGAAAGAATGTAAAGGTCTCCAGGTACTTGCTGTGGAATTTGGTGAAGACAACACTAACTAACCTGTATGACATCCACATGTGAAGTAGAGAATTGTCTGTCTTTAAACTTCACACAGTGGCACTTTCTGTACTACTCTGCTTCTTTCAGTGAACAGTGTGTCCAAGATTTATCCATATTAATTCTTGTAAATTCCAGTTCATTCATTAACCATGTTAGGGAAATACTTAAATTTATTTCTCTATTCTCCTTTTGAGGGACATTTAGATTATTTTCAATACTGTAATGTTAGAAACAAATAATGCAGTAAACCTCCTTTTATCTGTCTCTTTGAGACTGCATTTGAGAGTCTCTCTAGAGTTTACATCAGGATTCCTTGACGGTATGCTACTGGCATTTGCATCTGAATAATCTTTTGTTGAGAAGGGGTGGGGGGACAGAGTGGACTGCCTGTAGAATGTTTAGCAGCATCCCTGGCCACTATCCACTAGATGCCAGTAACATCTGTCTCCTTCTGAGTCCAAATCAAAAATATTTCCAGAGTTGCCAAATGTCCCCTGGTGGTGGCAGGGGGTGGGGGGGCACCACCAGTTAACAACTACTGGTCTATATGCCCAGGAGGGAACTGCTAAGTTGCGAAGTACGAACAAATTTTCCTCTACTTGATGCTGTCAAACCATTCTCCAAAGTGTTAGTCCCTCAGTCTTGTTCTACTCTTTGCAACCCTAAGGATTGTAGCCCATCAGGTTCTTCTGTCCATGGAATTCTTCAGGCAAGAATACTGAAGAATACTGGAGTAGTTAGCCAGTCCCTTCTCCAAGGAATCTTCCCGACCGACCTAGAGATCAAACCTGGGTCTCCCGTATTATGGGCAGATTTTTACCATCTAAGCCACCATGTGCACTCACACCAGTTGTACCTGAGTCCCCACTTTTCCACATCCCCATGATGCCAGTAGCTTCAGACTTTAGTAATTTGGACAGTCTGATGGATGAGACTTGGTACTGGTATTTATTTTAATTTGCATGCCCATCTTTTATTGTCAAAGATCTACTCCTTCTTAGAGGCTATGCTGAGGCTTTGTTGACAGTCCCCAAAAAGAAAAGGTGCTAAACCTGCTGGTCCAGCACTGAGAATCTGGAGCTGCAGTCTGTCTGCTGAGCATGCAGCAACAGAACTGGTCCTCCACACAATCGAAGATTAGCTCCCTCCACCAAGAAGGCTGAGGGAGTCCACGAAGAGGATTCTGTGCTGTGGGGAAAGGTAAGCAACTTGCATCTTTTCTAGTCTACCTGGCCTGGGGAGCAAACAGAGATTAGAAGGTGTATACTAGCACCATTCTTCTTGCAGAAAGGGAAAGGAAATGGCCTCTTTTGCCGAGCACAGAGGAAGAACACCCCAGTGCCCACCCGAAGCCCACTCCAGAGCTGCTGTCGTAGCCTCAGTGACTGTGATGGCACTCCACAGCAGTTGTGTAAGCAGTGTAAGCAGTGTTAGTGGGCAGGTACAGGTGGGAAAGCATCAGGAACACAAAGTGTAAGTGAAGGGCAGCATCAAACATGAGCAGGAGAGGAGGCCTCTGTGAATACACTGGCATCTCCCCTAATTCAGGTCACAAAGCATCAGGCCATGGCTGGTGAACACTGGTGAAGGCAGCAGAGAGGCTGGTTTGTAAGACCCCATGCCCCACCAAGGATGGAAAGAGAGAGGTTAGAGGCCAGCAGATGTGCTGGTTGGAGTGAGGCACAACCACGTATTGGCTACATTGTAACACCACCAGCTCACCCTCACTGTAAGACAGAAGAGGTGGGGTCCCACAGTTAGCACCCACATCACTTCACGTGTCAGCTGAGCAACCTGGTTAGATTGTAAATTCTTTAGAGGTAGAAATTGTGTCATATACCCCGTAACAGCACAAAGCTGGGTTCAGAAGACTTAATAACAACTGTCAGAACATATTTTGGGGGGCCAAATGGAAATAGTGGCATAAAATGGATTTAATAGCCTGTTACACACACACACAACCATTTCCCCCCCCCCCCCAAAATATAAAGTACCTTCAACAGTATACTCTATTTCCCCCAAATATCTATAAACTAAGAAGACAGGTCTGATTCACCCATTCTACAGATAGGGTAGATGAGAATAAACACTTTATTGACTTGCCCCTAATGGCACAGACTCAACACTGAAACCCAGGTCTACTGGCTTCCCACTGAATCGCACCCCAGTGCTCTGTGTTGCGTCCTGGTGTACCTTGCATCCTCCCTGTCCCCAGCATTTGGCACTGCTGAGATGTCCCAGACATGATTGCTTTTGTTCTTAACAACACAACACATCAACAAAGGTCACTTCTGACATCAACAGGGCACAGCAGGTGATGGGACATGGCAGGATGACCACCAGGGGTCTGTGAGCTGTGAATTGCCAGTCTTTGTGTTCACTGACGAAAATCTATGGACCAGTGTGTAGCATTTCGAGGAGAGGCAAAGACTGCAGAAGAGATGAGTTTCTGATAAGACAAGAAAGGACTTCAGTAGAAGAGGTTTAGGAAAAAACAATCAAATCTTGGTGTTAATGTAAGTATATAGAGAGATCAGGTAGGGCACTTCAGAAGTCCATGAAAAAAGGAGAATGTTAAATTCTATAAAATGGGATTATTATAAATCTTCAGATGCTGCTGTTCTAAAGTTTTTGAGAGGGACGAATTTGAATAAAAGTTCTTGAGGAGAAAAATAACCCTATCTTGCCAATAGGTCTCTCCCTTTATAAAATTCATGAGCTAAAAGCAGGATTCATGTGAAGGCTGGGGACAATGAGAATGTGCTAAGTGTTAACCTGAATCTTAAATTGCTTTAATGATAGAAATTTTACATGTCTAGAATCTAGTTGTTAGCTCTAGCACCTAAACCAAGAATGGAGGACTGAGAGTAAATATGGGAAAGGAATACTCCTTCCTTCGTTATTAATACCTAAAATAATTTATTAGGCATTATGTCAGACATTTTGTCATAATAATGCTAGGAAGTAGGTGCTACCATCAGTAGCATTTTTCATTAGTAGAAGCTGAGGTTCAGAGAGGTTAAGAATCTGCTCAAGGTCACGCAGCCAGTAAAAGGCAGATCTGGAATGTACCCTGTCTCCGTCTCTAGAGTCTTGATCTTGTTGCAACTGTACTAAATTCTTTCAATCTG
Source organism: Cervus canadensis (assembly GCF_019320065.1). Classification (NCBI taxonomy): domain Eukaryota; kingdom Metazoa; phylum Chordata; class Mammalia; order Artiodactyla; family Cervidae; genus Cervus; species Cervus canadensis. The sequence goes on from NC_057398.1 coordinate 75,645,683, forward strand.
TACGTGTGTGTATGTTTGTGTGCACTGAGGTGGGGAACAAGGTTATTAGAAGATTCATCTTACCGAGTTCACAGTGTATATCCTCAGAAATGCATATTCTACTGTCTAAGAGGCTGCTGCCAATAAGGTACTGTGTAATAAAACGGATGGTTAATTTGGTTTTAGAAGGTGGGTGAGACACAGGAGGGCGTGAGCACATACAGGTAAGAAGACAGGAGGGCCCTACTGACAAATGTGGGAAAACAAATGCTCAGATCCAGAGGGGCTTTGGAAAGACGGCCGAGGAGTTTCCCGAAACCCAGAACCTCCAGAACGACTCAAAACACCCTGCACCAGCCTTGCCGTTGGTCAGGCTGTGGGGGAGGTCTGAGAAATGAGGGAGAGACCTTCAGACTGAAGAACCTGAGACGCTCAGGCGGCAGCGGCGGGAGGGAGGGGGCGGGCACAGCGGCCGCCCGCCGGCCCCGCCCGCGCCGCCCTCCTTCTCCCTCTCTGGTAGCGCCTCTCCCAGGCCGCGGGCGCCGGGGAGGGTTTTGATTGGTTCGCTCTGCCCCCGGCCAGCCAATCAGCAGCTTGTTGCCGAGCTTCCCAGAGTGGGCGGAAGCTGCGGCGCTAGTCCTGTTGCCAAACTAGGAAAACCGAGTAGCGAGCGCGTTTAGCAGCGTGTCTAGGTCTTAGCCAACTCCTCGTAGGCATGGAGGGACGTGGTGAGTGGCCGCGGGCTCCTCCCTCGCCCCACATCCGGGAGGAAGGTAGGCAGACACCTGCCGGCCCTCACGCCCGCGCCTGGCCGCAGCTCGCCCTCGCTGGGGATGTGTGAGTCCGCGCAGCCCTCGCAGGTCGTCCGCGGCTGTCCCTGGCTGACAGGCGTCGCCTTGTCCCCGGCGTGTTGAGAGTGGAGAACTGCCTCGCTGGAAGGTGCAGAAAGCAGCCCACCCCCCACGTTTGAGGCTGGCCACACCGAGAAGTGAGGACAGGCTGAGGTACATTACACTGTACCCCACGGTGACCAAGGGACCCCCTCGTTCCTTGTGCCTTTGTGGCCTCGGCGGGGCTAATGAGAGGGAGAAGAGCCTCGGGAAGCAGAATTATATCTCAGGTCCCCTAGCCATTTGAATTTGTCACCCCATCAATAAATTACTGCTAACAATAATGCTCAAACTGCCACAAAGTAAGGGTCTGAACCAGAGGGTATCAGAGGCCCAGACCTGGAGCTGTGTACTCGTCCTGGTGAAGGTGGAAGGGGGTGCAGGTGGGACAGGGGGGCTACCCAAACAAAACTACTATTTTATCAATAGCAAAAACCACACTTCCAACCATAGCTCATTACAGATGGGAGAACGGGCAGAGGCAAATAACGCCTTCATCAAATTACCTGTTTCACTCAGTTCCCGTTGTGTAGCCTGTATGAATGCCTCCTGATCTGGTAATGGTAGTGAAAATAATATTTAATAACATTTACTGTGTGCTTACGAAGAGCCAGACATTCTTCTAAGTGCTTTAGCTATATTAATGCCCTCAACCATACTGATGTAACAATTTTTTATCCTCATTGTAAAGATGAGAAAACGGGCATTGAGAAATAACTTACTTGTGGCCTCAGAGCTAGTACAAGGCAAAGCTGAATTCAAATTGCATCTAACTAGTATGTTTCTTCCTAGGGACCTAGGGAGCCTATGTTCTTGGGGACATATACTGCCTTTTGAAGCAGTGTGTGCTCCCAGAAGCAGGACCTACAATTATTTGCTTTCTCAGTATTTAGATAGAATCACTGTATGGTCTCACTTTATAAAAATGAAACTAGATAAAATGGTGAATTTTGTTGTAGATTTTTACCAAAGAAAGAAAGGAAAAATCCTCCTATCCATATGCCTAGTCCTGGTCACCACTGAACCAATCTGGAGTATCCCTAAGTGCTATTGCTGCTGCTGCTGCTAAGTCGCTTCAGTCATGTCCAACTCTGTGCGACCCCATAGATGGCAGCCCGCCAGGCTCCACTCCGCTGTCCCTGGGATTCTCCAGGCAAGAACACTGGAGTGGGCTGCCATTTCCTTCTCCAATGTGTGAGAGTGAAAAGTGAAAGTGAAGTCGCTCAGTCATGTCCGACTCTTAGTGACCTCATGGACTGCAGCCTACCAGGCTCCTCTGTCCATGGGATTTTCCAGGCAAGAGTACTGGAGTGGACTAAGTGCTAGTAGGTTGGTGCAAACATAATCACAGTTTTGGACTGTGAATTTTAAATCATTATAACTAGGCTTAAGCATATCTTTATTAATCAAAATAGGAACCATTATAATCAACACATTTTTGCTAATGAGAAATGTTTGTTTATTCCTGTAGCATAAAAATCCGTGCTTTAGGATTTCATGATCTTTTGGAAAGCATTTTCTGCATCCTGCTAGTTGTAGAAGCATTTTCTTTGCAAAAAGTTGTTAAGATGCTTGAAGAAGTGGTAGTCAATTGGCAAGAGGTCAGGTGAATGTGGCAGATGAGGCAAACTCTGTAGCCCAATTTGTTCAACTTTTGAAGCACTGGTTGTGCAACATGTGGTTGGATGTTTTTCTGGAGAAAAATTGGGCCCTTCTGTTGACCAATGCTAGCTGCAGGCATTGCAGGTTTTGGTGCATCTCATTGATTTGTTAAGCATACTTCTCAGATGTAATGGTTTTGCTGGAATTCAGGCAGCCCTAGTGGATCAGACTGGCAGCAGACCCAGCAGACCACCAAACAGTGACCATGACGCTTTTTTGGTGCAAGTTTGGCTTTAGGAAGTGCTTTGGAGCTTCTTCTTGGTCCAGCAACTGAGTCAGTTGGTGCTGGTTGTCATATAAAATCCACTTTTTGTTGCATATCACCATCTGATCAAGAAATGTTTTGTTGTTGTTTCATAGAATAACAGATGACACTTCAAAAAAATGATTTTTTAAAATTTGTGGTCAGCTCATGAGGCATCCACTTATCAAGCTTTTTCACCTTTCCAATTTGCTTCAAATGCTGAATGACAGTAGAATGGTCAACATTGAGTTCTTTGGCAACTTCTCACGTAGTTATGAAAGGATCAGCTCTGATGATTCTGGGAACTGTTTGCTGTCAACTGCTGATGGCCCGCCACTATGCTTCTCATCTTCAAGGTTCTCATCTCCTTTGCAAAACTTCTTGAACCACCACTACACTGTATGTTCATTAGCAGTTCCTGGGCCAAATGCGTTGTTGATGTTGCAAGTTGTCTCCACTGCTTTATGATCCATTTTGAGCTTAAGAAAATTGCTTGTATTTGCTTTTTGTCTAACTTCATTTCCCTAGTCTAAAATAAATATAAAATAAACAGCAAATAATGTCATTAGCAAAAAAGCATAAAGTGAGAAATGTGCATTAAAATGATGTATAACATAACCACATTTATTTAAGAATGTATTCCAGAGGAGGAGAAAAAGATGGCAGAGGAGTAGGTGGACGTGGAGCACATCTCTCACCACAGATCCATCAGGAACACACCTTCAGACACAGACGTACATGCAGAACACCAGCTGAGAGCGGACAGGAGTACATGACCACTGGAAAAGAATATATAGAACCATGCAAAACTCCATAGGACAAAGGAACTAGGGGGGATAAATGGGAGTGTTAGTAAAACTGGACCTGCCCTCGGTGGGAGGGGTTCAATCTCCACATCAGGGCAACTGTCTGGTTCAGAAGAGAAACACTTAAGCCTGAGAGTGAAACATCTTATCTGTGGCAGCCTAAATGGAATGAGAACCAGACAGTCCTGGCTGCAGCCATACATACACTGGACAGGAATGCTGGTCTCCTGAAAGGCCCAGCGGCTGGGAGCTGGAGTTTAGGGATTGTTGAGCAATCCCAGGGTGAGGGCTGCTGTTGGCTGTGGAGAGATGGATCGAGGGGATATGAGGGAGGAGACTGTGGTGGGAAATGCCTGTGGAGGAAAGTCAGAAAGCCATGGGAGCAAGGCGATACCGCTAAGTCATGTGTAGGGGGTAGCCTCTCTCTCCCCACACACCAGCATCAGCAGCTGAACAATAGAGGCTGGCCCATCAGATGTCTGACACACTGATCTACAGAGCAGGACTCTACCCAGGTGCCCCTTTAGTGCCTGATGCGCCAAACTACAGAGCAGGACCCCAGCCAGGGTGCCCCTTTAAGTGCCTGATGGGCAAAACTGCAGAGTAGGGCCCCAGCCAGGGTGCCCCTTTAAGTGCCTGATGCGCCAAACTACAGAGCAGGACCCCAGCCAGGGGGTCCTTTAGTGCCTGATGTGCCAAACTACAGGGTAGGACCCCAGCCAGGATGCCCCTTTAAGTGCCTGATGCGCCAAACTACAGGGTAGGACCCCAGCCAGGGCGCCCCTTTAGTGACTGATGCACCAATCTACAGAGTAGGACCCCAGCCAGGGTGCCCCTTTAGTGCCTGATGCGCCAAACTGCAGAGCAGGACCCCAGCCGGGGTGCCCCTTTAAGTGCCTGATGCACCAATCTACAGAGTAGGACCCCAGCTGGGGTGCCCCTTTAAGTGCCTGATGCGCCAAACTACAGAGTAGGACCTCAGCCAGGGAGCCCCTTTAGTGACTGATGCGCCAAACTACAGAGCAGGACCCCAGTCGGGGGCCCCTTCTATGTGCCTGATGCTGAACACTAGAGAGGTACCCCAGGCAAGGGAGACCTTTAAGTGCCTGAATGGGCAGAGCTACGGAGAAAGACTTGCCAAAGAGGCCTTCTGATTGCTAGCTACCAGAGGCTTGAAAAATGACTCCAATAGGGCGGTAACTCCTGTGGTGGAGGCAGTCCGTGTCCCTGCATACTTGGCTCCACCAGGGTCCCCGCGACCCAAGCAGCTGCACCATCTACATGCTCACAGGGGCAGAGCTGCCACAAGCAAAAAAAGTCCTCTGTCTATGCACACTGTGTCACTTCGGTCTTAGTCAACTCTTTACGACCCTGTGGACTTTGGCCTGCCAGGCTTCTCTGTCAGTGGGCTTCTCCAGGCAAGAATACTGGAGTGTATTGTCCAATACTGGTTGCCATACTCTCCTAGAGCGCTATATTTCCTGCTGTCCTAACTGCCAACTCCCCTGGGTACCTGGTGCTGCCAGAACCCCTGGGACCCAAGCAGCTGCACCACCTCCACACCTGGCCCTCACAGGGGCAAACCCAAGCCATCCAGGACAGCCTCAGGAGCAAACCCCAGTGGATGACCCACATGTAGAGGTGGGAATAAAACCGTGATTGAAACCCAGGGGTGGTGTGACTAAGGAAGAAGATCCAAAACCTTCCCACCAGTTGCACAAGTAGCAGATCAACTAGGCAGACTCTGTGTCCATGGAATATATAAAAGGACACGAGAGTTCTCACAAAAGAAAACACACTAGCTCTGATAGCTGTGGACATTGGAGGCAAGAACACATAGGAGTAGGACCAGATTAGAATCTGAGCTGCCCCCACAGCAGGTCCAGAGACCAGGACAGTGTTGGAGGGCATCCTAGGGAGGCGAGGTGGACTGTGACTGCCAGCGAGGGAAAGGATCCTGACAGCAGTGACTCAAGAAAAACATTTACTATTCATATATTTTGACTTGTTCTGCAGTTTCTTTAGGATTTTTTTTCTTTTTCTGTTTATTTCCTCTGTTGTAGTTGTTGATTTTATTAGCACTATGGAATCTAATTAAGATTTTGAGTTTTTTTTAATTACACTTTTTCTTGTTATTATAAACCTCTGCCTCTACATTGGCCTTTTGCAGTTGTATGGAGTTTTCCTTTTTGTTTTTTTTTCCTTAATTTTTTCTCTTTCTACATTTTAATTTAAAATTTTTTAACCTATTATTTTTTCTACATTTATTCCTTTGTTTGCTTTTCCTACTGTTCTTTTCCCCTTGCAGTTAATCTTTAATGTATATAACTTTTCTTTATCTACCTCTATTTAACTTTGCATATCTATTCTTTCTTTACTTTCTTTCCTTTCCTCTCAACATATTTGTTAGGTGTTTTTTTTGTTTTTTTTTTTTTAAATTGCTTTATTCCCCACTTGGCACCTTGCTTTAGGTTTTCCAGTTTGTGCTTTAGTTAGTTTTGTTCTTAACTGGTAGGTATCATTTTTGGTTTCTTTTGTTTGCTGGGTCAATCTCTTGTACTTTATTTTTGTTAGGCTGTTTTGATTTTGTTTATGGGTGTATATGTATATGTGTATATTCCATTATTTTAATTATTACTTGCCTGATTTTATTACTGCCATTTGTCTGGGGTTCACTTTGGTTTCTCGTTTTTAGGTATTTGTTTTAATCTCACTTAATGTCATAACAAACCACTTATGGAATTTTCATTCCTGACCAGAGACCAAGCCCTGAGCACTGACTCCAAGACCCTAGACTACCAGAGAACTAACCATAGGGAGTATCAAATAGTGAGAACTTCCACAAAGGAAACTAGTTGAATACAAGACCTGACATCACCCAACCAAAAGTAGCACTGTGTGCAGGATTCCTCATCCAAAGAAGAAACACAACAAAAATACAAACCCGATCATCAGCAGACAGGATTATCACCTCACTCAGCCCTGCCCATGAGAGGGAAAACAAACAAACAAAAAAAAAACTCAGCACAAACCTCACCCTCTACAAAGTTTACACAAACCACTGGACCAACTTTAGGAGGGCAGAAACCAAAAGGAAGAAAGAATTCAACCTTTAAGCCTGGGAAAAGGAGACCTCAAACACAATAAGTTTAAAAAATGAAAAGGCAGAGAAATACAGCACAAATGATGGAACAAACTAGAAGCACAGAAGCCCAGATAAATGAGGAAATATGCAAACTACCTGAAAAAGAATTCAGATTAATGATAGTAAAAATGATCAAAACCCTTGAAAACAGAACGGAGAAAATGCAAGAATCAATTAACAAAGACCTAGAGGAATTAAAGAAGAAACATACACAGACAAACAATGCAATTACTGAAATTTAAAATACTCTGAAAGGAATCAATAACAGAATATCTGAAGTAGAAGAACAGATCAGTGAGCTGAAAGATAAAATGGTGGAAATAACTGCTGAGGAGCAGAATAAAGTAAAAAGAATGAAAGGAACTGAGCACAGTCTCAGAGACCTCTGGGACAATGTTAAACACACCAACATTTAAATTATAGGGATCCCAGAAGAAGAGAGAAAGAAAGGATATGAGAAAATTTTTGAAGAGAGTTGAAAATTTCCCCAACACGGAAAAAGAAATCGTCAATCAAGTACAAGAGGCACAAAAAGTCACATACAGGATAAACCCAAGGAGAAAAACACGTCAAGACACATACTAATCAAACGGATAAGATTAAACACAAAGAATATTAAAAGCAGCAAGGGAAAAGCAACAAGTAACATACAAGGTAAACCCCATATGTTTAACAGCTGATCTTTCAGCAGAAACTCTGCACACCAGAAGGGGATGACAGGATATATTTAAAGTACTGAAAGGGAAAAATTTACAACCTGGATTACTGAACCTGGCAAGGATCTCATTCAAAATTGATGGAGAAATCAAAAGCTTTTCAGACAAGCAAAAGTTAGGAGGATTCAGTACCACCAAACCAGCTTTACAACAAATGTTAAAGGGACTTACATAGTCAGGAAGTACAAGAGAAGAAAAAGATCTACAAAAACAAACCCCAAACAATTTTTTTTAAAATGGCAATAGGAACATATACATCAATAATTACTTTAAATGTAAATGGATTAAATGCTCCAACCAAAAGACACGGATTGACTGAGTGGATACAAAAATAAGACCCATATATATGCTGTCTACAAGAAACCCACTTCAGACCTAAAGACACAGATAGACTGAAAGTGAGAGGTTGGAAAAATATATTCCATGCAAATGGGAAGCAAAAGAAAGCTGGAGTAGCAATCCTCATATCAGACAAACTAGACCTTAAAATAAAGAAGATTGTAAGAGATAAGGAAGGACACTGCATAAAGACCAAGGGATCAATCCAAAAGGAAGACATAGCAATTGTAAATATCTATGCACCCAACATAGGAGCACCCCAATACATAAGACAAACACTAACAGACATAAAGGAGAAATTGACAGTAACACAATAATAGTAGGAGACTTTAATACCACACTAACACCAATGACAGATCATCAACCCAGAAAATTAGTAAGGAAGCACATCTTAAATGATACATTAGATGAGATGGATCTCATTGATATCTTCAGGACATTCCATCCAAATGCAGAAGAATCCACCTTCTTCTCAAGTGCACATGGAACATTCTCCAGGACAGACCACCTCTTGGGTGACAAATCAAATCTCAGTAAATTTAAGATAATTGCAATTATAGCAAATATCTTTTCCAACTTCAACACTATGAGACTAGATATCAATTACAAGAAAAAAAAGTGTAAAAAACACAAGCACATGGAGATCAAACAATACGTTTCTAGATAATGAACAGCTTACTGAAGAAATCAAAAGGGGAATCAAATAATTCCTAGAAACAAATGACAGTGAAAACACAACTCAAAACCTGTGGGGTACAACAAAAGCAGTTCTAAGAGGGAAGTTTATAACAATACAATCCTACCTCAAGAAACAAGAAAAACATCGAATAGACAACCTAACTTTACACCTAAAACAACTGGGAAAAGAAGAAGAAGAAGAACAACAACAACAACAACAAAAAAAAAACAAAATTAGAAGAAGGAAACAAATCATAAAGATCAGAACAGAAATAAGTGAAAAAGAAATAAAAGAAAAAATAGTAAAGATTAATAAAACTAAAATATGGTTCTTTGAGAAGATAAACAAAATTGACAAACCTTTAGCCAGATTCATCAAGAAAAAAAGAGAGAATAAAATCAACAAAATTAGAATTGAAAAAGGAGAGGTTACAACAGACAATGCAGAAACACAAAGGATTATAAGAGACTATTATGAACAACTGTATGACAATAAAATGGATAATTGGAAGAAATGGACAGATTCTTAGAAAAGTTCAATCTTCCAAGACTGAACCAGGAAGAAATAGAAATTATGAACAACCCAATTACAAGCACTGAAAGTGAAGCTGTGATCAAAAGTCTCCCAAAAAACAAAAACCCAGGACCAGATGGCTTCACAGGTGAATTCTATCAAACATTTGGAGTTGAGTTAATTCCTATCCTTCTAAAAGTCTTTCAAAAATTGCAGAGGAAGAAACACTTCCAAACTCACTCTATGAGGCCACCATCACCCTGATACCAAAACCAGACAAAGACAACTCAAAAAAAGAAAACTACAGGTCAGTGTCACTGATGACCATAGGTGCAAAAATCCTCAACAAAATTTTAGCAAACAGAATTCAACAACACATTGAAAAGCTCATACACCATGATCAAGTTGGGTTTATTCCAGGGATGCAAGGATTCTTCACTATATGCAAATAAATCAATGTGATACACCATATTAACAAATTGAAAGATAAAAATCATATGATAATCCCAATAGATGCAGAAAAAGCCTTTGACAAAATTCAGCACTCATTTATGATTAAAGCTCTTCAAAAAATGGGCATAGAATGAATCTGCCTCAACATAGTAAAGGCCATATATGATAAGCCCACAGCAAGCAAACATTATTCTCAATGGTAAAAACTGAAAGCATTCCCTCTAAGATTAGGAACAAGGCAAGGGTGTCCAATTTCACCACTACTATTCAACATAGCTTTGGAAGTCCTAGTTACAGTAATCAGAGAAGAAAAAGAAATAAAGGGATCCAGATCAGAAAAGAAGAAGTAAAGCTCTCACTGTTTGCAGATGACATGATACTGTACATAGAAAACCCTAAAGATATTATCAGAAAATTACTAGAGCTAATCAGTGAATTTAGCAAAGTCACAGGATACAAAATCAGTACACAGAAATCACTTGCATTCCCATATACTAACAATGACAAATCAAAAAGTGAAATTAAGGAATCAATCCCATTCACCATTGCAACAAAAAAAATTAAATATCTAGGAATAAACTCACCTAAGGAGAGAAAAGAACTGTACACAGAAAATTATAACACACTGATGAAAGAAATCAAAGATGACATAAACAGATGGAGAGATATTCCTGGGTAGGAAGAATCAATATTATAAAAATGACTATACTACCAAATGTAATCTACAGATTCAATGTGATCCCTATCAAATTACCAATGGCATTTTTCACAAAACTAGAACAAAAAATTTCACAGTTCATATGGAAACACAAAAGACCTGAATAGCCAAAGCAGTCTTGAGAAAGAAGAATGGAGCTGGAGGAATCAGCCTTCCTGACTTCAGATTATACTACAAAGCTACAGTCATCAAGGCAGTATGGTACTGGCACAGAACAGAAATATAGACCAAGAAAACAAGATAGAAAGCCCATAAATAAACCCATGCACCTATGGGTACCTTATTTTTGACAAGGCAGGCAAGAATATATAATGGGACAAAGACAGCCTCTTCAATAAGTGGTGCTGGGAAAACCAGATAGCTACATGTAAAAGAATGAAATTAGAACACTTCCTAACACCATACACAAAGATAAACTCAGAATGGATTAAAGACATAAGTGTAAGACCAGAAACTATAAAACTCTCAGAGGAAAACATAGGCAGAACACTCGATGAAATAAATCAAAGCAAGATCCTCTATCATCCACCTGCTAGAGTAATGGAAATAAAAACAAAAGTAAACAAGTGGGACCTAATTAAACGCTTTTGCACAGCAAAGAAAACTATAAGCAAGGGGAAAAGACAACCCTCAGAATGGGGGAAAATAATAGCAAATGAAACAACTGACAAAGGATTAATTTCCAAAATATACAAGCAGCTCATACAACTCAATACCAGAAAAACAAACAGCCCAATCAAAAAGTGGGAAAACAACCTAAACAGACATTTCTCCAAAGACATACAGATGGTTAACAAACACATGAAAAAATGCTCAACATTGCTCATTATTAGAAAAATGCAAGTCAAAACTGCAATGAGATATCACCTTACACTGGTCAGGATGGCCATTAACCAAAAGTCTACAAACAATAAATGCTGGAGAGGGTGTGGAGAACAAGGGAATGCTCTTGCACTGTTGGTGGCAATGTAAATTGATACAGCCACTATGGAAGATGATATGGAGATTCCTTAAAAAGCCGGGAATAAAACCACCATAAGACCCAGCAATCCCACTACTGGGCATATACCCTGAGGAAACCAAAATTGAAAGAGACACATGTATCCCGTTGTTCATTGCAGCGCTATTTACAATAGCCAGAACATGGAAGCAGCCTAGATGTCCATCGACAGATGACTGGATAAAAAAGCTGTGGTACATATACACAATGGAATATTATTCAGCCATAGAAAAGGAATGCATTTGCATTAGTTCTAATGAAGTGTAACAGATGGAGAGATATTTCATGTTCCTGGGTAGGAAGAATCAATATTATGAAAACGACTATACTACCAAATGCAATCCACAGATTCAATGTGATTCCTATCAAATTACCAATGGCATTTTTCACAGAACCAGAATAAAAAAATTTCACACACTAGAGCCTGTTATACAGAGTGAAGTAAGTCAGAAAGAGAAAGATAAATAATCATATAATAACACATATATATATGGAATCTAGAAAGACGGTACCAAAGAATTTATTTGCAGGGCAGCAAAGGAGAAACATACATGGAGAACAGACTTACGGACATGGGGAGAGGGTGAGCTGTATGGAGAGAGTTACATGGAAACTTACGTTACCATATGTGAAATAGATAGCCAACGGGAATTTGCCGTGTGGCTCAGGAAACTCAAACAAGGGCTCTGTATCAACTTAGAGGGGTGAGATGGGAGGGAGATGGGAGGGAGGTTCAAGAGGGAGGGAACATATGTATACCTGTGGCTGATTAATGTTGAGGTTTGACAGAAGACAACAAAATTCTGTAAAGCAGTTATCCTTCAGTTAAAAATTTAATTAATTAAAAAAATAAAATAGAAAAAAAAAGAATGTATTCCAATATCAAATGGCAAATTTCAACTGTTGAAACCGCAATTATTTTTGCACCAACTTAACAGAGAAGGGGGTAATCCCCTTCACAGTTTTGTTGTGTGTTTCCAAAATGTATACCTCTTAGGGCTGATACGAATTTTGAAGTTGAGGAGTGGTGGGCAGGAGGGCAGAAAGGAGAGAGACCTGCTCCCAGTTGGTGTAGGGAAAGGCTATGTGCAGGGCCTGCTTGGGTCTGGAGGGCAATCTCTGTTTCCCTTCCCCTCCCCTATTCTCTGACCTCTGGTTCAGCCCTCCTAAACTCTCCTACCCCCACCCTCACCCATCCTGCACCTGGTCCCCAGGTTCCCAGCAGCTTGGGCACACCATCTGCCTATTCCCCTCCCCCCCCCCCCCAGGGTTTTGGTTCCTTTTATTGAGACCTTTAAATAATTAAATGCCCTAAAGCCTTTCACATACTGATCCCAGCCCCTGACCTGGGGTGTTATTCAAAGACCAGGAGCTGGGCTGAAAGACTGCCAACCCCACCACCTCTATTCAGTTCCCTTTTTTTTCTCCTGCTCAGCTGCTGGGTGGCTAATGGGTCTTTCCTCATGCTCTGACCGCTCCAGCTGCCAGGCCTTGTATGCAGAAACCAAACAGAAACAAAAAATCTGTAAGGGCGGTGCCACCTCAACCTGGGAAACGAATAGGAAGCGAGGGTAGACAGAGAGACAGAAAAGACCCGGGCAGCTCTTCCTGCTCCTCATCCCTGCCAAGGAGCTGGGGCCACCTCCTCTAACCCTGGGGAGCTGCTTGGCCAAAGCGGAGGTGAAGGGGTGTGTGAACGGGGAAGGGGGCTGGGGTCGTCAGTCACTATGGTGTCTGGGGGCTTGGGCAGCTTCCTTGTGTCAATCACCCTGATGAATCACTGAAAGTTTGCTCCAGACACAAAGCAGCTGCCCGACCACAGTCCCCTCCCGCAGCCAACCAAACAAAAGGCCGGAGCCCAGTGGTGCGTGAAGGAGTGAATGGGCAAGGCCATCCGCGCAGCCTCCCACCAGACAGATGGCAGCAGTGGCCCCTCGCGGGCTGCAAGCCTCCTTTCATCCATCTGCCAGTCATAATGGAGAACAGCCTCCGTCCCTCCAGAGTGTATCAGCTCCTCAGAGCTGGCCCAAAGACAGACGGGGGGCGGGGGGCAGCGGGGGAGAGAGGCTGCCGGGAAGCCGGAGGTGAGAGGGGAACGGACCCTGGATGTGTGGCTGGAAAAGAAAAGCGTCATTCAGAGTGCTGTCGCTGCGGCCAGCCAGCCCGTCTGCGCTCCTTTGGGGTGCTCTACCCCACGCTCCTCCTCGGCTTCTGGCCAGTTCTGTGCAGGGTCGGGCCTTGGAAGGGAGACCTCGTTTTGGGGCAGCAGGGCTACACTGAGGCAGCTTGGAGCTTTGTGCTTGGAAGGCTTTCGTTCAGTAAAAATCCCTTGACTGGGCATTGTTTTGCCTCTTAAAAAATAGAGCTGAATGGAAAAATCCAAGACTTTGGGAACAGGTGGAGAATGGTGGGATCTGGGTACTCTGTCATTAAGTAATATAGTTTGAGTTGTTCTAAAGTGGGATCCTATCGAAATAACCCATGCATGCTTTCAAACATTAAGAGGCTAGGTGAAAAGCAGTGGACCAAGAATCAGGAGACCTGGCTTCCACGCTCAACTTATCATTTGCCTGCTATATAATTCTGGGCAAGTCATTGAGCTTGTCTAAGCCTCAGTTTCCTCTCCATAAATGGAGATAAAATTACCTGCCACCTGTATATCAAAAGTAAGCTGATATGCAATCCAATGTTCTATAAATAGCAGAGGCTGCACAAATAGGAGGCTTTGTTTTCTTTCTTCCTTCCTTCCTTTCCCTCTTTTTCTTTCTTTTTTTTTTTTTTCCCTGGTGTGTAGCATGTGGGATCTTAGTTCGCCAGCCAGGGATCTAACCTGTGCCCCCTGCAGTGGAAGCATAGAGTCTTAACCACTGGACCACCAGAGAAGTCCCCCATGGAGGCTTTACTTTGAATTTCCGAACAACTATAACTCCCAGGAGGTGGAGTGGGCAAGGCACTTTAAACATTTTTCAAAGTGCTTCACATCTATTATTTTGTGAGGCAATTGAGACCAGAAAGGTCCAGGCAATGCAAAGATCTTTTTTTAAAGAGTAGGAGTGAAGGGTGCTCCTGTCCCCTAATCTCCTGAATTTCTGATTTTTGTCTCCTTTCTCCCTCCACCCTCCAACATCAATCCAGTCTGGTTTGGGAGGATTAATGGGAACTCTAGGTTAAGGTCCAGGTTAAGGGATCTTAATAAATCCAGAATAAAAGGCCATCATTACCTGTGTCTTAAAACAGTAAAAAGGTATATCATACGCAAAGTTATGATTCTGAGGCCATGGTCTGCACTCTCTGGGCTGAATGCCCCAGGTTGCTCTTTCTGCTCAAGAACTGAGCTGTAGTGCTGGAGTGAGGGGCTGGGGGGTGGGGTGTGTAGAGTGGCTCAGAGTGCTCAGAGAACAGAGCTCACTGCTCTCCTCTTACCTGGCTCCTCCACCCACCCACCTCATTAGTGCTGGCCAAGGTGCCTGTGCTCAGAATTGCGTGGGGTTTCTTCTCTCTGTCATAAGATAACAAAGGCATTTCTCAAAACATCTCTCTCTCTCTCAACCCTTGCTCAATCTAATCTCACTCATTTCTAATCTTTTCCATTTGTCTAGCAACCATCTAAGCATTTATTTGTGTATAATATTTCATTCTATATAGTTTCATTAGTTTATATTTAATCCCATACTGGTGTTTTATGTAGTCACATTTATAATTATCCCATCAAGTCCTTTGGTCTGGCAACACCCTGTGGACAAAACCTCACTTCTGCCCACTCCTACACTGTATTTCTCACAAGGACCCATCTCTGGACATAAGAGACACATAAATGCCAGGACACATAATTGTCTGCCTGCCAAACAGAAAACTGAAAACTCAACACCATAAAAATGTCCTTCAAGCTGCGTGTACAACTGGCCCTGTGCTGGAGCCTGGCTATAGACCCTGGATTCCAAGACCTACATTGACCCATTTTAATCCCTCACACTATAATCAAGTGCATTTATACCCTGTTCCACTCTCCTGGGTATCTTTGAATCTCATCCCAGGACACAATCAGTGTTCCATTTTTTTTTTTTCTCCCCCCTGGAAGGTGCCATGGGAAAAGTCTATTGGTGATTATGACAGGGAGATTATTTCCTTTTGCAGAAACAAGAGAAGCCACAGAGACCTAAGCCTCCACCCTGAGCAGGTCCTAGTAAGAAAGGAAGTGGGTCACAATGAAGACAAGGAGTTCCTGTCTTTTAGTACAAGAGCTGGGAAGTCAGCAGCTGAGGATGAAGCAGTCCATTGGTCTCTACTGGACTGGGATTTCTCCAGCTGGATCGAGGCAAAGGGAAAAGAGGGGAGAGAGGGAGAGAGAGGGAGGCAGAGCAAGAGGCATCACTGTGCAGTTGGGGGAACTTCACTGAAGGGCATAGACTAGACTACTCGATCCTCCAGCCTTTACTGTGCTCAGGCTCACACCCAGGTACTGCATCAGACCCAGATGCTGTGGTGGCTACTGAGAAATATCAGAGGTGATCTCTAGGACCTTAAATTGAAACATGACACGTAAAAAAGAAATTTGAGGAAGACATACACAAACAAAAGACCAAATACATAAATAAAGGAGGGAATGGCAACTTCTTCCTATAAGAGTTCAGAGGGTTGTTATATAGTTAGTCAAGCTTAGGATAAACAGCAGGATTTCAGAGGACAGGCAATCTGAGTTTGGACATAAAATATATGTAAGGTTGAGATTCCAGACTTACCTTTTTTGACTATTTGCAATATGAACTGTGGCTCAGTATAAAAGTTTCTGGAATCCAGAAGACCAGAGGGCTAAAGGTGACAAGGAAAATTAGAAGACAAGACACCCTGTGTCCAGTTTTACCTTAGTTTTTCTTTCTTTTTGTCCCCTCTATTCAGCCAGTCCTGGATTTTACCCAATTCTACCACTTACTAGCAGTATGCCTGAAGGTAATTTGCTTCACCTTCCCTGAGTCTTAGTCTCTTCATCTATAATCTAAGAGTAATAATGTCAACCCATGGAGTTACTCTCAGAATTTAATGAGATTATATTATCTCATTATATCTCATTTGGCCTTTTGTTTGTGTATGTCTTCCTCAAATTTCTTTTTTACCTGTCATATTTCAATTTAAGGTCCTAGAGATCACCTTTGATGTTTCTCAGTACCCACCACAGCATCTGGGTCTGATGCAGTATATATGAGGTTATATGCACTAGTGCTATTTATTGTTGTGTTATTCTGTTGCTGCTGCTGCTGCTAAGTCACGTCAGTCATGTCTGACTCTGTGTGACCCCACAGATGGCAGCCCACCAGGCTCCTCTGTCCATGGGATTCTCCAGGCGAGAATACTGGAGTGGGTTGCCATTGTCTTCTCCGGTTATTCTGTTAGCCCATTGCAAGCACAAAGGCAGAAAAGAGGGAGGCAACATTCCCATTCATTCACTTACAATATTTTTTGAGATTTTTTTTTCTTTCTGATGTGAACCATTTTTAAAGTCTATGTTGAATTTTGCAATACTGCTTCTGTTTCAAGTTTTAGTTTTTGGCCACAAGGCATGTGGGATCTTAGCTTCCCAACTAGGAATCAAACCAACTCCCTATATTGGAAGGTGAAGTCTTAACCACTGGACCACCAAAGAAGTCTCCAGAATATTGTTGAGAACCTACTAGATGCCAGGCCCTATGCAAGCACTGGAGATACAACATAGCATCAAGATAGACAGCCCAAGCTCCCAAAGCCAACAGCCTTCCTGGGAGACATAGATGGAGTAATCATCCAGATGAGTGGACCACTTCAACTAAAATGGAAAAACTTGAACTGCAAATACTGCCCTACCTCCTGGGAAGAGTGGCTAGGGAGAAACCCAAGACAGCATTTGTCTCCACACCGACTGTCTGGGGTTGGGGAGGTATGGCCGCTTCAGCTCTTCGATAAGATAACAGAGGCTCTGTCAAGATGGCGCCTTCTACGCTGGCCTGTGCCTCCAACAGCAACGCACTCCAGTTAATGGCGGGTGACCCAGCTCCCCCTGCCCTTGTCATGTGAGCACAAGTGTCAAGGGCAGCCAGGCCTTTGTCCTGTGGGCCGTGTGGCCCCACACTTTAGACCCCAGTCCCCTCCCCTGGGGAAAGGGGAATTGGGGTGGGAAACTTGGGGACATTTCCCTTGTGAAACGACCCCTCAGTTCTGACCCAGCTGAAGCTCCTGCCCGGCTCTGCTTCTCCCTCTCTGGGCTGAGCCCTGCTCCCGCTCTCTCAGGAAGGCAGGTGGCAGGAGGCAAGCGCTGCCTGCGGTCAGTCTCCCCAGATACAGGCGGCCGGGCCCACCCCCACACTGGCTGCCATTGGCTCACAGGAAGCCAAACCAGACTCCATCTCGCCGCCCACAGCCACCAAGCCAGTAAACAAAGAGCTACAGGAAACACCTGGAGGGCCTGGCAGCTGGCAGAAGACGCTCTGCCCAGGAGAAGAAAGGGTTTTCAGGATTAGTGAGGTCAGCGAGGAGCTGGGGAGGGGCGCAGCTGCTTAACCGGCCTCTGGGTACCCGCAAGCTGCTGAGAACTAATGGCTGAGTTGCTCAAGAGCATGTCACTCCCTCACCCACCCCCCCCCCCCCCCCCCCCCCCCCCCCCCCCCCCCCCCCCCCCCCCCCACACACACACGAAAGGGATCAACTCTCTCCAGCACCAGCTTTCCTGGAACTAGGGCAAAAACACTCAAAAAGAAAAGACTCCTCAGAGGGCTTGTGCCTCTGGCCCTCTCCTTCCTTCAATAGCCTCCTCAGTCTCAGCCAGAATGTTTAATCCCTTTCAGACCATGTAAATTTAAACCCATGGTCTAAGCGTGAAGACAAAATCCTTAAATGATGCATCAGCCAATGGAACGTGAAAGCATTTTCCCGAAGATGTCTCCATTTATTTCCAAACTTATATAGATGTGTCCATACCCGCCTCGTGCTCATGCATGCTCTTGCATGCTCAATCTGTTGTGCTGACTTATGCTCAGCTGTGTCTGACTCTTTGCGACCCTATGGACGGTAGCCTGCCAGGCTCCTCTAGTCCATGGGTTTTCCAAGCAAGAGTACTGGAGCGGGGTTGCCATTTCCTCCTCCAGGGTATCGTCCCCACCCAGGGATAGAACTCAAGTCTCCTGCATCTCCTGCACTGGCAGGCAGATTCTTTACCACTGAACCACCTGGGGAGCACCAAATCTGCCTACTTATTGCTTATTATTTCAAGTTATGGTTCCAGTTGTATGTGGAACAGACCTAACCGAAAAGATCAAATGAAGTCCTACCATCAGAGCTTGCTGGGTGTGTAGATCATATGTTGGGAACTGTATGTAGGCAGGGGGGCGTCTCAGCTCACAGGGCTTCCTCCCAAATTGGACAGATTCTTTTTCAGGTCCCGAGGAGGATTAGAAGAGAGCAGTGAGGAGAGGTGGCTGCCCACAGCCACCTGTGGGCACACCACAGTTCACTCAGCCCAGATCCTTTCATTCAACTGCCAGTGTACTCAGGCAGTGTGCTTGGACTATCTCATGCCAAGTTGTCAACAGCACATGGACGCATAAAAAGAAATAAAACACAATGATTCCTCCTCCAGTAACAATTGGAGACCGGATGCAAGCTTGCAAAGCCACCAGACATCAGCCAAAAGTGAAACACGAAGATGTGCTGACTCTTTGTTATGAAAGTATGAACAGTGATAAATGACACGTATGTATCATTAAGAGATTCTGAAGTAAGAAATGTGTTATAAAAGTGTACAAATATTGAAAAGCTCTGAGATGAGAATGTTTTTAAAGAGGACTAGTAGGATTATTCAGGGAAAGTATTTTGAAGAGGCAGCATAAGGAAGAAACTCTAGAGTGTCCCCTAGGCTTTAAACCTGTTTCCACTACCTCCTCCTCTAGATACTGGTGCTTTCCTCCATCTGTGAACCTGAGGTAGCAGTATCTCACGGTGTGCTTGTGGACATTTCAAGAGACATTCCATGTGTAAGGCACCAGGCAGAATGTCTGGTAATAGTTGATGCTCAGCACATAGTCAACGCTCATATTCTAGAAAAAAGTGTGTCAAAGTCCCTTCTATGAGGAGTTTTGAGCCATAATTGTCAGAGTAGAGAAACTTGCAAATGTGGACAGGACCGCAAGGAAAGGTGAGCAGGTGAGAACTGACAAGATAAGGGGTCCTGGTGCAGATAGGCCATTGCACAGTGTTTGAGGTTGGAAAGACTGGACTAAGGGAATTCAGAATGACCAAAAAAGGCAGCAGGAAGGGAATGGCATGATAAGAAAAGTTTGCACTTATCCCAGGCTGCTGACCAGGCCAGGTAGTACAGCAGGTAGAAGGCTGTTGTGTTATTTCAGTTGTGACACGTCCAGAGCACAGACTTGGACTCTGTGCTGGCCTAATGGGAGGGGAGGATCAGATTTTCCTGTTCAATATGGAAATGGAATGGTGAGAGGGTGACTGAGCGTAAGTAACTCATTTCACAGATGAGAAAACCGAGATTCAGAAGGGGGAAGTGACCAGTCTAAGTTGTCAAAGATGTCTATTACTAGATATTATCAGACCTGAGGCTAAAGCCCCGATTTCCCAGCTCCTAAACCTACAGTTATTTCTGCCACCCCACAGCTGTCCTCACCAGTAGACAATGGGAAGGATTTCTGCAGACAGGATCAGTGTTCAGAAATTGTGGAGTCTATTGTCTGTCCTGCCACCTCGGTCAGAATTCCTGTATGACAGCAGCCCAGCCTTTGTTTTCTCTAGGTGATTACTTTCCAGGTAAACCCATTTTGGGAGTTAATTGTTAACTGAGGCCCTCCCAAATTATGATTTAAAGTGTGTCCACCCCTCTCTAAGTGATATTTACATTTCAAGGGCAGGTGCTTAAAGATATATGAGTCTAAGAATTTTTTGTTTGTTTGTTTTAAAGAAGGAGCAATCATAGGTTGGTACTTTGAGCTGGGACCTCTCACTGAAAGACATTAAGTTTTTTCTTCTACTCCTGATCTATTAATAAATCCCTTTCATCTATTAGCCTCTGCTCTCGGCTGCTCTTGGCCTTCCTAGTAAAGCATTCACCTGCAATGCAGTAGATCCGGGTTCAATCCCTGGGTTGGAAAGATCCCCTGGAGCTAGTCCATTGGGTCACAACGAGTTGGAGACAACTGAGTGACTAACACACATACTCCTTGGCTACTCTGACATTCATTCAACCAATATTCAATAACACCTACTAGGCATCAAACAGACAGTCCTCAGATAAGGCCCTGGTCTACACTCTAGCTGTAAACTCAGGTTACAAGGACTAGGACAGTGGAAAAAACCGAGTATCCTGGGAACACAGGTCCCAGGTCTACATCTTGAGAGATAAGAGTTAACCAGATCAAGTGAGGGGTTAGGAGCAGGCAGAGCAGGCTTGAGAAGAGGCCTGGAGACCACAGTCTCAGGCACAGGTTAATGGTCACCAGTTGAGGGAAGGGAGAGCTGCTTCTAGTTGAATCCTTGGAAGGGGAAGAGGCCCCGATGCGCCCTTGTTTCTGTCAGGGGTGTTCTTTTCTAAAGACCATGGCCATTGTGGTAGTCCAGACTGGTGCCCTTAGTGCAGAGCCTCACTGTGGGGGGCAGGGGTCAGAACCCCCACATCCTAGAGGTATCATAGGTCACAAACTGGCAGCCTAGGCAGATGTAGTCTTCGTGATTAGAATTTAGGGAGATGTCAAATAGAAATCTACATTTCAGGTTTCTCTAGAAAAATGACAATAACTGGTATTACTGGTCTCCCAGGATAACTAGAGCTAATAAATGGGGTCCTTTTCAGACAAGAGTTGAGCTAGCTCTGCAAGCTCACTGCGTCCTCTGTCTAGCTATCCTCATCCATTGACTGTCTGGTCTTTCCCTCACCTCCCTGCTACCCACCAAACTTTAAAGGGTCCCTCCCTGCTGGTAAATCAAGTAGCTCTTGCTCCAGCCTGCCCAGCCATAACCTCCTGATGGGTGCTCTGAGCAACCCATCAGGTTTACTAGGCTAGGACTGAATTAAGACCCATCCTTGTTTATGGGAATGAGGGTGGGCAGTGGAATAGCCAGGGTTCTGGTGGGAACAAAATGACCTGGAGCTGATGGGAGGTCAGAGAACTGGGCTTCCCTCAGTGCCAGGGGATGGACTGGCTGCATGTGTGGAGTCCATTTGTTTGTGTAAGATCGCTATTAGCCAGCGCTCTGGGAATCTTTTAGACTAAGCTCAAACATTTTCTTGCTAGCTCTGCAAACAAATGGTGCAGAAAGAAAGGCAGAACTCTCCAGAACTCATCACCCTTGCCCTTCTCAACTTCCCCATTTCTCTGCCTTCTGGGAAGGGAGAGCAGGTAGGTGTGATTCCATAAATAGGCAGGATGGAGGTAAGCAAAGTTGCTATTGGAAAATTTCTTTCTCCACTCACTTGGTGTGTGAATGAGCATATAGCCACTTTGGTAAAAATCCACAGCAGAGCCGGAAGCCAACAGGTCAAAACTGTTTAGGGGCCAATGAGATCAGCTGTCTGGAAAGAACACTGTCCATTTCAGCAACAATGACAAAGGTCAGACATTGGTTCATTCATTCATTCATCAGGTACTTATAGAGACTGCTTGAATGGTGTTCTCTGTAGCTGCTCTCGGAGGCCCTCATAGGAACTATTACTTTTATAATGGTTTCCTTCCAGTTATCAGAATGTCAGAGTCCTTACTCATCTCAGGACCAATTCAGAGCCCTTGAAGAGATGAAGTCAATTTCTATTTAAAACTACAATTCTCATTCATTTAGTAATTAATCCTCACAACATTTTGAGATGGATTCTATTCCTAATCCTATTTCACAAATGGGGAAATGAAGGCCTGGTGAAGTAATCTGCCCCAGGTTTCACAGCCAGTAGGTGGGTGGTGGTGTTGTTCAGTTGCTAACTTGTGTCCGATTCTTTGTGATCCCATGTCACAGCATGACAGTGCTGTCCTTCACCATCTCCTGGAGCTTGCTCAAACTCATGCTATTGAGTCGGTGATGCCATCCAACCGTCTCATCCTTTGTCTCCCCCTTCTCCTCCTGCCCTCAATCTTTCCCAGCATTAGGGTCTTCCAATGAGTTGGCTCTTCACATCAGGTGGGCCAAAGTATTAGAGTTTCAGCTTCAGCATCAGCCTTCCAATTCAGGACTGATTTCCTTTAGGATGGACTGGTTTGATCTCCTTGAAGTCCAAGGAGATCTTTACAGTCCATCTCTTACATCCATACAAGATTACTGGAAAAACAATAGCTTTGACTGTATCACTTTGTTGGCAAAGTGATGTCTCTGCTTTCTAATACACTGTCTATGTAGGTGGTGGAGCTGAGATTAGATTAGATTAGGTTTCTAGGCAGTCTGACACTAGCGTCTGAGCTCCTGACCTCTTGGCAGCACTGCCTCACTAGACCTGGGAATTGAGACCTTATCAGGCAGGAATCTGATCCAAACAAGGGAAGATTATTACTGATTCCACTTCCTAGCCCAAATGAACTTTCGGTTCAACTAACTGAAAGTAATGATAAGAAATGTGCTAATTTGCTTTCCAGTGATTGCCAGGATAAAGAAGATGATTTAGAATCAAAAGCTGAAGAAAGGGACAGAGGTCATTCAATCCACCTCCTAATTTCTGAGATAGGAAAATTTAGGGACTTATCCAAACTCACACAGTTAGTTGGGAAGGAGAACCTGGACCACAACCCAGAGATTCTCCCTCCCAGCCCAGAACCCACTATCGCACCACTCTTTGCTGACCAGGTGCAGTACTCTCCTGGAAGCCAGGCTTTCCCATGATCCTTCCTGACCACAGGCTGGTAAAGGAGCAGACGTCAGCCTCACAGAAGTGGGTTTCTTTCCACCGGGGCTCATTTGCTGCAGCATCAAGGACTCTCCCACCCAAACCTTCTTATCAGGAGCCAGGATAGGCTGTTAATCTGCAGCTCCTAGAGCCCTGTCTACACTCTCTGGGGTGGTGCCTATCATCCAGAAACAGCTGACCGAGCACAGGGCTCCCAGGCTAGCACTGTTTACCAAGTAGAGAAGCTAGGAGCAGAATGGACCAACCAATGCTGGGGCCCTGAACACAAAAAATCCACTTTGCAACTCTTCAAGCAATTCCTGTTCAAAGCCCCTGTTTCCTCACCTGGCTAAGGCGAGCTCTCCACTCTTATTGACAGTCGGATCTAAAGTAAATAACACACTGCTTGAACACAGAACCCTCTTATGTAAATTGAGGGACTACTAGTCTATCTAGAACCAAGAGCAACCCCAATACCAACATGCCATTCTACGGTTTCCCTGGCTTGGAAACAGAAGTGGTTGATGGTATCCTCTTAACTTCCAGACAACCCTCCCTGAATTTCAGGACTTTGACTAAACAATGAAATATCCTTCATGAGAGGAGTCTGTTGGGAAATAAGAACATAGATGCTGATTTTGTACCTAACAAGAGAAGAACAAAAATTCAACCCTAACCTCATTTGTTAAGGACCTATCAAAAAAGTAGGTCCTTGACAAATGAGTGCCTAGGACATTTGTGTTAGAAGGTAGCCATGGAAATGGGGCCATTCCTTTTAAACAACTCCTCAACACAAATGGGTCTCTAACCAATTCTATTTGTGATACAGAAGAGCTAGCTTCCCTGACTGCCATCTCCTGGCTCACCTACCCTCCCAGTATATCACACATGACTTCCCAGGCCTACTTCCCATCAAGGACACC
Source organism: Cervus canadensis (assembly GCF_019320065.1). Taxonomy (NCBI): domain Eukaryota; kingdom Metazoa; phylum Chordata; class Mammalia; order Artiodactyla; family Cervidae; genus Cervus; species Cervus canadensis. The sequence continues at coordinate 75,669,589 of NC_057398.1, forward strand.
TAGGTCAAACTGCATGTTTGTTGATGAAGGTCACGGAGGTATGAAGTATGCGTATGGTGGGGGTATGCCACTGTTCATGAGTCGACATGTTTAAAATTAAGTACAGTTCACTTATGCTTCCCAGGTGGCAGTGGTCAAGAATCCACCTGCCAATGCAGGAGACGCAAGAGACTCAGGATCAGGAAGATCCACTGGAGTAGGAAACAGCAACCCACTCCAGTATCCTTGCCTAGAAAATTCCATGGACAGAGAAGCCTGGCAGGCTACAGTCCGTGAGGGTTGCAGAGAGTCACATGACTGAGTGACTAAGCATGCATGCATAGCCCACTTATGGCCAAAAAAAAGGTAGCCCAGGTCAAAAATTCACTTGTGACCTCAGTGTGAACTGCAGAGCTAGCAAGTGAAGTGGGCATGGAGAAGCCTGTGTCAAAACCTCACGGGTAGAACCCAAAAGTCAGGGCAAGGAAGGCTGCTCATATGTCCTTACACAGATCCCATCCATACAGTCAGAGAGTCATAAATGGGTAACAAACCTTTGCTCTTGGTGTTTGATGTCAGAAGTAGCCACATTTTAATTAACTGGTAACATTAACCTTCTGTCACATGTTCAGCACCAATGCCTGTATCCTGAGGCTCAATTGCTCTCACATAGTAAGAATAGTCAGTGTCATGTGGGAGCCCCAAAAGATCACAAGGGAACAGGACAAGAATTTAAAATTCTGCCCCAAACTGGAAAGGGGTTCAGTGTCCTCTGTTCACCATCCCAGTCTGTGAACAGACTGTGTCTTAATCATTTTTAATATTTTTAGTACCTAGCACATATAATAAATGCTTGCTGAATGAACTAATGAGTATGGCTGAGCAAGGATGCATAAGATGAGCCCTGGCTAGGAAAGTTCAGACTAGATCATGGGCCCATCTAGCATTTTCACGTGGAAGTTAGAATATGCATTAAAGGAAGGAAGTAAGAAGCTATTTCCCAAGAAAGAGGAAATGCTTGGAAATGTCCCTACCACTCATGCCACAGGACTTCTGAATCCAGCTAAAGAGAAACACTATGAGACACAAAGGATTTGGATTTAAGGGAAATGCAAATTAACGATGTGGGAATTTAATCTTCTCTACACCACACGACTTCATCTGCTACATTTTTATTAAAGTAACCCAAAAAAGTGTACATGTGTCCATAAAGCTGTACATTCTTCTATATAACAACACTATTATACAATTAGTAACCTTTGTCTTTTCTGTCAGAATAGCTTACAAATGTATTTATTTTTATTTAATAGGAGAGACAGGCCTGATCAACAGTCCAGCTCTGGGTGTTTATTGTTTTTAAAGTGAATGTCAAAAAGAAGAGAGAAAAGATTAAGTATGAAACCATGAGGATGCTTATAAAAAGGCAGGAACCTGTTTGCAGACAAGATGTAACAACAGTCTGCAGGGATTCACAGCTTTGTTTCAACCCATATGCCAGAAAATGAGCACTTGGGTCTACGGGCCTGAAGTCAACTTTAAAGCAATAAGGACTGGAAACAGGGCCTGGGAAGGTAGCTTGGGGAAAGTTCAAGAGGCAGAACTGGCAGGAATGGGTAGGGAGAGTGTTTGGTAAATAGCACCTCTGAGTCAGAATTGAGTAGTTAAGAAATCCAGGACAGGGGACTGGCAGTGGAGAGAAAAACTCCTCATTAAGGGCAACAGCTGGAGAGCAGTCAGGTTCACCAGACGTCCCAGCTGTGGCCTTCTCAAGGTGACTAGGGTTTGGGAAACTCAAGGCCTTGAGGACCCCTCACCAATGTCACTGAGAAACTGAAGCAATGGGATTTCTTCCCTGTGAAATTTTCCATTTTCCTCAGACCCAGAACAGTAAATATTGCACAAGTCTGTAGACAAACTTGGATTGTACGGAGAGAGATGGCAGCCTCTCCCACGGGTGCTCTGAGCACCAAGGAGAAAAAAACAATGCCCAAGGCTTGGCTGTTAGAGTCAGTTCTACAAGAATACCAAGTAGTAACTTGGGGCATTCTCTCATTCAGCCAAGAAACATCTGCAAGGCTAAGCATAAAGCCATAGTCCTGAGGACAGAGGGAGAGATAGTTTCCTAAGCCCACCAGGGCGCCAGGAGGTTGTGACAGCCAGTTCTCCTCCAGCTCCTCCTGGGACCCAGGAGGCCATATTGCACAGTGACTGAGAACTCTTATCCTAGAAAATAGGGTAGTTCCATGACCCAACCAGAAGGGGAGGGAGTGGGGTGCAATTGGTGGTGGTGGGGATAGTTGGAGAGGAGTGTGTGCTTTTAAAAAGAAGGCAGTAATCAAGGACCTGAAGTTCCCTGTAGCTTTTGAGCTACCTCTCAAAGAGATAATGGTAGCATCATTAGGACTTCCATCTGGTTGCAAAAAGAAGAGTTTTGGCCAAAAAAACATCCCAGTGGATACTCTTTGGATTCTAAAATTCCATTACAAGTCACCCCCAAGTTAATTGCCACACAGAGCAGCACTACACCAAGGCAAGGGTCGGCAGAGAATAACCTGTCCCGACTCCAGTAACCTCCAACCCTGCCTTGCTCCCCTGACCTCCAGAACAAAAGCTTTACATTCTTGGTGGGAAGCAACATCTACAGATCTCTGAGAATGGAATTAGAAACCAGTCACGATTTCAAGAAAAGCTATGCAGGACAGAAGGAATTAGGAAAGGCCTTTTCATTCTGTGCCTAGGATCTCATAAAAAATAAAAATAAAAGAGAAGATTAGGCAATATAGTATGACTTAAGTCCAGGCTTGCATGCTCTTGAGTAAGAGAGGGGCCAGAGGTGCAGGTGTCCTGGTTGGGAGAGTGAGAAGTTTGAACTCAGCCTCTTTTCTCTCCCAGGACAGATTCTGACCTCTCTTGTTCACAGCCACTAATCTTGTTTGCTCCCTCTCACACCTTCCTGGGTTGTTAGCCAAACTTCTCTCACCTCACTTTGGCCAGAATACCATTCCTCCCTCCCATAGGCAGACACTGGCTCCCAGACTCAAGCACACAATTCTCTCCAAAGGCACCTGCGGAGGCCACTTCCAAGCAGCGTCCATTAAGGATTTTTTTCTTTAAAAAATCTTTTGGTTTTTTCCTCCCCTTTTCTTAAAAAAAAAAAAATATATATATATATATATAAATAGCTCTTCATTTAAAATACAGTTCCCCAGGTTGAGATGCAGTGGCCTGCTGCCACAGCAGAGCTGAGTACAGTAGAGTGCCAGGTGGGGCTGGCGAGGGATCTAACTGGAGACTGCCATGATGTAGTTCTTTGAAGGACTGCTCCTGCCCAGTATCATTTGGTTCTTGCAGGTGAGAAGCCCATAGGATGTGGCCACTGGAGCCTCCTGGTACAGGACGCAGATGGAGCCATCCTCCCCAATTCGGTAGGACACCTCGTAGGGGTCCACCCACAAGGTCAGCTCACTGGGCAGCAATTGGTGCAGCTGAGGCTGGCTGAGTCCAATCTGGCTAGCCACTTTACTGATGATGGGGTCCATCTTGTGGTTGATGCGGATGCAGCGGTAGCCAGAGCCCTTTGATGGTTTTTCAGGAAACCAATGGTGTTTGTAGTGCTCTGTGGAGACGGGACAAGGGGGAGATGCACTGGTTAGCGCAGCTGGGCCATGGATGCGACCACAACGGGTTGGGGGTAATGGGATGTGTGCTAAGTCACTTCAGTTGTGTTCATGCAACCCCATGGACTGTAGCCCACCAGGCTCCTCTGTCCATGGGATTCTCCAGGCAAGAATACTGGAGTGGGTTGCCATTCCCTTCTCCCGGGGATCTTCCTGACCCAGAGATAGAACCCACATCTCTGTCCCCTGCACTGGCAGGTACGCCGCCCGGGTGACGGTGATGACAGGAGGAGAGGAAAGGGCCTAGTTATTTTAAGTAAGCAACATGGTTTCTCATGAGTTTTATGACCCTCCTGAAACCCTCCTGACATTGTAGCAAAAAAAAAAAAAAAAAAAATATGGAATCTGGAAAGATCCCTCCTTCTAAGACATGGGTGTATGTGTATTGAGAGGGTGTCCCAGAGCTCTGGAGCAATCCTCTGTGGCCAGTATATTGCCTTTGGCACATTCCCGGTTTAAGGAGGAGGATATGCCTGGGGCTGACATGTCCAGGCAGGGCCTCTGGGAACCTCTGAGCCAAAATTTCAAGGCCAAGAAGGCTCTCCTCACTGTCGGACCCACAGCAAGACATCATGTCTCCCACCCAGTGCCTCGGTGGTTCCCTCTGCCTTGAAAAGTCAAAGACCTGTCACAGTGGCTAAGGGAGGCAGAACTGGGATGGTTTAATGAAACATATGTTGTCCCTCAGAAGGCGGGACTGTGTGGACACGCTTAAAGATGGCTATTGCTGCCCAAGCCCGCCAGCCAACAACAGCTAGGAGACAGGTCTCTTCCGGCCAGCGGCTGCTTATCTCTTGCCCACCTCCTCATCTCACGCCGCACCGCCCCCAAGCCCAACACACGCCCGCGGAGCGCAGTGACTGCATACAAGGCTCTCTCGGTACCAGAAAGGGTGGCAGATGGCTAAGGGAGGCCGGAAGATAGAAAGGGGGCCCGGATTCCAACTGGCACCAAAGAGGTGCCAGCCACTGCCCCAGGCGCGGCCCGTGCGGCCGGAAGAGCCTCGGCTGGGAGCCCGAGTTGTTTGGAAGGTTCCACTGCGCCTTCTCGTTCCATAAGGACCCTCGGCTGGTCGGGCTGTCGCCTGCAGGGTCTCGGGTCCAGTGAGGGAGAAAAGCCCGCACGCAGACCCACAGGCATTCCGCTTCCGCGGCACCCAGCGGCGACCCGACCCGGGGACCGCGACAGCGCGGAGCGCAGTACCCAGCCGGAACCACGGCGCACCGGGCCCCAAGACAGGGCCGAGGACCACGACCCGAGGGAGCGAACGGGCCGGGGCCGCTCGGCGGGGAGCCCGCCCTCGGTGGGGACTGAGCCCTAGGGCGCCGGGCCCTCCGCCCCGTGCTCACCCGTCAGCGCCGCCTGGAGAGCCCCGCGGAACACCTGCAGTCGCTGCTCGTTCACGCAGCCCCGAGTCCTCAGAAGGCTGGAGAGGAAGCCCACGGCGGCGGCGATCTCCGGGAGCATGTCTGCTCTCCTCTCGGCCCAGGGCGTCTGGCTCCTGTCGCGGGCCTGAGTGGTCTCCGACTGGACGGGTTGCCCAGTTAGCCTTCTCTCGCTCCGCCGCCGCTCGGCTCTGCCCGGACTCGCCCGGAGACGCGCTTTTCAGCCCGCGGCGAGAGGCCGGGGGCCCGCCGGCGGAGGCCATTGGCCGCCGGCGCGGGGGGCGGGGCCTGGCGTCCGCCCCCACCCCGCTCCCCTCCCGAACGCTCGCCCCCGCCCCACCCCCGCCGCCCCCTTAGCCCTGAGGTCATCGCCCGCTGACGTCAGTGCTGGTAACAAGAGCTGCGCTTTTCAGGCCGCGGCGAGAGGCGGGGGTGCTGGCGGCGGAGGCCATTGGCCGGCGGCGCGGAGGGGCAGGGTCTGTAGCAGCCCCGCCCCGCGCGTTCGCCCCGCCCCCGCGTGCTCGTCCCTGCCCCGCCCCTTCGCCCTGAGGTCATCTCCCGTGACGTCAGTGCTGGTAACTCGAGCTGCGCTAGCCGGCTGGGGAAGCAGGGGAAAGGGAGACAGGGAGCGGCTGGGGTCTCTGGGAAGGAAAGCAGCGCGTCAGGCTGGGCGTGGTCTGACCTCCCCTCTCCTCCCATCCTTCCACACAGCTTAAGGAACACCTCCGACCAGAAGCCTTCCTTGACGCCACCTCCCCCAGGCGGTCCCCTTTTCTGACTCCCACATCTTCAGCCGCACCCTGTCATAGCCACTCACCCGTTTTACCACTTTCCCACCAGTCAGAGTGGCTTCTTGACTCTCCGGAAACGGAGACTAAGCCTTCTGTTTACTTCTACGATAATGCCAAGTTCCCCAAGTTCTGCTCTTCCTCTCCAGAAGTGCCTGTCCTCCCGCCTAGAACCGTGGCCTAGTCTCACCTGTGCTGCTGGGTGGGGGTGGCGGCAGGGATGCAAGACTCACCGGGTCTTGTTCTTCCGCATGGGGACCGTCCTCAGAACCTGGCGCCATCACAGGCTTTCCTTGAGGTCTGCTAAATGAGGATAAAGCCTAACCAAAATCCCAGGGTTCAGAATACATAGGTGCCCCGTACATATATATTAACATCGAGTCAAACCCCATGGCCTCTGTAAATCCTTATTTTCCTTGACTCTGGGGGCAGTCTCCTCTTTTCTTCCCTGACCCCAGATTCCTCTGCCTCCTTCCTCCCTGACTGCTCCCTTCCTGGCTGTTCTGGATCCCTTCCTGTTCCCCTTTCCTCATTATATCCATTCATTCCTCTTTCTTTTCTCTCCACTTTTTTTCCTCACAGAGATCCGATTCATGTTGTCCACTTTGATATTTACTTTGTTTTTACCACTGACTTTCCTATGTGCAAGTCTGTTCACATGTCCTTTCATCCCACTCCTATCTGCTCTGTCTCTCCTCTTGGATGTCCAGCCACTACATCAGTGTCAGTCTAAAGTCCACTGATTTCTCCAAAGCCAGCCTCCTTCTTGACCTCCATTTCTATCAAATACCACCGGTCCCCCAGTCACTCTGCTCAGAAAACTCAGACTCACTTTTGGCTTGTTACTTTTTCATTAGATCCAGTCTCAAGACCTGTTGCTTCTTCATGTCTAGATGACTGCAGTAGACACTATCAAATCCAGTCCCCAAACCACACTTCTCACTGTTAGTAGATTTACTTTCCTAAAGTTCTGCACTCACGTGCTCTTCTTTTGCTCAGATCACTGAGATATCCTCCATTTGTCGACTGCATTAAGTATGGACCCCTTTGTGTAATAGTTAAGAATTTTCATAATTTGGCTGCATCTACCTTTTTAGGTTTCTGCCACTTGGTGCTCCCAGGCGACTCTCCTCACTGTTCTCTAAGCTTCAGGGCAGTTCTGCATCCCAGAGCCCTCAACATTTGCCCATGATCCCTATCCCTACCCTGTAATATGGTCCCCATTCCATGCACGTATGAATGTGCCTGGCCTTGCTACACTGTGACTCATGTCATTATCTCTTGGATACCTTGCTGCCTCCTTGCCATCTTTCCCAATCCCTCACACTCCTGAAGGCACAGCTTAAGCTGGGTCCTCTACTTTGGAAACCTATGCTGGCCATTATCGCACTACAGAATTAAGATTATCCATACCATTCATTTGGCATTTATAATCTGTTGTTTGATAAGATTAGTGATCTTTTTAGAGGCTGACTTCTTGTTTGCGGACTACTGGAAAACAGGTTACTATGCTCATATGTTCTGTGTTTCCAGGACAGTTCAGGTTTCAAATATTCTGCTCCATTGCTTTATAGAGCCCATTAAAATGCCCTGGAATTCTAGTGTTTGGGCATTGAACACATCTCTTAGATGAGCTCTTCACTGACTCCTCCCCAAAGCTGGATCAGACTGGATTAGACTCCTACCTCTGCTCATTGAGGGGGAGACAATGTGTTTTTAGAAACAGGGCTGGAACTGGAAACAAGATAACCTAGAGAACATCAAACAAAAAGACCAGCTGTCAGCAAGACCAGGGAAACAGGTCAAGGTATAAACATGTGTGCAGAGTGATTTAGCACCAAAATCTGAAAATAACATCTTCCTGGGTATGCTGCTGACAGGGGTCTGGTGTTCTGGGCCTTGCTCTAGTCCATAATTGATGAGGGAAAAGTTTTGTGACAGATCATCACCTGCTTTTTGCCTTAGGAAATAGAATTCTGTCCTTATGTAGGTTTTTTATATCACTCGCCAGGTCACACAGCTAGTTCTCAATAGTGCCAGGACTAGCAGATCTGTTGACTTCAAATATCATGCCCTTTTCGTTAGACCGTGGAGCCCCTGTACTGCTACAGTGGCCCCTAGTCCCACCACATCCCACAGAGCTGTTATTCTAGATGATGATGCAATGAATTGGAGGGGAACATTCTTCATTTTGAAAAAGGAGCAAGGTCTTATCCCGCAGATTCCCCCATTACCCAGGGAGTGTCTTGGTCTCATTTAGTTCCTGAACTTTATAGAGGGCATTGATAATAACCAGAAAGCACTTTATGTACTTTCTCATCCTCTCTTCTTTCTACACACAAGACTAGGGAGAGGAAGTTTAATGTATCTAACATGCAAAGTTTCTAAGTCACTTTACGGAATTTGGATTCTCAGTTTCTTTTAAAGGCAAATGCATTATAATAATCCAAATTACTTTTGGAATTTTCTGCAATTTCCCTTAAACTGCTAGGACCAAGGTCCTGAGACACTCTGAAGTCCAGATTTCACTTCTGTTGCCTGCTGCCTCCCATTTCTTGGCATAGCCAAGGTATAGTTCTAGCATCTGGATAAGAACCATGGGTCCCTCGCTCTCTCTTCTCTTCTTCCTGTTCCTCTTCCTCCTTATTCATCTCTTCCCCTCTCCCTAAATGCCTTGAGTCGAATTTTGAACATTAAATGTCGTAACACTCTGCTGAACTGTGACTCTACCTACTGCCATGTTGGGCAGGTAGTGTGGAGGTGGAGGTGATGCCAGTGTATGCCTCAACTGGACCAGAAATTTTTCTGTGCATGTGACCCCAACCCACTGTCTCCCTGGATGCCCATTTTACCCACTTGCGCAGCTTACCTATGTGGCCTCTCTAGAGTGACCCACAGCTTCTCAAACAGCCCTCCTCAGATCAAATCCCTACGCAGAACTGGGTTCCTCTCCTCAGTTCTCAGCCCTGGCTTTGTCTGTGGGGTCATCACGCATGCTCTGCTTTCCACTCCCCAACGCGGCACAATCAGATCTTTGTACGTGACCATCTCTCCCAGCATCCTGCTGACCCTGCAGGGCCTTAGCTCAGTTTTCAAGACTACCTCCCAGTTTCCTGACCACATGTTGAAACCTGAGGTTAAGTAAAGTTGATTTGCAGGCTGAGGCTGGGCTGCGATCTTCTAGGAAGATTATATCAGCTCATTCTAACACTGTGCAGTGCATAGTTTTAGTAAGTCAGTGTGTGAGTGTGCGTGTATATGTGTGTATATATGTGTGTATCAGTGTGGGTAGGTAGGCAGTATATATGAATGTACATACTTAAATGTATATGATATTTGTGGATAGAAGGGGCTGTGGATATATGTTTGTAGATATTAGCATGTACATAGTATATATTGAAGGACATCATTTTGTGAAGTGTTTATGTTTTGGTGGAGTGTATATTTTGACAGGTGTGTCTGAGTGTGGCTGGTATAGATGTTAATTTGATCTTTCCTCTCTTCAGGCCTCATCGGTGATAACCTTTCTTTGCTGCCCGGAGCTGATAAGAAACATCACCCAGGGAGGACGAATGCCTCTTCTTCTAATCAGAGTGAAAATGTTGCTAAATATATTCATTATTCTTTGCAAACATCACTGGATAATGTTCAGGACATGTTTTTGAGTTCCCTATCACTGTCTCACAAAGTTGTACCCTTCAAGATCAGCTGTAGACCAGTCAGTCTGAGAGTTACTCTTAGAATCAGGAACAGAAATCAAGGACAAAAAGAAGATAACAGTGTTCCTATAACTTGTTAAAGAAGACTAAGAAATTGGGGACGTTAGTTATTTTTAAGTATCTGTCTTTAATTCCCTTTCCTTACCCCAAAGTGAACTGAGAACAGGGACAGAAACATGTAATGCAAAGATGATTAGGGTTAAGTGGAAAACTACCCATCTGGGCTGAAGGAAGCCTCGGTAAAATATAAATATGAAAAGGACTTTATAATCCCCTGGTCACAACAATTTTCAAGTCTGTAAGGATCATTTCTTACTGTTGAGGGTTGGAGAAGAGTCAGAAAGCTAAAAAGTAACCCATTTCTCCACTGGCTCTGAAGGAAGATGAAAAAAGAAGATGCCATTGCACAAAAAAAAAAAAACACCTAAATTTGGCAAGAGAACTTCTTTATAGGAAAGTGAGCAAGTAGGATCTGCTAAACAAGATATCTGCTTCAGGACTCAGATGCTCTGAGGTACACAAAATCTTCAGAGAGAAGGCTGAAGATAGCCACAGAGGGTGCTATGGTGCAGGCCGCTGGCGGAACCTGCAATGGATCACCCTCAGCAGTTTCCCACACAGTTTCCAAGTGATCAGTAGAAACAGCCATGGCAGATGCAGCCTGCCACCCACCCTGGGAGCCCATCGGACACCTAGTGGCCAAAATAACAGGCCTGCCTAAGCTTTAGTGGGCTTACCTACAGGTAAACCTGGGAGCTGGGGAGGGTCACGGTTCTCCATGGCACACAGTCTCTGGATTTCCTCTCTCTGCCAATTACTGTCCATATAGCTCAGAAGTCACATGTTGGAAGCCTGTGAAACAGACTCAATCACAATATACATTGTTTGGTCTGTATGGTGCTTAAGCATTTAAAATATTAGCTGTCAATTTTTAACTATTAGGTAGTGTTGTATCAAAATAAAACCCTAGAATTATAATTTCTCTTTAAAAATTAGCATATTTGTTTACACTGATTCCACATTCTTATTTACCAATGACTGGTACCTAAGACAGGGAATGCGTCCTTCAATTTGTCCAGTCCCCACCCACTCGTTATAGCATCTTTGCTGAGACCAAGTCGTGATTATCACTTACCATGGCTGGATGCTGGGGTTTATTATTATTATTATTACTTGATAGGAAAGTAGGATTTATTGGTGGGCATGAGTAAGGAGGGGCTAACACCGAGGATCTTGTGAGTACAGGGCCCGCCATTTGTCCAGAGGCCACAACTAGGGATGTATTTGAGCCTATAGCCATCCAGGATGAGCAGCTTTTCTGCTACACTGTCTTCAAATTTATCCACATTAAACTTAATGAAGCCCCACTTCTTGGAGATGTGGATCTTCTGGCAGCCAGGGAACTTGAACCTGGCCCTGCAGAGTTCAATCATATGCTCCTTGTTCTGCAACTTGGTGTGGATGGACATTATGACTTGATGTGGACACTGGCCACTGTGCCCTGGGGCTTTCCAAAGCCACTGCACATACCTGTCCGGAGCCTGTCAGCTCCAACACAGGACAACATCTTGTTGACGCAGGTGACAGGGAAGGGTTGGAGCCACACTCGGATGTGGAAGCCACCTTTGCCATAGCTTTTCACCATGTACTTGTTGGTACAAATGCAGGCAGCCTCCAGGGCTTTGGAGGAGAGCTGCTCATATCATCTGACACCATGTGGCCACAGAGTGGGAACTCATGCACTTTTGCCTTCTTCCACTGTGGCTTGTTCGTACAATGTCTGTAACACCGGGCGACGGCGGGGGGCGGGGGGCAGCGACCCATGGTGACACCAGGATTTGCAGTGGTGAGCCAAAGGGAAAAGGCTGGGATTTATTATGATTTTTATATACTGAATCTTCATTTGCATTATCTACCTTGATCCTGGAAGTGTTTGAATTAGCATCTCCCGATACAGAGCAAATGTCAAACTATCAGCTCTAACCCTAACTTTCCTACTGAGCTGCCAACTGCTTTTTATTTCAGTTGAGAACTGGACATTTTGAAATATTTTTTTCTGGTGTTTTAATCTCAGTCTGTAACAAGCCTGTAACAAGAACATTAATGCTATTTTGAGAGAGAATGAAATCAGAAGTTGAGCATAAGGGAAAAAATTACCTTGCTCAGTTCAGTTCAGTCACTCAATCGTGTCAGACTGAACAAGTCAAGATACATTTTTCCTTTATGCACAACTTCTGATTTCATTCTCTCTCAAAATAGCATTACTGTTCTTTGTCTAAACACCAGGCTGAGTTTGGCAGACATCTTTAACCCTACCCCTCCTGATCAGTTTCCAAGGCCTAGAGTTGGACCATAAAGAAGGCTGAACATCGAATAACTGATGCTTTCAAGGTGTGGTGCTGGAGAAGATTCTTGAGAGTCCTTTGGACAGCAAGAAGATAAAACCAGTCAATCCTAAAGAAAAATCAACCCTGAATATTCACTGGAAGGACAGATGCTGAAGCTGAAGTTCCAATACTTTGGTCACCTGATGCAAAGAGCTGACTCACTGGAAAATACCCTGATGCTGGGAAAGATTGAAGGTAAAAGGAGAAGAGGGTGGCAGAGGATGAGATGGTTAGATAGCATCACCGACTGAATGGACATGAATTTGAGCAAACTCTAGGAGACAGGGAAGGACAGGAAAGGACTGGTGTGCTGCAGTCAATGGGGTCACAAAGAGTTGGACATGACTGCGACTGACCAACACAACAACACAACTACATTTGCAACATCGTTCCTGCTTTTGCCTCTTACCGTGGGCAAAATTCCCCCTCCCCAGTCCTTCTGTTCCATCTAGACTATTGCCATAGCCTACTGGTTACCTTATGGCAGAAAGTGAAGAAGAACTAAAGAGCCTCTTGATGAAAGTGAAAGAGGAGAGTGAAGAAGTTGGCTTAAAGCTCAAAATTTAGAAAACTAAGATCATGGCATCCGGTCCCATCACTTCATGGCAAATAGATGGGGAAACAGTAGAAACAGTGGCTGATTTTATTTTGGGGGGCTCCAAAATCACTGCAGATAGTGATTGCAGCCATGAAATTAAAAGACGCTTACTCCTTGGAAGGAAAGTTATGATCAACCTAGACAACATATTAAAAAGTAGAAACATTACTTTGTCAATAAAGGTCCATTTAGTCAAGGCTATGGTTTTTCCAGTGGTGATGTATGGATGTGAGAGTTGGACTATAAAGAAAGCTGAAAAAAAAAAAAAAAAAAGAAAGCAAGCTGAGCACCAAAGAATTAATGCTTTTGAACTGTGGTGTTGGAGAAGACTCTTGAGAGTCCCTTGGACTGCAAGGAGATTCAATCAGTCCATCCTAAAGGAGATCAGTCCTGGGTGTTCATTGGAAGGACTGATATTGAAGCCGAAACTCCAGTACTTTGGTACCTGATGTGAAGAGCTGACTCATTGGAAAAGACCCTGATGCTGGGAAAGATTGAGGGCAGGAGGAGAAGGGGACGACAGAAGATGAGATGGTTGGATGGCATCACCGACTCAATGGACATGAGTTTGGGTAAACTCTGGAAGCTGGTGATGGATAGGGAGGCCTGGGGTGCTGTGGTTCATGGGGTTGCAAAGAGTCAGACACGACTGAGTGACTGAACTGAACTGACTGACTGTCCTGCCCTCCAGTCTCTCTTCTCTTCAATCCACACTGAAGATTTGCCAGAGTAATTTTCTTTGAACAATACCCTAAACATGTCACTTTTCAGCTTTTAAAAGACTTCAAAGGCTTCCCATTGCCTACAGCATTAATCAGGTATCCCTTATCTGGCATTCAAATCCCTGCACCCTAGGACTTCTTAGTATAGCAACTCAGATCACTAGAGAGTTTGGTAAAAATTCAGATTAAGCAGCCTCTTTCTTCCTTGAGGTTCTGATTCTGTAGTTTGAGATGGGATGTAGGCCTATTTGTCATAAGAACCCAGGCCATTCTGATGCAATGGTCCATGAACCTCACTCAAAACAGCCTGTCTCAGAGGCGCTCTTAGGCACCGAGACACCTGACACATCTGCCCAGACACCGTGATCTGCGTCAGCCCCTCCGTTGCTGCAGCACCGGGCTCATGACTGTTGGCTGAACTGGTGGGGATCAGGCCTATGCAAAAGGTGGTCTGTACCCCCAGACAGCATTCTGAAGGCAGTCCCCAGCCACCTCAGAGACACCTTGTTTATCCTTTCTTTATTTATATTATTTATTATTGCTGTTGTTTTGGCTGTATCACACAGCATACAGGATCTTAGCTTCCCTGACCAGGGATCGAACCTGTGCCCCCTTCAGCGGACTGCCAGGGAAAGCTCCCTCAGAAGCCTAGTTTAGAAGAGCAAATAGCAGTCTCTTTAAACAGAAGGCCTCTTTCATCTTGATACCTGAGACACTTTCAGACAACTTGTCTTTGTTGACCAACCTGGATTCTAATCCTGAATCTGCCATCGACTATCTATGGCAAGGCAAATCTTTAATTTCTCTTATCCTTAATTGTCCTCATGTTTATAATGAGGACAATAAGTTCTTCCCAGAGTTACTGGGTGAAGTGAAGTGAAGTCACTCAGTCGTGTCCGACTCTTTGCGACCCTGTGGACTGTAGCCCACCAGGCTCCTCCGTCCATGGGATTCTCCAGGCAAGAATACCGGAGTGGATTGCCATTTCCTTCTCCAGGGGATCTTCCCGACCCAGGGATCGAACCCAGGTCTCCCGCATTGCAAGCAGATGATTTAACCTCTGAGCCACCAGGGAAGCCCCAAGTTATTGGGTAGATGAATAGTAATATATAGAAAGTGCTTAGTGTAATGCCTAAATATCATAGAAAAGTATGTATACTTATTTATGACATAAATATCATAAATCCACAGCCTGGTATTGCTAACAGTCATAGCAGGGTTTTCAGAAATCATCTACACAAAATTTTTAATTTTTTAGATGAAGAAAAGGAGGCCATGAGATGGTAAAAGATGCCCAATGTCACACAGCTATTTAGTGGCAGGATTAGGACTAGAACCTCTGTCTTGCACCTCTAGAAAGCTCTTCCCATTTTTCCACATCCCTTCTTGTGACACATGCTTCATTCATCCCCTCATTCATTTGTTCTCTTACTTACGGAATATTTATTGAGTAACCTTGGTGCCAGGCTCTGGAGGAACAGTGGTGGGTTTTGGAGTGGCAGCTATTGGAGGCTAAAGGCAGGATACAGTCAGGTGGAGAGCCCAAGGGGCAGAAAAATGCAGCTGTGCACACACATGGTGATGTTTCCTCAGGTAGAGGCAGAAATTTGGGATAGAGAGAAAGCCTGGGAGCCTTGCAGGGGCAAGACAGGAGGTCAGTGAGAAAGAGTGACAGGAGGGTCAAAGACGATGGTACAGCAGGACGAAATGACCTTCAGGGAAAGTGATGCGCGATGGTTGGAATAGGGAATGCAGAGCTGGAAAATGCCGCCTCACCAAGTGGGCCTGAAGGGGTGTGGGCTGTGACAGAGCAACAAGCTCCCCTCGAGAGGGTCCCGTTTCAGGTAAGGTCAGGAGTTACAGAAAACGCTTGGATGAGGTTGAGGTTACCAGGGACTTTGCTGGCCGCGAGGGTTCGGGAGGGAGGTGGGGGGAGTCACATTAGTGGAGAGCACTTACACAAGGTGTGGGAGTGAGTGTGTTTGCCCTTTGCACAGTGACCACTGTGGGAAGGAGTGAAGGTTCTGTCCTGCCTGTGCCTCAGGAGACAACTGAACCTAGAGGCTCAGCCACAAAGACACGAGACCCAGGGGTCAGTCAGGGGACTGCAGGTGACCTCTGTGGCTTGGAAGATTGAGGCCTCCAGGCTCCTGGAACTGGGCTTTCAGGGCCTGCTTTGTGCTTCCCAAAGTCACTTTTCACGCCTTCACATCATCATTTACCAAACTGGCTCATACAGACTCTGTCTCCTGCTGGGAGGGAGTAATGGAAAGTGTTATTAACTCATCAGACTTGTGACACAGGCTGACGGTATGAACGGAATCTGCTCCCCCAAAGATAGCGATGCCCTTGAGGGTCGCTTCTCAGCTGGTGTGCCCTGCTGACCCATGAGGGGAGTGCTCCAGTTCCCGATCTCCTTCACTAGCACGGGCCTGCAGCAGGGGCGGAGCGAAAGCAGGCAGAACCGCTGAGTGTGCGCGACAGAGAGTGAAAAAGTGACGGGGTGGGAGCTTGAGCAGGGGAGATGTGGACAGATGGTCAGACCAGGGTTTGGTTGGAAAGGTCCCCAAAGATGTTTTTTCGCTTCTGTAATTCCCTAGGTGCATCATAGGAGCAAAAGGATAGAAACTATCTGTTAAAAGTCTAGTATCCTGGAGGCCCCTCCCCCCAAGAATGTGACCTCCACACCTTCACCCTCAGGGCCTTCTCCAACAGTCCTAGAAGGTGTGACTGCAAGTGCCGGAAAATAAACAGCGGAACACATGGACTTGGGGACAGCAGCAGATCTGAAGCTGAATTTATTGCCTCTTTCCCAAACTGAGAGGACAGACAAGTTGTAAATACTCCTCATCCTCACTCCCTGAAGCCCAGGACAAACCCCCTTCATCTCCAGACAGAAAACAAGAGAAGAGCTGCTGCAGATGTTGTTTTGGCAAAACCTTAATGGGCTGGACTTCCTGTGGCTGGGTGTCTGGGGTAGGCAGGAAGCTGGCATCACAGTAGTGATGGCCAGAAACTCCCCAGGTAGGGGGCTAATGTGTGGGGAAAGACAGACTCAAGAAATGGGGACATGAGGAAGAATCTAAAGAAGAGGTACTGTAGTGTCCAGCTCTGGCTTCAGGGCCCCAGGTGTTTCTCAGCCCAACCCCGGGGAGGCTGAGCGCTTCATTCGTGTGGTTCACGGAAGGGAGCCTGGTGGGCAGACTGGGAGTCACCTCCCTAAGCCACAATCTGCGCATCTATAACAAGAGAGTGTGGGCCAGGAGACCCAGCTTGTCGCTTCCATAATCTGTGTGAATCCCTAATATGGGAGCATGGGATCTGAGGAATCTGAAGTTATTCTCAGTAGCATTTAGTGTCATCCTCAATTGAGCTTTGATGAGAGCCCATAATGATGAGAGTAATCAGGTCAGGATAATAGCTGGGAAAATAATAATCACATCCTTTCCCATGTTTCCTTCTGCGCTCAGCTCAAGGCTTCCTTCATGGCTCAGGAAACTCCCCTGAGGTCAGGGGTTGAGTCCCACTGAGTCAGAGTCAGGTGGAAATAGGCATTTTCAGCTGCTTTTCAGCATTAGAGATGTGGTCCCATGGTGAAAGCTCCTCAGGAGAGTGGAGAGAGGGATATTAAGAGATATGTCTAATAGGGCTTCGAGGAGGTTGAGCCCCCAAAGTTGGGCAGAATGAATTATGTTCTTAGTGGGGATGGGTAAGCTCCTAGAAAGAGAACAACTCCCTGGCCCTCAGGTTTTGAATTCAAAGAAGAATTTAAGTTGTTCAGTCATGTCCGACTCTTTGTGACCCTATGGACTGCAGCATGCCAAGCTTCACTGTCCTTCACTATCTCCCTGAGTTTGCTCAAACTCATGTCCACTGAGTCAATGATACATTCAACCATCTCATTCTCTGCTCCCCACCTTCTCCTTCTGCCCTCAATCTTTTCCAGCATCAGGGTCTTTTCCAAGCATCCTTATTTAAAAATGCATGTAAGTTCAGGAAGACACCAGCCACCCTCTTCCAGCCAGATTCCAAGAGGAGGGAATCTGCCTAAGAACTTAAACAGACAGAAGTTTTGGGCCCATCTCACTGAATTTGTAGAGAGCTACAGAAGTGTGGGTAGGGATTAGAAAGAGCTGAATTACCGTGCAAAAGAAAGCAGGAAGAATCTGTAAGGAAAGGGCCTGAAATCCAGCTCATATAGCAAAAACACTCATAGATCAACAACACAATTCCTAAACTTATTTGACTTAAGAAAAAGAGGGACTCAAAACTAGAGCCAACCTTGCTCCCAGAGGAATCTGGAATATTTTGAAGAGGGGCACTGGATTTGCTATAGGCCTTAGAATGAAGTTCTGAACCAATCTTAGCTAGCACCTAAGGAGCAGTGGACCTCAGCTGGCAATTCACCCATTGGGAATATGGCCTTAGCTGTCACACTCAAGCGCCTGAACTTTAATGAGGACAACCGCCTCCAAAAGGAGGGTAACTGCCAGTCCACTGTGCAATCTACTTCTCAGCAACTCAGCACAGTTCTCCCTGGCAGGGAAGGGGTTCTGTGGGGATCACTGAGCCAGGAAGTGGAGAAAGAGGGCGAGGTGAGTACTGCAGAGATTCATCTTGTCTGACCCTCCCATGCCTCGGTTCCATTTATAGATGAGTAATAAATCAATCACTTGACCCCAGGATCTGAACACCTTTTCCCCTCCTTGTTTTAAAGTGATAAGAAGGAAGGGGGCTTGTTCCCCATCCTCAAGGATGGAAGGTGGAAGCTCTTCAGTCCACTTTGAAAGAAATGATTCCTGACCTCAAGAAACTCCAAGCTGGGGACAAGGAGGAGGCATGCATACAGAGGGCATACATGCAACGCTGCCAGCAAACACAGTCTGAAGTTAATGAAGAGGGTTGGAATGGAGGCGGCGGTAGATAGTTGGTGTCCAGTTTGAAATAGCTTGCTGGCCCTGGAAGTTCTGAGCTAGATTTGTAGGTCTTATTATTAGGGGCAGAAGACAATCCAGTATTGTACAAGCATTCACATGACTGCTCACCCACTGGCTTTTGACAATTCTGGTTTCCTTCCAGGGTTTAACTGGAAAGGTCATCTCAAGCATGCTCACCACACTTGCTTACTAGTGGGGGCCCAAAACAGCCCATCACCACCACGGCAGCAGAGACGGCAGACACCAGGTGATTTTGTTTATAAAGCTTAAGCTTTTCCATAGGGCCAAAGAGCATCCCAGAGTGGCTGGGTGAGGCCCCAGAGAGGCAGGTTCTGGAAGCCAAGTCAGCATCTGGGCCTCTGTTGCTCCCTTCCTTAGGAGGGGCACCTGAATAGGCTCTTCCAGGGTACATTGTCATCCTACTTATTAAACTTATATGCAGAGTACATCATGAGAAACGCTGGGCTGGATGAAGCACAAACTGGAATCAAGATTGCCGGAAAAAAATATCAATAACCTCAGCTATGCAGATGACACCACCCATATGGCAGAAAGCAAAGAAGAACTAAAGAGCCTCTTGAGGAAAGTGAAAGAGGAGAGTGAAAAAGTTGGCTTGAGGCTCAACATTCAGAAAACTAAGATTATGGCATCTGGTCCCACCACTTCATGGCAAATAGATGGGGAGACAGTGGAAACAGTGAGAGACTTTTTTTTCTTGGGTTCCAAAATCACTGTGGATAGTGACCACAGCCATGGAATTAAAAGACGCTTGCTCCTTGAAAGAAAAGTTATGACCAACCCAGACAGCATATTAAAAAGCAGAGACATTACTTTGCCAACAAAGGCCATCTAGTCAAGGCTATGGTTTTTCCAGTAGTCATGTATGGATGTGAGAGTTGGACTATAAAGAAAGCTGAGCACCAAAGGATGGAACTGTGGTGTTGGCGAAGACACTTGAGGGTCCCTTGGACTGCAAGGAGATCCAACCAGTCTATCCTAAAGGAGATCAGTCTGAATATTCATTGGAAGGACTGATGCTGAAGCTGAAACTCCAATACTTTGGCCACCTGATGCGAAGAGCTGACTCCTTGGAAAAGACCCTGATGCTGGGAAAGATTGAAGGTAGGAGTAGGGGGCGACAGAGGATGAAGCGGCTGGATGGCATCACCGACTCAATGGACATGAGTTTGAGCAAGCTCTGGGAGTTGGCGACGGACAGGGAGCCCTGGCGCGCTGCACGTCCATGGGGTTGCAAAGAGTCAGACACAACTGAGAGACTGAACTGAACTGAGGGTACAAAGTGCCCACCATAATTTTGCACAGCACTTCACAGTTTTCAAAGCTGTTTTAAAAGAACAAGTTGAATGCCTATTTGATGCTCACAACCACTCCATAAGGCAAGAACCTTCTATACTTCAGGGATAAGGAGAATGAGGCTGGCAGCAACTCTGAGGCTTGTTTAAGGTTACCCAGCAGAGGCTAGGCTGTCCTTCCCACCAAGTCACACTGGCCTCTCCTCACAGCCTCTGGCTCGGACTTGAGGGCCCCAGAGCGTGAGGGGATCATTTGAGTGTGTCTGTCAAAGGCCAATTTTAGTCCTGCTCTGAACGTTTCAGGAGAAACACAACGAGGAGCATTCTGGAAGACAGTGTCTGGGAAGGCTGCCACCCCCCGGGCGCTCCAGCTCTCTGGAGGAGGTGGAAACCCAACCTCTTCTCTCCAAAATGGCTCGCCTTAGAGGGACCTGGGAGTCGTTTGGAAGATGAGAGCCTGGCCAGAGACCGGGGGCCGCTGTCGCCCGGCCTCCTGCCTTGCGGAACCCTCAGGAGTCTGCGCCCTATAAGGGCTGCGCTTCCGGTGGCCGGGTAGTCACGCGCGGCGGCCACGTCAGCGCTGGTAAAAGCGATGACGCGGCGGGGGAAGGGGGGGTGCGGGGCGGGGCGGGGCGGGGGGAGGGGGAGGGGGAGGTCCGCGACTCGACTGGGAAAGCGTTGACGCGGGCGGGAGAGGGGCAGGGGGGAGGGGTGGGGAGGGCCGGTAAGGTTAACTCGTGCCAGGGCGGCCAATTCTGAATTTTCTCTTTACTCTGTGTATGTAAATGTGGGTTCACCACGGGGGTCGCGTGCGTGACCCGTTTCCGTCCTTGTGAGCACGCAGGTATTTTTATTCTGCGCGATCTTATCTTGGCACTCCCAAGTGTGCTTGCAGTCTGTTTTGTCTCTAGTTGTCAAGCACGCGCGTTTCACCTTACAGCCATGGTGTGTATTTTCGCCTAGGAGACAGATGAGCAACTTTGCTGGGTAAGACAATCGCAGGTCTCCATTGTTTCCCTTGTTAAACAATCAAAAAGAGTCTTGGTACTTGTGCATCCAGAGACTCTCAGACCTCGAAAGCCTCACTGGAGGCGCTGCTGTAAAGGACTGGTTTTCCTTTTACTGAGCTGCCTCCTCTCGCTGTGCTGTGCTGTGCTTAGCCCCTCAGTCCCCCTGACTCTTTGAGACCCCATGGACTGTAGCCCACCAGGCTCCCCTGTCCATGGAATTCTCCAGGCAAGAGTACTGGAGTGGGTTGCCATGCCCTCTTCCATTCCATCTTCCAAACCCAGGGATCGAACCCAGGTCTTCTGCATTGCAGGTGGATTCTTTACCCTCTGAGCCACCAGCGACCGCCCCCCCCCCCCCATCACCCGCCGCCGCCACCCTAGCCAAATCAAATAAAAACAGGTCAGCCCTGAAGTTGAAGGGGAGGAAGCAGAAAAAAAGGAAGGTTTCAAGATGCCTAGTGCCAGTTGCTAAGTCACTTCAGTCATGTCCGAGTCTGTGACCCTATGAACTCACCAGGCTCCTCTGTCCATGGGATTTTCCAGGCAAGAATACTGGAGTGGGTTGCCATTTCCTTCTCCAGGTCAAAAAGGAAGAGAAATCACAAAAGCTCAAGGTTCACATTTCAGCCAGGCTTCATGGAGCCTGCAGTGGAGGGGTGGGGAGGGTGTCAGGAGTGGGGGGACTGCTCATTTCTGAGTTCAGCTTGCCAGGGTGGAACCTGTTGGAGTGCCTCCCTCCCCTAGGCCTGCCTTGTCTCAACTGAAATTGGGAGGGAGGGACGGGTGAGGGGAACAATGGGTGGTAAAGGGATTCTAAAATGAAGCGAGGGGGTTACACAACAGAGGGCGTGACAGAAATGGGACATGAAAGAGTCAGAAACCCAGCCAGAGGCTGGGGTGCTGGGTCACTTGGCTGCCCTACCGGAGGAGCTCAGGCACAGGGGAAAGTCCCCAGGGCCTCCCAGACTGTCTGTTTGCACCCACCCACTCTTCCGCCCCTAAAGACTCACTTCCTCTCGCTAGCTCCCCTGGTAGAGAACTGTCTGGGTGAAACTTTACCCAATGCCAAGCTCTGGGCCCAGTCAGAGAGTGGGAGTCACAGGCATGGAGAGAGTGACCTTTCTTGTCAGGGGTCTGCCCAGGATGTGGCCACTTTGCCCTTTGCCATGGCTGCAGATATCACCCTACTGCTGAGGCCTAGGCTGGTGGGGTGGGGGCAATGGTGGGGTAGTAAAAATGTTTTAACCCTAGGAATTTAAGACAATGAAGAACAGTTCAGTTCAGTCGTTCAATCTGTCGACTCTTTGCGACCCCATGGACTGCAGCACATCAGGCTTCCCTGTCTATCACCAACTCCTGGAGCTTACTCAAGCTCATGTCCATTGAGTCAGTGATGCCATGCAACCACTTCATTCCCTGTCGTCCGCTTCCTGCCTTCAGTTGTTCCCAGCATCAGGGTCTTTTCCAATGAGTCAGCTCTTCGCGTCAGGTGTCCAAAGTATTGGAGTTTCAGTTTCAGCATCAGTCCTTCCAATGAATATTCCGGACTGATTTCCTTTAGGATGGACTGGTTGGATCTCCTTGCTGTCCAAGAGACTCTCAAGAGTCTTCTACAACACCACAGTTTAAAAGCATCAATTCTTTGGCACTGAGATTTCTTTATAGGCCAACTCTCACATCCATACTATTGGAAAAAATCAAAGCTTTGACTAGACAGACTTTTGTTGACAAAGTAATGTCAGTTTCCCCCTCAGTCAGTCTCTCCTATCAGGAGGGCAGACAGAATAAAAACCACAATCATAGAAAACTAACCAATCTGATCACATGGACCACAGACTTGTCTAATTTAATGGAACTATGAGCCATGCTGTGCAGGGCCACCCAAGACAGATGGGTCATGGTGGAGAGTTCTGACAAAACATGGCCCACTGGAGAAGGGAATGGCAAACCACTTCGGTATTCTTGCCTTGAGAAGCACATGAACAGTGTGAAGAATAGAGGCCTTCCTTTCTCAGGTACCAGCATTCTGGGGCTGAATGATGCCAAAGGTGTAGAGGAATAAAAACAATGGGGTAGCATTTGTATCTCACCTGGGCAGTAGTGCACAGTGGTTATGAGAGTGGCCTTTGGAATCCTGTGAGGTCTCAGGAAAGTTCTGAACCTCAAGCTCCTTGTCCGAAAAATAGAAACAAAAATATCTATCTTATTGATTCTTTTGCGTGTTAAAGATGATCGTGTTTCTAAAGCCCTTTGTGCATTAATGCCTCCCACAGTGTTTATGTATCTGGCACAAGGTAAGCAATAAATAGTAACTGTTATTACCAGTAGTAGTAGCGTGATAGAAGTCCTCTCCAGGACCCCGCGTGGAAAGTCAGCCAGCAGCACCAGGTGTTCCAGGCTGCCTTTGTGGGTCCCCCGTCCCTCAGTTTTCTTCCCCCTCTGATACCTCATCACCTCCGCCACTTTCTCCTCTATACTCATTCCAGCAGGGCCTCAAAGAGATGACAGTGAGTGCAGAAGCACAAAATATGTGTTTCCATCCTAGCTATTTCCTTTCTGGGGCCTCAAGCTCCTTGTCACTGAAATGGAGGAGAATCCTTTCTGGCTGGTGTCCATTTTTGTGAAAGTCAAGGGACTAAAAAGTTTGTGAAAAGACTTTAAAAACTGTCGCCCTGAACCAACTCTCCACTTGGCGAATTCTTCCTGAGCCTCAGCTCCTATACCTAACCATCCCCCCACCACACACACACACACACACACACACACACACACACACTCTACGTTTCAGCTGTCATGGCTTTCCTTTGATCTAGTAGTGATGTCCTCTGGGAGCTTGTGGAGGAGAGGAGGGCAGAAAGAGGGGAGGAGGGGGGCCAAGTCCTGGCGCTGCTCAGACCCAAGGATTCCTGCTGTTCCCATCACACAAAGCCCAAGATCAGCCCACTTCTTCAGGGTGACATTGTGCTGCTTGGTCTTCCTCTAGTTCCTGGGGCCGGGAGAAAGGTCTGCTGGCCTCTCACCCCTGCCGCTCCACTCTTCCCAGGAGGAGAGCACGTGTTCAAACAGGGAAGCCCCTTGACAACAGGTTCTACCTCCTCATGCAACAGCACTAATCCACCCCCACTCCTCTGCCCACACCCTCACCCAAGCAGCCCATTTCCTCTCCTGCTGGTTCCTGGAAGCAAAGAACTGCCGTCTTTGGTAGTAAAATAGGAGACTAGTTTATTTTATCAGCAAGAGCAGAAAGTTCAGTCCCTTCCTCTGGGTGATGATGGGACAGCAGTCGCTCAGGGCACCAGGAGGTAGAAGGTCTGAGAATCTTTCCAGTGTAAGAAATCTGCCTGGCAGAGCGTCCCTGACCTGATTATTTTCAGTCCCTCATCTGACAAATATTTTCTATAATGACGGTGTTTGTATTCCAGAACTTTCACATATGTTGTGTCATTTAACCTCCATAGTGGTCCCACAGAATAGCCTGTAAAGATATTATCAGAGGGGCCCCCTGGGACCTCCGCTCCAGCAGGCTACTCAGAGTGAGGAGGGGCCCGTCCAGCGTGGCCCTGGGCTATTCCACTGCAGAAGCTGCAAGGTGGCTCCATGGGGGCAGAGCTCAGGGTCCCACAAGGACAGGGGGACTTAATAACAGGCAGTGGGTTATTTGGGAGCAGGCAGTGTGAAGGGAAAGGGGCTAATCCTCTCCCCTCCTCAAATCCTCCCACTTAACCCCTGACCTCGCAGAGTGCAGGAACTACAGGACAGTATTGCTAGAACCAAGATCGCAAAGCTGAGTACCCCTTCAGCCTGTAAACAAGAAACGTCAGGTGCCCCAGGAGTGGCAGTGCTGGCCTGAATGTCCAAAGAGCTGGCCGGGTCCAGGTCCACCCTGGGCAGACGGTGTGGCTGAGAGTCAGTCACACAACCTCTCCGGCCACCTGAGCAGGGGGACAGAGGCTGGTCATCCAGCATGAAGCCTGGACTCAAGAGCCCTGTGAACCTTTAGGCTCTGCCATCAATTTGCTGAGCTTCAGTCCCTTCCACTACACAGTGAGTGAGTATGTTGAACCAATTGTTCCTAAGGTCCCTGTGAGCTTCGACAGGCTGTGATGACCTTCTCTTTGAAAAATGACCTCAATTCCTTTCATCTTTTGTAATTTGCCTTTAGTTCATTGATCCAATTTACATCCTTAAAAAAAATTTTTTTTCAGTTTAACTCAACATTCTCCAAACAACTATTATATGCCAGACATTGAGCTGGGTACTAGAAAATCAGTGCCAAGATAACTGTTTTCAAGGTGCTTCCAGACTAGTGGGGTGAGACAGTTCAATTCAGTTCAGTTCAGTCGTTCAGTCATGTCCGACTCTTTGTGACCCCATGAGCTGCAGCATGCCAAGCCTCCCTGTCCAGCACCAACTCCCAGAGCCTACACAAACTCATGTCCATTGAGTTGGTGATGCCATCCAACCATCTCAAGCACATAGAATGCGATTGGGGTTTCTGGAAGTCGAAGGAGTCAGGGAAAAGATCCCACCAGGCCAAAATGGGTGTCCCTGGGAAGAAACTCATCCCCCTCCAGGAGGAAGGGGAAGGAGGATTAACCTTGAGTACTGACCTCTTTTGGCCAAACTCTGTGCTAGATATCTTATAAATGCTACTTCATTTCATCCTTATAACAATCTTTGGAATTAAGTAGTAAGCCCATTTTATACTTGAACAGTGACTTAGCACACATGCACATAATTGAACAGACAAAGATTTAAGGTACTTAAAAGCCATAGTGAAACTTAAATTCAAGTCAGCCTGACTCTAGAGGCCATTCTTTTTCTGTCCAACTGACAGAATGTGAAGGGTGTGAGTAGTTGAGACTAACACTGCTCAGTAGGAGCCCTGCTGACCTTTGCTAAATCTTCCTTGTCCCTCCCTCTGGCCACCTCTTTCTTCTATGGGTTGGTTTCCATCCATGTTTAATGGCCCAGCTGCTCTGGTCTCCCTGTTTCCCTGCAGACTAGCCAGGGAGTTTCACTGCAGCTGAGCACCGTGCTCTGACCTGTCAATGTTTAAGGCAGCAAGAATCTTATCTCAGTTTCCTAAACTGTTTAGGTTACCCTGGCACAGGGAGCTGGGCGTTGGGGGAGGCAGCAGCTGGCAGATTCTTCAGTCACTTCTTTGCTATGCAGAAGGGAGAGAAATTATTGGAGCATAAAATGTGAAAGGGCAGGAGGTGTGGAGGGTGGTATGGAGACACACCGTAGTGGGGCCAGAACACCCCACTGCATGTTTGTGTGGCTCTGACCTTACCCTCCTCCACCCTGCTCGTCTCAGCCATTTCCAGCAGCGGTTGCACTGGGTCTTTTCGCTGCCCATTCACAGAGTCTTCTTGGGAGACCCAAAACATGTTGGGGGAGAGGTGTGAGTGGGTGAATTTCTATAGGGCTTAAACACACATTTCTTTTGAGCCCAATCTTGTGACCCCCTAAACGTCTGAATCTGTTTATTTCCAGGGGAAAACACAGCAACATTTGTCCCTCTTATGAACTGTTGAAAACAGGGACATAGGCATGTTGCAAAGGTCACACTGACCATATTTCAGCAGAACCCTGCCGTTAGCCTGTGAGTCCTGGATCCTGCCACTAAAGTGCCCTGAGTGGGTAGGACAGGGTCCAGTCCTACCCCTGGTGCCCATGGAATGCCTGGAGCAGATAGTCAAGGTCTATTTGGGGAGTAGAAAGTCATGATTCAAACACAGTAGCAGAGACCACTCAGATGTTATTTACAAGCCCAGCTTCCAAGCTGAGAGTGAGGGAATGGATTTGCTGGCTTCTCCAGTTTCTCCTGCTCTCTGACTTCCTCTGTCCTTGCCTTTCTGTCTTTCTACTACTCAAGAGCACCCAGGAGTATCTGATGTGTCACTCCCAGCTGGGAGCCCAGAGAGTGTGTTTTCAGGACACAGAGAGGTGCTTGGGAGAGGGGCCAAGGGTTCACCACTATTGACAAAGGGTCAAGAGAGGTTCTTAGTCATGGGATTGGTGGGGCAAGGAGGCACAGTGAGGTCCCACTGAGTGGATCGACATGGCCCTGCCCCATAGGGCTTCTGTCTGGTGGAAGTTAGAGAAGGCAGGATCCTTTCTTAGGAAGACTTCTGTGGAAAGCAGGTGGGAAATGACAGGGAAGGGTGATTTCATATTTACTTCACTCCCAATTCAGATGGGGAGAAAACCAGTTGAATAAGTCAAAAATAGCCAGCATACAAGTAAATGTTCACAAACATTGGACCCTTGATTCCTAGGTTGGGTTTTTGAAGGTTAAACCTCTAGAACTGGGCAATTCTGAATGACTTGGTGGTATCAGGACTGAAGGCATGTTAGAGATGGAACTGACTCTGCTGTGAAAATGTTATGCTACCTCATATACCTAGGATTTACACACTGATGAAATCCGTCTTCCTGATCTGTTCATTGATCTCTCAGCACACAAGTTTGGCCTTCCCACCAACACTTCATAGTCTTTATCCCTGAAATAGCCCTGATTCTGAAATGTATGTCACGTGTATAATAATGTTCCCTATCTTGAAATATTATGAGAATTAAATGAGATAATCTTTGTGGAATGCTTCAAACTGCATTTAGCATACAGTAAATATTATATTAATGTGAGCTATTATTCCTGGAGATAATAGTAAGGGGAAATAGGTAGGCAATTTAGTTCCAACATCAAGGCATGTTGCTGTGTAGTCCCCCATCCATAGTTAATCCCTGTATGATAGAGCTTCACAGTAAAGGAAATCTCCACTGTTCAGCCCCTTCTGCACCCTAGCATACACCAAGCCCTGAATATAACTGAATTCCATGTGCTTTTCTTTCATAAAGCCACAAACTCATGACTCAGTGGGCCTCTACTATAATGTAGGTACTGGCAGTTCAATTCAGTCGCTCAGTCATGTCTGACTCTTTGCGACCCCATGGACTGCAGCACACCAGGCCTCCCTGTCCATCACCAACTCCCAGAGTTTACTCAAACTCATGTCCATTGAGTCAGTGATGCCATCCAACCATCTCATTCTCTGTTGTGCCCTTCTCCTCCCACCCTCAATCTTTCCCAGCATCAGGGTCTTTTCCAATGAGTCACTTCTCATCATGTGGCCAAAGTATTGGAGTTTCGGCTTCAACATCCGTCCTTCCAATGAATATTCAGGACTGATTTCCTTTAGGGTGGACTGGTTGGATCTCCTTGCAGTCCAAGGACTCTCAAGAGTCTTCTCCAACACCACAGTTCAAAAGCATCATTTCTTCAGCGCTCAGCTTTCTTTATAGTCCAACTCTCACATCCATATATGACTACTGGAAAAACCATAGCCTTGACTAGGTGGACCTTTGTTGGCAAAGTAATGTCACTGCTTTTTAATATGCTATCTAGGTTGGTCGTAGTTTTTCTTCCAAGAAGCAAGCGTCTTTTAGTTTCATGGCTGCAGTCACCATCCACAGTGATTTTGGAGCCCAAGAAAATAAAGTCTGTCACTGTTTCCATTGTTTCCCTGTCTGTTTACCATGAAGTGATGGGACTGGAGGCCATGATCTTAGTTTTCTGAATGTTGAGTTTTAAGCCAACTTTTTCACTCTCCTCTTTCACTTTCATTAAGAGGCTTTTTTGTTCTTCTTCACTTTCTGCCATAAGGATGGTGTCATCTGCATATCTGAGGTTATTGGCATTTCTCCCAGCAATCTTGATTCCAGCTTGTGTTTCATCCAACCCAGCATTTTGCATGATGTGTTCTGCATATAAGTGACGTAGGTACTGGCAGATGAAGGTAAATTAGACAGTCTGTACTGTCAGCTGATGGTGCTGGCGGTAAAGAACCCACTTATCAATGCAGGAGACATAAGAGACATGGGTTCAGTCCCTGGGTTGGGAAGATTCCCTGGAGGAGGGCATGGTAACCCACTCCAGTATTCTTGCCTGGAGAATCCCATGGACAGAGGAGCCTGGCGGGCTACAGTCAATAGGGTCACACATAGTCAGTACAACGGAAGCAACTTAACATGCACGCGCCTACTGTCAGCAAACTCACAGTCTATTTAAGGTGGAAGAAAGAAGGATGTCTGTGAAGGGTTCACTGACAATGCAGCAGCCAACCTGGCCATCGAATGCCCAGATGATGGTACTGCCCCCTGGTGCTCCTTAGAGCTCAGAGAAGAAAAGGGGGTCTGCTGGGTGAAAAGGGGCCTATAGAATGGATGGTAATTATAAGGCAAAAGAAAGGAAGTCCTGGGAGGGAAGAAAATGTACTACTCATTTTAAGCTATATCACAATGTATCCCTACTCTTTACAAAGTGGTCCAACACTTAGGTCAGCAGGTGAAAGGTGCATAGGTGACTCAGGTGGAATTCTCCAGGATTGCTCTGCCAGTGGCTTCTGGAAGTCCCTTGAGGGCAAGGGTAATCTTACAGTAAGAGGATTACTATCTCTCTGCCCTCGCCTCCCTCAGTAATGAGCTGTTAGTATGGAGGGCTTTGGATAAGGATTTACTCATAGGACAACTACTTATAAAGCACTCACTCTGTGTCAGGTGTTTATGCATTGGGAACACAGCAATGAATAAAACAGACAAAAAGTCCTTTCCTGGTGTGTACAAGGGGGTGGTGGAGGATCAGATAATAAACAGGATAAGTAAGTGGACTATGTACACTCTATGTTAGGTTACATTGTGGTAAGTACTAAGGAGGAAAATAAAGCAGGGGAGGGGGTGAAATTGGAGACCAGGTGGCTGGGTTGTGAGAAGGCCGCAATCCCCACCCCAAGGAGGTCACTATCTGATGGGTGGTTCTCATTTGAGTATAAAGAAGAAGCTCCTGGCTGGCAGAGAGTCTGATAGTAGGCCTGGAGCCAGGCCCAGAAATGTGATGTCATGGACCCACACTGAGGAGCGTTGCTTTTTTGGGAAAACAAGTCTAAGAAGGGTAGCACTGATTTTTTCCTGAGAAAGTTACCTGTGGGAACCCCAAGAAAATGGAACAAAAGCAGCTTCAGCAGTGTCCCCTGCCTTCAAGTCCTAGGGTGTCTTCACATGCCACTCCTTCCTGGAGCCTGTACTATGCCCCCGTCTCTCTAGAGAATAGGAGGAACTTGGAGTTCCCAGCCAAGCCCTCTACTGGGCAGGGCAGAGCTGGGTTGGGCTGGAAAAAGAGGAAAATCCAGTCTGAGGACAGAAGCATGGTTTGGGGTTCTGCTTCCCGAGTCAGCTCTGACTGCCTAGAGCCAGCTAGGAGTGGCCCAGGCTCAGCCCAGACACTGCAGTCCCTGTATTTTATAGCAATCTAAGTTTTCATCTTTTCATTTCAATAAAGGACTTACTGAGCATGTACTAGTTCCAGATATGGTTCTAGATGCTGGAGGTATAGCAGTGAGCAAAGCAGATCTCTGCCTTCTTAGAGCTTATATTCTACTAGGGGAACAGATGGTGAACAAAATAATAAAAAATGTATTTCTATTAATGATAAAGGTCAATAATAAAGAGGGAAGTGGGACAGAAAGTGCAGTGAATATTGTTGAAAGCTTAGAGGAAATAGCCAGTGGGAGTCTCCTGGAGAATGTGACTTTTGAAAATAAAGACTTTAAGTAAGCGAAGGAGGCATGAGGCTTTCGGGAGAAATAGAATTCCAGGCCAAGGAAATGGCAAGTGCAAAGGTACTGGGGCAAGGTGGTATGCAGCAGGTTTAAATTATAACACACTGGCCATTGTGGCTGAAGCTGGGAAAGCAAGGGGGAAAGTGAGGAGCTGGAATCAAACATAGCGGCAACCTTGTTGTCTGCAGTGGGGAAGGGGAGCCAAAGGGGGATTGTGGCAGAAGAGTGATCTGATTTGATTTATATTTTTAAGGGATTGCCTCTGGCAGCTGTGTTGAAAATAGGTATGGGACAAGGAAGGAGGCAGAGAGACCAGACAGGAGGCCACCGGAACATGTCTGTGGGAAACGACTGCAGTTTGAATTGGGCTGTTAGCAGTCAAAAGGTAAAAAGTGGCTGGATATTTTAAAGGAGGATCCTGCAGGATTTGCTGATAGGCAAAATGTGGGTTTGAGAAAAATAGTATGTGCCTATGCCAAGAATACCAGACCATCCTACCTGCCTCTTGAGAAATCTGTATGCAGGTCAAGAAGCAACAGTTAGGCCCAGATGTGGAACAACAGACTGGTTCCAAATTGGGAAAAGAGTACATCAAGGCTGTATATTGTCACCCTGCTTATTTAACTTATGTGCAGAGTACATCATGAGAAATGCCGGTCTGGACAAAGCACAAGCTGGAATCAAGATTGCCAGGAGAAATATCAATATTCTAAGATATTCAGATGACACCACCCTTCACACCACCCTTCACAGAAAGCAAAGAGGAACTGAAGAGCCTAAAATTTGGTTTCAAATTAAACATTCAAAAAAATAAGATCATGCATCTGGTCCCATCACTTCATGCAAATAGATGGGGAAACAATGGATACAGTGACAGACTTTATTTTCTTGGGCTCCAAAATCACTGCAGATGGTGACTGCAGCCATGAAATTAAAATACTCTTGCTTCTTGGAAGGAAAGCTATGACCAACCCAGACAGCATATTAAAAAGCAGAGACATTACTTTGCCAACAAAGGCTGTCTAGTCAAAGCTATGGTTTTTCCAGTAGTCATGTATGAATGTGAGATTTGGACCATAAAGAAAAGTTGAGCACTGAAGCACTGATGCTTTTGAACTATGGTGTTGGAGAACTCTTGAGAGTCCCTTGGACTGCAAGGAGATCCAACTAGTCAATTCCAAAGAAATCAGTCCTGAATATTCATTGGAGAGACTGATGCTGAAGCTGAAACTCCAGTACTTTGGCCACGTGATGCGACGAAGTGACTCACTGGAAAAGACCCGGATCCTGGGAAAGATTGAAGGCAAGAGGAGAAGGGGACGACAGAGGATGAGATGGTTGGATGGCATCAATGACTCAATGGACATGAATTTGAGCAAGCTCCAGGAGTTGGTGATGGACAGGGAGGCCTGGAGTGCTGTAGTCCATGGGGTCGCAAAGAGTCAGACATGACTGAGCAATTGAACTGATGCCAGGAAATCGCTTGTACACACATCATTAAATTTTCACATAAGTGGGGTTCCCAGGTGGCTCAGTGGTAAAGATCCTCCTGCCAATCCAGGAGACATGGATTTGGTCCTTGGTCCTGGAGGATCCCCTGGAGAAGGAAATGGAAACCCACTCCAGTGTTCTTGCCTGGAAAAGAGGAGTCTGGTGGGCTACGGTGAATGGAGTCACAAAAGAGTCAGACACGACCTAACGACTAAATAACAAAAACAACCTTACAGATTAGGAAACTGACAGAGAGGCTAGGTGACTGGAAAAATCCTGTGACTAGCAAGTGGTGGAGCTGGTATTTCAATCCAACCTTCTGCCAAAAGCAAGCCCTGAGCTCTTAGCAGCTGTAAACATTCCATCCATTCACTCAGTAGCTCTCCAGTGCACATCTACTCTGTTGCAGGCGCTGGCCCAGATGTTGAGGAGGCAGAAGTGAGTAAGAGAGAGTTCTTGACCTTGGAGAGGTCGTATGGTTTGGAGGAAGAGACAGATATGAATACAAATACAACAGTGAGATAAGAGGGCAGAGCCCTAAACCCTCAGGAACTATGTCCCTGGGGACAGTGTGAGCTGGATTTGGAGACCAGGTAGGACTCTGCCAGGAAAACCTTTCCGGGCTGGGGGAGCCGCATGTCAAGAAGAGAGGTATGAGGGGGTCTGCCGCCTTCAGAAGACTGGACACACGGGGGTTTGGGAGAGGTTCAGGGAGCCCTGGGAAGCAGGACTGGGGCTGGAGCAGTTAGCTGGGCAGTCTGGCCTGCAGGGAAAAGGGGAAATCCCTGCAGTCTTCCAAAGGGAAGAGAGGTGCTTAGGTCTGTTTTCCAAAGATCTCTCTTCGCGTCACAGGTGGATGCCAGGGAGAAGACAAAGTTTTCCCTGTTTCAGGATGACATGGCTTGGAGAATCTGGTAAAATAGTGGGAACTGGCACCCGTTTCCAAGAAACAAACAGTACTTTCCCATGCGCGCATGTCTGTGTGTGTGTGTCTATAAATATACCCAGCACTTGACTGGAATTGCATACAGGGTCATGACAGCATCCTGCCACGCTCCCTGAGCTGCTCTGCTACTTTCTTCCCTTCTCCTGGTGTGGCTTAGTCCCACAAAGCATCAGATTTCACTACCCATCAGGCAAGGTCAGTTTCTGACCTCTGTCTTATCACTATTTCCCTAGGACACTAAAGTGAGTATTCAAACTGCAGTACAAAGGATATGAGTTTGGCCAAAGGAGGGAATATGAAACTGTCTGATTCATGCTGAGTGTGGACTGACTCCTAGCGGTGAAAAGTGGGACTTTGTTTGAAAATCTGACCCACATCCAGTGGTTCAAGAACCATCCTGATAGTGAATGTCTGAGAAAACTCTTGTCCCATCCACATCTGTGATCCTTCAAGTTAGATCAGTGTTTAGAGACAGAGACAGAGAAATACACATGTATGCACATGTATTTATGTATACATATATATATATATACATATATATATACACACACACACACACACACATGTGTAGGTAAGTATATATTATATATGTATATTTGTATATATGGAAAGAGATGAAGACAGACACAGGAAATGGGTAGAGACGGACAGAGATAGAAGATGGGGCAATCAAATATTTTCAACCATGATAATCCTCAAGGTCCCAGTTAGGGCAGACCTGCTAAAATTGGTTCACAGAATTCATGTTGATAGGCAGTGGAGTCCAGCCCAATTCCCCTTCCATATTCCTAGCTCAGAAATTTGTATCAGCTTCTCTCCCTTATTGCCAGCTCTGGAGCAAAACAAAACAAAGCAAAAAAAAAAAAAACAAAAACCAGAACTATAGTGAAACAGGGAAAACTGAGACTCACAGGGATTCTCAGAGTGAAGATAGGCGCTCAGTCAGTTCAGTTCAGTCGCTCACTCATGTCTGACTCTTTGTGATCACATGGACTGCAGCTTGCCAGGCCTCCCTGTCCATCACCAGCTCCCAGAGCTTGCTCAAATTCATGTCCATCAAGTCGACGATGCCATCCAACCATCTCATCCTCTGTCGTCCCCTTCTTCTCTTGTCTTTTCCACCCATGGACTCTAGCAGCAATTCACTTATAAGATCTCCAGAGATAAATCCACACACCCACGGACACCTTATTTTTGACAAAAGAGGCAAGAATATATATTGGAGAAAAGACAATCTTTTTAAAAAGTGGTGCTGGGAAAACTGGTCAACCACTTGTAAAAGAATGAAACTAGAACAATTTCTAACACCATACACAAAAATCAACTCAAAATGGATTAAAGATCTAAATGTAAGACCGGAAACTATAAAACTCCTAGAGGAAAACATAGGCAAAACACTCTCTGACATAAATCACAGCAGGATCCTCTATGACCCACCTCCCAGAGTAATGGAAATAAAAGCAAAAATAAACAAATGGAACCTAATTTAATTTAAAAGCTTTTGCACAATGAAGGAAAACTATAAGCAAGGTGAAAAGACAACCTTCAGAATGGGAGAAAATAATAGCAAATGAAGCAACTGACAAAGAATCAATCTCAAAAATATACAAGCAGCTCATCCAGCTCAATTCCAGAAAAATAAACAACCCAATCAAAAAATGGGCCAAAGAACTAAACAGACATTTCTCCAAAGAAGACATACAAATGGCTAACAAACACATGAAAAGATGTTCAACATCACTCATTATCAGAGAAATGCAAATCAAAACCACAATGAGGTACCATCTCACACCGGTCAGAATGGCTGCTATCCAAAAGTCTACAAGCAATAAATGCTGTAGAGGGTGTGGAGAAAAAGGAACCCTCTTACACTGTTGGTAGGAATGCAAACTAGTACAGCTGCTATGGAGAACAGTGTGTAAATTCCTTTAAAAACTGGAAATAAAACTCCCATACAACCTAGCAATCCCACTGCTGGGTGTACACACTGAAGAAACCAGGGTTGAAAGAGACACATGCACCCCAATGTTCATCGCAGCACTGTTTACAATAGCCAGGACATGGAGGCAATCTAGATGTCCATCAGCAGATGAATGAATAAGAAAGCTGTGGTACATATACACAATGGAATATTACTCAGCTATTAAAAAGAATGCATTTGAATCAGTTCTAATGAGGTGGATGAAACTGGAGCCTATTACACAGAGTGAAGTTAAGTCAGAAAGAAAAACACTAATACCGTATACTAATGCATATATATGGAATTTAGAAAGATGGTAATGATGACCCTATATGCGAGACAGCAAAAGAGACACAGATGTAAAGAACAGACTCTTGGACTCTGTGGGAGAAGGCGAGGGTGGGATGATTTGAGAGAATAGCATTGAAACATGTATATTATCATATGTGAAACAGATCACCAGTCCAGGTTCGATACATGAGACAGGGTGCTGAGGGCTGGTGCACTGGGATGACCCTGAGGGATGGGGTGGGAAGGGAGGTGGGAGAGGGGCTCAGGATGGGGAACACATGTACACCCATGGCTGATTCGTGTCAATGTATGACAAAACCACTACAATATTGTAAAGTAACTAGGCTTCAATTAAAATAAATTAATTAAGAAAAAAAATCTTGTCATTAGTGTACTCCAGTTACACCATGGTTACATAGACAAGGTTTCTGAACTTGAAGCCAGATATTTATTAAGTTACCCCACATGCTGGACAAGGTGTCACATACATTTTAAGTCTAATCCACTTCAGCAATTCTGCATTGTTCTATGATTGTCTCTATCTAGCAGATGAAGAAGCTGAGGATTAAGTAACCCACCAAGGACACACAGTCGTTAGAGCTGAGATTCCAATCCATGTTGCTCCAGAGTCACCTTTCTTCAAGCTTCCAGAACATCTGGCTTCTCTGTCACTTGATCTGATGGATTGATGAGTCCTTCAGAATGGGCTGGCTCCATTTGCTTGGGCTCTGCATTTCTGGGCATCGCCATGGGGGAACGGGTGGCTTCAGAAAATTCTCAACACTAGCCTTAATGACAAACCTACACTGCCCATAAATGAGCATACTGGGCGTCTGTTTGCCCATCCGTCTCCTATATGTTTGGTTGGCATGAGCCGGGTCTCCATATGTGAACCAACTTGAAAAAAAAACAAGTTCTAGACATGTTTTCAACAGGGTTCTGTCTCTGGGAGTTGGGGGCAGAGGCTACTTGAAAAACTAGTTGAGGCTTTGAATGTGGCATTAGAGCTTCTTGCTGTGTGTCCTGGGGTTGGTTATTTCACTTCTCTGAACTTTATTTTCTGATCTACGTCACAGAATAAAGGTAAATGAAATAACTAAGTGAGCTAAAGTGCTTTGTGGTCTTCCATGGGTTATCACTGACAGTTGCATGTGTCTGCCTGGCAATGACCCTGGGTCCCTCTGGGGTGGGAGCTGCAGTGGGGCCTTGCTCCTGTCATCTGCCCAGATCATTTTTCTGCCTCCTCAGTGTGAGCGTCACTTCCTTCCAGTTTCCCTCCAGTGTGAGTATCACTTCCTTTTAGGTATTGGGAGGCAGGCCCAATACCTCTCCCCAAGCAGCAGCTTCCTACATGGCTTGTCGCTCCATGGAAATAGTCCAGCACCCGCCCTACTCTGCAAGCTCCTTCTCAGTATCCCCAGCTTGGGGAGGACAGGCCCACAGTGGCCCTTCAGTAAGTGTTTGAAAGGGGATAACCTGGACAGTCAGAAGACCAGAGAACCGCTGACTGGGCCATGGAAGGGACTCAGCCATTTGCCTGAGTTTAAATGCTTTGTGGTTTAGATTCATCTCTGCCTTACATGGCCGCAGGCCCCTTTGGAAACAGCTTGATTTATCCTTGGTGGAAAATGGTCCTGCAAGCTGTTCCTTCCTGTGGTTTTCTGAGGGGAAGGCAGCATCTCTCCCCTGGGCCAGGAGCTCCAGGGCAGGGGCTCTCCTCCCCCACCCACCCCCATGAGACCACCCAGCTAGGCAGGTCTCTCTCTGGGACTCAGCAGGAATAGAGGCCAGGTTGGCTGACTTGACTTGAGCAATGACTTGCCTCTGGGCAGGACAGTGATCTCACTGAGCTTTTTATATTGTGTTTTGTTTTGCCTCCTTGTCCAAGAACCCAAGGGCTTTATTGCAACCTCTTGGCTCCTTTCCTCTGGCCAGAGAAGAAGGGAGACTTCTATCCTGGGCGCACGATCACCTGGAGAGCAGGAAGCAGAAGGGGTGGAGGGAAGTGGGTGGGGAGCTGCTGCAGAGGTCAGGGGCTGGACTTCCTTCCAGGACTGTCTCTGTGCCTGGTCCATCCTCCTGCAGGGCCTACAGAATAACTCTTTTCTGGGCTGGACAAGGAGGTGGGTAGTTCTGAACTCCTCTGCAGCGTCAGCAGCAGCCTCTCTGAGTGCAGAAGTGTGCAGCCTGGCCACTGCCTGGGGCCTCGGACATGAGCTGACGGGAGAAGCTGCACCCACAGCTCAGGACAAACCCTGGAGCCACACCGGGAATCCCCCAGACTGCTGGCCATGGGCTTCTCTGCACTCAGCCATTTCCAAACCCACGGCCAGAGGAAGTCAGAAGATGACTTGAAACAGGCTGGTGTCTCTAGCAGGCGGCCAGGCCTAGATCATTGCCTCCTTACCATAATTCCCTATAAACTCTCCTCCGGGCTCGGCATCTCCAGGATCACATGGGGCATTTGTGTATCCTTCTAGTAATGGAGAGACAGTGCACATATCTTGCTTTTCTTGGCCACATGGGCCTCAGTTCCCCCAGGGACTCCTGAATTTCAGGCTGAAATCAGCCCTCATGACCGACTCTCGCTCACCAAGGAGCTTGCCTTTTTCAGGGTCACTGACCAGCAGTGAGGGCCTCTTCCCAGTCCTATATGGTCCTGGCTCTCTACTCTTCAATTCAGGGCAATATGCGAAGGCGTTCCAAACAAGTCCCAAGCTGGTCCCCTTCTATTAGTTGAAGCATCTCTCTAGCCTCAGGCATCTCGGTAGGTTGATTTGGTGGTAACTCCTGGAGTCAATGGCCCACAATTCCTGAAGCTCAATCTCGTCATCTAGGAGAGGGCTTCCTTCATTGGACACTTTCTTTGCTGACTCTCCTGAATGGCCAAGATCCCTTAGCAACAGCTTCCATCACCAGGTGGTGGGTAGCCCCTACTTTCTTACATGATGATTACAGGACAAGGATTTAGAGCCAGAAGGGCCATTTCAGCCAGTTATTCTTTGTATTTCTTTTGGCAGTCTGTGTAACCTCTCAACCTCAGTTTCCAAATCTGTCAGTCCATGTAATAGTTCATATGACATGGGATTGTACGTGAACGAAAGGGGATGATGCCATGACTCCAAGGGGTATGAATAGTGGGCTGAGGACAAGTGAAGGTAAAGGACAAACATGGTATACACTGCTGGAGTGTAAATTTAGTTGCAACATTTAGGGAAATATATTTTGAAGTAACGGGCTTCCCTGGTGGCTCAGCAGTAAAGAATTCACCTATAATGCGGGAGCTGCACAAGACCCTGGTTCAACTCCTGAGTCAAGAAGGTCCCCTGGAGCAGGACATGGCAGCCCACTCTAGTATTCTTGCCTGGAGAATCCCGTGGACAGAGGAGCCTGGAGGGCTGCAGTCCATGGGGTCACAGAGAGTCCCTGAAGATTGAACTGACTTAGCACACACAGACATGCATTTTTTTTTCTTTCTTTCTTTCTTTATTTTCATTTATTTTTATTAGTTGGAGGCTAATTACTTTACAATATTGTAGTGGTTTTTGCCTTACATTGACATGAATTAGCCATGGATTTACATGTGTTCCCCATCCCAATCCCCCCTCTCACCTCCCCCCCCATCCCATCCCTCTGGTTCGTCCCAGTGCACCAGCCCTGAGCACTTGTCTCATGCATCCAACCTGGACTGGTGATCTGTTTCACACTTGATAATATACATATTTCGATACTGTTCTCTCAGATCATCCCACCCTCGCCTTCTCCCATAGAGTCCAAAAGTCTGTTCTATACATCTGTGTCTCTTTTCCTGTCTTGCATATAGGGTTATCGTTACCATCTTTCTAAATTCCATATATATGCGTTAGTATACTGTATTGGTGTTTATCTTTCTGGCTTACTTCACTCTGTATAATGGGCTCCAGTTTCATCCATCTCATTAGAACTGATTCAAATGTATTCTTTTTAATGGCTGAGTAATATTCCATTGTGTATATGTACCACAGCTTTCTTATCCATTCGACAGACATGCATTTTGAAGTAAACTACAGTAAGTCCCCTATATATGAATGAGTTCCCTTCTGAGAGCACATTCTTAAGTTCAACTTGTTTGTAAGTCCAACAAAGTTAGCCTAGGTACCCAACTAACACAATTACCTATATACCACTGTACCATAAAAGGTTTATAATACTGTTCACACAAATAATGCATAAACAAACACAGAAAATAAAAAATAAATTTTAATCTTACAGTATGGTATCTTGAAAAGTACAGTAGTACAGTATAATAGCTGGCATACTGAGGCTGGCGGTCAAGTGAACTGGCAAGAAGACTTACTGACTGGAGGAGGGAGAGGAGGTGAGGAAGGTCGAGCTGAAGGGTCTGCAGCGATAGGAGGCTGAGAGCAAGCTGCAGCTTCACTCACACCTGGTGTTTCACATCTTTGAAAGTTCACAGCTTGAAGGTTCATATGTAGGGAACTTAATGTAAGCACTTTACAGATGTAAAATTTGAACAAATTTTAAAGAAAAAAGAGAAGACTGAAGGCAGTGTTTTTATTTATTGTCACTTGCTCTGGGTCACACTCTAAACGTGGGGGCCAGGGGTTGTCTGGTTAAGGGTTGCTCTCGCTGCCTTAGAGAGATTTGATAAGAGTCTGACACTGATTTGTGAGAGGAGTTGGTCCCTGCCCAGTGAGCCCTCTTCATTGGCGCTGCCTCAGCTTTCCACAGGCTTTTGCACATCTGAGATCTTTCCTCGAGTTAAGTCCCAGCTCTCTTGGGCTTCAGCACCCTCACTGGGGCAAGAATCAGATCTGGGGCTCCCGTGAGGGGCTGGGCAGGTGTTTTCTTACGAAATCGCTAGCAGTGTCAGAAAGGTGAGTGAGAAGACTCTCTTTTCATAGATTTCCCGTGGGGGGTGTGAAAGTAAGGCCTGTCCTCGCTGCTTACTCTAGCAGTTGGCGGCCCTGCCTCTTTGTCCCTCCCTCTATTTTGCTGTTTGGAAGGTGGGAGCCACATTGAAGCACCAGGACAAGGGTCCCCACTGAGAGCGGCAGAGTCGTGATCTGGGAGGAGATTGGGGCATTACACCAGACCTGAGCTCCTTCCTCAGGACCTTTATGTGAGAGGAAAATAAACGTGTGCCTTGTCAAAGCCTTTGTTGCTGTGGGTTTTCTGTTAATCTTCATTTGTACCTCATCCTGATGAGATACCTAACTTAGTAAGTGATGGAGTGGGGAATTTGAACCTGAGTCAGTGAGATCTTAAGCCCACACTATCCCACCACAATCTGATGTTCCTCGGGCCCTGCGTGTGCTCCAGCTGTACCCCCATCGTCTCTTAGGTGGAACTGTAAAGGGGTGGGAATTGGAGGAGGGGAGCTTGTCTGATGCGACTCTTCATACTCATTCATTCCAGAGACAGCTCAGGGACATTTGACAGATACGGAGCCAGCTTGGGGACCAAACCCAGGACCCTGAGAGTGTGATGGAGATGACAGCTCCCCTAAGATCCAGGAAACTCCAGCTCTCTGCCACAAGACTTGCCACACAGCTACCCCTTGTGGCAGGTGAAAGCTGTACTCAGGTAACCCTGGGTCCCTCCGTCTCCTCTGGCAGACTCTGGTCTACTGGGTTCCCTTTAATGAAACTTGGCTAAAGAAAACTGCTGAAAGGGTGAGGAATGCCCCAGGTGCATTCTCTTGTCACAGGGGTTTTGCAGGACATTTGTGAGCCCAGCAAAACGTCAGGTCGGCAAGCATGGCTCCCTTACAGTCAGGAAGTATATTTTCTCTTACTTGATCTCATGAGGAGTGGTTATCAGCTTCAGGGCTAAGTAGGAGTTTGAGTTAAAAGGGCTGTAATATCCCACTGCAAACTCTCAGGGCCTGCACATTACCGAGGAGAATCTGAGCTAGGACTCACAACAGCTGGCTACATGTCTAAGAAAGTGCTATCCCCAAACAGACAGGACACATTTAACTGGCTGGTTGATCTTGAGTGAGTCTCCTATCTTGTCTCTCTCCTGGTTTGTATAATGGGAATGATAATCACTATCTCTCGAGATTATTGCAACATTTAATGAGATACCAAATATGAAGAATCTATAAATACAACAGATTATGATTCTGCATGTGTGGCAGAAATGAAAATCTCTGTTATTAGGCACATTGTGCCCAACCAGACCTCTTTCCCAAGCATGGTGTACAGCAGGTGCTCAACAAATGCTCAACAGCTAACACATACTGAAGTTTGCTGCAGGGAGCCTTTCCCAAGTGTCTACCTCACAAAGTTTCTATGAGGATAAAATGATATACATAAGGAAATTAATCTCATGTATGGCATACAGCATATATTCAGTAAACTTTAAAGATTGTTATCCAAGGGACTTCAGCATCAGGAACCTCTTAGTGTGTTAGGAACGGGTAGAAGTTTGGTGAGCTGGTCAGTGGATTGAATATTACCTATAAGGGAATGAGGCGAACAGAGAGGGGAGGCTGAGTTTTCTTGGTTTTCTCAGCTTCAGGGAGTGAGGGTCCTTATACAGTTTATGAAAAAATCCAGCCATTATACATATTTACCAACAGAGGATGTCATTTCTATACAAATAAGAGCGTTATTTTCCTCTGCTAATCTGAATCAGGTTTCATCAAGGCAGCCCAGGTTGATCTGGAAGACCAGTTATATGGCAGAGTAAACTTAGGAAAGTGCCTTAAGATCTGTACAGATATTAGAAAAAGTCAGGATGAGGAGAACCACTGAGCCAAGCTGATGGGGAAGCTTCCTAGGAGGTGAAGTTTGAGCTGGCACTCCTGAACCCATGGAGGGAAAGGAGTGAGCGATTCCAGGGGGAATTCCTAGCTAGGTGACCAGATCTTGGATAGAGCAATGGCGGTGAGAGTAGCTAAGGACACCAACGAGAGAAGCTGGACTGGGATTCCAGCCAAGGGGCCTTAAGAGAACAGTGGATACAGGGCAGAAGTCAGAAGGGACATGGTTTTTACGGAATACTGACAGCACTTTCTCCAACTGGTTTGAGTGTCTGCTGGTATGACTTCAGGATTCTCTCATGGCTCAAATGGTAAAGAATCTGCCTGCAATGCAGGGGACCCAGGTTTGATCCCTGGGTCAGGAAGATCCCCTGGAGAAGGGAATGCCTATCCACTTTGGTATTCGTGCCTGGAGAATTAATTCCACGAACAGAGGAGCCTGGCGGGATATAGTCCATGGGGTTGCAAAGAGTTGGACATGACTGAGCGACTAACATTTTCACTTCACTTCACTTCACTTCACTTTTCACTATGTACAGCTTTGTCTGCAGTGGCCTCACCCAACATAGCACCTTTCAAGCAAGCTATAATTCTGCAGGATTCCTTCCCTGTGAAGATTGCAGAAACAAGTGCAACATTTAGAGATGTTAACAGCAGTAAGGTTCCATTGGTTCCTTCCTTTCTGAGTAGAGAAGGATAGGAATTTCCCACAGTTTCCCCTTGCCTCTGAACTAGTGGTTGTGTTCCAATCACAGTTGAATTAGGAGAGAGAAATTGCATAGTCATTTGAAAAGGGAAGTTTTGATATACTATTTTCAGGGAATTAACTACAGAGTGGGAATAAAAGGGATTGTTAAAAAATCTCCTCAGGCCGATGAGAGTGTACAAAGAAGGAG
This sequence comes from Cervus canadensis, assembly GCF_019320065.1. Classification (NCBI taxonomy): domain Eukaryota; kingdom Metazoa; phylum Chordata; class Mammalia; order Artiodactyla; family Cervidae; genus Cervus; species Cervus canadensis. Next base: position 75,712,077 of record NC_057398.1, read on the forward strand.
CACACAGGGAAGGGGCTCCTCGAGGCTGGAGCTCAGCCCTTGCTGGGGAGGCTGTGGGTGTGGCCCATGGATGGCAGAGAAATGCTCTGAGTTGTCTTTGGACAAAACTGGTCCACAGTCAGAGATCCAAGACTGATGGGTGAGAACTACAAATTGATAACCAATACTAGATATTAGTGAGTTCAACTGGGGGTTGGGGACTTCTCCATAAAAGAGTTCTGGAGAATATCTTTTTATGAGATATCCCTGCCACCTGAGAAATGAATCCAAATGAAGAACCCAAAAGATGATAATAGCGCAAAAGGCAAAGAATAATTAAATCAATAAAACTAATAAAGCTATGTAAGTTAAATTGTTTTGATTAATATGATATGAAAGTCAAGAAAAATGAATTGAAAATAATCCTTACAATTATATATAATAAAGACTTCATAATTATGAATTCAGATTTTAATATCACAAATGACCTTGACAAAAAGTGGATGGAGTGTGTGGATGGAGTGTGTTCAATTTTTCATCTGTCATAAGTGATGTCAATAGCTATGGTTTTATTCTTGATGTTAATATATTTAAGAGATTTTAAAAATAGGTACTTCTCCCTAAGTGAACTTATTCACAAAACAGAAACAAACTCACAGACTTAGAGAACAAACTTATGGTTGCCAAGGGGGAAGGAGGAGGGGAAAGGATCATTAGGGAGTTTGGGATTGACATGTACACACTGATTTATTTTAAATGGGTAACCAATAAGGTCCCACTGTATATACACAGGGAAATCTATTCAATGTTATGTGGCAGCCTGAATGAAAAGGGAGATTGAGGGAGAATGGATACATGTATGTGTATGGCTGAGTCCCTTTGCTGTCCATCTGAAACTACTGCAACATGGTTAATTGGCTATGTTGTTCAGTTGCTCAGTCATGTCCAACTCTTTTTGATCCCATGGATTGTAGCACACAAGGCTTACCTGTCCTTCACTGCTGGGGTCCTTTAATGGACCGGAACCTGGTGGTACAGAGTCGACGATAAGAAAGTAAAAGAGAGAAAGAGGATGATATTCCCTGGTTTATGCAGAGGACCAATAAAGCCCTTGACACAGGACTTGCATCACTCATGAAGGCACCAGGCGCCCTCTCGAGGGGGTGAAGGCACAAGGGTGCCTTCTTGAGAGGGTCTTAGAAGCCCGGGCAGGAAAGTGAGCATGATGGGTCTCCACGCTCCAGAGAATCAGCCAGAAAGAGAGAGAGAGAGAAACAAAAAAAAGACCTGGGGACCTAAGCTCTGATGGAGCAAAGGTGCTTTAATGATTTTTCTATGAGTATATATAGGCTGTGGTACAAGAAACTTCTTTCGGGAATGATAGAGATCAGAAAACCAAACGTACAGCAACCATTACCAAGGGAACAAGGGGGTAATGTTAGTCACAAGGTCAGGAGACAATCCATATCTCAAGAAAGGGGAGCAAGACTAAGTAGTTTTGTCCTAAAGAGAATGTTTACTAAAGGAGACCCAAGCCTGCCTCACACAATGACCTCAGTCCCTGGGAGCAGCCTGCTGTTCTGCTTGAAGAGGGACAAAGGACACATGAGAGACAGCACGTAGGAATCCTCCCATCAAACATTCCCTGACACTTCACCATCTTTCAGAGTTTTCTCAAACATGGGTTCATTGAGTCAGTGATGCTATCTAACCATCTCCTTCTCTGTGACCCCCTTCTCTTCCTGCCCTCAATCTTTCCCAGCATCAGGGACTTTTCCAATGAGCTGGCTCTTCGTATCAGGTGGTCAGAGTATTGGAACTTCAGCATCAGTCCTTCCAATGAATATGAGGGATTGATTTCCTTTGGGATTGACTGGTTTGCCCTCCTTGCAATCCAAGGGACTCTCAAGAGTCTTTTCCAGCACCACAGTTCAAAAGCATCAATTCTTTGGCACTCAGCCTTCTATATGGTCCAACTCTCATATCCGTATATGACTACTAGAAAAATCATAGCTTTGACTATATGGACATTTGTTGGCAAAATGATATCTTTGCTTTTTAATATGCTGTCTAGTTTTGTCATAGCTTTTCTTCCAAGGAGAGTCTTTTAATTTCATGGCAGCAGTCACTGTCCATATGATTTGAGGCCCAAGAAAAGAAAATCTGCCACTGTTTCCATTTTCCCCCTATCTATTTGACATGAAGTGATGGGGCCAGATGCCATGATCTTAGTTTTCTGAATGTTGAGTTTTAAACCAGCTTTTTCACTCTCCTCTTTCACCTGCATCAAGAGGCTGTTTAGTTCCTCTTCACTTTCTGCCATTAGGGCGGTGTCATCTGCATATCTGAGGTTGTTGATAATTCTCCCAGCAATCATGATTCCAGCTTGTGCTTCATCCAGCCCAGCATTTTGCATGATGTACTCTGCATATACGTTAAATAAGCAGGGTGACAATATACAAGCTTGATGTACTGCCTTCCTAACTTTTAACCAGTCTGTTGTTCCACGTCCAGTTCCAACTGTTTCTTCTTGACCTGCATATAGATTTCTCAGGAGGCAGGTAAGGTGGTCAAGTATTCCCAACTCTTGAAAAGTTTTCCACCATTTTGTGTGATCCACAGACTCAAAAGGTTTAGCAAAATCAATGAAGCAGAAGTATCCCATTGAGAATAACTAGAACAGATCAAAAGAATGAAATACCTGCTTGAGAGCATGGAAACACTAATAGAGAACTGAAGAATCATGGATCAAGATCTGGAAGAAAATTTATCTGCTGAAATTGAGTCTTGCATTTGGGCCCCTTTTGCCCAATCAAGAAAATGCAGATGGCAGGTTAGGTATTGCTTTTGATAGCTTCATGGGGCTGGAGTTGAAGTCTAGAATCCACTAAGGGTGGGAACCCTCATAAAATCACTTCCCCCAACTCCAACCCCAACACATGCACACTCACACACATGCACGCACACACACACACTTTGAGTTGGAATTCAAAAGTGCTGTATCACAGGCATAAGTCATCTAGCTCTTACATATGGCAGCCCAGGTCCAAGTCATCCGGGAGACCGAAAACATGTTAATTTCTGAAACTGGATTATATCAATAGTTATTTCAGACTCTCCTAGGCTTTCTTAGTTTGGAAGAAGCGAATAAGCCAGGGGAAGGAAAGGAGAACTGAAAAACACTGCTCACAAACAGGCTGATCTTTCACTGAATACACTGCCTCAGCACTCTAGGCTAAGTATGGGGAATCAAGATAAAGAAAGATCCTGGGGGAAGAACAAGATGGTGGAGGAGTAGGTGGACATGGAGCACATCTCTCTCCACGGATACATCAGGAATACACTTTTTTTTTTTTTTTTAAGGAATACACCTTTAGACACAGACGTGCATGCATAACACCAGCTGAGAGTGGACAGGAGTACCTGACCACTGGAAAAGAACATATAGAACCAGGCAAAATTCGCTAGGATGAAGGCACTAGGGAGAAAAACAGGAATATTAGTAGGACTGGACCTGCCCTTGGTGAGTGGGGGCACTGAAGCAGGGGTCCCATCCCCACAGCAGGGCAATTGTCAGAGTCAGAGTTGAAACATTTAAGGCTGAGAGTGAAATAGCTGATCTGTGACAGCGTAAATGGACTGAGAATCAGACAGTTCTTATCGCAGCCATACACATCCTGGACAGGAATGCTGGTTTCCTAGAAGGGGCAGTGGCTGGGAGCTGAAGTTTAGGGATTGTGGAGCAGTCCCAGGGCGAGGGCTGCTGTTGACTGTGGAGAGACGGACTGAAGGGACATGAGGGAGGAGATTGTGATGGGAAATGCCTGTGGAGGAAGGCCAGGCAGCCATGGAAGCAAGGCGATACTGCTGAGTTACACATAGGGGGTGGAGCCATCACCATAGCCTCTCTCTCCCCACCGGCCAGTAGCGGCAGCTGAACAATAGAGAGCCTGGCCCATCAAGCCCCTGACTCACTGATCTACAGAGTAGGACCCCAGCCAGGGTGCCCCTTTAAGTGCCTGATGCTCTGAACTACAGAGTAGAACCCCACTCAGGAGTGCCCCTCTATGTGCCTGATGCGCCAAACTACAGAGTAGGACCCCACTCAGGAGTGCCCCTCTATGTGCCTGATGCGCCAAACTACAGAGTAGGACCCCACTCAGGAGTGCCCCTCTATGTGCCTGATGCGCCAAACTACAGAGTAGGACCCCACTCAGGAGTGCCCCTCTATGTGCCTGATGCGCCAAACTACAGAGTAGGACCCCACTCAGGAGTGCCCCTCTATGTGCCTGATGCGCCAAACTACAGAGTAGGACCCCACTCAGGAGTGCCCCTCTATGTGCCTGATGCGCCAAACTACAGAGTAGGACCCCACTCAGGAGTGCCCCTCTATGTGCCTGATGCAAGAGACCCCAGGAAACAGAGCCCCAGGAAACAGAGCCTGAATAGGTGGAGCTATGCAGAAAGACTGGCCAAAGAGGCCTTCTAATTACCAGCTACAAGAGGCTCAAAAGAAGACTCTGAGAGGGCCATAACTCGTGCAGTGGAGGCAGTCTGCATCCCTGCACACTTGGCACCGCCAGGGTCCCTGCAAGCCAAGCAGCTGCACCACCTTCATCTCTCACTGGGGCAGAGCTGAAAAGGCAATCAATCAATCAATCAATCAATCAATCAATCAATCAATCAATCAATCAATAAAGTAAGTAAGTAAGTAAGTAAGTAAGTCTTGTGTCCATGCATGCAAGGTCACTTCAGTCCTGTCCAACTCTTTGTGACCCAGTAGACTGTGGCCTGCCAGACATCTCTGCCAGGGAAGGGGGTTCTCTAGGCAAGGATACTGGAGCATATTGGCCACTACTGGTTGCCATGTGCTCCTAGAGCACTATATTTCCTTCTGTCCTAACTGTCAACCCCCCCTTAGTACCTGGTGCTGCCAGAACCCCTGGGACCCAAGCAGCTGCACCACCTCCACACCTAGCCCTCACAGGGGCAAACCCAAGTCCTCCAGGGCAGCCTCAGGAGCTAAAACCCAGTGGACAACCCACATGCAGAGGTGGAAATAAAGCCACAATTCAAACCCAGGGGCAGTGTGACTAAGGAAGAAGACCCAAAACCTTCTCACCAGCTGTACAAGCTGCAGATTAAATCCACAGGATCAACTAAGAAGACTCTGTGTCCATGGAATATACAAAAGGCCATTGAGACCTCCCACAAAAGAAGACGCACTAGCTCTGATAGCTGTGGACATTGGAGGCAAGAACACACAGGAATAGGAGCCAATTAGAATCTGAGTTGCCCCCAGAGCAGAGCCAGAGATCAGCACAGTGTTGGAGGGCATCCTAGGCAGGTAAGGTGGACTGTGATTCCCAGCGCAGGAAAGCACTCTGACATCAGTGACTCAAGAAAAACATTTATTATTCTTATTTTTTGACTTGTTCTGTAGATTCTTTTGGGTTTTTTTCTTTCCCCCGCCCCCTCTGTTGTAGTTGTTGATTTTATTGTCACTAAGAAATCCAATTAAGCTTTTGAGCTATTTTTTTTTTTCTTATTCCTCAGTCACATGTTATATTGTTGTCATAAACCTCTGCCTGTACTTGGGGCTTTTGCAATTCTGTGGGGTTTTCCTCTTCTTTTTCTTTTCTCTTTTTTTAATTTTAATTTTTAAACCTATTATTGTATTTTCTACATTTATTCCTTTGTTTGCTTTTCCTACTGTTCTTTTCCCTTTGCAGTTAATCTCTAATGTGCATAAATCTTCATCTACCTCTATTTAACTTTGCATATCTATTCTTTTTTCTTTTCTTTCTATCCCTTTCTCGCAACATATTTATTAGTTTTATTTTCATTGCTTTATTCTCCAATTGGCACCTTGCTTTAATTTTGTTTTCCAGTTTGTGCTTTAATTTGTTTTGTTCTGGTAGATATAATTTTTGGTTTCCTTTGTTCACCAAGTCAATCTATTGTACTTAATTTTTGTTGGACTGTTTGACTCTTGCTTATGGGTGTATATGTATATGTGTATATTCAGTCACACTTTCTATTGTTGTGATAAACCTCTGCCTCTATATTGGGCTTTTGCAGTTTCTTTTCCCCCCTTTTTTCTTTCTTCTTCCATCTTTTTCTCCTTTCTCTTTTTTATAATTTTTAGTTTTTTAAAACCTATTATAGTTTTTCTACAATTATTCCTTCTTTTGCCTTTCCTACTGTTCTTTTCCCCTTGCAGTTAATCTTCATCTACCTCTATTTAACTTTGCATATCTATTCTTTCTTTTCTTTCTCTCCTTTCCTTTCAAAGTATTTGTTAGTTTTGTTTTCACTGCTTTATTCCCCACTTGGCACCTTGCTTTAATTTTGTTTTCCAGTTTGTGCTTAAGTTAGTTTAGTTCTTAACTGGTAAATATAATTTTTTATTTCCTTTGTTCACTGGGTCAATCTACTGTATTTTTGTTGGACTGTTTTCACTTTGTGCATGAGTATGTATGTATATATGTATATTCCATTATTTTACTTATTATGTGCCTGAGTTTGTAATTGCCATTTGTCTGGGGTTCATTTTTAGTTTCTCATTTTTGAATGTTCATTTTACTCTCCCTTAATGCCAAAACAAACCACTTGTGGAATCTTCGTTCCTGACCAAAGATCAAGCCCTGAGCCTTTGGAGTGGCAGCACTGACCAAGACCCTAGACTACCAGAGAACTAACCCTAGCGAGTATCAAATAGTGAAAACTCACACATAGGAAACCACTTTAATACAAGACCTGGCATCACCCAACCACCAGTAGCACCCTGTGCAGGATATCTCATCTAAGCAACAAACAAAACAAAAATACAAACCTAATCATCAGAAGACAGGAGTACCACCTCACTCAGCCTTGTTCATCAGAGCAAAAACAAACAAAAACTCAGCACAAATCTCACCCTATACAAAACTCACACAAACCACTGGACCAACCTTAGGAGGGCAGAAACCAAAAGGAAGAAAGAATTCAATCTTCTTCAAGGAAATAATTCAACTTTCCTTGAAGCCTGGGAAAAGAAGACCTCAAACACAGTAAATTTAAAAAAAAAAAAAGAAAGAAAGAAAAGGCAGAGACATACTGCACAAATGAAAGAACAAACTAGAAATACAGAAGTACAAATAAATGAAGAGGAAATAGGAAAATTACCTGAAAAAGAATTCAGAATAATGATAGTAAAGATGATCAAAACCTTTGAAAATAAAATGGAGAAAATGCAAGAATCAATTAACAAAGACCTAGAAGAATTAAAGAATGAGCATACAGAGATAAATAACACAATTACTGAAATTAAAACTCTAGAAGGAATCAGTAGCAAAATATCTGAAGCAGAAGAACAAATCAGTGAGGTGGAAGATAAAATGGTGGAAATAACTTCTGAAGAGTAGAATAAAGTAAAAAGAATGAAAAGAGCTCAGGACAGTCTCAGAGGCCTCTGAGACCATATTAAAGGCACAAACAGTCGAATTATAGGGGTCCCAGAAGAAGAAGAGAGAAAGAAAGGGTATGAGAAATTTTTGAAGAGATTATAGCTGAAAATTTCCCCAACATGGAAAGGGAAATAGGCAATCAAGCCCAAGAGGTACAAAGAGTCTCATACAGGATAAACCCAAGGAGAAACACACCAAGACACATACTAATCAAACTAACAAAGACTAAACACAAAGAAAGAATATTAAAAGAGGCAATGGAGAAACAACAGGTAACATAAAAGGGAAACCCCATACACTAAACAGCTGGTCTTTCAGCAGAAATTCTGCATGCTAGAAGGGAATGGCAGAATATATTTAAAGTACTGAAAGGAAAAAATCTACAACTAAGATTACTTGTACCCAGCAAAGATCTCATTCAAAATTGATGGAGAAATAAAAAGCTTTTCAGACAAGCAAAAGTTAAGAGAACTCAGTACCACCAAACCAGCTTTAAAACAAATGTTAAAGGGACTTATATAGTCAAGAAATACAAGAGAAGGAAAAAAATCTACAAAACCAACCCCAAGCAATTAGAAAATGGAAATAGGAACATATATATCAATAATTGCTTTAAATGTAAATGGATTAAATGCTCCAACCAAAAGACACAGACTGGCTGAATGGATACAAAAGCAAGAAAAAATACAAGAAACCAATTTCAGACCTCAAAACACATATAGACTGAAAGTGAGAGGATGGAAAAATATATTCCTTGCAAATGGGAAGCAAAAGAAAGCTGGAGTGGCAATCCTCATATCAGACAACATAGACCTTAAGATAAGGAAGATTACAAGAGATAAGGAAGGACACTTCAAAATGATCGAGGGATCAATCCAAGAGGAAGACTTAACAATTGTAAATAACCATGCACCCAACATAGGAGCACCTCAATACATAAGACAAACAGTAATAGACATAAAAGGAGAAATTGACAGTAACACAATATTAGTAGGAGACTTTAACACCCCACTCACACCAATGGACAGATCATCAAAACAGAAAATTAATAAGGAAACAGAAGTCTTAAAGGATACATTAAATGAGATGGATCTCATAGATATATTCAGGACATTCCATCTGAATGCAGAAGAATCCACTTTCTTCTCAAGTGCACATGGAACATTCTCCAGGATAGACCACCTCTTGGGTCACAAACCAAATCTTAGTAAATTTAAGATAATTGAAATTGTATCAAGCATCTTCTATGACCACAACGCCATGAGACTAGATATCAGTTACAAGAAGAAAAAAAAAAAAAAAAACTGTAAGAACACAAACACATGGAGATTAAACAATATGTTTCTAAATAGCCAACAGGTTACTAAAGAAATCAAAAGAGAAATAAAAAATTTCTAGAAACAAATGACAATGAAAACACGACAACTCAAAACCTATGGGATGCAACAAAAGCAGTTCTAAGAGGGAAGTGTATATCAATATAATCCTACCTCAAGAAACAAGAAAAACATTGAATAGACAACCTAAATTTACACCTAAAACAACTGGAAAAAGAAGAACAAAAAGCCCCAAAATTAGTAGAAGGAAAGAAATCATAAAGATCTGAGTAGAAATAAATGAAAAAAAAAAATGAAAGAAACAATAGTAAAGATTAATAAAACTAAAAGCTGGTTCTTTGAAATGATAAACAAAATTGATAAATCCTTAGCTAGACTCATCAAGAAAAAACAAAGAAGAATCAAATCAGCAAAATTAGGAATGAAAAAGAAGAGGTTACAACAGACAATGCAGAAATACAAAGGATTATAAGAGACTATTATGAACAACCATATGGCAATAAAATGGATAACCTGGAAGAAATGGACGGATTCTTAGAAAAGTTCAATCTTCCAAGACTGAACCAGGAAGAAATAGAAATTATGAACAACCCAATTACAAGCACTGAAACTGAAGCTGTGACCCAAAAATCTCCCAAAAAAACAAAACCCCAGGACCAGATGGCTTCACAGGAGAATTCTGTCAAACATTTAGAGAAGAGCTAATGCTTATCCTTCTAAAATTCTTTCAAAAAATCTCAGAGGAAGGAACACTTCCAAATTCATTCTATGAGGCCACCATCACTCATACCAAAACCAGACAAAGACAACACAAAAAAAGAAAACTACAGGCCAATATCACTGATGAGCATAGATGCAAAAATCCTCAACAAAATTTTAGCAAACAGAATTCAGCAACATAATGAAAAGTTCATACACCATGACCAAGTTGGGTTTATTCCAGGGATGCAAGGATTCTTCACTATATGTAAATCAATCAATGTGATACACCAAATTAACAAATTGAAAGATAAAAACCATATGATCATCTCAATAGATAGAGAAAAAGCCTTTAGCAAAATTCAGCACCCATTTATGATTAAAACTCTTCAGAAAATGGGCATAGAAGGAACCTACCTCAACATTGTAAAGGCCATATAGGATAAGCCCACAGTAAACATTTTTCTCAATGGTGAAAAACTGAAAGCATTCCCTCTAAGATCAGGAACAAGACAAGGGTGTCCACTTCTGCCACTGTTATTCAATATAGTTCTGGAAGTCCTGGCTACAGCAATCAGAGAAGAAAAAGAAATAAAAGGGATCCAGATCAGAAAAGAAGAAGCAAAGCTCTCACTCTGCAGATGACATGATACTGTACATAGAAAACCCTAAAGATAGTATCAGAAAATTACTAGAGCTAATCAGTGAATTTAGCAAAGTTGCAGGATAAAATGGAGAAGGCAATAGCACCCCACTCCAGTACTCCTGCCTGGAAAATCCCAGAGACAGAGGAGCATGGTAGGCAGCAGTTCATGGGGTCGCTAAGAGTCGGACATGACTGAGCTACTTCACTTTCACGTTTCACTTTCATGCATTGGATAAGGAAATGGCAACCCACTCCAGTGTTCTTGCCTGGAGAATCCCAGGGATGGGGGAGCCTGGTGGGCTGCCGTCTATGGGATCGCACAGGGTTGGACACGACTGAAGCGACTTAGCAGCAGCAGCAGCAGCAGGATACAAAATTAGTACACAGAAATCACTTGCATTTCTATATACTAACAATGAAAAATCAGAAAGAGAATTAGGAATTAATCCCATTCACCATTGCAAGAGGAAGAATTAGATATCTAGAAATAAACTTACCTAAGGAGATGAAAGAACTGTACACAGAAAATTATAAGACACTAATGAAAGAAATAAAATGACATAAACAGATGGAGAGATATTCCACGGTCCTAGGTAGGAAGAATCAATATTGTGAAATGACTATACTACCAAATGCAATCTACAGATTCAATGTGATCCCTATCAAATTGCCATTGGCATTTTTCACAGAACTAGAACAAAAGCTTTCACAGTTCACATGGAAACACAGCAGACCCCAAATAGCCAACGCAGTCTTGAAGAATGGAGCTGGAGGAATCAACCTTCCTGACTTCAGATTACACTACAAAGCTACAGTCATCAAGACAGTATGGTACTGGCACAGAAACAGAAATATAGACCAATGGAACAAGATAGAAAGCCCATAAATAAACCCATGCACCTATGGGTACCTTATTTTTGACAAAGGAGGCAAGAATATACAATGAGGCAAAGACAGCTCTTCAATAAATGGTGCTGGGAAAACTGGACAGCTACCTGTAAAAGAATGAAATTAGAATACTTCCTAACACCATACACAAAGGTAAACTCAAAATTTATTAAAGAGCTAAATGTAAGACCAGAAACTATAAAACTCTCAGATGAACACATAGGCAGAACACTCGATGACATAAATCAGAGCAAGATCCTCTATGATGCACCTCCTAGAGTAAGTGAAATAAAAACAAAAGTAAACAAGTGGGACCTGATTAAACTTAAAAGCTTTTGCACAGCAAAGGAAACTATAAGCAGGGTGAAAAGACAACCCTTAGAATGGGAGAAAATAATAGCAAATGAAACAACTGACAAAGGATTAATTTCCAAAATATACAAGCAGCTCACACAATGCAATATCAGAAAAACAAACAACCCAATCAAAAAGTGGAAAAACAACCTAAACAGACATTTCTCCAAAGAAGACATACAGATGGTTAACAAACACATGAAAAGATGCTCAACATCGCTCATTATAAGAGAAATGCAAATCAAAACTGCAATATCACCTCACACCAGTCAGAATGGCCATCATCCAAAAGTGTACTAACAATAAATGCTGGAGAGGGTGTGGAGAAAAGGGAATACTCTTGCACTGTTGTTCAGATGTAGATTGATACAGCCACTATGGAAGATGGTATGGAGATTCCTTGAAAAAACTAGGAATAAAACCACCATATGACCCAGCAATCCCACTCCTAGGCATATACCATGAGGAAACCAAAACTGAAAAAGACACATGTTCATTGTTCATTGCAGCACTATTTACAATAGCCAGAACATGGAAGCAACCTAGATATTCATCGACAGATGACTGGATAAAGAAGCTGTGGTACATATATACAATGGAATATTACTCAGCCATAAAAGAAATGCATTTGAGTCAGTTCTAATGAGGTGGATGAACCTAGAGCCTAAAGTCAGAGAAAAACAAATATGGTATATTAATGCATATATAGGGAATCTAGACAGATGATACTGATGAACCTATTTGCAGGGCAGCATTGGAGATGCAGACATAGAGAAAAGACTTGTGGACATGCTTGGAAGGAAGGAAAGGGTGGGATGTATGGAGAGAGTAGCACGGAAACCTATATAGTGTCATATGTAAAATAGACAGCCAGTGGGAATTTGCCATATGACTCTTACTTATGATAACAGAATCTTGTGTGGATGAAGGGTTAATGTTAATATATGTAAAGCACTTAGAACAGAGCTTACTATGCCAGCATTCCTCTGTGTGTTTCACATACATTATCTACATTCACACAATAGTCCTGGAGATAAGAAAAATCATCATTCCCATTTTATGAAGGAGAGAGTTGAATTATTTGGCTAAAAAGTTGCAGAGTTGGGGTTTCAACCTAGGCATGAAATTCCAAGTTTCCTGTTGTTAACTAGACTTTGTCACCTCTATAGTACAAAAATACATGCACAATATTCCATATGCTATGGCAAGCTGATACAAAATTTTAAAAAAACCTCCTGGTTCCTTTCTAGATGGTCCCAGGTATGTGTTCTATGGGTTAATCCCTTCCTTCCTTCTTTTGACTTGAGGAAGTAATTAATCCTCCTTCTATATCACTCAGGCAACACCTCCAGTCCCTATCAGCGAACTTCACCCCCAGGTACCACTGGTTAGGGCCAGTAACAACCTGAGGGTTCTGACTCCCCCTCCTGGGAGTGCTCCATGGCCTTGGGGGAGTCTCAGCCAGCTTTCCATGCTCTGAGTTCCCACACACCCTCCTATTGCCATTCATCACTGCTCCCCCCACTCATCCTCTCTTTGCTCACATGGGGGCTGGAGTGGGTGCTGAGAGAACCTGTCTGTGCAAAATGAACTCCAAGGGTCTAGACCATGGCCACAGACATGCTCCAGTCCAAACTCACTCTGCCAAGTCTCTGGCATAAAACGTTGGCCTGTACAACACACACAATCATAGTCTCGAGGCTAAACGAGCCCTCAGAGATCAAACCGTCATTTTCAGATTGGGATCTCTAAGCCAAGGCTAAAGAGATTAGGCCAATGTGTATTTCTGGCAGCTGCAGAGATCCTTGTTTCCTGATGTTCTGGCCAAATTAACACGGTGCTGCCTTTGGTGGGAGCCATCACTGTTAGACCACCTCCGACCCAGGAGGAGAAGCCCTACCCACAGAGTCCTTCCACAGGCTATGAGGATGCCAGAAACAAGCTGCCATTTCTTAGAGAAAATTCTTTTTCTTAGAACTTTGGGCTTCCCTAGTAGCTCAGACAGTAAAGAATCTGCCTGCAATGCAGGAGACCCAGGTTCGATCCCTGGGTCAAGAAGATCCCCTGAAGAAGGGAACAGCAACCCACTCCAGTATTCTTGCCTAGAGAATCCCATGGACAGAGGAGCCTGGAGGGCCATGGTTCATGGGGTTGCAAAGAGTTGGACATGACTGAGTGACTAACACTTTCACTTTCTGTCAGTAATATTAATAAACAGGTGGTCTGCAAGTGAAAGGTGCTCAGTCATGTTCTACTCCTTGTGACCCCATGGGGATAATAGTAAATGCAAACCTCTTTAAGACAAGACTAAAGAAACATAAACTCAGCCTGCACCTGGGGCCTCCTCTCTGCTACCTTATGTATTTGTGTTTTAATTAACATTCTGAAGTATTCCAAGCTGTGTTTTAAAAGTCCTGCCTCTGCCTTCAGCTGACAAAGGGCCATGTTTAACACACTCTGGCATGACATAGATTCTGCCTCCAGGCAGAAGGTGCCAGTCCACAGCAGGCCTTTCTGATTGCTATTTCTTTTCTTTGCCCCAACTGGCCAGGCTCTGCTCCAAACTGGTCTGCTACTTCAGTAACTGCCTCCAGTACAGAGAGGGGGCTGCTTGCTTCTTACCCGAGGATGTGGACCCCAGTCCATGCACCCACCTCATCCATGCCTTTCCTGGCATGGACGGTCACCAACTTAGCTCCATAGAGTGGAATGAGGAGACACTCTACAAAGAATTCCATGGCTTGCAGAAGATGTGAGCTGCAGTGGAGGGAGTGGGGATGGGAAGTAGAGAAAGCAGGTGCCTCCTCTCAAAGCCAGAAACCTTCCCTAGGACTGCAATCTAGCTACAGACCTGCTATGTGGATTTGGGCAAATCTCATCACCTGTCTGAGCTTCTTGTTCTTATATGGAAGAGGTGAGTGTAGATAAGGACTTCTTAAGGGCCCTTCCAGTTTAGGTCTAAGTGGAATCTGGATTGTGAAACTTTTCCTCTGCTGGGAATGAGTGCCCTATTTCTCCTAAAATCTATCTATCCTTCAGCTCAAGTGTTATTACTACCTTAATAAAGCCTCTCTGAAGATCTGCCCTGATCTCTTGCTTTCTGAGTTCCTTGAGTGTACAGCTCCGCAGCCAGGGAAAAGGTCCTTAAAGGCTGGGATATGTCTTTTCTTTCCCAATATAGAGCTTCCCTGGTACTGATTCTGAGCATAGGGATTTAGATATCCCCAACCTCATGCCATCAGCCCTGCAAGTCTCCTTGCTTCTTTGTTAGTGATATGAGTCCCAGGACCCTGGCTGGATCAATCCTGGCACTTCTCTTGTCTTTCCCAGGAATCCCAAGCTGAAGACACTGCTGGCCTTTGGGGGCTGGAGCTTTGGCACTCAGAAGTGAGTTGTTGTGGGCACCTACATGGCAGGGTCCCTGGTGGGGAACTGGTTAGAGAGACACCCATCAGCGAATCAGCTATGTTGAGGTGTGGCCAGGGTGAGGGGGAATGAGAGGGAAGAGTGGACTCTGAGAGCTGAGCTTCCTTCTGAGTTCTTGCTACCTCATTGGGAGGCAGTGGAGTGGGCTTAGCTCCAGGCCATTATATATTGTCTTGCTTTAAATGCAGCCCAGAGATTCTGACCTCTTCTCAGGCCTCAGCCTTTTCCTCCATGAAGTGGGTAGAGGGAGAGTCTCAACTAATCCCAGACAACATATAATATCTATACTTTCTGAGCTCTGAAACAGGATATCTGGGGATTTTTGTTCCCTTTCTGGGTGTAAAAGACAGTCTGTGAGATCAAGCTGGGATAGCAGAATATTGACATTTCCAAGATATTTTTGACTATTTATGGAGATAGTGGAATGGTATATTTGGAATCAGACTTTTCCTAGAAAATCATGAATGCATGGTCCCCTAAATTCTAAGCCAGTCTTTCTAATATTTTTTGGATCATGAACCCTTTTAAAAACCTGATGAACTTTATGACTCCCCTTCCCAAAACACTAGTTATATAGATTTTTCATTGAAATTCAGAGTTCCTAGCCTGGAGTTCCTGGGCACACAAACCCCACTTAAAAACTGATGCTATTAGATAAATCAAATTAATAAATTATAAAAATAGAAATAGTCTTTAAAAACTCAAGACCTCCAAGAAGTCCAGGGACTTCTTGAGGAAGTAGGATGTGGTGGGGTAATTCCTGGGGCACCTTCGGACTTTTAAAGAGCTCTGAATTAGTCATAGTAATGCCAATAGCCACGAAGCACTCTACAAATGTGAGTTAGAAGAAAAGTTTGTTGGCAAGGAACCCTGCCAAGGAACTGGAACAGCAGGCTCTCAAGATTACCCAGATCCTCACTAAGCTGCTGGGATTCTCTTCCTCTTCATCTTAGAAACGGATTCCTTTCCTTTTTCCCAACCTCCGTGCTAGGTTGACACCCAGCTCTGATTCAGAGTAGGACAAGTCTCTGGGCAGGAATGTGGCAGTAGGCTTCTGGAGGAAATTCTGGGAAGCAGAGCTCCTAGTGAGTCCATGTGCCCCTGTTGATATCAATGTTTGGAGGCAGAGCACACTTCTACATTGGCCCTTTCCCTTACCTGGGCCTTAACCCACCCAGCAAGAACCCAGTAGCTTCTGAAGCACGCCTCCAGCACTGTCCTGGCCTAGATAGCTGAGTGCCAATATCCTGAGAGGTTTCTCTCATGCCTCTGAAGGAGCATGATGCACTGTCCCATATAAGACAGACCCACACTGCCCTTCATCACCCCACAGGTTCACGGACTTGGTTCAGTTCAGTTCAGTTCAGCTGTTCAGTCGTGTCTGACTCTGTGACCCCATGGACTGCAGCATGCCAGGCCTCCCTGTCCATCACCAACTCCCAGAGTTTACTCAGACTCATGTCTATTGAGTCAGTGATGCCATCCAACCATCTCATCCTCTGTCGTCCCCTTCTCCTCCCACGTTCAATCTTTCCCAGAATCAGGGTCTATTCAAATGAGTCAGTTGTTCGCATCAGGTAGCCAAACTATTGGAATTTCAGCTTCAGCATCAGTCCTTGCAATGAATATTCAAGACAGACATGGTAGCTACAGTCAACAACTGACAGATCTTTGTCGACTCAGCCGTCAGGTTTCTGCACAAATATGATTTCGATGGCCTTGACCTTGACTGGGAGTACCCAGGAAGTTGAGGGAGCCCCCCCTCAGATAAGCAGCCCTTCACAGCCCTGGTGCAGGTATGATTGGGTGGGGTAGGAGAGATCTGGTCAGTCAGGGGGACACATAGGTACTGCTCTGCCCCAGGCTCGGCTGCTTCATTTATCTATGAAGTATCGACCTGTGGTCAGTTTTCAGCTCCTGAGTGGGAAAATTTGCTTGGGGCTCACTGCGCTACATGGTCCCTGCCTGTGTGTTCACTCTGAGCTGCTCTTGTAGGACCTGGTCTGTGCCTTTCAGCAGGAAGCCCAGACCTCAAGGAAAGCATGCCTCCTGCTGAGCTCAGTGATTCCAGCAGGACGACACTGCAAAGAAGCTGGACATGAAGTGGACAAAATTGCTCTAAGTCTCAGGCAGATGGCAAGGACCCTGTGTTCTCTGCAGGGGAGAGAGACCAAGGGCAAGCTAAGCCTTCGTCAGTTAGAGCGGGGACTCCTTGTAACACCAGCAGACCCAGAGAGGATTTGCTTACCATATCTGCTATTTCACCCCTCTGGAGTCCCTCTCTTTGGAGCCTTGGACTTTCCCTTAAGAATTCAGTCTTGAAAAAAAAGAAGGAAGTCTTTAGCATCTCTAGGAGAATGAGTTGTCTAGCTCCTTCCCACCCAGGCCTATAGAATCAGAACCTGTACCTTAATGAGATTCTCAGGTAATTTATTTGTACAATGAAAGTTTGAGAAATGTTGAACTAGATTTCCCTTCAAAATAGCACAAGGCATCCTGAGTGGACTCTGTCCTGAGGGTGCTGAGGGGACAGAGTGGGGAGCAGGCTAAAGACGTGCGCGGCCAAGAAAGAGAACTGCCTGGATAATGGGGTGACGGGAGTGCCACCTGTGTCGTGTCTCCCAGAGCCAGAGCCAGCCGCCCCCACTACCCAGCGTGTGGCTGACCTTTCCCCAGGCCACACACTGTGCGGGGACGGAAGGAGCAAGCAAGGGGGGAGAGTTCCATCCTGCTCACCAGCCCCTCACCTGCCCTTGCTTCATGCAGGAACCTGGATTCCCACAGACTGATGGCCCATGACCTCCATGGCTCTTGGGAGAAGGCTCCAGGGCAAGACAGCTCTCTCCCTAAGAGGTGGGAAGAGTGCGGGGTCATGGACAGACTCAAGGTGTTAAGTGATAGAAGACCCCTTGCACAGGCCTTTCCAGTGGCCCCTTTTCAGCCTTAAGAAACCTCATGGAAGGCAAAAGCAGGACAGTAAGCAAAGCGCGGAGAAGACAGGATTTGTCTATTTCCTGCTTGTTGGTTTACTTTATTTTCCTTTTGCATGTCACTGCCGAGGAGAAACTTCCACAGGGCTGGGGAAACAAGACTCTTGGAGGGGCACAAACAAAACCTTGTGTGCACCAAGACATAGGATAAAGGAGCAGTAGCCCCAAAAGAGACTGAGCCAGACTTGCCTGCAAGTGTTTTGGAGTCTCTAGTGGAGGTCAGGGACACAGACAGCAGCAGTCTTGGGAGGCATGGTGAACTGGCAAAGGTCCTTTTGGAAAAGGTCGCCATGACCCCTACCTTACTTTGGCCTTAGGCCGAACTACAGCAAGGGAACATAACCTCACTCACCAGCAGAAAATAGGATTAAAGATTTACTGGGCATGGCCTTGCCTACCAGAGCAAGACCCAGTTTTCCCCACAGCTAGCCCCTTCCATCAGGAAGCTTGCACAAACCTCTTATCCTCATCCATCAGAGGGGAGACAAAATGAAAACCAAAATCACAGAAAACTAACCAAAATGATCACATGGATCATAGCTTTGTGTAACTTTATGAAACTATGAGCCATGCTGTGTAGGTCACCCAAGACAGATGAGTCATGGTGGAGAGTTCTGACAAGTTGTGGTCTACAGGAGAAGGGAATGGCAAACCACTTCAGAATTCTTGCCTTGAGAACCCCATGAACTGTATTAAAAGGCAAAAAGATACGACACTAAAAGATGAACTGCCCTGGTCAGTACGTGTCAAATATACTACTGGAGGGGAGCAGAGAAATAGCTCCAGAAGCAGTGAAGAGGCTGAACCAAAGAGGAAATGACTCCCAGTTGAATGTCCAGTGGTGAAAGCAAAGTCAAATGCTGTAAATACCAATACTGCATACAAACCTGGAATGTTAGGTCCATGAATCAAGGTAAATTGGATGTGGTCAAGCAGGAACAAGAGTGAACATCAATATTTTAGGAATCAGTGAACTAAAATGAATGGGAATGGGCAAATTTAATTCAGATAATGAATATATCTACTACTGTAGGCAAGAATCCCTTAGAAGAAATGGAGTAGCGCTCATGGTCAAAAGAAGAGTCAGAAATGCAGTACTTGGGTGCAATCTCAAAAATGACAGAATGACCACAGTTCATTTCCAAGGCAAACCATTCAATATCACAGTCGGTTCAGTTCAGTTCAGTCAATCGGTCATGTCTGACTCTTTGTGACCCCATGGACTGCAGCACGCTATGCATCCCTGTCCATCACCAACTCCCGGAGCTTATTCAAACTCATGTCCATCGAGTTGGTGATGCCATCCAATCATCTCATCCTCAGTTGTCCCCTTCTCCTCCTGCCTTCAATCTTTCCCAGCATCAGGGTCTTTTCAAATGAGTCAGTTCTTCACATCAGGTGGCCAGATTATTGGAGCGTCAGCATCAGTTCTTCCAATGAATATTCAGGACTGATTTCCTTATGGATTGACTGGTTTGATCTCCTTACAGTCCAAGGGACTCTCAAGAGTCTTCTCCAATACCACAGTTCAGAAGTTCAATTCTTCAATGCTCAGCTTTCTTTATAGTCCAACTCTCACATCCATACATGACTACGGGAAAAACCATAGCTTTGATTAGACAGACCTTCACTGGCAAAGTAACATCTCTGCTTTTTAATATATTGTCTAGGTTGGTCATTAATTTTCTTCCAAGGAGCAAGTGACTTTTAATTTCATGGCTGTAGTCACCATCTGCAGTGATTTAGGAGCCCCCCCCCCCCCAAAAAAAAAGTCTGTCACTGTTTTCATTGTTTCCCTATCTATTTGCCATGAAGTGGTGGGACTGGATGCCATGATCTTAGTTTTTGAATGTTGAGCCTTAAGCCAACTTTTTCACTCTCCTCTTTCACTTTCATCATGAGGTTCTTTAGTTCTTCTTCGCTTTCTGCCATAAGGGTGGTGTCATCTGCATATCTGAGGTTATTGGCATTTCTCCCAGCAATCTTGATTCCAGCTTGTGCTTCATCCAGCCTGACATTTTACATGATGTACTCTGCATATAAGTTAAATAAGCAGGGTGACAACATACAGCCTTGGCTTACTCCTTTCCCAATTTGGAACAGCCTGTTGTTCCATATCCAGTTCTAACTATTGCTTCTTGACTTTCATACAGATTTCTCAAGAGGCAGGTCAGGTGATCTGGTATTTCCATCTCTTTAAGAGTTTTCACACTTTGTTGTGATCCACACAGTCAAAGGCTTTGGCATAGTCAATAAAGCAGAAGTAGATGTTTTTCTGGAACTCTCTTGCTTTTTTGATGATCCAATGGATGTTGGCAATTTGCTCTCTGGTTCCCCTGCCTTTTCTAAATCCAGGTTGAATATCTGGAATTGAACATCTGTAATTCAATCCTATACCCCAACACTAATGCCAAAGAAGCTGAAGTTGAACAGTTCTATGAAGACCTACAAGGCCTTCTAGAACCAACACCCAAAAAAGATGTCCTTTTCATAAAAGGGGACTGGAATGCAAAAATAGGAAGTCAAGAGATACCCAGAGTAACAGTCAAGTTTGGCCTTGGAGTACATAATGAAGCAAGACAAAAGCTAACAGAGTTTTGCCAAGAGAACATACTGGTCATAGCAAACACCCTCTTCCAACAACACAAGAGACAACTCTACACATGGACATCACCAGATGGTCAATACCAAAATTAGATGGTTATATTCTTTGCAGCCAAAGGTAGAGAAGCTCTATGCAGTCAGCAAAAACAAGACTTGAAGCTGACTGTGATTCAGATCACCAGCTCCTTATTGCAAAATTCAGAGTCAAGTTGAAGAAAGTAGGGAAAACCACTAAGCCATTCAGGCATGACCTCAATCAAATCTCTTATGCTTATACAGTGGAAGTGACAAATAGAGTCAAGGGGCTAGATCTGAGAGATTGCCTGAAGAACTATTGACAGAGGTTCTTAACACTGTACAGGAGGCAGTGACCAAAACCATCCCCAAGAAAAAGAAATGCAAAAAGAAAAATGGTTGTCTAAGGAGACCTTACAAATAGCTAAGAAAATGAGAGAAGCTAAAGGCAAAGGAGAAAAGGGAAGATGCACATCTGAATGCAGAGTTCCAAATAATAGCAAGGAGAGATAAGAAGGCTTTAAGTGAAGAGTGCAAAGAAATAGAGGAAAACAATAGAATGGTAAAGGCTAGAGAGCTCTTCAGGAAAAATTAGAGATACTAAGGGAATATTTCATGCAAAGAAGGGCACAATAAAAGATGGAAACAGTATGGACCTAACAGAAGTGGAAGATATTAAGAAGAGGCAGCAAGAATACTCAGAGAAACTATACAAAAAAGGTTTTAATGACTGGGATAACCACAATGGTATCATTACTCACCTAGATTCAGACATCCTGGAGTGTGAAGTCAAGTGGACCTTGGGAAGCATTACTACATACAAAGCTAGTGGAGGTGATGGAGTTCCAGCCAAGCTATTTCAAATCTTAAAAGATGATGTTGTTAAAGTGCTGCATTCAATATGCCATTGGAAATTTGGAAAACTCAACAGTGGTCAGAGGACTGAAAAAGGTCAGTTTTCATTCCAACCACAAAGAAGGGTAATGCCAAAGAATGTTCAAACTACCACACAATTGCACTCATTTCACATGCTAGCAAAGTGATGCTCAAAATCCTTCAAGCTAAGCTTCAACAGTTTGTGAACAAAGAACTTTCAGATATACATGCTAGGTTTACAAAAGGCAGAGGAACCAGAGATCAAATTGCCAACATTCATTGGATCATAGAGAAAGCAAGGGAATTCCAGAAAAATATCTACTTCTGCTTCATTGCTAAAGCTTTTGACTGTGTGGATCACACCAAACTATGGAAAATTCTTAAAGAAATGGGAATACCAGACCACCTTACCTGCCTCTTGAGAAATATATATGCAGGTCAAGAAGAAACTGTTAGAACCAGACATGGAAAAATGGACTGGTTCAAAACTTGGAAAGGAGTATCAGGGCTGTTTGTTGTCCCCCTCCTTATTTAACTTATATGTAGAGTACATCATGTGAAATGCTGGGCTGGATGAAGCTCAAGATGGAATAAGGATTGCCGGGAGAAATATCAATAACCTCTGATATGCAAATGTTACCACTCATACAGCAGAAAATGAAGAGGAACTAAGGAGCTTCTTGATGAAGGTGAAAGAGTGTGGAGAAAGCAGAGTGAAGGAGAGTGAAAAAGCAGGCTTAAAACTCAACATTCAAAAAATAAGATCATGGCATCCAGTCCCATCACTTCATGGCAAATAGCTGGGGAAACAGTGGAAAAAGTAACAGACCTTATTTTTTTGGACTCCAAAATCACTGCAGCCATGAAATTAAAAGATGCTTGCTCCTTGGAAGGAAAGCTATGACAAATCTAGACTGAGTATTAAAAAGCAGGACATCACTTCACCAACAAAAGTTCATATAGCCAAAGCTATGATTTTTATAGTAGTCATGTACAGATGTGAGTTGGACCATAAAAATGGCTGAGTGCCAAAGAAATGATGCTTTCTAACTGTGGTGCTGAAAAAGACGCTTGAGAGTCCCTTCTACTGCAAGGAGATTAAACCAGTCAATCCTAAAGGAAATCAACCCTGAACATTCACTGGAAGGACTGACCCTGAAGCTGAAACTCCAACACGTTGACAACCTGATGCAAAGAGCTGACTCATTGGAAAAGACCCTGATGCTGGGAAAGATTGAAGGCATGAGGAGAAGGGGATGATAGAAGATGAGATGGTTGGATGGCATCACCAGTTCAATGGACATGAGATTGAGCTAACTTCCAGAAATAGTAAAGAACAGGGAAGTCTGTTGTGCTGCAGCTCATTGGGGTGTAAAGAGTCGGACGTGACTGAGCGACTGAGCATGAACAATATTGTGATAGTTTCAGGTGAACAGTACAGGGATTCAGCCACAACATGCACATGTATCTATCCGTTCTCCCCCAAACCCCCCTTCCTATCCAGGGCTGCATAACAGTGAGCAGGGTACCATGTGTTATACGGTAAGCCCTTGTTGGTTACCCATTTTAAACATAACAGTGTGTACATGTTCATCCCACACTCCCTAACCAGCCTTTCCCTCAGCAGCCATGCCTCATTTTCTAAGTGAGTCTCTTTCTGTTTTGTAAGTAGGTTTGTTTGTATCATTTCTTTTTAGATTCTACATATAAGGGATGTCATATGATATTTCCTCTTCTCTGTCTGACTTACTACACTCAATATGAGCTTTCTATGTCCATCCATGTGGCTGCCAATGGCATTATTTCCTTCTTTTTTAATGGCTGAGTAGTATTACACACACACACACACACATACACATACCATATCTTCTTTATCCATTCATCTATTGATAGACATTTATATTGCTTCCACATCTTGGCTGTTGTAAACAGTGCTGCAATGAACAATGGGATGCATGTATCTTTTCAAATCATGTTTTTCTCTGGATATATGCCCGGGGGGGGGGGGATTGTAGGGTCATATGGTAGCTCTCTGGAGAAGTGAATAGCTACCCCCTCCAGTATTCTTGCCTGGAGAATTTCATAGACTGGTAGGCTACAATCCTTGGGGCTTCAAAGAGTTGGACATAACACCATATCTAATGGTAGCTCTATTTTTAGTTATTCAAGGACCACCATATTGTTCTCTATAGTATCTGTACCAATTTACATTCCCACCAACAGTGCAGGAGGGTTCCATTCTCTCCACATCCTCTCCAGAACTTTTTGTGGATTTTTTTGAAGATAACCATTCTGGCTGATGTGAGGTGATATCTCTTTGTATTTTTTATTTTCGTTTCTCTAATAATTAGTGATGTTGAACATCTTTTCATATGCCTATGGACCATCTGTATTTTTTTTTTTTAAGAAATATCTATTTAGGTCTTCTACACATTTGTTGAGTGGATTGTTTGCTTTGATGCTGTCCTTCTAAGCAGTTTGTAAATTTTGGAGACTAATCCCTTACCAGTCAAATCATTTGCAAATGTTTTCTCCCAATCAGTGGGTTGTCTTTTCATTTTGTTTATTGTTTCCTTTGCTGTGCAAGAAAAACTTTTGAGTTTAAGTAGGTCCCGTTTGTTTATTTTTCTTTTTATTTCCATTGTCCTAGGAGATGGATACATATCCCTGGTGGCTCAGACTATAAAGCGTCTGCAGTTTGGACACTGGACACAGATGATTTGGCTGGTTTCTTCTGTAACCAGAGCTGGTATCCCCTCATCAAGACATTGCGGTTGGACTTGAGTGAGTAAGGGGCTAGGGACCAGAGGCAAAATTCTGGGTAAAGTATGAAAACCCCCCCCCCCCCACCTCCCTGAACCTCAGGTACTGGCTTCTTCTGAGGAAATAACTGCCCCAGTACTGTGATTTCCCAAATTCTTCCCCCAGTAGCTGAGGAAGCTGTTGAAACCATTCTCTTTTCACACTTTCTTCTTCCTCCTTATGATTGTACCAGTGCTGGCCAAGGGTGTTGGTGACCAGCGCTTCCCCGAGGGCCCTCGGTCTCTCTTCTCAAGGACGAAGCCTGTGCTCAGCCTTCAGTGTGGCCCCCACTGGCCCTCACTGTTGCTTGGTTGGGTTTGCATATGATGGCCATTGACTGCTTGTGAGTGGCTGTTCTCTGCCTGGGATGTCTGACTTTCCTTGCCCCTAGGGTGTGGTGTGTTGAGCTGCTGCCTGACTATGGTCTTCTGACTATGCTGCCTATGTGTTAGCCTATGGGTTTGAGATCTTTTGGAGGAGTCTTGTTTGCATCATTGCTCTTTCCCCAGGTCTTCCATATATGCCTTTAGACCCCCCAGAACCTGATGTTCCTGCACTACGTCAGCCCTCTGAACCTGGGCACGGTTCCAGCCTTGGACAAGATGCTTCATGCCAGGGCAAAGCTGATGGGCTTCACCCCAACCTTCTGGACTGGTCCAGTTATTACAGTTGTATAGGGGTGGTTGTTCCAGCAAAGCAACCCGAGGAGCCTGTGTTCAGCTCCTCTTGCAAACTCTGCACCTGGAGTTGAGTCTCCAAGGCCCCTTCAGCCCCAGCGCCTGGGTAAGGGCCCAGGGCCGTTCCACAGCCCACCTCCCTAGCGCCCCCTGGCGGCTACGGTCGGGCTTCTTGCGTCTTTCCTCATCCAAGCGTTCTGTTCTCAGCCTTGGGCAGCCTCTGTCAGCAGTCCCGTTCTGCTCTTCCTGGGCTGCCTTAGTTTACTTGAAAAATAAATCTTTGGTTTCAACCTCACTGTCCTCAGATGGGACAATTTACAGAGGCTATCTGAGCAGTCTGTTAGTTCAAAACTTACCCTGAGGAAGGCAGAGAACCAAGGGTGGGAGGTGACAAAAGGTATGCCTAGGTCAGAGCCCGGTGAGAAGGTGGTCCATTCAGGGTATGTCAGGTTCTGCTCTAGGTCTCTCCTTGAAGACTCCACTTTCCCGTGGGCAGCTTCCAGGGTACAGATGACTGCATGTGGGGCATGGCCCTGGATCTGACCTGTTATTCTCTGGCTCAGAAGCCTTTGGAGAGGGAACTTGGTAACCTCCACTCAAGTGTTATTCCCAAGACGCACACTAGATGGCAGCAGAAAAGAGCGTTTCCCTGCCTTAAAAGCTCTGCTCACGGAGAAGACAATGGCAACCCCTCCAGTACTGAGCCGGACACGACTGAAGCGACTTAGCCGCAGCAGCAGCCAGTCCTCTTGCCTGGAAAATCCCATGGGCGGAGGAGCCTGGTAGGCAGCAGCCCATGGGGTCGCTAAGAGTCGGACACGACTGAGCGACTTCACTTTCACTTTTCACTTTCATGCATTGAAGAAGGAAATGGCAACCTACTCCAGTGTTCTTGCCTAGAGAATCCCAGGGACGGGGGAGCCTGGTGGGCTGCCGTCTATGGGATCGCACAGAGTTGGACACGACGGAAGTGACTTAGCAGCATAGTCACTCTGCTTTAGAATGAGAATCCAGCCCCCCTGCTACTAAGCTCATTTGCCAGATGTGTGCACTCAGTCATGTCTGACTCTTTGTACCCTTTGGATTGTAGCCCTCCAGGCTTCTTGTTTATGGGATTTTTCAGGCAAGAATACTGGAGTGGGTTGCCATTTCCTCCCTCAGGGGATCTTCCCAACTCAGGGATCAAAACCTTGTCTCCTGAGCCTCCTGCTTTGCAGGGAGATTTTTTTTACTGCTGAGCCACTGGGGAAGTCCTAGTTGCCAGATGAGCCTGGGTCAATTATTACCCTCGCTGTACAGGTATTTAAACTGAAGACTTACTGTAACCCAGTTCTGAGACCAGAACAAAGGCTTAAGTCGACCATATGGGACAGAAGGGCCTGCGCGCACAGTGTGCTGGGCAAGTGTGCGTGCTTAGTTGCTCCATGCAGTTCAGTTCAGTCGCTCAGTCGTGTCTGACTCTTTGCGGCCCCATGGACTGCAGCACGCCAGCCCTCCCTGTCCAACATCAACTCCCAGAGCTTGCTTAAACTTGTGTCCATCGAGTTGGTGATGCCATCCAACTGTCTCACCCTCTGTCTCCCCCTTCTCCTCCTGCCTTCAATCTTTCCCAGCATCAGGTTCTTTTCCAGTGAATTAGTTCTTTGCATCAGGTGGCCAAAGTATTGGAGTTTCAGCTTCAGCATCAGCCCTTCCAATGAATATTCAGGACTGATTTCCTTTAGGATTGACTGGTTGGATCTCCTTGCAGTCCCAAGAAACTCTCAAGAGTCTTCTCCAACTCCACAGTTCAAAAGCATCAATTCTTTGGTGCTCAGCTTTCTTTATAGTCCAACTCTTACATCCATACATGACTACTGGAAAAACCATAGGTTGACTAGATTGATACTGTTGGCAAGGTAATGTCTCTGCTTTTTAACATGCTGTTTAGGTTGGTCATTAATTTTTCTTCTGAGGAGCAAGTGTCTTAATTTCATGGCTGCAGTCACCATCTGCAGTGATTTTGGACCCCCCCAAAATAAAGTCTGTCATTGTTTCCATTGTTTTCCCATCTATTTGCCAAGAAGTGATGG
The DNA here is from genome assembly GCF_019320065.1 of Cervus canadensis. Taxonomy (NCBI): domain Eukaryota; kingdom Metazoa; phylum Chordata; class Mammalia; order Artiodactyla; family Cervidae; genus Cervus; species Cervus canadensis. The sequence goes on from NC_057398.1 coordinate 75,738,890, forward strand.
GAACAGATGTATGATCTTAGTTTTCTGAATGTTGAGTTTTAAGCCACCCTTTTCACTCTTCTCTTTCACTTTCATCAAGAGGCTTTTTAGTTCTTCTTCACTTTCTGCCATAAAGGTGGTGTCATCAGCATATCTGAGGTTATTGATATTTCTCCCGGCAATCTTGATTCCAGCTTGTGCTTCATTCAGCCCAGCGTTTCTCATGATGTACTCTGCATATAAGTTAAATAAACAGGGTGACAATATGCAGCCTTGGTATACTCGTTTCCCAATTTGGAACCAGTCTGTTTTTCCATGTCTGGTTCTAACTGCTGTTTCTTGACCTGCATACAGGTTTCTCAGGAGGCAGGTCAGGTGGTCTGGAATTCCCATCTAGTTAATAATTTTCCACAATTTAATGTGATGCACACAGTCAAAGGTTTGGTGTAGTCAACAAAGCAGAAGTAGATGTGTTTCCGGAACTCTCCTGCTTTTTCGATGATCCAACAGATGTTGGCAATTTGATCTCTGGTTCCTCTGCCTTGTCTAAATCCAGCTTGAACATCTGCCAGTTCATGGTTCACATACTGTTGAAGACTGGCTTGGAGAATTTTGAGCATTACTGTGCTAGCGTGTGAAATGAGTGCAATTGTGTGGTAGTTTGAAGATTCTTTGGCACTGCCTTTCTTTGGGATTGGAATGAGAACTGACCTTTTCCAGTCCTGTGGCCACTGCTGAGTTTTCAAAATTTGCTGGCATATTGAGTGCAGCACTTTCACAGCATCATCTTTTAGGATTTGAAATAGCTCAACTGGAATTCTATCACCTCCACTAGCTTTGTTTGTAGTGATGCTTCCTAAGGCCTGCTTGACTTCCCATTCCAGGATGTCTGGTTCTAAGTGAGTGATCACACCATCGTGGTTATCTGGGTCATGAAAAATTTTTTTGTATAGATCTTCCATGTATTCTTGCCACCTTTTCTTAATATCTTCTGCTTCTGTTAGGTCCATACCATTTCTGTCCTTTATTGTGCTCATCTTTGCATGAATGTTCCCTTGGTATCTCTAATTTTCTTGAAGAGATTTCTAGTCTTTCCCATTCTATTGTTTTCCTCTATTTCTTTGCATTGATCAGTGAAGAAGGCTTTCTTATCTCTCCTTGCTATTCTTTGAAACTCTACTTTCAGATCGGTATATCTTTCTTTTTCTCCTTTGCCTTTAGCTTCTCTTCTTTTCTCCACTCTTTGTAAGGCCTCCTCAGACAACCATTTTGCATCTTTGCATCCCCTTGGGGATGGTCTTGATCACTGCGTCCTGTACAATGTCCTGATTCTCTGTCCATAGTTTTTTGATACTCTATCAGATCTAATCCCTTGAATCTATTTCTCACTTCCTGTATAATCATAAGGGTTTTGATTTAGGTCATATCTGGATGGTCTAGTGGTTTTTTCTACTTTCTTCAATTTAAGTCTGAGTTTTACAATAAGGAGTTCATGATCTGAGCCACATTATCTCCTGGTCTTGTTTTTGCTGCCTGTATAGAGCTTCTCCATCTTTGGCTGCAAAGAATATAATCAATCTGATTTCAGTATTGAACATCTGGTGATGTCTGTGCGTAGAGTCCTCTCTTGTGTTGTTGGAAGAGGGTGTTTGCTATGACCAGTGCATTCTCTTGGCAAATCTCTATTAGCCTTTGCCCTGCTTCATTCTGTACTCCAAGGCCAAATTTTCCTGTTACTCTAGGTATCTCTTGACTTCCTACTTTTGCATTCCAGTCCCCTATGATGAAAAGGACATCTTTTTGGGGTGTTAGTTCTAGAAGGTCTTATAGGTCTTCATAGAGCCATTCAACTTCAGCTTCTTTGGCATCAGTGGTTGGGGCATACACTTGGATTACTGTGATATTGAATGGTTTGTCTTGGAAACAAACAGAGATCATTCTGTCATTTTTGAGACTGCACCCAAGTACTGCATTTTCAACTGTTGTTAAGTATGATGGCTACTCCATTTCTTGTAAGTGATTCTTGCCCACAGAGGTAGATATAATGGCCATCTGAATAAAATTTGCCCATTCCAGTCCATTTTAGTTCACTGATTCCTAAAATGTTGGTGTTCACTCTTGCCATCTCATGTTTAACCACTTCCAATTTACTTTGATATATGGACCAATTACCTAACATTCCAGGTTCCTAAACAATATTGTTCTTTATAACGTTGTACTTTACTTCCATCGCCAGGCACACCTACACCTGGGTGTTGTTTTTGCTTTGGCTCCATCTCTTCATTCTTTCTGGAGTTATTTCTCCATTCTTCTCCGTTAGCAAATTGGGCAACAATCAGTTGTTCAATCATGTCCAACCGAGTGCCTAAGCACACACTTTTGTTCAGGATACTAATCCTTGAAGCTAGTTCTTGAAGCTTTGGGTTGAATCTTGGTCATTCCATTTGAATAAAATCTGCATAATTCACTTAACCCAATGGTCCATTTTGTCGTGGCCTTACCCAAAGCTGTTTTTGGGGCAGGACTCAGGGAGGCAGTTAAGATGGAGACAGGTAGGGGGAGAGATGAGCTGACTCTTTGCATGGGTACAAGCAGCACCAGATCCCTTGAGCAGTGACTTCCCCTCTATTCCCTGCCTGTCTTCAGGCCTTCTGAAATCCGCTCTTCTTCAGTTCAGAGCACAGGTCTGCTTTTGCCCATGTGCCTTCCTCTGAGGTCTCAACTGAGACTTAACGACCTGCTCAGAATGGAGTGTAGAATGGAAGTCTCCTCATGGCAGGGGGAGCACCTGGAAGGAGCAGAGCTGACTTCCTGCCCCACCACCTACTAGTCGTGGGAGTTTAGGCAAAGAAATGGGAGCTCCGTGTCCATGTCCGTCAGGTGGGGACAGCCTCCTCCTGTCCGGGTGGGTGAGGTCAACGTGATCAGCACTGCTTCCCCCCAGTCTCCGCACTGGGCTCTCTGCTTCTCGTACTTCTCCCAGCCAGTGCAACCTCCTCACTGCGACTAGCTGATCTCTCTAAATTAGGAATCTAATCCTGTCATCTCCCATGCCCAAGAACTACAAACAACTTCTTCCTGTCTAAAGAATAAAGTGTCAGGTGCCAAGACCTTCCATCAGGCACTAGTCTCTTCTCCTGTTCCCACATCTATTGTCCCACTCCAGTTTGGTTGCCATGTACCCTAGCAGTCAGTGCTAACCTCAGACATGCCAGCTTCTCATAGAGGATCCCCAGATGTCTACCATCATATGTCTATGTCTTCCTATAATCTGAGCCGTTGCCCCATAGCAAATATTGCTTTAAACAAGACTGTCTCTGTTGATCCACCAGTCTGCCCCACCCATCCACCCCTAATTTTATAAACTAGGTGATGCACCCTTGAATGGAGCAAAGCCTTTGAAGTCTGGTGCAAACGCTGCCTGAAGTGTTAGAATTTGCTTGTCTTTGAGCAACACAGCTTGTATAAAAAGGAATTTGGGTCACTTATGCTTTAGTGGCTTAGCCCATGAGTTGCTGTTAGATCACTCCTCCTAACAGCAGTGACCACTCTGAGCCCCTCGAGGAGTTCCTCTGGTCTTCTCTCTGAGCATACTCTGAGCATTCACCACCACATCTAATACGCCTGCTGGAACAGGTAAATCCTCAACCCCTACCCAACCCAGGACCCAGCTCTCTTGGTGGGCCCACAGTATTGTCCCAACATTATCTACTTCTGAATGTACCACACCTTACCTGGACCCACGGAAACTGAAGCACTTAATTTTGTTCAAATTATGAAATTTACCACATGAGCAAAAGAGTGTTTAAAATATGAATGTTCAGTATCTTCCAGAAATCAATCACAGGAGGTAAGGAAACAACATTACCAGGAACTTTGAAGCTACTCTTGTGCCCTTCTTTAGTACCACACTTTTCTAGCCAGACTTTGGTTAGTGAGTCCTTCTTTTTTGTTACAGTTTTACCAACTGTATGTATGTTCCTAAACAAGATATTGTTTAGTCTAGCCATTTTTGAACCTTAAATAAACAGAAACATGGGTGTGGCACCTTCTGTGGCCCACTGCTAATGCTTCCCAGAGCTGGAACCCACCCTTCTTCACTGCTCTGCAGTATTCCGTTACATAATATACCACAACTTAAACACACTGCTGTCAATTGGCATTTTGGGTTGCTTCCAGCTTTTGGCCAGTGTGGACAATACTGGTATGAACACTCTTGAGCATGACTTGTGATGAGCGTGCATAAGGTGTGTCCAGGACTTAATCGGACATGAAGCATGTTGAGCATGGCTTTTGATGAGTGTGTATAGGTTGTGTCCAGGACTTGACAGCACCTGAGCCATGTTGAGCATGACTTCTGATGACTGTGTATAGTGTGTGGCCAGGACTTGATAGGACCTGAGGCATGTTGAGCGTGACTTTTGCTGAGTGTGCATAGGGTCTGTTCAGGACTTCATAGGACCTGAGGCATGACTATGGCTGAGTGTGTATAGGGTGTGTCCAGGACTTGATAGGACCTGAGGCATGTTGAGCATGACTATTGCTGGGTGTGTATAGGGCGTGTCTAGGATTGATAGGACCTGAGCCATGCACAAGTTCATTTTTACTGGGTGCCGGTGAATGTTTTTCCAAAGTGATTATACAAGTTTTTCCTCTCATTTCATTTACATTGCCTTCCATCCTTTCTACTAATCCAAGAAGTGCAAACAGGTATCTCACTGTGGTTTAAATTTGAATTTTCATGACTACTCATTATTTTACCATATTTTCCTGTGTCATAAGCCATTTGTATTCATTCTTTTGTGAACAGAGTGTCTCTTGCCCATTTTTCTGTTGGGTTGTTTGTCTCTTTCTTATTAATTGTAGGAATTCTTTACATATTCTGAACACGGATCCTTAAATCTTTACAAATTCGACTATATTTTCTCCCAGTTTGAAGCTTGGCTTTTCATTCTTCTTGTGTGTGCTGGTTGCTTAGTTGTCCAACTCTTTTGACCCCATGGACTGTATTAAGCTAGTCTCTTCTGTCCATGGAATTCTCCAGGCAAGAATACTGGAGTGGGTTGCCATTCCCTTCTCCAGGGTATCTTCCTGGCCCAGGGGCCGAACCCGGGTCTCCTGCATTGCACGCAGATTTTTTAGCATCTGAGCCACCATGGAAGCTCCATATCTTGGTCCCCCATTTTGGTAGATGGAAGAGTAAATCCTTCTGTTTTCTGTTTCAGAAATGTCTTGGCTATTCTTAACTCTTTCCATGTACATGTTAGAATCATTTTGCCAAATTTCATTAAAAATTCTGTTTAGGTTTTATTATGAACTACATTGAATTTACAGGTTAATTTAGGGAGAATTGGTATTTTTATTGTTTCCTATTCTAAAGACATGGTATATCTCTTTATTTAGTTTTATCTTCTAAAACGTAGCTCAATAAAATTTTGTAATTTTCTTCATAAAGATCTTATACATTTATTATGATACTTATTCCTAGGTTTTTAGTTTTTGATAACTTTTATCCTTTTTAAAAATTAAAATTTTTCATTAATTGTTGCTAGTGTATAATAATGTCAGTGATGTTTGCATATAGATGTTGTGCTCAGAAACTTTTCCAATCTTCTTATTAATTTCAGTGATTACTTTGCAGAAAGTTCTATGTGGACAATCATATCATCTCCATGAATGTTTTGTGTATTCTGAACCTTATGACCTTTGTTTAATTTTCTTGTTGTCTGCACCTCCAGTACAGTGGTGAATAAAAACAGTGACAGTGGGCATCTTTATTTTGTTTCTGGCCAGATAGGAGGTGTTTGCAACAGTCAATCTTAAGTATGCTATTTATTGTAGGGTTCTTGTAGATCCCTTTTATAAGACAAAGGGAGTTTCTTTCTATTCCTAGTTTCCCGAGAGTTTTCATAAGAAGGGCTGTGATGCAAAATAAATGAGTCACCAGTATGAAATGTACAGTGTCAATAACAATGTTGTATCTTTGTATGGTGACATATCATAACGACTTATTATATGATCATTTTGAAATATATGGAAATATCAAATCACTATGTCACTTAATGGGAACTAAATTAGTGTTGTAGGTCAATTATACATCAAAAACACCCAAACAAACTCACAGAAAGAGAGTTCAGATTTGTGGTTTTCAGGGGCAGGGCCTTGACAAGATGGTGGAGTAGAAGGATGTGCACTCATCTTCTCCTGCGAGAACTCCAAAGTTACAACGCGCTGCGGAACAACCATCAACAGGAGAATGTTGGATCCCACCGAAAAAGATACTCCACGTCCAAGGGCAAAGGAGAAGCCGCAGCAAGGCGGTAGGAGGGGCAAAATCGAGTTTAGAATCAAACCCCATACCCGCCTGAGACGTTCAGAGGGCTCAAACAAAACCTTGTGCTCACCAGGACCCCACAGAGACTGAGCCAGACCTTCCTTTGAGTGTTTGAGAGTCTCCTGCAGAGGGACAGGTCAGCAGTGGCCTGCCACATTGGCAGGGGCTCTGGGTGTAGCAGACCTGAATCACACAGCGTGTGGTACAAGCCCTCTTCAAGGAAGTCACCATTAACCCCACCATAGAGCTGCCAAGCAGACAATCCACAAACTGCAGAACAATTATGCCAAATAAATTCTCGCACTGTTAAGAAAGTTCTAGGACCCCCAACCAGTTTCCCAACCTGGAGATCTGGCAAAGGGACTGAAAATCACCAGGGAATTTGACATTGGAGGCTGGTGGGATTTGATTACAGAACTTACACAGGACTCGGGAAACAGGCTTTTAGAGGGCACAAACAAAACCTTGGGCACACCAGGACCCAGGAGAAAGGATCAGTGAGCTCACAAGGGACTGACCCAGACTTGCCTGTGAGTGCCCAGGAGTCTCTGGCAGGGACATGGGTCGGCGGTGGCCTGCTGCAGGGTTGGGGGCACTGAGTGGGTTCACGGAGCCTTTTGAAGGAGGTCGCCATTATCTTCACTACTTCCATCATGGTTTGATCTCAGGTCAAACAACAGGGAGAGAACACAGCCACCCATCAATAGAAAATTGGATTAAAGATTTACTGAGCATGGTCCTGCCCATCAGAACAAGACCCAGTTACCCCATCAGTCAGTCTCTCCTATCAGGAAACTTCCATAAGCCTCTTATCCTGATCAGGGGGCAGACAGAATGAAAACCACAATCACAGAAAACTAATCAAACTGATCACATGGACCACAGCCTTGTCTAACTCAAAGAAACCATGAGCCATGCTGTGTAATGTCACCCAAGAGAGACGGGTCATGGTAGAGAGTTCTGACAAAACATGGTCCACTGAAGAAGGGAACGGTGAACCACTTCATTATTCTTGCCTTGAGAAACCCATGAACAGTATGAAAAGACAAAAAGATAGGACACAGAAAGAAGAACTCCCCAGGTCAGTAGATGCCCAATATATTGGAGAAGAGTGGAGAAATAACTCCATAAAGAATGAAGAGAAGAAGTCAAAGTGTAAACAGTGCCCAGTTGTGGATGTGACTGGTGATGGAAGTAAAGTCTGATAGGAACCTGGAAAGTTAGGTCCATGAATCTCACGGTAAATTAGAAGTGGTCAGACAGGAGATGGCAAGAGTGAACACCAACATTTTAGGAATCAGTGCATTAACATGGACTGGAATGGGCAAATTTAATTCAGATGACCATTATATCTACCACTGTGGGAAGACTCCCTTAGAAGAAATGAAGTGGTCCTCATAGTCAGCAAAAGAGCCAAAAAAAAAAAAAAATGCAGTACTTGGGTGCAGTCTCAAAAATGACAGAATGATCTCTGTTCATTTTCAAGGCAATATCACAATAATCCAAGTCTATGCCCCAACCAGTAATGCTAAAGAACTTGAAGTTGAATGGTTCTATGAAGACCTACAAGACCTTCTAGAACTAACACCCCTCAAACATGCCCTTTTCATTAAAGGGGACTGGAATGCCACAGTAGGAAGCCAAGAGATACCTGGAGCAACAGGCAAATTTGGCCTTGGAGTACAGAATGAAGGAGGGCAAAGGCTAATAGAGATTTGCCAAGAGACCCCACTGTCATAGAAAACACCCACTTCCAATAACATAAGAGACAACTCTACACATGGACATCACAGATGGTCAATGCTGAAATCAGACTGATTATATTCTTTGCAGCTGAAGATGGAGAAGCTCTATACAGTCAGCAAAAACAAGATCTGGAGCTGACTGTGGCTCAGATCATGAACTCCTTATTGTAAAATTCAGACTTAAATTGACAAAAGTTGGGAAAACCACTAGCCCATTGAGGTATGACCTAAATCAAATCCCTTATTTGATACAGTGGAAGTGAGAAATAGATTCAAGGGATTAGATCTGATAGGCAGAGTGCCTGAAGAACTATGGACAGAGGTTCATGACTTTATAGAGGAGGCAGTGATCAAGACCATCCCCAAGGGAAAAAAAATACAATAAGGCAAAATGGTTGTCTGAGGAGGCCTTACAAATAACTGTGAAAAGACAAGTGAAAGGCAAAGGAGAAATGGAAAGATATACCCATTTGAATGCAGAGTTCCAAAGATTAGCAAGGAGAGATAAGGAAGCCTTCCTAAGTGATCAATTCAAAGAAATGGAGGAAAACAATAAAATGGGAAAACTAGAGAGCTCTTCAAGAAAATTAGAGATACCAAGGGAATATTTCATGCAAAGATGGGCACAATAAAGGACAGAAATTGTATGGACCTAACAGAAGCAGAAGATATTAAGAAAAGGTGGCAAGAATACACAGAAGAACTATACAAAAAAGATATTCACAACCCAGATAATCACAATGGTGTGATCACTGACCTAGAGCCAGACATCCTGGAATGGGAAGTCAAGTGGGCCTTAGGAAGCATCACTACAAACAAAGCTAGTGGAGGTGATGGAATTCCAGTTGAGCTATTTCAAATCCTAAAAGGTGATGCTGTGAAAGTGCTGCACTCAATATGCCAGCAAATTTTGAAAACTCACCAGAGACCACAGGACTAGAAATGCTCAGTTTTCATTCCAATCCCAAAGAAAGGCAGTGCCAAAGAATTTTCAAACTACCGCACAATTGCACTCATTTCACACGCTAGCACAGTAATGCTCAAATTCTCCAAGCCAGTCTTCAACAGTATGTAAACCATGAACTGGCAGATGTTCAAGCTGGATTTAGAAAAGACAGAGGAACCAGAGATCAAATTGCCAACATCTGTTGGATCATCGAAAAAGCAAGAGATGTGGATCACAACAAACTGCTGTGGAAAATTCTTAAAGAGATGGGAATTCCACACCATCTTACCTGCTTTCTGAGAAATCTGTATGCAGGTCAAGAAGCAACAGTTAGAACCGGACGTGGGACAATACGCTGATTCCAAATAGGGAAAAAAGAACATCAAGTCTGTATACTGTAACCCTGCTTATTTAACTTATATGCAGAGTACATCATGCACAATGTTTGGCTGGGTGAAGTGGGAGCTGGAATCAAAATTGCTGGGAGAAATGTCAATAACCTCAGATATGCTGATGATGCCACCCTTATTGCAGAAAGCAAAGAACTAAACAGTGTCTTGATGAGAGTGAAGGAGGAGAGTAGAAAAGTTGGCTTAAAACCCAACATTCAAAAAACTAAGATCATGGCATCTGGTCCCATCACTTCATGGCAAATAGATGGGGAAATAATGTAAACAGTGACAGAGTATTTTTGGGGGGCTCCTAAATCACTGCAGATGATGACTGCAGCCATGAAATTTAAAAACACTTGTTCCTTAGAAGAAAAGTTAATGACCAACCTAGACAGCATATTAAAAAGCAGAGATATTACTTTGCTGACAAAGGTCCATCTAGTCAAAGCTATGGTTTTTTCAGTAGTCATGTATGGATGTGAGAGCTGGACCATAAAGAAAGCTGAGTGCTGAAGAATGGATGTTTTTGAACTGTGGTGTTGGAGAAGACTCTTGAGAGTTCCTTGGACTGAAAGGAGACCAAACCAGTCAATCTTAAAGAAAGTCAACCCTTAATATTCATTGGAAGAACTGATGCTGAAGCTGAAACTCCAATACTCTGGCCACCTGATGCAATGAACTAATTCCCTGGAAAAGACCCTGATGCTGGGAATGATTGAAGGAAGGAGGAGAAGAGGAAGACATTGGATGAGATGCTTGGATGGCATCACCTACTCGTTGGACATGAGTTTGAGCAAGCTCCAGGAGTTGGTGATGGACAGTGAAGCCTGGCATGCTGTTGGGGTTATGGGGTTGCATATGGGGTCTATGGGGTTGCAAAGAGTCAGACATGACTGAGGGACTGAACTGAACTGAGTGAGGCAGGGATGGGGGAAGAGGGAATTAGATGAAGACAGCCTAAAAATATAAACTTCCAGTTATAAGATAAATAAGTACTGGGGATGTAATGGACAACATGATAAATATAAATAATACTGCTCAATGTTATATTTGAAAGTTTAGAGAATAAATCCTGAGTTTATCACAAGGAAAATATTTTTTGTACCTGTGTGAGATGATATTCACTAAATTTTTTGTGACAATTATTTCATGATGTAGGTCAAATCATTATGTTGTACACTTGTGTACAATGCTGTATATCAATTATATCTCATAGTTGTAAGAAAAAATCTAAGGTATAAAGCTGAGACATTGTAGTAATCTAGAAAATAAATAGAAGGGCTGTGAGTTTTATCAGATGGTTTTCATTTATAACAGCTTTTTGCTTTTATTCTGTTAACTGTTAACATAGTAAACATATGACTGTTAACATAGTAAACAAAGTCCTCAATTGCATCACTATTAAGTGTATCTTGAATTCTCAGGGTAAATCTGAGTCGTGAGGTTACAGCTTTTATATATTGCTGGATATGGTTAATATTGTCTCATGTTTTTGCACTTACTTATTAAAAAATTAGATGGGCCTGCATGTTTTCTTTCTTACATTCTAGGATGTCCTTGCCATCTCTTGCTGCCTTCTAGGCTTATAGTAAACTGAATTTTGCTAAACTTATAAAATGAGTTGGGGAGGTTCCATCTTTCCACTCTCTGAGTTTTATTGAAGGACCCATCTGTTTCTTGAATGCTGGCTCCATACTTTCATACAGGATGATTTGTAACTGCTAATTAAATGTCTCTTTGTGGTTACAGGACTGTTGAATTTTCTAGTTTTCCTTGAGTAGATTGATGGCTGGAACTCTATTACTCTCTGGGCCAAAGTTCTTCCCTTCCTCCTCAGTAAATCTAAGGGTTGTATCTGGTGGTGCTAGAGCCTGCTTTTATTTACTCAGAATTCAGTATCCTTGTGCTTCTGGTACAGCCTTTATTTGAGATAAAGTTGGGGAGGCTACTGGTTCTCTCTTCCCATCTGTCCCTCCCAAGCAGCCCTGGAGAGGATTCGGTCAGGTTGTGCACCCATAATCTCAGAAGTCAGTGGAGTGGACTCAGATTGTTGAAGGTCCCATGGACAGTTACAAGCCTCCTGGAAAGGCAGTTAATCTAGAGGCACCATCCTTACCTTCTCCCATAAGGAGTTCTCAGATACCCCCAGGGATATCCAGGGGGTTCAGGTTCAAAGAACTAGTTTATTCCATGCCTCTCTGCCTCCTTCCTTTGCCCTGACCCCAAGCCCCACCCACAAGGCAAAAGCCTCTGGATGCCACACTCCCTACAGTGTAAGACTCTCACCTGGGAAACACGTGCAGTTCCCTTGACCCTAGGGCCTGCTATTGCTGAGTTTGGGGGAAACGGGAAGGGATTGTCGCTGAGGGATTAGCGCCATGAGGATTGCAAATGGAGAGGTATGGAAAGGCATTTTAGATAGAGCTGCCTCTAAGAGGCTAGCGGAGGGCATATCAGGAGTTGGGGGCTGCTAAGGGACCCCTGGGCACCCCTGCCATGTCATGCTGCCCGGGCAGCTATTAATACACCACTTTTGCTAAGCATCTTCACTGGATGCCACCACGCGGGTCAGTGTGGAATCCCTGCTAACAAGCACTCCTGGAGTTCATTCCACCTTCCTCTGCTCTTAGAAAACCCCATTTCCTTGGGATGGGGAACACATGTAGATCCATGACTGATTCATGTCAATGAATGGCAAAAACCACTACCATATTGTAAAGCAATTAGCCTCCAACTAATAAAAATAAATGAAAAAAAAAAAAAAGAAAAGAAAAGAAAACCCATTTCCTCATGTTCAGATCTTGGTGCAAAGTGAAAATAGCCAGTCATATATTAATTAAGTCAATAATTAGCTCAGTCATTCAGACAAAAAAGTGTTTTTTAAATACATCTCAAGTAGAAAAGCATAGCTTCTGAAAGCTGACTGACTGTTCAAATTCTCCTGGGCCTTACCTCATTTTATTTAGCACAGGGAATAGGGAGAAGCAAACATACAGACTTTCCTGGCACTCCCCCTCTCCTCCTTGGTCCCTGCCATATGGCATGTGAGATCTCGGGAGTTTAGGATGGCCCCAACATCATCCACTTCAGAGTGTCTTTGCTATTTCTAGCTGTTGACCAAGCCAATAGCAAACTGACAGCTCAAAGCAGCCGGGAGCCCAGGCTCAGCTGAGGATGTCCTCCCAGTCCTCCCATCCTCTCAGCCCCTTCATTTCCTGGACACCACACTCCAAGAAAGGACACCAAAGGGGCAACCTCGGAAGGAGAGGTACCTAGACGGAAAGGACAGAAGGACGCAGTGTCCATAACTTCCATCGTCACTATGACTTGCCCTTGGCTTTCCTCTGAGACAAAACAGCTTTGGTACTGAGGAGCCAGACCAGTCTAAACCAGCCCAGACCACAGACCTTGGGTCTTGTTTTCCTTAAGCTCCTTCCTAGCATTAAATATGAGAGCCTGGAGCTATAGCAATAATTCAAGTGACCTTTTTTGGACCTCTGTAGGTTTGGAAACCTTCACCCTCAATTTGCTTCTCCGTGTCCATGTGTAAGTCTTGGGCTCTCTTCCAGTGGACAACCCAAGGCTCCTTCACTCACCCTTGCCCCACTGAAAGGTAGACCTCAACTATGAGGAGCTCAGACTGTGTAATACAAGCCAGGGCAGGATCTGGATCCAGAGGTCTGGAACCCCTAAAGTCAGAGTATGGAGAGGTTGCCGCCCTATCCTGTTCCTACCACCGTCACCCTGAAAAGTGACTCGATAAGGAAGAATGTATACTAGGCTTTACCTCGGCCTCCCTGTGTGGCCTTGTGGAAGTTGCTTCTGATCCTGGTCATTAGTGTCCTGCTGTATGGCCGGTGGGTTAGACTTGCTGGTCACAACCAGCCACCACCAACCACTGAGCACCTCTTCCCAGGAAACATCATGGGGAGGCCAGAATCTCCTTTTGGCTTAAATATTTCCCCCTCACCCTGTTGTTCCAACCGAAAGGCCACTTTTAATATAAGTCTTGAGCTGAATGTTGGGGGCGTGCTCTGTGAATTTCCCCTACACACACACACACACACACACACACACACACACAGAGGAAATTTGTGCTTCCTTGGCCAAGCAAAGGAGCTACAACATAAGATGGGGATTTTCCATTACCCTTCATGCCAGAATCTGTCTTTACATATTTCTCAGGGTCTCCATCTCCACTAGCACACTTCAACCAGGCCTTCCTTGCCCTTGCCTCTGCCCTGTTCCACATCTGCAGGGGCAGCCTCAGAGCCAAAGCCAGCCAACAGCTGAGCATAATGTTCTGGCTGTTTTCCAGAGCATCCCTGGAGTGATTCTGAGGTCACTGGCCTCTGGGGGACATCCAAATCTCCACTCCCCAGTGGTGGAGAGATCTCTCAGCACACCAGTCCTCAAATGCCTTGAAACAATCTCTGTCCAATCCTTTAATCCAGTAGGTTGGGCCATTTTCTATTAAGAGACAGTGACCTCAGTGGAAAAAACAAAACATCCTTGGGTCATATAATCAAATAAAATTGCTTAAGTTAGGTGAGGATGCTGCTGCTGCTCCTTTTTAACTTAAAGAGATGTATAAGCATTAAACACACCTAATTTTAAAAGGTAAACAAAGCTATACTAAATAATCAATATTTTAAAATATGTCTTTAATCCAAAGTTTGGTCATTTGAGATGATATGACTTGAAATAATGTGAAAGTGAAGTGAAGTCACTCAGTCGTGTCCGACTCTTTGAGACCTCGTGGACTGTAGCCTATCAAGCTCCTCTGTCCATGGGTTTCTCCAGGCAAGAATACCAGAGTGGGTTGCCATTTCCTTCTCCAGGGGATCTTCCCAACCCAGGGATCGAACCCAGGGATTGAACCTGGGTTTCCCGCATTGGAGGCAGATGCTTTAACCTCTGAGCCACCAGGGAAGCCCCGAAATAATGTGAAGGAAAGCACAAATAAGAAATTTGTGATGGAAGAAAAGAAAGAAAGAAAAAGGGTAAGAAAAAAGGTGAAGGAGTGAGAAAAGTCAGGGAGGAAGAGGGAGATGGAATTAGGAGAGAGCAGGAAAAGGCTTATTAGGGCAGCTGTTAACGCGTCGCCTTCTGAGCTTCATGTTCCTGGTCATCCCTAACCTTATTAAGCTTGTTTCTAAGTTATTACCCAGATTATAATTTACCATTTGTAAAGAGTCAACATGGTAGATGCTTGTTTCTATCATATCATTTAATTTCACAAAAACTCTAAAAATGAGATCTTTTACAAATGAAGAAATTAAGACCCAGAAAATTTGTCCAAGTTCAACACCACTAATAATGAGAGCCAGGACTCATTCATCCTTTGTTTTAAAGCTCTATATACCATGCTGTCATTTATGGGCTATCTCACGATCACCTCCCTACTGAACACTTGTTTCCCATGACCCAGTCACTCTCCCCGCCTTCCAGTCCTCACACCCTTTAAGCTCACTCCATCTCTCTTCCCACCTTCCTCAGTCTCGAAGCTTTGTGTCCCCTCACGACTGCTCTCGCTCAGCCTTTCTGTGGACACTTGTGCTCATCCTTCAGCTCTTTCCTTAAGACCCACTTCTTCAGAAAGCCCTGTCAATCATTTCCCAGTCACATTATCACATCAATCTGACTTATTTTTTATCATGGCACTTACCACTAAGTGATGTTTTCCTTGCTTATCACCTGTTTTGCTGGGTTAGAACAGAATCTCTACTTGAGTAAGAATTTACCAGTCTTATTACTCTATTTCCAGCATCTAACATTATTTCTGGCACATCGCAGATGCTTGATAATTGTTGAATGAATGAATGGATGTTATCCCTTTATATACTGCTTTTAGCAGAGGCGAATTTTCCCCAGAGAACCAATAAAATTAAGTCCTAGGCTTCATTTCCCACATCATTTTAAGTTTCCCCCTACAACTTTAATCAAAACTCATTCATTCCACAAACTTTACAGGATCTTTGCTGAGACTGTGGATGGAGACAAATGAGATTTGGAGCTCAGACTCAAGGCTTGATCTCCTGGAGTTTATAAAGTGTAGAAGGGGCAACATGCTTGCCTGAAGCATTATACTTCAAGATTAAAATGCCATAAAGCACGAAAGAGGAACAAACTAAACATATTCAAAGGAAAGAGGGATTTTCTTTGGTAGGGTGATGGGTGAGGGCTTTAACAGAGGTGCCAGCACTGACACAGAGCCTTGGAAGTGGGTTCAGAGCCTCCCCAATCTCAGAGGCAGAGCATCACCCAGGCAAGGACTGAGTGCCAAGATCCCCAGGGCATAGCCAGCCTGACTGGAAGGAGGCACACACGAGACAACGGTGGGCATAGAGGTTGGGGTCAGACTGTGCAAGTTCGTGGACTGAGCACAGCCAGGGGGAGTGAGCCATGGGATGCCTTGACCCAGAAGCAGAGTGAGCAAGTGCAGCCAGGCTCCCTTCCCCCAGCAGCGGGTGGGCAGAGGAGGGTCTTCACCTGCAGTCATGGGGGGCTGAACTGGCTTGTTTCTGAGTTCAGTGAGACACGTCTCTCTTTTCTTCAAGCAGTGTGAAAAACAAGTTGGTCAACACACACAATTTCTCAACAGTAGGAAATTAAGCAACAGTTTTTGAGACAACATCCTGCCTTGACAGAGGGCAAGGCACCGGAGTAATTTTGATCTGTAGTCAATCCGGTTTTTGAAAGCAGTTTTCGTAAGGATGCTATCCTGTCTGGGAAGGGGTGGAGACCTGGGGGCTGGAGACAGGGATGGAAACTAGGAGTGATCTGTATAGAGTTGGCATGGACAGTGGATATTCTGGTGGAAGAAGACTAGGGTGTAGAGGGCAGGGGAGAGGTGAAGTTGAAGGTGAAGTTGAAGTTCAAGGAGACCCAGGGAGTCTCATGGGAGATCCACCAGATTGGGAATAGTTCCAAGTCTGTACATCCTTTCTCTTCATCTTCCAGAGGCTCATGGCCCCCTCCCATAGACTCAGTCATACTCCTCGTTTCAGAGACTGACAGACATTTTCAGCTCCTTCTCCTGGGTCCATCTCTGTGACTACTGTACCACACTGCACTGCAATTACAGGCTCATACACATGCTCACACACACGGTGAGCTCCTTGAGGGCAGGGGCCTTGTCCTACTCCTCTGGTGTCTCCAGCATCTGTGCAGCCAAGCCTGTACAATGGATAAAGTGTTTGGCTGAATGAAGCAGCTCCAGCTGCACCTGCCTGGCTCCACCATCTCTACCTGATCTCTAACCGTCACAGGGCTTGCTGCCCTTCCATCCCTGGAAGATCTCATCCATTCTCATGGCTTTAAATAGCATGTTTATGCTAACGACTCTCATACTTCTATATCTCTAGTCCAAGTCTCCCCTCTGAGCTCCAGACATATATATCCATAAGCCTCCTTGTTATTTCCACTCAGAGGAAGTACAAACAGCTCATCTTTACTATGTCTGAAACAGAACTCTTTATTCTAAAACCTATCCTCACCCCAAGTATTCCTCACTTTAGAAAATTACTACCATCCTCTCCAAGTTGCTAGAAGAAGTCCAAGGTGGTTCCTGATTCCTTCTTTTCCCTCATTTGTTTACATCCAGCTCATCGGTAAGTTTGTTAATCCCCCCCCAATAAATGTCTAGAATCTCCCTGCTTATCTCCATTTCCATCTCTACCAGCCTGGTGCAGGCCTTGACGTCTCTCGCTTGGACTCTTTAATAGCTATTTATGTTCTTACCTCTTTCCACTCTGCATCTATTCTTTACAGAGCAACGAGAGTGGCTTTTTAAAACACAAATCCTATCACATACCTCCTTGCTTAAACATTCAGTATCATCTGATTGCACAGAGTAAAATATACCTCCAAGGGCTACAAGGTGCCCCTGACCCAGAGCTTCCTCTCTCTCTCCACTGGGCCTCCTGCCTCTCTGCCCCTCGGTCTACCCTAGCCACAATGACTGTCTCTTTCTCCTACTTTTTAAAAAAATATCCAAAGCTGTTTCTCACCCCTGGGACTTTGCATATGGTATTCTTTACCTAGCTCACTTTCCCATTTCTTGGCATGGCTAACTTACTATCCCTCAGATTTAAGCTTAAGCTCACCTCTCCAGAGAGACCTCCCTGGCCATGCAAAGTAAAGTAAATCCCTCCACACACTCATCACTCCCACCCACACTGCTTAGCCCAGGATTTGGCACCTAATGGGGCTCAGTAACTACTTCCCGAAGGGATGGTTGGCGCAGCTCTGTGTCCCATCGCCTGTGCGTTCTTTTCTTCCTCCTTCCATGCCAACAGGGATTCAGCACTCTCCCCACATTTTTACAGTTTCTCAAAACTGCCCACACAAGCACCATATTGTAGGATTTCTTTCTCCTCCAAAATTAGCTGCAAAATTGGACAAAGACTCCTTTGCTATCTGCTTCCTGGCCGTCACCTTCAGTTTCAGGTTTAAAAACTAGTCATTGCAGGGGAACAGTGGGGAGAATGGAAAATCACCAACAGGGAGAAGTGGCTGAGTCCGGAGCCTGATGCAGTTTCCGGAGACGTGGTCGTTCTCTATAGTTAGCTCCTGACTGCTTTTCTTGGCAAGATCTTACCAGTTATCTAGGACAGCCCTGATTTCCACCATTCTGTTCTAGTGTTTGACTATGTACCATGAGTCTTCTTACCATACGGTCATTCTAACCTTCTCTTCCTGCTCTTCTCCCAAGACAGCAGGCTTTCTTAAACCAGCCCCACTCTCAATAGTTGAAAGGCCACAGTCTGGTCCAAGTCTTTGTTCTGCCACATAAAATCTGCGTGACTTTGGGAAAATTACTTATCCTCTTCATGTCTCAGTTTGCTTATTTGCAAAATAAGGATAAGATCAACACCTCCTTTCCAGAAACAGCCAAAGTGGTGACTGGCTTATTATAACTGTCAAGTATTTGGAACCCATTAAAAAAATGCCCCCATTTCCCTCGGAATGGATAAATGGTATGACAGAATCCTAGGCTCCAGTGAACGATTTAGTGCTTTAACCAGTGTACACATGAAACTGTTATGGCATTGGGTGACCGGTGCATTCCTGTGAGCTGGATTGTGAGCCAGGTCACATCTGTAAGGAAGGAGCTCAGTCTCCCTGAGGAGAGGAAGAAAGTGCAGGGACTTTTTCTTCTAGGGACTCAGGTTTTGCACTTTAGTGGGGAAAGGGCAAATCTTTATTGGCAATCAGAGCTCCTAAGACTGGTCTTAGGCAGAGAGTAGAGGCTCTCCAGTCTCTTGGGTCTGGTTCTCTTAACCCCAGCTCAGGAACAGGGGTGCATCCCTGAAAAGCAGCCGTAAGATGGCAGCCCTCCTGCGGCATCAGCGGGAGACCATAGCTGGAAGGTCTGCTTCCTCTGGTATCCATTGCGTGGTGCACACTTTTGACACCCCGGGGCTGCCCCTAACGTCTTAGTTGAATGCAGTGGCTCAGACCCAACCCTGCAGAGGGAAGGTGTGCCATCTCCTGGGCTAAAGTATTTATTGAGGGACAACCGGTGTCCCAAGGCCACTTTGGTGATAGCCTCTCAAGCTGGGATCACGTGGTCCAGTTGCCCTTCCCGTGTACGAATCCTTCTTCCAGTGCCAACTCAGGCAGTCCTGCCTGAGTTTGTTTTTATTAAGGGAGCTGCAATGGCCCCTTCAACATTCCAGGGGTATTCATTTCACACCGTGCAAGTTTTACCTCCCAAGGCTTTGCAGGAGAACCCTCACTTTCAGGCACGGCCTCACAGTCCCTGATCTCAGGTCTGCTTTAGGCTGTGCCTCTTGGAACAAACCTGAAGTCTGGGCTCTAGGGTAGAGCTCTGTCAGGGAATTCACCTATTCTCAGCTTCCTTGTTGCTAGTTGGAGAAAACAACCTCTGTGTTAGTTTCCTACTGCTTCTGTAACAAATTACCACAAACTTTAGTGGCTTAAGGTAACACATATTTATTCTCTTACAGTTCTAGAGGTAAATTTTGTGAAGCTAAAATCAAGGTGTCGGCAGGACTGTATTCCTTCTAGAGGCTCTGGGGTAGAATCCATTTTCTTGCGTTTCTACCATCAAGAAGCCACCGCATTCCTGGATCTGTGGCCCCTTCCTCCATCTTCAGAGCTGATCACTCCAACCTCTGCTTCCATCACCACATCCCCTTCTCTGTGTCTGAAAGATTATTATGATTACATCAGGCCCACCCAGATAATCCAGAGTAATCTCCCCATTGCGAGATTCTTGACTTAGACACATCTTCAAAGCTCTTTTTGTATGTAAGGTGCTGTATTCCCAGGTTCAAGAATCAGGACGTGGGTATGTTTGGGGAACCCATATTCTGTCTACTGCAATTGTCTCAGTGTATAAGCTATTCTTTTAAAATTTCATCTATTTCCCAGGCTCCAAAAGAGACTTTGTTATCTCAGTCCAAAGTGTCTGGCTGAAGATTCTAAGAATGGAAGATCTATAGATGTTTCTAGTTGCCTGTTTTAGTGTTGAAAGCCCTTAAAGGAACCATCTCCTGGCTCTGGTATAAGAGATCCCTGTAGCTCTGCAGTCACTCTCTCACACAAATTGATTGAATATTGTACTTGGATAAAAAAGGCTCTATAATCCTAACCCATCTTTTGATTAACCAGAACCATGTAATCTTATTATTACAGATGATTTATTAATCATAATTACAAATTAGTTTTCCTTGCATCTACTAAAGGCCCCTGCTATAAGCTGAAAAATCAGAAATTCAGTCTTCTGAAAGAAATAACTAACAAAAGAACATCAATTAAAAAAAAAACAAACCTGAATCTGGTACTCTTGACTTCAATACCACAGGATATACACTGACAGGTACAGACCTCCCTAAATAAATGGACATCCTTACCATGGACCTATCAGACTGAACCAAGTCACTGAGTCAGACTCTCTGGAGTGACTTTGGTCTAGATTTGAATAAGGGTCAGCAAACTATGGCCCTCAGGACAAATCCAACTAGCTGTCTATTTTTGTCAATAACACTTTTTAGGAACACAGTCATGCACATTGAGGGGTTTTCCTGGTAGGTCAGTGTTAAAAAGAATCCCCCTACCATGCAGAAGGTACAGGAGATGCAGATTCGATCCCTGGGTAGGGACGATCTCCTGGAGAAGGAGATGGCAACCCACTCCAGTGTTCTTACCTGGAAAAATCCCATGGACAGAGCAGCCTGGCAGGCTACAGTCCACGGGGTTGCAAAAGAGTTGGATAGGACTTAGTGACTAAACAACAACATGCTCATTGAGTCACTGTTATCTATGGCTCACTTCCCACAACAGCAGAATTCAGTGGTTACATACAAGGTATGCAACTCACCTAAAAGTATAAAACTTTGTAGAAATAGACTGCTGCTGTGGCTAAGTCACTCAGAGTAACCAACTCTTTGCAATCCTATGGACTGTAGCCCATCAGGGGTCCATGGGATTCTCCAGGCAAGAAAACGGGAGTGGGTTGCCACTTCCTTCTCCAGAAATAAACTACCTAACCCCAGGTCAATAAAATTAAAATGAATTACCTACAACTAAATGGACTAAATGGACTGATTTCATATGATTAATATTTATATTAATTGGCATAAGGATAAAACCTTTCTTTTTAATCTATTTATTACCCTCAACTTAGGATATACTTAATTTTTTAAAAAATATATTTTATTTAACCGTATTTAATCCATAATATTAACATTCCAACATATAATCAATGCAAAAAATATTACAGATAGCTTATATTTTAAATTCTTTGTCTTCAGTTTTATTTTAAATCTAGCATTTATTTTTACACTTTAGAGCCTACTGAATCACATTTTGAATGTCATTTTGTCCCAATTGAACTTTCAGATTTCAAAAGGAAAAAAAATAATCCCTGAGTGATCTTAAAATATATTATAAGCTGATATATCATTAGCACAATTTAAAAAGAACAATTCCACTTAATTAGGTGTGATAAGCCCTTTTTAAAGGAACAAAGATTACATTTTACATGTAAGGATGACGTCTATGAAGTCTTCCCAGGAAAACTTTTCTGGGGCAGCTTTATGACTTGTGAAATTCCAAAATTTCATTTACTGGCAGATATATTAACAAATATGGGAATTTAAGAGAAAATAGTGCTAATAAGGATGGTAAAATTTCTCTAACACAGAAAAGTAATTCCCAGCCCAGGAGTTTCACAAGCCTTCAGACAGAAGTTCATTATATGGCGATAAATCAAAAACAACAGGCTATCCTGACTGGTTTCAGACTCCAAAGTAATAAATTCTGACTATTTCTCATAAATATGGACTCTTTGACAAAAACTATTTTCTCCTTGATTTTTACCATGCTAACAAGTGAATAAACTGAATATGATGGACATGTAAGAAAGCTGCTGACTTATACCATGAACATGGTAGCCTTAGTCATCTTTTTTCACTTTCAAATACTTATTGTGATTTGTATTTAACAAACCTTTCTTTCTGAAGTTACTTTTGCAATTGTTTATTTGTCCAAATGTTTCTGTCTCTGAGTCTTTGACAGCATTTACTACGTGCTGGAGCTGAGGATTTGGAAATGAATTTGAGGAAGAGACCTCCCTGTGAATAAAGAACTTCCCCTCAGATATTTGGTAGGATGTTAACATCACCTTCATTTGTTCTGATGCTCCATGCAAAAGGAAAGGATCCTCAAAACAGTTATGCCTGAGAGGCTATCCCTGGGATCCAGAAAGTTGTCCTCTGACCTGGTTCTGTCTGCCCACAGCCTCCTGACCCAGCCCTATCTCTGCCTCCCTCGCCCTCCTTTGTTCTTCAAAGCGAAAGAAAGAAAGTGGAAGTTGTTCAGTAGTGTCCTACCCTCTGTGACCTCATGGACTATGGCCTGCCAGGCTCCTCTGTCTCTGGAATTCTCTGGGCAAGAATACTGGAGTTGTTGTGTTAGCCAATCCCTTCTCCATGGGATCTTTCTGTCCCAGGGATCAAACCCAGTTCTCCTGCATTGCAGGCAGATTTTTTACTGTCTGGGCCACCAAGGTGGCCTTGACCACCCTTACCCTACTTCATGCTTCAACCTCTTAAATCCATCCAGGCCCTGGAACATGGCAGCCTCTTCCCACCACGGGCTTTTTCTGTTTCTCCTGCCTCATATGTTTTTGCCAGGTTAGCACCTGTTCTTCCCCTTTCAACTGAAACATCATTTCCCAAGGAAGACTTCCCTGACCACCCACAGCATTTATAAACTCTCCTAACCCTCAGAAGTACTTTGTTGAACTTTTCACGGTTGTAATATATTACTGATTTATATGAGCCGTTGTTTAATGTCTATTCTTTGCCAGGCCACGGACTTCATGAGGACAGGCACTGATTCTTTATTTGCACTCGGTTTTCTGCCTCTAGCACCTCCCACAGGACAAGGCAACTCTGAGTGTTCAGTTAGCATTGGTTGAATGAGTACATGAATGATAAGAGCAGACAGAGGGATTACAATGATTGGATCAGGAAAAAACTGTCAGAGTGCTTTCTTTGGGATTTCATTGTACCTCCCGAGTTGGTTATTCACAAGGGGACATAACTGTTGAAAAAGATGAAATTTCTAGCACCTCAGGTTCCAAACTCAGAGCAGAAGAGTTTGGAGTTTTGTACCATCCTGAGATCATTTCTTCATTTATTCAGTCACTTAATAAATACTTTACTAAGCATCTACTATGTGTTAGGCACTAGGGATGAACACAAAGGTGAGTAAAACAGGACCCCATCTTTGCCTTTACCGAGTTTATAGACTAGTGAGGGAGGCAGACATTAATGACATCCCCACTCACACACAAGATGTAAAATTATAACAGAATCATGTGCTAGGAAGAGAGGTACAAAGTACTCTGACAGTCCCAGTAGGGATTTTCCCTCACAGGGGAGTCTGCCTTTTCTGAAGGTGCTTGCTGAGCTGCAATCTGAAGGATGAGTAAGTGTGCTAAGTTGAGAATATGCAGGTTATGACCTGCAGAACGAACAGGCACAAGCCATACGCACAGGGTGGGCAGGTGTCTCCTTCATTATCAGCTTTGACTTTGGGGAAATGAAAACCCTGGGGCTGTTTTGATTGAAGGCACAGTTTCAGTACACAAAGAAAGTAAAGTGACAGGATTACTTACAGAGTCCAGAAACAGAAGAGGGAGGTGTGCAATGAGCTGGGGGTAGGAGCAGTGCTCTGTCCTAGGTGACAAGCCAGCAGGAGACAGACAGCAAGCATCTTTTACTTATAAGGTGGTTGAGGAGCACCACTTACTTTTCAAGGACTCAACTTTAAAAATGTATTTTAAAAGGTGCCCGGGGAAATGCAAAGCAGGACCTTGTGGCTGGAATCCTAAACTCAAGTTCTTATCTAAATTGCCAGATTCTGGGTGTGAGTAGAGTTGTCATACTGTAAAATGCTTAGGCAGCAACTCAAAATAGCTGCCTCATCACAAGAAATGATGCAAACATGAAGTTCATGCTCCTTGTTGTGACATGAAAAGTCCTTTGTCTCTGCCCTAAAGTTCTGTGTTTTCTGCCAGAATCCACGAGGCTGTGGCTGTCTATCTCATTAGCTTACAAGGAGTATAAAATCTCAGGCCCTTCATAGTTATTGACAGGCAAGTAGATGGCATATACAAAAGCCGTGTGGTGGAAGAGAGCAGAGCAAATATAAGACAAAGTACAAGAAAGAAGGCATTGGGACTTCCTTGGTGATCCAGCAGTGAAAGTTCTGTGCTTCCACTGGTTTCAAACCCTAGTCAGGGAACTAAGAGCCCACATGCCACATGGTGCGGACAAAAAGTTAAAAAAGAAAGATGGAATGAATGGATGGGTTATGGGGGATGAAGGGGACAGGACATGAGATGAGGTTGGGAGGTGCCTTGGGACCCTCGGCCAGTCATGCTGGGGCAGCACCAGGGAATGTCTTGGCCACTTTTTAGGACAGCCACTTTCATGCAGGACATGTGGAACTAATAAACTGGGCTTAGGGGAGCACAGGATAAAGCTTGGGCCAATCTAAGCCTATGAAATACTTTTTAACAAAGGAAGAGAGTGAAAGTAGGTGTTTTCTTAACATCCTGCACCCTGTTATGAAAATTTTTACATACCTGCCACTGTAATATTTCTGTTAGGCATTAGAAGAAGTCTATTTCCCAGTGCCCCAAACAAAGAAAGGTTATTATGAACTATCATTTCTGTCAATTATCTAGGGTACAAAAGAAGGCTCTTTGCCTTAAAAGGGTGAAGCAATGACCCTTTAGGACTTCCACTATAGCTCAGTTGGTAAAGAATCTTCCTGCTATACAAGAGACCTGGGTTCAATACCTGGGTCGGGAAGATCCCTTAGAGAAGGAAATGGCAATCCACTCCAGTATTCTTGCCTGGAGAATGCTATGGACAGAGGAGCCTGGCAGGCTATAGTCCATGGGGTCGCAAGAGTTGGACACAACTTAGCGACTAAACCACTACAATGACCCTTTAGTATTCATGAGTATGACTCTGGACAAACTGCTCTCTGACCATTTCTTTCAGTGAAGCGTTGCTTCAGTTTTACAGGGAGAGGAAGGAAGAGAAAGGCACAGAGGGACAGACCTCACCAAGAGAGGGCTGTGAAGCCAGAGTGGCTAACATCGGATAAGTACCTAATGTTAGTGCAAAAGTAAAGATATCTATCCAGAAGCCCTCTGACCTATTCCAGCAACTGGAGTTCTGAATTTTCACTCCCTGCCTATTAATTAATTTATAGCCTACGAAGAATGGAGTCGTCCAGGATCTTTGGCTCAAAATGTATCCACAAGTAGGACAAATCATGCAGAGCCTTGTTAAGAAGTTTTGTTCTTATCTGAAGAGTGACCAAAAAAAAAAAAAAAAAAAAACACCTCACTGACCTATCTAGAAAGGGGTGGTATCATTACACTTGGGCTTCAAAAGAGAGGAGCTGAGGGAATGGAGATTATTGATCTTCTGAGATTATCTGCTCCCTGGGGGAAATTGAGCTGTCTGCATTTTTACTTCTTGGTACTTCACCGGAGCCCCAGACTTGCCAAATTCTTTCTCATTCATTGTAACTGGCATTTCAAAAGGAAGGAAAGCAGCAGCAGGTCTCAGAGTGCAACTCAGCAACTTCCCACTCCTCTCTAGCTTTTCTTGTTAAACAATCCTCAGTTGGTGAAAGGCTCTCTGGCCCTCACCTTGACCTTCAGGCTGCTATGGGAAACAGGCTTGGAGAGGAGGAGAGGACGTCAGGCAGGGTGATGCTGGAGTCGGGGAGAGAAAAAATAACAGCCTTGTCTGGAGGTGCTGTGGGTTGCAGAATTCAATTGTGCCCAGTTTCAGCCTGGCCAAAGGCCTGGAGGGAGGGCTGGAGAGGCAAAGGTAGGGGTTGCCAGAAAAGCTGGGGAACTGCTGAGTTTTGGAGAAAAGTGAGTGGGAGGCTGAGTCACTGGCCCCAGGAGCCCCCAGATCATCCCTATAATGGCTGTTCTACCGGCAGATGCCTCAGGAAGACCTGGCCCAAGTTTTCAAGACTGTCCAGGGTTTCCCAATCCGCCTCTAGTGGCCCACAGTGCCCCTCCCCCGCCACTTCACAGTCTGCCAGCTCCTTCACTGACACGCAGCTCCGTTCCTGTAAGCGGAGGATTGCGGTCCAGGGGAGTGGTGTGGGGTACGTATAAGAGGAAGCTGGAGGCCCAGGAAGCGTCCTGCTCAGGCAGCTGGGTACCGGGAACCTGAAGGCAGAGGAAGATGAGGGCGGCTCCGACAGGTCTCTGGGTTGGCCAGAGCTACTGCCTGCAGAGGCTGGCCTCCCGCCTGCTGAGGGGAGAGGCAGCGGGCGGAGAAGGGGCGGTGCCGAGCCGGGGAGACAGAGGAGGTGCCTGGTGTGAGGAGGCCCTGGACTCCTTGGAGGCGGCGGGGGCGGGCGCAGGGAGCAGGGGGGAGGGCCAGAGGTGCTTGCAGGGGGTCTCATCCTGGATTTCCCTTCAGGTTTTGTGGTCCTGGTGCTGCTCCAGAGCTGTAAGTAACCTTCTTTTAAGTCACGGAAGGTGGGGGCGTGGTGAGGGCTGTATGGAAGGGACCTTGGCACTTTTCCCCAGTTTCTTCTATGATTCAAATGGCTCAGAAATATTAGCATTTGTTAAACCAAGGTGATGAGTATATAGATGTTTATTATACTACTCTCTACTTTTCTGTATATTTAACATTTTTCAAAATTAAAAACTTTTAAAGGTTTAGCTTCAATGAAGGCTTCAACTCATAGCCTAGTGGGAACCACTAACGGGAGCCCAGGAACAGTGTGGATGAGTGATGCCCGCTCGTCTTCCTCCACAATCAAGAGGGCAGAAGAGGCCTGCAGAAATTAGAAAAAGAAGAGAGAGGGAACTTTCCGGTCCACTGGGTTATTGTGTGCCAGCTAGGGGGATGGACTGAGGGGCCCGGAGACTGCCATTCTGGGTGGGTTACAAGTTAGGGGTACCTCCCCCATGAAGGCAAAAAAGAGACAGGCCAGAGCCTCTCAGATCAAGGACTCCTTAAAGGCAAAGGTCTTCTAATACTGGCTGTTTGGGGCTGGGTCACTCCTCTCCTTCAAAGCCTCCAGGAAACCTTCCTTACTTGCACCAAGCCCCATCTCGTCTTTATTCATCAGAGCCCCTTCCCTCCACACAGTGTTCTGTTCTTAGTCTGCAGTATATTTATCTACCATGTTTGATCTTTCCTAAGCATTTTCAAAATAGGTTTTCTTTTCACCAGACAGAGAACTCCCTTGAGCCAGTCCTTTCACTGAGAATTTTAACTTTGCTCACAATTCTACCCATCCATCCCACCTCTCCCCCAAACCACACTGGTGCTCAGCTTAGGGCTCAGCCAGAGGGTCCCTGGCTCAACCTTGGCCCAGGGCCCACCCTAGCCTTCTCCTCAGGTGCTGCATACAAGCTGATCTGCTACTACACCAGCTGGTCCCAGTACCGGGAGGGTGATGGGAGCTGCTTCCCAGATGCCATCGACCCCTTCCTGTGCACCCACGTCATCTACAGCTTTGCCAACATAAGCAACAATGAGATCGACACCTGGGAGTGGAATGATGTGACACTCTATGACACGCTGAACACACTCAAGAACAGGTTGGGCCACTGACTAGCTAGGGCAGGAGAAAGATGAGGGATTAGGAGGGCTGGTTTCAGGGTAGAGTACGCCTGCTCAAGGGGATGGGCAAGGTCCCCGGGACTCACTTCTGGGTGGAGAATTGGAGGGCCTTGGCTCAAATGGGAGGAAGTGATGAGGGCAGACGTCAGGGTATAGAAGAAGCCTGCAGAAAAAGGCATAGCTGAACTTCCCTGGGAGAAGGAACTCTCTCTGTCCCCTGAAGGTGCTGCTCCACAGAGAAAATATTCATGGTTCTATTTTGCCATATCATGGCTTCCCCACTGGAGGGAAGAAAAATGGGCAACACGTCTCAGAGTAAGTGCCACAAATACTTGGAAAATCTTAGAATAGTGAGTTTCAAGGTTGGAAAGGCCTTGCAGGCCTGATTCAGCCTCTCTCCAAAGCTAGAAGCCTACTACAGCTTCCCAAACATGGGGCCACCCCATGTCACAGCAACTCCACTCAACCCCAGCCTTCCTGCCTCTTTGTGCCCATAGGAACCCCAACCTGAAGACCCTCCTATCTGTTGGAGGTTGGAACTTCGGTCCTCAAAGGTAGGATGCATTCTCTAGAGGATTATGGGATAAGAGGAAGTATAGGTTTCTCTACACCCATGGGATGAAGGTCACAGGGACCCCAGAATGGTCAGGCACTGGGGTGTGAATGGTTGTCAGGAGTTTAAATCATGTGCAATCATGAAATCAGAGCCCAGAAAGGGGAAGGAACTTGCCAAGAGACACACAGAAAGATGGCAGCCAGTGTTCTGATTTCTTGCCAATGCTCTTTTTACTACTTCTCAGACATGAAAATGAAATTTGAGGGGATACTGCCCTAAGGGTTGGAAGGAGCGAGATGGAATGAATGGGAATTTGGGAGTGGAGACCCTGGGAGGACTTCCTGGAGTGGGTAGAGTTGGAGCAGCTTTAAAAAGAGTTAAAGTAATGGCTATAACAGCTCTCATTTATTGAGTGGTTACTGTGTGTCAGGCATCCTGTCCAACCACTATCACATGTAATCCTCATAATAGCACTGTGAGATACTACATTTATGCCTGTTTTACAGATGAGGAAACTGAGGCTCGGGTTATAATCTGCTCAAAATGGCTTGGCTACTAGGTGATAGAGCCAGGGATAGCTGATTATAATGCACATGTTCTTTCTATTAATAAGATGATTAGAAGTGGGTCCTGTCCCAACCATGCCCTCCTATAGCTGTGTGTGTTCAGGCTCCCAGCTGCACATGCCCCAGAGACCCCTCCAGAGGGCCAAGGCACCCAGCATTTTGGTGCTGATTACTCTACTGTGGTTTTGGTTCTAGATTTTCCAAAATAGCTTCCAAGACCCAGAGTCGCAGGACTTTCATCAAGTCAGTGCCACCATTTCTGCGGACCCATGGCTTTGATGGACTGGATCTAGCATGGCTCTACCCTGGGTGGAGAGACAAGCGGCACCTCACCGCTCTGATCAAGGTGCTGGTCGGGTTGGGAAAAGGGGCAGGGAGGTGGGGAGCACCAAGGAGTGGGGAGGGCAGAAGCTATCTTTGGGCATGTTCTCCTGAGACAGGCAAAGGGAGACTAAAGCCTCCTTGCTGCAGGGTCCTGAGATCTGGACCAAAGGTAAAACAAACAAGCCTGTGTCCTGAGATCTGACACAGCAAGGAAGACATACTCTGAAAACAGTGGGATGTGGGCTGGGGTTCTAAGAGGCAGCATTCACTAACCAGAGCACCTACTCCTCACTGCCACTTAGTCGAGCATCATTGTCGTCTATTCATTCTCAAACTGACACTGCGCACTCCCGAGCATGCAGTAAATCAGGGATACTCGACTCCATCTGGGGGCAGCCCAAGCATCTCTAGTTACCCTAGGACCAGAGCAATCAAACAAGTTGTTCACAGTATCAGTAACATTTGCTGGATCATAGAGAAAGCAAGGGAATTCCAGCAAAACATCTACTTTTTTTTCATTGACTACAATAAAGTCTTCCACTGTGTGAATCATAATAAACTGTGGAAAACTCTTAAAGAGATGGGAATACCAGATCATCTTACCTGTCTCTTGAGAAGCTATGTGGGTCAATAAGCAACAGTTAGAATCTGAACAACTGAATGGTACAAAATTGAGAAAGGAGTACGTCAAGGCTGTATATTATCACCCTGCTTATTTAACTTATATGCAGAGCACATCATGCAAAATGCTGGGCTGGGTGAGTTACAAACTGGAATCAAGATTGCCAGGAGAAATATCAACAACCTCAGATACGTGATGATACCACTCTAATGGCAGTAAACAAAGAGGAACCAAAGAGCCTCTCGATGAGGGGGAAAGAGGAGAGTGAAAAGCCTGGCTTAAAACTCAACATTAAAATAAAATAAGATCATGGCATCTGGTCCCATCACTTCACGGCAAACAGAAGGTGAAAAGGTGGAGGCAGTGAAAGATTTCCTCTTCTCGAGCTCTAAAATCACTGTGGATGGTGACTGCAGCCATGAGATTAGAAGATGGTTGCTTCTTGGAAGGAAAACTGTGACAAACCTAGACAGTGTATTAAAAAGCAAAGACATCACTTTGCTGACAAAGGTCCATATACTTAAGGCTATGGTCTTTCCAGTAGTCATGTACGAATGTGAGAGTTGGACCAGAAAGAAGGCCGAGCACTGAAGAATTGATGCTTCAAACTGTGGTGCTGGAGAAGACTCTTGAGAGTCCCTTGGACTGCAAGGATATCAAATCAGTCAATGCTAAAGGAAATTGATCCTAAATACTCATTAGAAGTACTGACACTGAAGCTGAAGCTCTAATACTTCGGCCACCTGATGTGAAGAGCCGACTCGTTGGAAAAGACCCTATGCTGGGAAAGATTGAAGGCAGAAGGAGAAGGGGGTGACAGCGGATGAGATGGATGGATGGCATCACTGATTCAATAGACATGAACTTGGGAAAACTCCAAGAGATGGTGAGGGACAGAGAAGCCGGGCATGCGGCAGTCCATGGGGTTGCAAAGAGTCAGACACAACTTGGCAGCTGAACAGAGTAGAACAAAAGACTGAACAACACTCAGTATAAATCACTTTAATTTTGTGGCCTCATTTACTAGCTTAACAAAAGCACAGACCAACCGGCAAATGTCTTCCAGCTCTATCTGTGGACTAAGTGTGATCACTATTCTCATGGTCCCTCCAGGATAAAGAAAAATTGAATATTGATGAGTATGCATGGGGTGTAGGGATGAGATCAGCCCAAACCTTTTTTTAAGGAAAAGGATGGGTGAGCCTGCAGATGGGACCACTTTATCATTCCCACTAAGCTCTGGTTGGAGATTACAGCAGACAGGGAAGGCCAATGACATGCTCAAAGATCTTTCTCCACAAGGCTTGCTGTCACTTACCTGCCTCTCTCCCAACCAGGAAATGAAGGCTGAGTTTGTAAGGGAAGCCCAAGCAGGCACAGAGCAGCTCCTGCTCAGCGCAGCCGTGCCTGCAGGGAAGATTGCTATTGACAGAGGCTATGACATCGCCCAGATATCCCGGTGAGTCTTCTGACCTACTCTGCCTTAGCAGTCTATATTCAATCAGAAGACTGGGCCTTTGGTCCAAATTTCTCCAGAGATGCATGACCTTGAGCAAGTCACATCGCCTCTCTGTGTCTCAGCCTTCCCATCTGTCAAAAGGGGCATAATAATCCCTATCTTTCCTTTTCACTTGGGATATTGTGCTGACCAATTGAGAAAATTGTAATGAATGTATGTTTGTGGGGAAAGGAGTAGAGAAAGTTATACAAACAAGCCAGTCACTAGTCTCTGGAAGGGCAAACCAGCAGTTAATAATACCTTTCATTTCTAGGCCGCTGGAGAGTCCTCAAGGGACTCTGTCTTGCAGGGACTCCCTTTTCTTGTCCACCTGTCCCTTCTCCTCACCTTGCCTCCTTATGTATGTGGCGATGAGCAGTTTCCAGTCAAGCAGCTTGATTTCTTGGTGAAACAAGACATGGATCTTAGGAAACCCAAGAGTAAGAGACAAAGACTCTTCACTCTGACTAGAATCTTCTTTAGGGTCTCAGGCACATGTAGACTCATTGCTTTAATTGCTTTAATTGATCACTTCAGTTCAATTGCTCAGTCGTGTCTGACTTTTTGCAAGCCCACTGACTGCAGCATGTCAGGCTTTCCTGTCCATTACCAAACTCAGGTCCATCAGGTCGGTGATGCCATACAACCATCTTATCTTCTGTCACCCCCTTCTCCTCCTGCCTTCAATTATTCCCAGAATCAGGGTCTTTTCAAATGAGTCAATTCTTCCCATCAGGTGGCCAAAGTATTGGAGCTTCAGCTTCAGCATCAGTCCTTCCAATGAATATTCAGGACTGATTTCCTTGAGGATGGACTGATTGGAACTCCTTGCAGTCCAAGGGACTCTCAAGAGTCTTCTTCAACACCACAGTTCAAAAGCATCAATGCTTCAGCACTCAGCTTTCCTTATAGTCCAACTCTCACATCCATACATGACTATTGGAAAAAACAGCTTTGACTAGATGGACCTTTGTTGGCAAAGTAATGTCTCTGCTTTTTAATATGCTGTCTAGGATTAGTGATAGCTTTTCTTCCAAGGAGCAAGCGTCTTTTAATTTCATGACTGCAGTCAACATCTGCAGTGATTTTGTAGCCCCAAAATATAAATTCTGTCATTGTTTCCATTGTTTCCCCATCTATTTGTCATGAAGTGATGGGACCGGATGCCATAATCTTAGTTTTTTGGATATTGAGTTTTAAGCCAGCTTTTTCACTCTCCTCTTTCACTTTCATCAAGAAGCTCTTTATTTCTTCTTCATGGGTGGTGTCATCTGCATATCTGAGGTTGTTGATATTTCTCCCAGCAGTCTTGATTCCAGATTATGCTTCATCCAACCCCACATTTCACATGATATATTCTTCATATAAGTTAAATAAGCAGGGTGACAATATAGAACCTGACATACTCCTTTCCCTATTTGGAACCAGTCTGTTCCATTTCATGTCTGGTTCTATTGCTTCTTGACCTGCCTATAGATTTCTCAGGAATCAGGTCAGGAGGTCTGGTATTCCCACCTCTTTAAGAGTTTTCCACAGTTTGTTGTGCCACACAGTCAAAGGCTTTGGCATAGTCAATAAAGCAGAAGTAGATGTGTTTCTGGAACTCTCTTGCTTTTTTGATGATCCAACAGATGTTGGCAATTTGATCTCTGGTTCCTCTGCCTTGTCTAAATCCAGCTTGAACATCTGCAAGTTCACAGTTCATGTACTGTTGAAGCCTGGATTGGAGAGTTTTGAGCATTACTGTGCTAGCATGTGAAATGGGTGCAATTGTGCAGTAGTTTGAACATTCTTTGGCATTGCCTTTCTTTTGGATTGGAATGAAAACTGACCTTTTCCAGTCCTTGGCCACTGTGGAGTTTTCCAAATTTGCTGGCGTATTGAGTGCAGCACTTTCACAGCATCATCTTTTAGGATTTGAAATAGCTCAACTGAAATTCTATCACCTCCACTAGCTTTGTTCATAGTGATGCTTCCTAAGGCCCACTTGACTTCATATTCCAGGATGTCTGGCTCTAGGTGAGTGATCACACCATGTGGTTATCTGGGTCATGGAGATCTTTTTGTACAGATCTTCTGTGTATTCCTGCCACCTCTTCTTAATATCTTCTGCTTCTATTAGGTCCATACCATTTCTGTCCTTTATTGTGCCCATCTTTGCATGAAATGTTCCCTTGGTATCTCTAATTTTCTTGAAGAGATCTCTAGTCCTTCCCATTCTATTGTTTTCCTCTAGTTCTTTGCATTGATCACTGAGGGTGGTCAAGTGATCATTGACCACTTAGAGGGTGGGAATGAGGTGGCTGTCAATCATTTGCCCCAAACACCTAAAGCTCATAGTCATGCAATCCACCTGGAGACTCCTAATCTGTGTGTGTAGAAACCTTACTCCCTATTACAAGGAATCATAGTTTCAGGCCATCCTTTGGTCCTGCTCTTTCCCCACAAGGCTAGTTACTGATGATATTAATCTGCTTTCTCAAAGATGAATGTTGTTGGAGAGTAGGGATTGAGGTGTGCTGGAGGGCAGCTTCCAGTTGTGTCCTGGGAACAGGTAGGAAGAGCCCTGTTCTTTCTTTGAATGCTCCTGTGGGACCCTGAGCAGGAGCCTAGGTCCAGCAGCCTAGTCTGGTCACTGGGTTCTACCAGATTTTGGATTAATGGCTGCCTGTTTTTCTTGCTCACATCCTTTTGGGGGTGATGAGCTTTTAAACTTTTCTCCTTGCCCTGCATCCACTCTTCTATAGACACCTGGACTTCATCAGCCTTTTGACCTATGACTTTCATGGAGCCTGGCGTCAGACAGTAGGACATCACAGCCCCCTGTTTCGAGGCCAGGAAGATGCACATTCTGACAGATTCAGTAACGCTGTGAGTGTCCCAAAGGAGGGAAAGCTGAGAGGGGGCCACAAAGACCTGCCGCCTGCCAGAGCTCACACACCAATCTCTCCACTCCTTGGTAATCCTGTAAGGGAGGGGTTAGAAGCCCACTTCACAGATGAGGAATCTGAGGCGCCAAGTTCATGCATTCTCCATGGCTCTGGGAACTGAGGAGGTGATACTTACATAAAGAATCAAGATATCTCCTGACAGGCCTATAGGGTGAAGGCACAGGGCAGATGGGAGACAGCAAAAGAGAGCTGGGGGCTGAGAAGCCAAGAGTCTAGTCTAGCCCTGCCATTTGCTTGCTATGAAACTTGAACCAGTCACCTGATTTCTGCAACTACCAAACAGCATCTCTTCCTATACCTAAGAGGATTTCTTTGAGATGGAAATTGTACAGTGCTTTTTAGACTGACATTATAAGTTCCCAGAAGGAAGGGAATTCCAGATGCATCTAGATCTGGAACTCCTTTCAAGGCAGCAGTGGGAATTGCATGACCTTTTCTCTCCTAGACTAACTGCTCAAACTGTCCTGCCCTTTCCACACCCAGGACTACGCTGTGAGCTACATGCTGAGGCTGGGGGCTCCAGCCAATAAGCTGGTGATGGGTATCCCCACTTTTGGGAGGAGCTTCACTCTGGCCTCTTCCAAGACAGATGTGGGAGCCCCCATCTCAGGGCCGGGAATACCAGGCCAGTTCACTAAGGAGAAAGGGATCCTTGCCTATTATGAGGTATGAGCTAGGAAGAAGGTAAGATCTCCCACAGCATCAGCAGCCCTGGGGAAATTGACCCTTCAAATCACCCCCAGTTTACTCCTTTAAAAAAAAAAATTCCAGCAGACCTAGCACTCTGGAGAAGGGGGAGGAGGAGGACAGGCACATCATGTCTTCATCCCCTCTGGCCACCAAGTTGGGGCCTTCCTTTTAGCCCAGGAAAAAGCAACGGCCAAGAGGTAGGTTCTTTTGTTTTGACCCAACCTCTGCTGCTCTTAGTTGCCTTGGCCAGTCCTCAGTGTCAGTGCAGAGCAGCCACAGAACCCCGGGATATTTGCATCTGTTTTAAGTAAATTTGCATGAAACCTGCAGGTTCTAGGGGCAGGTGCAACCTTTAGGATGAAGCAAGGGTCAGGAATAGATTTGGGGAGTAGCATCCCCCCAGTGACTGGCAACCTCTCAGCACAGCTCCCCAGCCACCCCTGCCTTGTTCTCTGCTCAGATCTGTGACTTCCTCCACGGAGCCACTGTCCATAGGCTCCGTGACCAGCAGGTCCCGTATGCCACCAAGGGCAACCAGTGGGTAGCGTATGACGACCAGGAGAGCGTCAAAAACAAGGTATGTTCACAAGGCCACACCCCCCAGATGAAAAGCGGGAGGGACGCCCCCTGCACTGAGGGTGGGGCTTTGCTACAGGGGTTCAGGTTCCGGGTGTCAGCTTTTCTCTTCCCTGCGGAGGCGTCCAGATAGCATGCCCCGCCCACGTGCACCCTGGCACAGGGAACCCAGCCACACCGGCCTTGGGTCTCCCCACCAGGCGCGGTACCTGAGGAACAGGCAGCTGGCTGGCGCCATGGTGTGGGCCCTGGACTTGGACGACTTCCGGGGCACCTTCTGTGGGCAGAACCTGCCCTTTCCTCTCACGAGTGCCGTCAAGGATGTGCTTGCTGGGGTGTAGCCGTCTGCCCTTGGGCTCACGGTGGGCAGAGATGCCGCTCACACTTGGCTCTGACTGACCGGAAGCCTGACCTCCTGCCCTGCTGGGGCCCCGCTGAGCCTCAGCCCCCCTTCCTTGGGCCCGTGTGAGGGCCACGGCTCTGCCATCGGAGCTCAGCTCTGGTTGGGGGGCAGGCTGGGGTGGGGCTGCGGGGCAGCACAGCGCACGGCGCAGCGTCAGCACGTAGGTGCTGACGAACGAGAATGCTCAGCAATGCCAAGCCCAACACTGGGAGATTTCTTCCCCTCGCTTACTTCTGGGGCCTGATGCCTAAGGACGCCATTTTGGCAAGCTCTGCTGCCACACAGCTTTTGGAGAAGCAGCAACCACACTAATTACACCGTCTGCAAAGCCCAGCTTGAAACCTTTTCCTGGGAACATAACTGTGTCCCCATCCCACTTCCCCTTCCTGGGTCTGCACCTGCTCAATAAAGCACCAGGGCTCACCTGTTGTTGGCGCTTGCTTCAGCATCTGTTGTCCCACTGGGCTCACCTCCCGCCTCTCTTCTGGATTCCTTTCTCTCAGACTTGGGAGCCCTGAGGTGCAGAAAGTGAGACCACCCTGTCCTCTGCTGCCTCCAGGGCACCCCCCAAAGGGGCAAGCATCACCAGATCCATCAGTTGTGGAGTTAACCCAAGAGTGCTGGAGGCCTTCTAGATCTTAAAGTCATTGTCATCCAGACTTCTCTATACAGTTCTTTGTTGAAAGAAGCCTTTTCTGTTTCCAGGAGCTAGCAGGCACTAGGAAGGAAACCCTTTAATCCCAGCCCTTCATCTCTTCTCACTCTGGGGAGGGATAGGAGCCAATATAGGGCCAAGTTAGACAGAGCCCTGACCCGGGACTCAGAGTTAGAAGGAGACACCAATGTTACCTCACACATTTTCCCACAATTCCAGAGCTAGAATCTCTGCAGACCTTGAGAACTGGCCTTCCAAGCTCCCCTAACACTTTCAGTGACCAGTTGCTCATTACCTTAGAGGAGCCCTTTTCATTGCTGGATTGAAGTTGGTCAGATGTCTTAGGGCTGTAGTCTAGCCCTTTTGTCTTTCCCCTCTCAGGACACACTCAGCCCTCAGCCCATGCAGAAATCAAGGCTCCTTGGCCCAGCCTGGGACATGGGGTGGGGGCCGGATGGGACAGTGTGGGTCAGACAGGACAAGCTCAGAAGATCAGCCAGACTTCCAGCCTTCATGAAGTAGAGATGTTCTTAACAGTTCCTGCTCGCTCCAAGAGCCTCAGACAAGCTTTGTATCCAAAGAGAGTTCATTTATATGCTCCAAAATCAAATAGAATTTATTTGTGGATTCCCAGATGTTTGAATTATCTGTGACTTGGCCCAGTGGTTTGTGGCACTAGTGAGGTGTGGGGAAAGGAAATACCTATCGGCCTCCCTGAAATCTGAACTAGCTGGAGCAGGGCAGAAGCAACTAATCCCAAGGTCACTGCGAAGCTAAAGGCAAAGAGAGTGAGAACTTGGCCAGAGCTTCAAGGGTGCCTGGCATTTCACTGCTGGCCAGTGGACCTAGCATTCCCAATCTGTGCCCACGGCCCTCCTACCACACGGGGGGCTCTGAAATCCCAGGAGCTGTGAGTCCTCCAGTGCAGCTAACCCCCTCTTCACCTCCCCCCAGTCACCCTTCCCCCATCCTGGGACAGGCTCTGCAGGGCTGACTCAGGGTCCTGCTGTGTTAGTCACATTCACTTATAGCTGCAGAGTCAGAGGCCAGGGATGGGGATCCGGTCTCCAGGACCTGCTTCCCGCCCGGCAGGACTCTGACTCACCCAGCAGAGGGCTTGGGCACCCGAGCAGGGCAGGATCAAGAGGCTCCTGAGGCCCTCCACTGCCCTTCCCAACAAGGACAGCCACCGTGGGACATGGCCACATTCCTGTGCCCCCAGCCCTGGGGAAGGGGCAGAGTGTGAACGCGACTGATGGCTTGAAATCAATTACACAGGCATTGTTTTTAAAATGGTAGGATATATCATACATGCTGAAGAGCGCACAAAATGTTTTTTTTTTTTTTTTTATTATTTAAAGAATTACTATATAGTGAAAGCCTGTATAACTACTACCAAGGACAGGAAACAAGACCTCATTTGTGCCTCTGAAACTCCATATCTCTGTCCCTCCACCCAGAGGCAAGCATTATCCTAATCTTCCTTGCCTTCTTTTGTGGTCTCATCTCCTAGAGATGCCCCTTGAAGAAGAGAGCTGTTGCTGCCCGTGTTTGAATTGAGTATGAGTAGGGTCACATCACTCTCTGTGCCCAGCTTCTTTTGCTCCCCGTTATGTCTGTTAGACCAACCATGTAGCTGAAGTTTGCTCATTTTATTCCATTTTTGGTTTATAGGTACACATACACGCCACTTATTTATGCATTCCTCTGTTGAGGCAGAGCTGTGTTCTCCAGGTTTAATGTTATAAACAATACTGCTGTGAATGTTTACATGCATGTTTCCGGGACCAACTGCTGGGTCACACATTTTCAGTTTGACTAGATACCATCACACTTTTTTCAGAGATTGCTCCCATCTACACTCCCACCAGCAACAAATCTTAATGTTTTATTGGATGAATAACTCAATGACTAGAAATTTGGCCACACCTGCCTCATTTCCCCCGTGGCACGCAAATGTCCATGCCATGTTCTGCTTCGGGGACTCTGTAAGTCTCTGAGTGCTGTCCTCCTCCAAGATCTCTTCCAGATCTGTCTTATGACTTGATCTCACCCCAAGGACTAGGGGACTGTCATAGTGCCCTCTGTAACAGATGAGGAAACTGAGGTCCAGAGCAGGAATTTGAGGGGCTGGGTAACCTGGGGCCTTGGACTCCCTTTCTGGGGTCCCATTGCTAGGAGACTTCCTGCAATCCAGCCCACTTTGGGCATCTCAGTTCCCTCCTTCTCTAGGCCCTCAGCCTCATACAGCCCAAATGAGAATTCCCAGGGAATGTGAAGACTAGGGGAGTGTGGGACCCCAGGAATAAAGTTGGGAGTGCTAAGAGAAGGCTGCTTCAGGCTGTGTGCACCCAAGCGAGAAGCCCTGAGCACAAGTGGCCCCACAGAGGCCAAACACACACAGCCTGATCTGGGTTCATTATCCAGATGGAAGCTCTTGTTCCCAATGCCCTGACCCCTGGCACAGGCTCCTGGCAACGTCCCATCTCACTGATCTGTGCCCTCCTCCCATCTGGGCACCAGAACCCTGTCTCTAAGATTCAGTCGGGATGATGGACAAGGTTGTGCGCTCCTCAAGGGACCCTTGCAGTTCCTCCCCCAGATCTATTTCTGGCCTAGGCGCCTCCCTCTCCCTTCAGTCCCCCTGCCTGACCTGACCCCACAGCTGGGAACATTTGCTTGGGGGTGGGGCAGCCCCCTGACTATATAAGACTGGACCTAGGTAGTCCCGGGCACCCTGGAAGCGCAGCTCCTCCGGTGCTAATACCTGCACACTCCAGCTTGACCCTCCAGCAGGCACTGCAATGACAGAACAAGCCACCTCGGAGGTCCCTGCCTGTGGTCTGGAGGAGACCACCTCTGAGTCTGCACGTGTGCCCCCCACAGGGCCCTCTGGAGACACGGCAGCTCCGCAGGCTCCTGGCGGGAAGCAGGCTCCAGGGGGAGAGCGGGCTTCTGAGCCACAGGAGTCTGCCCCTCAGCCTCCTGACCCCGCAGCCCCGACAGCCACTGACCCTGCACTTCCGCGTGAAGGTGATGAGAGCTGGGGCGGGCGGAGGGGGGAGGCAGTCATGGCAGGGAGCGGTGGGGGGCGAGGTCTCGGCTGCAAGCCCCTTCACCACCCCCACCCCCCGCTTTTCCCTCAGATTTCCCCAGTGCCCCGCTGCTGCTGGCCGTGGAGGATGTGAGTGAGAGCTCCGTGACTGTGAGCTGGGAGCCTCCAGAGAGGCTGGGGAGGCTGGGGCTCCAGGGCTATGTGCTGGAACTCCGTCGAGAGGGAGGTGAGCTCCGGGTTAAGCCCTCATGTACGGAGGGGAGGTGGGCCTGGGGGGCAGTGGGGACAAGCCCTCCAGAGGGAGACGCAGAGAGGGAGTGGAGGCAGTCTGCTTAAGCCTCACGGACAGCGTCTTGCTCACCTACACATCTCTGAAAGCAGGAGGGTATCCAAGGGACCTCAGCAGGTGCCTGGTCCTCCAGCTCCAGGAAACCTCTGCGTAACGAGAATAAAAGGGTCGGTGACACTGGGGTTCTCCTCTGTAGGAACTAAGAAGGTGCTGAGTCTCAGAGGACCCTGCTTGTAGAGAAGCTGAGGGAGAGGGCTAAGTTAGAACAAGGGACAGTGAGGAGAAAGAGCCAGGCTGTGGCCAAACTCCCGATGCCGCCACCTCTTCCGCCGCCATCTTGTCCACTTCCGCAGCAGGCCAGTTCAGGCTGGCTCCTGCCTTTGGCCCCGCCTTGCTGTGTGACTTGGCGAACCTGTCCAAGCCTGTCTGGGCTTCAGCAACCCCATCTCTGGCCACCATTCAAGGGTTCTGACACAAGGTGTCTCTGATGCCATTTGACACATGAGAAGTCAAGGAGGGAGAGCAAAAGGAAAATAAGGCCCGGAAAGGGAGGCCAGCTTCCTCAGACCATCAGTGGGAAGGGAAGCCCCACTGAGAAAGGGTGCCCGCGGCCATGGGGCCAGGGCCTTGTACTGTCTTCATTCCTCTCAGCCTTGGACTGGGTGCCTGTGAATGCCCGGCCCATGATGGTGACCCAGCAGACTGTGCGGAACCTGGCTGTAGGTGACAAGTTCTTCGTGCGCGTGGCTGCAGTGAGCTCTGCAGGGGCTGGCCCACCAGCGGTGCTGGAGCAGCTTGTCCACATCCAGGAGACCATCGGTAAAGCCAATCCCTGCTCCCCAGCCCTTCCCAAGCACCTTAGCTAATGGACGGAGAAAAGGAGGCCAAGGGGTAGAGTCGCTTCCCCACACTCACGTGCACAAGCCACCTGCTAGTGCCATCTTGCCTTAAGAAAGTTCCAGGTTCCTCAGCAGCAAGGAGTCTCTGGAGGTCAAAGAGGCCAATTTTCTGGGTGGTCCAGCTTGCAAGCATTGGAGGAAGGGCTTCACGACTCCCAGAAACAAAAGCTCACACTGCCCCGGTCACCTGCCTCAGAGTCCCAACACTTAGAGTCATTTCATTCTTCCTATCTAATCATAATCCCTTCAGCAGCCATAGAAGCTCATTTTCTGCTCATTTCCTATGACCTGGGTTCCAGATTCTCCCAAATGTTCTGGAACAGAGAAAAGTCTTTGTTTGCCTCTTACTGTACCACGTCCCTAGTGGAAAGAAGATGAACACCCTGCAAAAGACCTGTGAAAGTTTCTCCATCCCCAGAAGCCAGTGCTGAACTGGAAACCTGGGAGGCCAGCTGCTGTCTCCTTGCTAAGATTTCTATTTGTAGGGTGCATTAGCCTCAAGCCTACCCTTGCTCCCCTCCCAAGGCTGATCGGGTTTCAGTCTGTTAATGGCAGTGAGTCATTTGGTCTGATCCAAGATCTCTGGGGACAGCCCAGAGCCCCAGAGTGACAAGAGACATGGGCCAGCAGGTGGCCCGAGGCCTCCTCCACCTTCCTGCTTGTCCTGCCCTCCTATCTCCCAGAGGCAGAGGGGCACCCCACAGCTTT
Source organism: Cervus canadensis (assembly GCF_019320065.1). Classification (NCBI taxonomy): domain Eukaryota; kingdom Metazoa; phylum Chordata; class Mammalia; order Artiodactyla; family Cervidae; genus Cervus; species Cervus canadensis. The sequence continues at coordinate 75,780,239 of NC_057398.1, forward strand.
GGACAAGGCCTCCAGAAAGAGGGACTTCATGGCCGCAAAAGGGAGTCAAGTTTGGATTCAAGGAAATACTTTTCAGCTTTAAGGCCTGAGAGATGTGGGAACCACAGGGCTAAGCAATACAGAATTATAGACTGTCACGGCTGGTCCATCCAAGCCAAGGCACCCCAGGACTCCCTTGAGGTCACCCAGACTATTAGTGGCAGTTTCAGAACTGACTCCCACACAAGACCATTCCTGTCCCACCAGGTGGCAAGCAATCTTTTCTGGTGAATTTCAAAACCAGAGGACATGTCCATCCTTTGAGTCTAGGTGAGACATGGTCCCGTCTGGCAGCTCAGTATGATTCTAGCCTGGAAGTGGCAGGGAGCCCTCCTGGTGGGGAAAGGGGCGTTGGCAGGCATCCTGGACCCTCCCTGACAGCACAGGGATCTTGGACTCTGAGAGCCTGCAGGGGCCAGGACCCTCAACCTCAAGGCCTAACATTGGAGGAGTCAGCTAGACTCAGCACCCACTACTCCATTAAAATTCCTCTGGCAAGAAAGAAGGGGATTTCCTGGAGAGAAGAGAGCAGGAGGAGGTCATGAGTAAACAGGGAGCAGCCAGGCCCTTCTCAGGGGCAGGGCAGGGTGGGGACCCTGTCTAGAGTCCTTAGCTGCTCAGCTGTCCCTCTTCAGCCACCTGGAACTGCCAAGCATTTCTGGCCCCCTGCAGCTGCCTCTGGAACATTCCACCCCTGGTGCTCCCAGGGCCAAGTGCCTGCACAGCTAATCCTCAGAGACACCGTGTTCCTTCTCACTGTCTCCTCCCTTCCTGCCCTGCACGCCACTAACCGACTGCAGCCACCTGCTTGCCACGGAGGGGCCTCAGCCACCCCACCCCGCCCGCCTAGGCAGAGAGCCGCAGGGCTGTTCCAGCTCCCCGGGGACGCCCAGCAGCTCCAGCGGTTGCACCCAGTGAGGCGATGGTCGGGAAAGTGGTTCTCCACCAGAGCGTGGGTTGGAAGTTAGGTGTCAGGAAGGAATTCCCAACCGCAGATTGAAAGGTAGTGGGAGGGAAAAGAGAAGGAAGGGGGTGTGCCTGCTCTGGCTCCCTTTAGCAAGGGAAAGACCCCAGTCCTCTCACCTGGTTTGGGGACAGGGCAATGAGCAAATAGGTCTTAGAGGGGCCTCTCTGAAGGCAGAGGCATTAGGAAGGAGACAGAGTTGGGCACCCTTCCTGGGAACGCAGGCGACAGGTGCACACGCGCTCCCCACCAGGGGGAACCAGGGAGCCAGCAGGGCCCATCTGGAGTCCAGGAATGCCAGGGCTGCTGGACAAATCCCAGCCTGGCAGGGTTGGGGCACCAAGGGAGTGCCTAGGATGCCTACCAGTTCACACCGTGGAGGCCCTGCCCTCCTGGAACCTCCTGTCTCTCAACTCCTCAAGGGCCTTGAATTTTGGAAGTGAGCTTTGCCCTGCCCACAAGGGGGCAGCCTCAGAGCGTCCCAGGAGCCCTCCTGTGGGGCGCAGCCTCACTGTGTCCAGTCCCCTGCTGCAGAAGCCTCTCAGCAGCCCCCCTGCTGTACTAAGCCTAAACTTCGGTTCTAATACAGAGGCCCCCAAGATCCGTGTTCCCCGCCACCTTCGTCAGACCTACATTCGCCAGGTGGGAGAGTCGATTAACCTGCAAATCCCCTTCCAGGTGGGTATGCCTCCCTCCCAGGGTAAGCGCTTGGGTGGAAATACAGGGCCCCGCCTGAGGTGTATCAGAAGAGCCCAGAAAATGTCAGGGCTCCCTTGGAGGTCTGCTGAGACCCACCCATCAAGATGCACATGACTCAGTTGATTCTCCAGCCGGCAAATAGGACAGGTGGCCCCGGGGCCTGCTGGACAAGCGGACAGTGAGGCTCTGGGGGCACCTCTGGCTCTAGCCACTGCCCTTCCTAGGCAAGGCTAGTGTGGCCAGCTCCCTTGAGCACAGCTCCAGAGAACCCTGGAGTGGTGGGAGTGGGGGCCTGGCACCTTCTGCTCCCACTCCGAGAGTTCCTCCCTCCCAGGGGAATCCCAGGCCTCAGGCTTTGTGGACCCACAATGGTCATGCCCTGGACAGCCAGCGGGTGAGCGTGCGCACTGGGGACCAGGACTCCATCCTCTTCATCCGCTCAGCCCAGCGCTCCGACTCAGGCTGCTATGAGCTCACTGTGCAGCTGAAAGGCCTGGAGGCCAAGGCAGCCATCAACATCCTGGTGATTGGTATGGGACCAGGGGAGGCAAGGGTTGAGGTTCCTCCTGCCCCAGGACTGATGGTCAAGAGGGTCAGGCCAAGAGAGTGATGGGAGCCCGATCGTGTTGGGGGTGGGGTTGCCGAGAGCCCAGCCCTCCTCCTCACTCTCTGGTCCTGCAGAGAAACCTGGACCCCCCAGCAGCATCAGACTGCTGGATGTCTGGAGCTGCAACGCTGCCCTCGAGTGGACACCGCCCCAGGACACAGGCAACACAGAGCTCCTGGGCTACACGGTGCAGAAGGCAGACAAGAAGACGGGGGTGAGGCCTGCTCGAGCAGGGAGGCGGGGCTGGGGGAGGAAGCTGCCGAGCGGTGGGGAAGGCCTGCCCGCAGAGGGTACGGGGACCGAGGACTGCTGCTCTGCCCACTGCCAACCAGACTCGCTGCGTGGGTTTTGGCAAACCTCTTTCATCTCTGGACTTCAGTTTCCTTCTGAAGACTGCAAGGGCAGTTCTCTGGGGCACTTCAAGCTCTAAAGCAGTGCTTCTGGAAATGTAATTAATGTACATGTGAATTACCTGGGAATTTTGCTAAAATGCAGGTCTTAATTCAGTGGGTCTGAGGTGAGGACTGAGATCCTACACTTCTCTGAAGGTCCCAGGTGATTCTTACTTTGCAGGTCATCTGGCCACACTTTGACCAGTAAGGTTCTAGAATTCTCTGAGGTTCCCAGAGAGATGACCTTCTCCCAGGAGTTACTTCTCCGCATTCCAAGTCCCAGGGACGGGACATGGAGCAAGCCCCTCCGAGGAGGAGGCCCTGGGGGAGCAGGGAGGGTGAGGGCGTGTGGAGGTGAGGATGACGGGGCCGGCTCTTGCAGCGATGGTTCACGGTCCTGGAGCGCTACCACCCCACCACCTGCACCGTCTCCGACCTCATCGTGGGCAACTCGTACTCCTTCCGAGTTTTCTCAGAGAACCTGTGTGGACTCAGCGCCTCAGCAGCCGTCACCAAGGAGCTTGCCCACATCGTAAAGACAGGTGGGTCTGGGCCCAAGACCAGAAACCAAGCCAGGCATCGCCATGCTGATGCTTCTGCCCATCTCTTCCCTTCCCTTGGAGTGTCAGCACCGCTTCCTGTGTGACGTCTCACGGGAGTCCACTTGCCAGAACTTTTGCTGCTTCTCCACACCCAGGCCACCGCTATGCGCACACACACGTTAATAGACTGACTGTGAGAAATGGATGTGGTTGATTGATTGTAACAAACACATCAGAGTAAACCACGCAAATGAGCAGCACCCCTTGGGAGACTGCACTTATACTAAAGATGCCACATGGCTGCCAACATCATAGCAGTCACTGGGTCTCAGGTACAGTGTCCCAAGAGCCACTCTGAAGGACAATGTGTGTGGTTAGGTAGACTGGTGAGTTTGCTGAAAGCAAACTCCCAACCCTAATATAGCACCACATAGATGGACAACAGAGATATGGGTATTTACTGCTTCTACATACACACATGGTCCTCTTGCGTCAAATGTGAAATTCCCAGTCCTTTCTCCCCGTCACCTTGTATGTCACCTGGACGTTGGGCCTAAGGGCAGCACATAGTCTGTGTGGGCCGCAGAAAGCACACTTTTAAACACCAGCCTAAGTTGCACAGAATTAAGAAAAAGCTTTTGTTTAAAAATAGAAAGCCAGTAAAGTCTCCAAAGACAAAGAGAAATAAAATGTGGACTCGCTGGGTTTTTAGTCTCCACCCTCAGTCAGTATCACTCCCCTCCCTGCCTCCCTCTGTGACTCACCCAGCCATCGTTTTGGCTTTCCTCTGCCTCTCTGAGATACTCTGTCTCTAAGCTCCTGCATGTTGGCTGTGCCTGGCTTCCCAAAGATCTCAGGAGTCTGGGGTCCTGCCATGGGGCTCCAGAGGTGGAGGCAGGGATGAAATGGATAGTCACCTGCCCTCAATCTTCCTCCAGACCACCAGCTCTCTGCTCAAAGAGCCATGATCATCATGTGACCTTCTACCTCTTAAGCCACAAACTCACTATGTGAGATTGGCAAGTCCCTCATCCATGTAAGGTCTTAATTTTCCATCTGTTAGCTGGGGTGATAAATGTATCCTTCCAAAGGAATGCTGTGTAGATTAAATGGGATACTTAGGTGTAAGCTATAGTGATTATTTCAGGAAAACAGATGAGGTCAGTCTTAAGAGGTCTTCTCCTGTAACCTCAAATTCATCCCCTCTTTCTCCCCTGAAACCAGATGTTGTTGCCAAACCCAAAAGCTTTGTTGAGCGAGACTTCTCAGAAGCGCCCTCCTTCACTCAGCCCCTGGCCGACCACACCTCCACCCCCGGCTACAGCACGCAGCTCTCTTGCAGTGTCAGAGCTTCACCCAAGGTGAGGGCAGGGGCACTGGGGCTGCACAGTCTTTCCAGACAACTCTGCCTAAGCCTGAAGGTGGCTTTCGGGGGCTTCATCCTGGCCCACACCCTTCCCAGCTCTCTCTGACCTTGCTCCCCCAGCCCAAGATCATCTGGATGAAAAACAAGATGGACATCCAGGGTGATCCCAAATACCGAGCTCTCTCTGAGCAAGGTGTCTGCACCCTAGAGATCCGGAAACCCAGCCCCTTTGATTCCGGAGTTTACACCTGCAAGGCCATCAATGTGCTGGGGGAGGCGTCTGTGGACTGCCGGCTGGAGGTGAAAGGTGAGGATTGAGAGAGGTTGCTTTTTAGGAATCTTCTGATGCATGGGAGACCAGGAGAAGCCGTGTTTTCTCCTTCTGGACTAGATGAGGCTGAGCACTGAAAATCAAGGCAAGATGAGGGTAGTAAAGATAGAGGTCAGGCTCTTGGGAGGACTTTCCAAGAGGGAGGATGGCCCAGTGCGGGAAAAGGAGGGCTGGAGTCTGCCTCGCAGACACACGGCTCACTGGGGTGAGGGTGTGAGACTCACTGTCTCCCACCCTGCACTTGGGTCCCCAGCAGACACCCGCCCCCTCCCTGAGCTCTAACCTTCAGGTCTGTCCCAGCCTCAGCCACACACTGAGGAGCCTCTGGTGGAAGCTGTGAAGAGGAGAAAGGTAAGTAACTGCATGCACCCCCTCTCCTGCTTCTGGGGGTGGAGGCCTGGGGCAGGGGTGGGCTTAGGAAGGGAGGGTGGCAGTCAGCTCTGAGCATAAATCTGCAGCCACAGGCAAGGTACCTGCGCAGTCCCGGTGGTGCTCTGAAGACCCAGCACAGTAGGGTGATGCTGGCAAGGCCTGGAAGGCATGGGCATCCAGGGGACGGGCACAGGGCAGGCTCTAGTCCTGACTCTGAATGGCCTCAGGCCAGGGCATCCCCATGGGGTAATTTCCTCAGCCAGAAAAGTAGCAGAAACAACCGTGCCCTGACTGCCCTTCCCAGGTGGATCTGAGGTTCTGAAGGGTGAGGGTGTACCCTAGAGTTGTGGGGGCAGAGCTGGAGCCCGGGCTGCAGGTCTAAAGCCTGAGGGGAGGGGGGCCGGGAAGGGAGGTCTTCTCCCCCATGTCACCTCTTCAGTAGGCGCACGTCGCCCAGCTCTGCCTGACAGCGGGGCTTGTGAAATGTTCTCTGCCAGGCGCCGCAGGCCTGAGGGGTCAGGGCCGCCAGGCCCAGAGTCGAGCGCCTCAGAGGCCCGAGATCTTCACATCATAGCGACAGCTGATGGCTTTGCTCCTTGGTACCTGCCTCGCCTCTGTCCCTCCACTGGGAGCGGGCCTAGCAGGCCCCTGTACAGGCTTCCTAGACACCAGGAGCCCTGGAAGGTGCAAAGATCGGAGCCCTCCTGCAGAGTCGTATGCTGGGCCGGAAGCACTTGAATAAAGGTGTTTGGTGTTATGGTGCAGCGCCTCTGTGACAGTGAGGTCAGCGTGATGGGCACTGTGTCCCCAGGAGGGTGGGCTGAATATGTCCCCATGGGGGAGTCTCCACCTCTGACACCAGGAGGAAGGTTCAGTGGGAGGGGACCCATGATCTCATGGGGGTTTTCCAGATATGAGATCTTTTAGGATCTTGTTTCACATTCAGAGTTTGCTGCCCTTAGAGGATAACTACAGGAACAGACACACCCTTCTCTGGAACCCTCCTTGCTCCAAACGCCTCCATGCCCTCCCCATTCCCTTCATTTCTCCCCAGACACCACCACTGATTTCTCTCTGTTGAGGTTGTCTGTTTCCCTCAGTGGTGGGGTGCATTCTCCATGAGGGCTGACAGTCTTTTATTAGTCAAGTGACCCTCCCTGGGAGCCAGGGGACATCCCGCCTGAGAGAGGGAAGGGCCTGGAATCAGCCCTGGAGCTGCTGTTCACACTTAGAACCTGGCCCCTCACTCCTCTGTATAAGGAGCTTTGGTTTGGGCCAGGAGTAGACCCTTCCCGAAAGGTCTAGTCTAAAGGCCTAGACTCTGCAACAGAGCCTCAAAGCCCGTGAATGTAGTGCTAAGTGCTAGGGGTGCTGAGGGTACTTAAAATCCGGTAAGACTTTCCTGTCCACACACTCCGGAGGGGAATCTCCTCCGGCCTGAGCAGCCTGTCACACTCATCCCACAGTGCCCATGGCAGCTCACCTTCTCTTGTTTGCCTCCTCCCCAGGCAGGCAGCATGTTCCCAAGAGTTGACAGGTCTGGAGTTCCCCTCTCTATTTGGCCCAGAAGCAGCAAAGAGGGGTGTCACCTAGGAGGGTGCCCAGCACAGAGGGCTGATGGAGCTGGTAGAGCTGGTGGCCCAGATGACAAGCTGTGACACTTCATTCTCTTACTTGGGATGCTCAGGGCAAGAATCAGGGCTCAATGCTTCTGCCTTGTGGCTGTTTGAGGCCCACACCTACTATTCCACACTTGCTCCAGGGGGCGTGGAGCCCCCACTCAGGGCCCAAGCACTAGTGGAGAATAAAGCAAATACTGGAAATTGTTTCTGGACCCGTTCTTTCTGCCTCTCGCAAGTATAACCTTGGAATCCCTGTGGTGAGGAGAGCAGGCACCCTGGCAAGCGTCATGGCCAGGAACTCAGAGCTGTGGGAGGTGGGGACTAAAGGCGTCTTGATTCCTGCCTGTCAGTGGCTCTGGCCACCTTCTCCTGCAGAACAGGAGAGAAAACAAGGCCAGGACATCCACTTTCTCTCTTTCTCTCCTTCTCTCCGTCTTGGTAGGGAGCTTCTCTCCTTAAGCTGGGTCCCAGGGCTGTAACCCCAGCACCTAAGTCAGACAAGCCGCTGTCCTGCCTGCTATGGGAGTTGAGCTTGCTCTTCTGGCCTATGTGGTCCCAGGGCAGTCTCAGGGTCTCAGGCCCGCTTAGGCTGCCTTGGGTTGATCTTGCAGATGGGGAAGCACGAGCCACTTTCCTCTTTCCCTCAGGTTACCTGGTTCTTTCCCCATGGACTGACCTCCCACACCTCCCCCAGGACCGTGAGGGGCGGGTCACAGCCACAGCCCACAGCCCACAGCAGGGAGAGACAAGGGAGACGAGTGGGATAGCAGGGAGGGGAGCCCTGGGCTGAGACGCCCCAGACACGGGCAAGGCGGGGCGGGAGGGGGAGTCTAGTCATCGGGCCTCTCTGCTGGGGGATCCTCGTCAACAGGGGGTGCAGGCCGGCAGCGGAAGTGGTCGTTCCAGATCTTAAGGAAGGTCACTCGAAACTTCTGGATGCGGAAGGCGTAGACGATGGGGTTCATGGCCGAGTTGCCGTGTGAGAGGAAGATGGCGATGTATATGAGGATCCTGGGCATGTGGCAGGAGGGGCAGAAGAGGGTGACGCAGTTGAGGATGTGCAAGGGCAGCCAGCTGAGGGCAAAGAGGAAGAGGATGAGGGCCAGCGACTTGGCGATCTTCAGCTCCTTCCCATAGTACTTCTGCGGGTCTCCAGAGGAGGCCGACACCTTCTTGTTGAGCTGCTTGCGGATCAGGTAGAAGACCTCCATGTAGATGAGGACCATGAGCAGCAGCGGGGGCAGCACCCACACAAAGAAGTTGAAGTAGACCATGTACTCCATGCTGATGACCTTCTCGAACTGGCACTCGATCACAGGCTCGCCCACGCTGCCGTTGGCCAGCCAGTCCCGCTCCACCACACTCAGGTTGTTCCAGCCGAACATGGGCGTCAGGCCCACCACGAAGGAGAGAACCCAGCAGCCCGTGATGGCCACCACAGCCCTTCGAGGCGTCACCACTGTCTTGTACCTGAGGGAGAGGAGGGCAGAGTGTGAGGGCCCCTCCTCGGTTCACCCGGCCCCGGGGGTCTCTAAGAGGAGCTGCTTGCCCAGCCAGGGCCCAGTAAGTGGGGAGGTGCATGTCTTTGGCTAGAAGGCAAAGTCTTTGGGATCTAAAATTTAGGCCAGGACTTGCAATGCATTGGCTCACGTCGCCTGCTGAGGGTGGGAAAAATCTAGAAGAGAATAAACAGATAAACTCCTTTAGGAGTTTTACTAAAATTGCCAAAGTAAAAATTGTTCATATGCACTTGGCACACCACCACTGGTGACCTTATCATTGCTTCATGACAGTCCCCATGTGGTGGAAAAGCACCATCAGAATGAGGGCCCGTTTGACAGCGAGGTGTGTCCTTCCCGAGGCCACATGGAGGGTGCAGGCTATCCTGTGCTTCCTACTGACCACACAACAAATGATTAACAAACCACCTCTCCCCTTGGGCCAGCTGACTCACTATCATAAAAAGCTCCCCCACACCCGCCTCCCATGGCTCTGTACCGTCTCCCCCACCTCCATCCTTACCTCCCCTCCTTTTTCAGTCATTGTACAATGCTTATCTCCTGAAGGGTTCATCTCAAGAACCAGCTCTCCTCCCCCAAACTAATTGGGAAATATTCTCAAGAAAGAAAACTGATGGTCACTGAGGACTGCATGCAAGGGACTCCAATTCAGGTATGCATGCATGGGTGCATTCATTCCTTTTTTGAGTGCTTTCTGTGCCACATTGGTCTCTGTGCTGGGAGTAAAAGAATCCCTTCCTCTGTTGCAGCTCACATTTTGAGTGAAGAAATAGAAAACATAAAAGTAAGAAATAAATAATACAACTACAGGTTGTGATATGTCCTTTGAAGAAAATAAACAGGACCATGTTAAGGGGCAGAGCCCCCAACCCTTTTCAGGCCTTAACACACACAGATATGAAAACATTAGGATGGCACAGAAAATGGACGTGGCTGCCCGTGGGCCATGCCTCTCTCTACCGCTGTCCCCAAGGTTGAGGAGATGCAGTCTAGAGGGGCTCCCCGCTTCCCTTTAAACCAATTCAGCCAGCAGCCGGCATGTCCTTGGCCCACGCACTGGCCTTGGAGTGAGTGCCAAAAGCTGGGGCCTGCCTGGCTCTGGGCCAGCAGCTTGCCCAGTTGTTATTTTCCAATGCCGTTTCTGAGATGGATGGAGTGGCCTCCTGAACATGTAAACAGCTACTGAGGCCCATGGGTATGAAGGTGGAGGCTTCCTTCTAGCTCCATTTTCTTCTGTCCTGTGCCTGGAGAATCTGCAGCTTTCTCCTCCACAGCAATATTTAAGGTCTCTCTCACCTTGGACCAAAGCCCCCCTCTCCTTGAAGACTTTACTGCCGTGGAAAAGGGAATGATTTGGGGGATGTGAGAAGCTGGACCCACTTCCACCCCATCTAAAAACTGGGCACTAGAAAGGACCTTGGGAACCTCATTTCCAATCTCATCATTCCAGTGGGGAAACTGAGGCCCTTCGAAGACTCCAACTCCACAGCATGGTACCCCTCCCCTACTCTGTATTCTTGTGTCCCCAGAGCTCCAAGGAGTCTTGAAAGCTGCCCAGATTGCTTGTGCCTATCTGAAGCTATGGTTTTTCCAGTAGTCACATATGGATGTGAGAAAGAACTTGGACTAGAAAGAAACCTGAGCACCGAAGAATTGATGCTTTTGAACTGTGGTGTTGGAGAAGACTCTTGAGAGTCCCTTGGACTGCAAGGAGATCCAACCAATCCATCCTAAAGGAAATCAGTCCTGGGTGTTCATCGGAAGGACTGATGCTGAAGCTGAAACTCCAACACTTTGGCCATCTGATGGGAAGAAGTGACCCATTTGAAAAGACCCTGATGCTGGGAAAGCTTGAAGGTGGGAGGGGAAGGAGATGACAGAGGATGAGATGGCTGGATGGCATCACAGACTCAATGGACATGAATTTGAACAAGCTCTGGGAGTTGGTGATGGACAGGGAAGACTGGAGTGCTGCAGTCCATGGGGTCATAAAGAGTTGGACATGACTGAGCGACCGAACTGAACTGAATCCTTGCATTCTTGCTGTAACTAAAGTCCATTTCCGCCTCTTGAATCCCCAGCAGAATAGCAAGCCTGGTGCATACTTTGGCGTCAGAGATCCATATCTGAGTCCCAGGTCTGCAACCTACTAGGTCAATTCTTCCTCTGTAAAATGAGACTATGGGCCCTACTTCAGAGGAGTTAATATATGTGAAGTGCTCTGTAAGCACCCCACCAACATTCCTGTGCCTGAGCTCCTACCTCTCCAAAGCCCCTGAAAACACACACACCTTGGAAACCCTGCTATCTCTAGATGTTCAGCAAACGTAGCCCAATGTGTCTGCAATCATCTGGCTCAGGATTTGTTTCTGATGAGCTCAAATTGCTTTCCCACATGTCCCATGGTGAAAGGAGTTCTGGGAGAGTCTATGGTGTGACTAAAGGAGTGCAGATCATTCTACAAAAGAGAAAGGCACTCTGTCACAGATGTCGCAAGTGGGGGGCAGGGCCCTCGGGTGAGCCTCAGCAGGGCCAAGTGGGGCTGCAGCTGCAGAAGGAAGGATGGAGGCAGGCATCCCCTGTCACAATCTGTCACCTCTATGGTTCACATCCTGTGTATCATTTATAAAGTGGTTTCACATTCATGTCTCAGGTAATCCCCACGACCACTCTGCAGGTTGACTATGGGTTGTTTAGTTGTGGATGATAAGCAGATTGGGAATATCCCTTTCTGACAAACTTTAAAATGGGATTGCCTACACCCTGTCCACAGGCGGTACTACCAGGAGAAGGAAGGGTAGACACGGTGAGCTCTGGTATTGCCATCCAGCCTGAGGACTGGAGGAGGGGCTGCCTAGCTCAGGACCCACATCTGGGCAGTGATGACCCACCAAGAGAGGAGGTGAATTCTGCCAGTGTCCCAGCTGGGAGACAAGAAGGAGGCAGCTTCTGGCTAAAGAGGTGCCCCCCTTTCCTCCTCCCCTCCCCCTTCTCAACTGCCTGGAGCCCTGAGGTTAAAGCTTTCCTGGGGTTCCTCCAGGACCAGGTCCCAGCAGACCCTGCAGCCTAGGGTATCAGTTCTCATCTGTTTTTCTTGCTATTTTTTCCGTAGTGGGAAAGGATTAGATTCAGAACCTTGGTGGGGTGGAGGCAGGAAGGGCTACCTCCCAGGGCTGGGAGAAAAACTCACCTCTCCTTACACGTGGGAAAGAGCAGCAGAGGCTGCAAGTTCTGGGGTGCACATGGGGTGGGGCTTGTCCCCCCCAAGTCATGGTCTAAGGCCTCATCACCCCTGGGGCTATGCTGAGAGCTAGGCAGAGAGATGGCTGCCCTTGGTGTGCAATCTCACACAGACAGAGGGGAAGCAACAGCATGGAGGCACTGGAACACCATGCGGAGCTCTGTCCACAGGCACGCAGGGCAGGCAGCCCTTCGGAGGCGTCACTGAAGGGCCCAGGGAGAGCCCTGCCCTCCCCTGTAGCCTAGTGAGGGCAAGACTCAGGGCAGGGCAGTCAGAGTTGTGGCCTGGGGCGGCCCCCTGGGCCGGGCAGGTCACAGGAAAGATTTCAAGGTTTTGTTCTTGTGCAGGGAAAGCAAAGGAAAAATATAATCCAATTTCTGTTTTTAAAAGATGCCTCGGGCTGCGGTGTGGAGTGGTTTTGTGCAGCGGGAAAGCAAGAACACCACAGGGGGCCCATTTCCGCTGTCCAGGCGGGGGTTCCCTATGCTCTGGTGGCTCAGTGGGAAAGATCTCACCTGCTAATGTAGGAGACATAAGAGACGTGGTTTCACCCCTGGGTCAGGAAGATCCCTTGGAGGGCATGGAACCCACTCCAGTACTCTTGCCTGGAGAATCCCACGGACAGAGGAGCCTGGTGGGCTACAGCCCATGGGGTCGCAAAGAGTCGGACACGACTGAAGTGACTTACATGCAGGAGGGCAAGAGGTGAGGCAGTGACCTCGGGTAGGTGACGGTGGGGGGTCGGGAGGAGCTCCCGGCTGTCAGAGGTGTTGGGAGCAGAGCCCACAGGACCTGCTGCCGAGTTTGGATGTCCAAGTGAGAGAGCACCATCAGGCCGAGGCTCGGTTTCTGATCCCAACCACTGAGGGGACAGTGGCACCCTCCCTGAGCCTGACCCCTCTCTCACCAGGGGCCCTTCTCCTCTCCCAAGTCCTCAACGTGAATAAATACACGTAAAAATGGACACATGAATGCATATATCCATTTATTCAGTCTTTATGATTTATGCAACGGCAACCACATTTTATTCAGTGATAAATAAAAATGACTTATTTGACCATTCATGATTGGTTGAGGACGGGGGCCTCTTCTGAGCAGTATGAGCGCGTGCCACCAGGCCACCGGCCAGGCTCCAAAACACACAGCAGCCCTGTTCCCAACACACAGTGAGACCAGCAGAGGCTTCCCCAGCCAGAACCAGCCTCCCCAGAGTCTCCCAGGGCAGAGGCATTTCCATCTCAAGCTAAACTCCAGCAGGAGCTATGAGTGTGCCTGAGCTCTGCATTGGCCCCTTGCATTATGAATGAGCCCTCCTCATGGGTTAGAGGCCCGACTGCAGAGAGGGCTGGCCTCTGCCTGCCTACAGCGTCACAGGACGGCTCTTCAGGGACACCACTGTGGAATGACTTTTAGGCGGACTCCGAGACCATGAACAATAAGCTCCTTAGAACAGGAAATGCTCAGAATGCCACCAGGTGATAAAGAGACCAGGGGACCTAGGCAGGAAAGATGTATTTGACAAAGAAAAGAGAAGGGAGGGAAACAGATCCTCAAAAACTCTTTGGTGGACAAAGAACTGGCCAGCAGAGCAAGATGCTCAGAGAAGCTGCTCCATCCCTGCACAGACAAGACTGGGGGTGCTGGTCCTCAAGCTGGGCACTCCCCCGCCAACCCTGCCCTGCTCTGAGTCACAGGGGACCGGGGGTTCATTCCTGCAGCCTGCATCTCCCAAGGTCCTGGGTCACTGGGTTCATGGAAGGCATTGGACTGCTGGAGGGAGGAGACAGAATGATGTTTTCACCCCTCCTGTGTCACAGGCAGGTCTCAGGCAGCGGTTACATCGCTTCTTTGGCTCTACCTCCCAGTAGCACGCCCACTGTGGTTCCAGCTTCCACTAACCGCCCGCAGCCCTTCGGTTTCGGGACCACCTCCTTGTTTTGTCCTTCAGCCTAGGGGTAGCTTCTTGTTGTTGCTAATGTCTGAGTTACCTCACTATCCCCTCTTTGACTTTGCAGATGCTTCATGACCTATGTTACCAGTTCCTAATGAGGGGATTAAAAGCCCTCAGTTGTTATTATTATTATTAGCCCACACCTAATTATTTCTGTGTTCTGGGTTAGATCCCAATGGTTCAGGAGTGAAGCTGGAGCAGGAACAATTGAGTGTAGTTATCACAAAGAACTCCCTGCTAGAGAGACAAGAGACCTGACCAGACTTTTAATAAATATGTGTTAACTCAAAAAAAGAGAGAGATAATCCACAGGATGAGTGTGGAAAAGGCTAAACATGGTTCTGTTTGGAGGCAGGGGTTGATGAAGTGTCCCGTGAACTACTGAGACCAGGGCAGGGTCCTCAGGCCTGGCCATACCTGTTTACTGCCACCTGCTTCTCACCAAGGCCCTGGGCATGCAAACTGAGTAGGGGACTGGAAGGGGTCCACACCTTTCTGCAACAGGCAGTTTGGATAGTCTGAGGCTGAATCCTCCATCTTCTCTTCCCTTTCTTGCCGTCTGAGAAGGAGTGATATTCCACAGCTCGGGTTACCTACCTCCTTCCTTGCCTCCCTTCTTATCATAGATCTCAGCTACTTATAAATGGAAACTTGGGTCTCAAGATCAGGGACATAAGACTCTCAGACTATTAAACTGCTTCCTGCAGAGAAATTCTCCCTTTCAAAGGAAACAGGAAACCATATACAATCAAAAGCATACTCCAGGGGCAAAATATTTAATAGCAACATTCCCCATGGGAGTCTGGATCAGAAGCCCCGGGGAAGGACCAGGATGTCTGGGGCCTAATTATCCTGCCTTGAATATTGCTTGCTTTAGGCCCTGTGGCATTACCCACTACCTCTGAATATCAGTGTCACTAATCCCCAAAAGGGGGATCCATCTGACACCCTCCGGGCTACTTTGCAGAGCTACAGACAGTGGGGAAGACACTAAACGCCTTGAAAGAACAGAGCTGGATAAATTAATTATACTGGTAGTGTGATGGGCCTTGGAAATACTCCTGATCATGTTCTGAGAACAAACAATTCAACAGACTAGTAGGAAAAACAATTATATCTACTTATGTGACCCAGTAACGTCCTCTATTCTGAACAACTTCCCCACCCTCTCTGCTTCAGATTCAGAGCTTCCTTGAATCTGGGAATGAGTGGAAGACACATGCTATTCTCTTTGCCCCAAGGGAACTCCCCTTCTGACAGGGGAGGTGTAGCTCCTGAGTCTCTGATGGAAGAGCAGTCCAGGCTAAATAAAGCATACAAGGCCAAAGTTCCTGGCCTCAACCCCAGACTCAAAAGTAGTCCAGGTAACTGACATCACAAGCTCCTCTAGAGGCCTATTAGCCTGTGACAAAGCCCCTCTCCTCTCTGGCTGTGTCCTCTCATCCTTACGAAGAGGGTTTGGGATTTGTTCAGAGCATCTGATGCAGAGGGCGCTTCAGGGGGTGGGATGTAGGCAGGGAGGTTCGCAGATTCAGGGAAGGCATGCTCTCAGAGTATGCAAGTGAAAGTGTTAGTCACTAAGTCATATCCTACTCTTTGTGATCCCATGAACTATAGCCCGCCAGGCTCCTCTCCATGGGATTCTCCAGGCAAGAATACTGGAGTGGGTTGCCATTCCATTCTCCAGGGGAGTCTTCCTGACCTAAGGATTGAACCTGGGTCTCCTGCAGTGCAGGCAGATTCTCTACTGTCTGAGCCCCCAGGGAAGTCCCAACCTTGTCCCCCAATCCCAGGCATATCAGAACATCCCCACACAGGCAACAGGAGACCCAGAACTGTGCTCTGACACAGTTCCCTGGGTGACTTTGAGATGCCATCACTTCCTCCCCAGCCCAGTACTCTGACTCCTGAGACCAGTGAAGCCCCACATCCCAGGAACAGGGTGGTCTTCTGGGAGGAGAATGTCTCACCTGAACTGCAAACTTAGGAAAAACAAGACCCAGACCTCAGCATTCCTGGCCATTTCCTGCTCTTAGATTTGATTCTCTCCAGTTCTTGGGGTAAGGCCAGGATGGTGAAAACACCAAGGCCAAATAACCCAACCTACTGTGGGAGATTTTCTGACTCATTCGGTAGCATGGGGGGGAAAAAAAAAAGAAAAAACATCCTGTCTGCATATAGATTTAATGACCTATGAGTGGTTGGCACGGTGGTAAAGGGTGTCAAATTTCTCTTCCAACGGAGTGGAAAGACCTGACGTTATAGGAAAACAGAGCTGAGTTCTGATCCAGGCTTTGCATCGGGGAGTGAGCTTGGGTGAAACTCTTCTCCAAAGAATGAAGAATGCTATGGAGTCAGATCTGAGTTTAAGCTTTGGCTCTACCAGTTAACAGTCTGTGGCCTTGGCCAAGTAACAATTCCTTGAGCCTTGCTTTGTCCTCAGCACATTGGCATGAGAGGACCTACTTGGCAAGCTCCCTGTGACCACAAGGCCCCTCTGTGAATAGTAGCAACTGGTGCCTCCTCTCCCAAGGACACCCCTGACTCCACCAGAAAACACAGGCAGCTCCTGAAGAGAAACAAAACAGGTTGCAACAACTCAGACAAACAAAAAGTTGCTTGTTTCATGTCAGCTCCCCTCCTGAATTCAGCCATGGTACAGAACTAGTTCTGTGTCCCCTGATCTGACTAGTGTCTGAGTCTTTGGATGCGGAGCAGATGGAGATGGGGAGCTTGCTGAGCCCAGCACTACACCCCACACAGGGCCCTGGAGAAACCTTACTTCCTGGCTAAGTCCAGTAATGCTCTCACGAGTAAGTGGCCAGTGCAGAGAGTGAAGACGGGGGGACAGTCTCGGGGGGCTCCGGCGCTGTCTCCCATCCACCTCTGCTCGTCTTCTAGTCTGTCTGGAACCGTGGCGTACTCAACATCCGCCTGAAGGCCGGAAGGTTTCCCTCAAGGGGCCGTGACCCACTCTGGGTAGAGAGACAGTGAGCACAGCCCAGAGCAGCCCGAAGGCGGTAGCCCGCTGAGATCAGAGAGCAGACAAGGGCGTGGAGTCACAGGGGCGCCCCCCAGGCCTCCCCTGGCCTGGGAGGGGGGGTGCCCGCCCTCAGAGGCCGCTGCTCTCAGAGGACTGGGGTCCTCACTCTGCTTTAGCCCCCTGGGCCTTGCTGGTGGTGTTTAGTTGTTTAGTCATTAAGTCGTGTCCAGCTCTTTTGTGACCCCATGGACTGTAGCCCACCATCCTCTGTTCATGAGATTTCCTGGGCAAAATTACCAGAGTGGGTTGCCATTTCCTTCTCCAGAGGATCTTGCCAACCCAGGGATCAAACCCAAGTCTCCTGCAGTGCAGGTGATTCTTTACCATCGAACCACGAAGAAAGCCGCTTGGGCTTTCAGGGTTCCCTAAAGTCACAGCATCAGCCCTCTACTCTGGGAAAGACAGAACAGACATGGAGGAGGACAGGAGAACAGGGAGACCCCTCCTCTGTGGAAATCTTTCCAAAGAGAGGGCCCGTCTCACCTGCAGGCCTCTATTCCATAGCTTGTACTTTTACACCAGAAAGTCCTACCCAGGATCTAACTTCAGTCCCTCCTGCTGTATCCCAACCCAAGGAAGTACTGTTCTCGGGACCTGGAAGAAGCTGCAGTCATATTTTCCCAGGTCCTGTCCTTGCTACCACCTCACGTTCAGGTTGGTGGAAATTTGGAGCCCAGATTACAGTGGTAAGAACTCTAGCACCTAGCAGCTTCCCATCATCCCTCCTTTGCCTATTCCCCTGATCCCACCACAGGCCTACTCACTGATCCCCACATGGCCAGGACAGTCACATGAAGCTGCAGGCCAGGCCCAGTCCAGGAACCAGTGTAGCCTCCCAGGCAGCAGCACACAGAAACGTTTAGCAACAGCTGTCAGCTCTGAACCCTGCCCCACCTGCCTTTCCAACTTCTTGGATTTGAGGCTTTTCTCCTCTTTTCTGTAGCACCTCCAGAGATGGGCTGGGGAGAAGGAGGGTCCTGATGCAGGGCGAGATGGGGAAGCATCCAGCATTGCCCAGGTAGGCGCAGGCCAAGCATAGAGGCCCCTTCCCAGGCCTTCTCGCAGTCGGCTCACCTGGGTCAAGGTGGAGGCTGATTCCCTCCTCTTCCCCGTGTGGGACAGTCACTAAAACTATGTTTTCCTCCCTGAGCGCGTAACTGCAAGTTCCCCAATGGCGGGAGTCAGGTCTGGTTCAATGTTGTATTCCTAGCACCTGCCGTGGTACCTGGCACACAGTAGGCACACAATAATATTTTTAGAAAGGAAAATGGATTCACATGAAATGCTCAGTTAAAACCAGAGAAGTCAGAAAAAGGGAAAGTGGGAGAGAAACAATTAAATCCAATGAATAGAAAACAGTCACTAACATGGTAGATGGCCAGTAATATCATTGACCATTTTAAATGGGAATAAAGCAGGAAGGCGGGGAAAAGGAAGCTGCTCTGAGGCTTTCTGCTTCTTGCCACAACATCCCTCCTGGAAGGAGAAGAACAGAACATGCACCCAGCCCACACAGCTGAGGAACCTCCCATAGACTCCTTGAGATTTCCAATCCTAAATTTCTGCCCCAGTTACCCAGCCCACTTTCCATTCTAGGTCACCCAACTTAGTACATTAAGCTACTTCATTAGGTAGTTCTAGCCTATTTAGGGCTTCCCTCATAGCTCACTCAGTAAAGAGTCTGTCTATGGTGCAGGAGACCTGGGTTCAATTCCTGGGTCAGGAAGATCCCTGGAGAAGGAAATGGTAACCCACTCCAGTATTCTTGCCTGGAAAATCCCATGGACAGAGGAGGCTGGTAGGCTACAGTCCGTGGGGTCACAAGAGTCAGACGTGACTTAGCAACTAAACCACCACCACCAGCCTATTTAGAGTCTAACTACACTTCCTCCCACTGCAAGACTAGACTTTCTCCTCACAGCTGCTCCTGGGTGGAAGTAGGGGACAGTCTGTTCTCAGCGAGCTGGCCTACATCCCCGTGACTTGCATCAGGATAATGGAGCAGCATGGAGCCACTGGCAGCATCCCAGAGCAGGGACCTGGTGAGGCAGCTTCTCAGAGCCTTGATCAGTGACCTCATTTTCAGTCACTTCTGCCACTTCTGCAAAGCCTAATAAATCACTCACATCTGCCACAACCCTGGATGAGGGAATCTCACATTATGATGTATGTGGGAGAGGAGGAAGTTTATTAAAAATCAAAGCCTTTTTCCCCATCTACCATTCACAAAAACTTCAAAGTGCTGGGCTCAGAGCCGCAAAAAGTAAAGGCAGATTGTGGGCAATAATGGACCCTGGGGACTCAACCGGGCAAGAATTAGGTAGGAAAGGCATACCAGGCATGTGCTGGGAACACCAAAGTGGCTTTCCTCTCCCAGCTGATACTAATATCAACAATCTGGGCCATTTGGAAGGTCTAACTCAAGCGCCCCCGACTTTCAAATCCCACAAAGGCCTGACCACCCACCACTCCTCCTCTCCTGGGGGAGCCGGTACCAGTATCTGCAACAGAGTCACACCAGTTGGCCAGGGAAGCAAGAAGCTCAAGATAACAAAGCACTGGCAGGCGTGTGACAGGTGTCAGAGGGCCTGGGTTCGAATCAGACTCAAACTTGCTGTATTAGCAGATTACATCACCTCTCAGAATCTTAGCTAGGCAGATATCAAACGGAGCTGAGAGCTGCCTAGCCCACCTTCCAGTGTTTCCATGGTAACCACTTGGCACTGAGCTTTCCCCGCAGTCTGTCCTTTCCTCTTTTCACAGTCCTCCCAGGAAGAAGGCAGCGTCTCCACAGACGAGACTGGGTAACTCTTTCAGAGTCACACCGCTGGTGGCCAGAACTGGGACTGCAACTCCGGTCAGCTCCCTCCAAGACCAGGGTTTTGTGTCTCACACAGTAATATCCCCGTGAGGCAGTGCGGACCTCGAGAACAGCCTTACGTCCCCAGTGTCCCTCACTGTCCAAGCTTCTCAGACTTCACTGTGTGTCTAAGGAGCAAGGCCCAATGGCATTCAGCCGAATGGTTGGCACAAAAGTAACCCTTCCCACCCTTGTTTGCACAAAAGCCTGTCTGAGGAGCCCAGGAAAAAGAAAGGCATTGTCTTGGATCCTGTAGGAAATAGGAACTCAAATCCAGGCCAAGTCCCCTGCAAACCACCTGTGTGACATGCTTCTCTTTATGGAGAGCCACCTCCACCATATGGAGGCAGGAAAGGCAGGGAGCCAGAACAGGAGAAAGAAGGGCAAGAGGCTTCCACCTCAGCAAATGACAGTGGGGTGGAACCTTTCTCGCACAAAGCACTTCCAACCAAGGATCCTCCCTGTTGCACACATTATCTTGCCTGACAGAAAGGACAGCTTTTGTTGTTGACATTTCACAGGTAGGGAAACTGAGGCCTTAAGAGGGTTCAGCCATGCAAGACTGGTATAAACATCATTTCGACAAATAAAGACTTAACCAGTTTCCTCTGACTGTGGCCCAGTGCTCTTTGCAGGGTGCATGCTACCAGCGGGTGGCAGAGAAAGTCTCCCGGAACCTCTCACAACACTACGCCCTAGGACCAAGCCCAGCGTCCGCTGTGCTGCCTCTTTAGCCCATCACCTCCATCCATTCTCACTTCCACAGACCTCACTGGACTGTTTCTACTGCCATGATGCTAGCAACACCTCCTGATTTAGCTTCCTTGCACTTGTGACTGAAGTAGCTGTGCAGATGAGTGCATGCAGACTCTGGAACCTGAGAGGAAGCAGACAGGGCCTGAAGGAAGCCAGACGGCAGGGCAGGCCAGGCCTGTGTCCACTGCTAGCAGCCCCTGTCCTGGAAGTCTCAGTCCTCTTACCAGTTTCTCTTATCTGAGAAATCTTGTGTGTTCTAGCTCCATCTCAGCCTAGAAGCTCTCTGAGGACAGGGACTGCGGTTCCCCATGACCTGGAAATCCCTGAGGACAGTGGCCGGGTGAGTGGGTGTATCACAAACAGCATTCACTTTGGTGTCTGGCAGCCAGGTGTTCAAGCTCCACTTTTGCTAATTACTAGCTGGATAACAATTTTCAAGCTCCTTTACCTCCTTGGTTCTCTATTTCTTTATTTGTAGAAATGATGTTTATACCAGCCTTGCACGGCTAAATAAAATTAAATATGCTGCCAAAGAAGTCACTCAGTGCTGCTCCTGACATACTCAGCACGCAGCTGCCTCCCCTCCCCTCAAGACCACACGCCTCCTTCCTGGGGACCCTTTGTCAGACAGCCTTGGGGCTCACGGAGGAGCTTCAAGCAGAGGGAGGAGCCCCGGGCACTGTACCCAGGACAGTGACAGAGTACCACCTCACACTCAGCGCGCCTCCCGGCCTGCTGCAGCCACCTCCCCACTGCAAGCTTGTGAAGGAGCCCTCAAGACACATTGGAGCAGGCATGTGTTAACTGTCCACCCTGTTTGCAACAGAGACAGACAGACAGACAGACAGACAGACACACACACACACACACACACATACACACACACTGCTATTCATCTATTCTCCTCCCTTCCATGAAACAGCTGGAAAAGGGAAGAATGAGCCCTGTGGTACCAGAGAAAGATGGTGGGTTTACATTATTTTCATGTATAATCTTCTCAACAGTTCAGTGAGGTAGATATCCTTATGTTCATTTTTCAGATGTAGGAACTGAGGCTCAGAGTGTTCTGCCAAGATCCCAAAACAAGTGAGCCACAGAATCAGGACGGGGAAACCAGCCCTGGCAGCCTGACTCCCGAGACACACAGTTCTGTGCCCCTCAGCCTGCCTTCGTTCTTTAGACTCAGCACACACGCTATTCCCTGGGTTCTTGCAGCCACTCTGAGAGGTAAGTAGGGGTGGCAAGTCCCCACTCCTGGTGGGGATGTGGGGCCAGAGAAGCATGGTGGCTTGTCCAGATGGTGCAATCTGATGATGGGTGCAGTCTGATGGGTGCAGTCTGATGGTGCAGTCTGATGGGTACAGTCTGATGGTACAGTCTGATGGGTGCAGTCTGATGGTACAGTCTGATGGGTACAGTCTGATGGGTGCAGTCTGATGGTGCAGTCTGATGGTACAGTGTGATGGTGCAGTCTGATGGGTGCAGTCTGATGATGAGTGCGGTCTGATGGGTGCAGTCTGAGTTCCAGCCTCAGGGCTGCTGGCTCTCAGCCTCTCTCTGCCCTGGGAAAATGAGGAGATCAAGTCTCCTTGGCTGGGGAGACGTTCCCCTGTCCTTGATTCTCCTCCCAAGTGTATCCCTTCTTTTCTTCAAATCAACAGTAGACTGAGCTCAGACTCAGGCCGTGTTCTGACCGGAAGACAGGGGTCTAAAGGGCGTCCGCTTCTTGCCTCTGTGGACAGCAGCAGTGACAGGCGGGAGGTGACAACCGCTCCTGTGCAGACCGTTGAGGCCCTAGAGCTGCTCGACACTGAGGGCCTCAGGCTCCATGCTGGCCTGCACGCCCCGTGGCTGAGGCCCCCCTACCAGCCCCACGTCGCCCGCTGACCTCGTGTGGTCGGGGCGTTGTTGGTGTGGAGCCGCCAGTCCACGGCGTGCTGGAGGTGGATGGCCGTCTCCCAGCAGCCAGAAGCTGTGCCCGCTCTGGCAAGGGGGAGACAGCACGGCACGACACCCGAGAGGGAAGAGGTGCTCTTTCTAAACGTCGACTCCAGAGACACACGAGACCCCTCAGCCAGCGCGGCAGCACCTGCCTCCTGAGCCTCCTCGCCGCCCAGTGCAGCTGTGACTGCCTGTCTGCCTCGCGGGCTCCTGTCTCCTCTCACGCCACGGCCCTGCCCCCAGCGTTAGCTCCTCCTGCCCCTTCTGCGCGCCCGGCTGTGCCAGCTCGCGGGTCTTCCTCTGCGCTGCAGCCAGAGGACAGGTGGGGCTGGAGCCCTGGGGGTCCTGCCTCCCCCAGACACACTCAGAGCCAGCTCACTCCTGAGCAAGGAGCCTGTTCCTCTTCTGTTCTGAGAGCACCTCTTACAGACAGCTCTCTGCAGTATGGTTAGCAGTTGCATCCATTCTATACATGTGGGAACTGAAACCCAAAGAGTTAAGTGATTTATCCAAAACCACCCAGCACTGACGGTGGAGTCAAGGCTCAAAGACAAGTCTTTTCGTTCATCTGTTCAGTTGCTCATTCAACAACCCCAGTTACACTTTGCTGCTGTGTGACTAATATCAAGCTGTTTAACCTCTCTGAGCCTCAACTGCCTGAGAAAATGAGGAAAAGCGGAACGCATTATAACTATTAGTATAAAATACTGTTAGCTCCTCTTCATAAAATTGTGTAAGGACTTAAATAAGAGAATCCATACAAAGCATTTAGCACAGGGCCTAGCAAATATTAGGTGTTCAAGAGTCACTTGCTACTATTACCATTCATTTATTGATCAGGCATTGGATACCAAAAATGGGCAGAAATTATGCTGGACACTGTGAAGGAGAGATGAATAGGCTTGGACCCCACCCTCAAGTTGCTCACTAGCCAATTAAGGAGGTTACCTCAGCGCAATCTGACAAGGGCTGTGTAACAGGGGAGCATGGGGAGCTATAAACATGACAAAACAAGGAAGGCTTCCTGGAGGAGGTGTCATCTGAGTTGACTATTAAGGAATGAGCAGGAATTAAAAAAAAGAAGGGAATAGTTTTCTGAGGGGTGTGTGTATTTGTTTAAGACATGGTCTTATATGTTAAATATCCTTTTATATTTCTCCTCAACTCCAAGGCTTGGACAAATTAAGCTGTAACTGGCTAGGAGGCAAAGAAAGTGAGTTTTGAGCACAGGTAAAAAGAGGGATGGGGCTGAGCATCCTAGGCTGGGGGAGTAACCTTGGACCTGTGTGCTTGTATGTGAACCAGGCTGCTTAGGCCTCCTGCTGTGTGCAGCTGGTAAACTGCTAGTCTCACCCATGAGACTATGGGGCTATGCCCTTGAGGGCAGGACTTGTGTTGTCAGAAAACATTTCTTGACTTGAACACATTGTATTTCCAGATCAGGAAGGTGGGGGTGAGGCATGAGGATTGGGTGAGGGCACAAACAGAAAAGAGATTAGCTTGCTGGGCCTCTTCCCTAGGCCTTGAATGAAGGACTGGAATGGGAGGGAGCAGGGGTGAACAAGGAGAATTGAATGAAAGGGCTGCAAATCCAGAACATAATTCCTTGACCATAAAAAATAAAAAGCTATAGCTCCCTACACACACACACACACACACACACACACACACATACACCACTAAGAGCCTAAAACCACCGTGGCCTCTTGTCATGACTAATGGTGATGATGGCAGGGGTGTCATGCCTTCACACCCCTTTCTGGCATGCTGGTTGCTCCCAGACTGTCAGCCCCTAGGCCTGAGTGGTGATTGCGGCTCTCCCCAGCCCCGCTGGACCATCCACATCAAGGCGGCACCAGCAGCCCATAACACAGGGTGCGGGTTTATTCTGCAGAGGATAGGGCACCACATCAGGTGTGTCTGCTGAGCACAGTGGGACTCTAACACACTGAATGTTTTCCTCCCCAGAGAGGATTTATTGACCTGCCAGCCCTCAGGGGAACCCTTGCTGCAGCTCTCTCAGAGGCCAGACCTCCAGAAAGGGAAGGATGAGGCCTTGGGAAGGTAAATGGAGCTCAGGAGGGACTCTTCACACCCTTTCCTCATAGAAACAGGAGCATGGAGACCAACGCAAGCTGAGCTGGGGATCAGGAGGCCAGAATACTCCCCCTAACTTGCCAGATAAGTTTGATGAGACCCCTTACTCCTCTGACCTCCTGGGGATGTGTTAATAAAATAACACTTCACTCTCCAGTACCTGCATTTGCTCTCTGCGGGTGAATATGAAATATCCAACTGACCTCTTCTCAATCTAGCTACTCAGTCTGCCCCACTAACGCTTCCTTCCCCCACCAAACACTGATTCAGCCACCTACTAAGTGCCAGTCAGGCATGCGTTGTTAGGTCCTGAAATAGTCAGTGAGGCAGGTGAGGAGAACCACATCCTTCTCTC
This sequence comes from Cervus canadensis, assembly GCF_019320065.1. Classification (NCBI taxonomy): domain Eukaryota; kingdom Metazoa; phylum Chordata; class Mammalia; order Artiodactyla; family Cervidae; genus Cervus; species Cervus canadensis. The sequence continues at coordinate 75,804,937 of NC_057398.1, forward strand.
ACAGAGCAGGCAATGCGTCTCAGCAAGAGCTTCCTCCCTGTGGGGCCACAGTGGCCACAGAAGAGCAAGTGTAAGTGAAACCAAGTTTGGGTTATTTGACAATAGTAACAGCCACCATTAATCAGAAAGGTTGAGTAGTTAGCCTTAATTAAAGTTAAGTAACCTTAATCAGAAAGGTTAAGTAGCTACTCCAAGATGACTAGTTTAAGTACCTGAACTATCTGTCTGGGGATACTTCTCTTGCCCCTCATTCCACTCATGTGCCACCATAAAGCAGAACCAGAGAGATGTTTCTCTGAAAAGGTGATCATTAAAAATATCTGGGATAGAAGCTGTGGTGCATATATACAATGGAATATTACTCAGCCATAAAGAATGCATTTGAGTCTATTCTGAGGTAGGTGAACCTAGAGCCTACTATACAGAGTGAAGTCAGAAAGAAAAAAACAAACATCGTATATCAATGTGCACATATGGAATCTAGAAAGACAGTACTGATGAATCTATTTGCAGGGAAGCAGTGGAAATGCAGACATAGAGAACAGACTTATGGACATGTGGGGGGCAGGGGAGGAGAGGGGGAAGAATGGAGAGAGAAACATGGAAACATACACATTACCATACATAAAATAGCCAATGGGAATTTGCTATCTGGCTCAAGGAACTCAACCCAGGGCTCTGTAACAACCTAGAGGGATGGGATGGGGCAGGAGGTAGGAGGGAGATTCAAGAGGGAGGGGATATACACACACTTATGGCTGATTCATGTTGATATATGGCAGAAACCAACACAATATTGTAAAGCAATCATCCTCCAATTAAAAATTAGTAAAATTTAAAACAATACAATATTATAAAGCAATTATCCTTCAATTAAAAATAAACATTTTTGGGAGAAGGCAATGGCAGCCCACTCCAGTACTCTTGCCTGGAAAATCCCATGGATGGAGGAGCCCAGTAGGCTGCAGTCCATGGGGTCGCTAGGAGTCAAACACAAACAAAAAGAGAAAAAAAAATAAAATAAACAAAATTTTTAAATATCTGGGGTAAAATAAGTCATGGGAATGTAATATACAACACAGGAAATATCATCAATAATAGTGTAATAATTTTGTATGGTAAAATATCAACTAGACTTATCCTGGTGATTGTTTTATAATGTATAAACATATCAAATACTATGTTGTACACCTGAAAGTAAGAGAATCTTGTAAATCAATTATACTTCAATAAAAAATGAAATATATCTGGGCTAAGAGATGCTTTTCCAAGAGACCTTTCCCTCTGGTGCCCCCAAGAGAATCATGGCCTGATACGTTCCCATTCCAACTGGGTAGGTATGCATCAGAGCACTTGGTTCCACTGGGCTGGAAAAACAAGGGCTAGGAACTAACTCTTGCCCTCCTGTAGTCTTTGTCCCTGCTTTCCCAGGGGTGGGAAGCAGAAAACTGGAAGTCTTTGGACTCTAAGAACAAGCTGCATGGTGAGAGCTACAAGGTCTGGCCCTCAGGGCCAGCACCAACCCAACAAACTGTACTGCAAAGCTTTCTCTGCTACACAAGGCTAAAGGAGATTGTTTCTGCATAGAAGAATTGACAGTGCTCCACCAAGCAGCCCATGGCAACAGAGACCCTGTCCCTGTGTGACCTATGCCAGCCTTGGGGTTTCCCCAGCCCTCCTGCTCCGCCCTGATGGGCTAGTCTGGAGCTGATAACTGCCTCCTTACTGGTTGACCATCTTCTTTGCTGTGTTAGCTAAAACCAGGCCCCCAGTGCCCAATATAGCAGCTGTGAGAGGACCCTGCTGTGGAGTGGGAGAGGAACAACCATTGTGCAGAGGATTAACACAATCTACAGTGCCAGACCTGGAGAAGAAAGAGGCAACCCACTCCAGTATTCTTCCCATGGACAGAGGAGCCTGGTAGGCTACAGTCCGTGGGGTCGCAGAGAGTCGGACACGACTGAGCGACTGAGAACCAGCAGCAGAGTGCCAGGTCCCTGGTGGGCTCCAGCGATGAGGGTGGGAGTGAGGCCGTGGGGGCACACAGAGTGTCTACGAGAGCGCCCACCTGACTGAGGATCAGTAGAGACTTGAGGTGGTCTTCGCTATCTGTGCCTCATTCTAAATAAAGCCTGGCAAGGAGGACAAACCCCCAACTCCACCATCTCCTTCTGGAAGCTTTAGGGAGTCCAAAGTCACATGTCCTTATTTCTGGGGTTTCAGCCTAAGAAAGCCAATCTCTCCCTAAGAAGTGAGGTGGGAACAAAAGACGCAGCAGCTGGAGGTACCCAGGAAGCTTGCTCTATGTTTGAGGAACTCCTTAAAGAAGGCTGTTTGAGGTCAAAAGGCTGTTTGTTGGACCACATGAAAAGGACAGAAGCTGGTGAATCAGCAAGAGAGAGACCACCACTAGACCTGCCATTGCATCAATTCTACTTGAATACCTACTAGGATCTGAATCGCCCCCTCCTCAATTCCTCCCTTCCTCACCATTGCCTGTCTCCATAAATGGCACCACCATCCACCCTGTGGCTTTAGCCTTCATCTTGGGGAGTCACACTGGATCCTTCTCCCACTCTGCAATCCAGCTCTTTACCAGTTGGTTCTAAAGCCAACATGCCTGCAATCTCTGCAGTTCTCTCCATCGCCACTGCCTCCTTGGCTGCCTGCCTGCCCCAACCCCCGCCTGAGCCGTGCTCTCTTACCGTTTCCTCTTATCTGCTCTAAGCCATTCTCCACACACCAGGCAGAGTGACCTTACATTAATGTGGTAAAGATATTCATTTTTTTTTCAAATGTTAAACCAAACCTGCATACTTGGGATAAAACCTGTTTGGTTGTGATATATTACCCTTTTTATGTATCACTGGATCTGATTTGCTTCTCTTTTGTTAAGGACTTGACATTTTAAAAATGTAATCTGGATTATGTCATTCCCTGCTTAAAGTACTCAAAGGCTTCACTGTGTGCCTAGAATCCAAACCGAACTCTTGACCATGAACCACCTGGAGCCTACAAGATCCTGCCTTAGTCCTTGGACCCCAAGAGAGCTGCACCGACACAAAGTCAGCAGAAGCCAAGGACAAGGGCCAGCTACAGTGAACTCCAGGACGGCTTCCTTCCTCAAATTCTTTTCAAGTTGCAATTGTAGCTACTTGCTTGTTTTTGCTTTTTAATTTTTTTATTGGCATATAATTGCTTTACAATGTTGTATTTATTAGTTTCTGCTCTACAACAAAGTGAATCAGCTATGCAAGTGCAAGTTGCTCAGTCACGTCCGACTCCTTGTGACCCCACGGACTACACAGTCCATGGAATCCTCCAGGCCAGAATACTGGGGTGGGTAGTCTTTCCCTTCTCCAGGGGATCTTCCCAACCCAGGGATCGAACCCAGGTCTCCTGCATCACAGGCGGATTCTTTACCAGCTGAGCCACAATGGAAGCCCAAGAATACTGGAGTGGGTAGCCTATCCCTTCTCCAGAGGATCTTCCTGACCCAGGAATCGAACCAGGGTCTCCTGCATTGCAGGTGGATTCTTGACCAACTGAGCTACCAGGAAAGCCGAATCAGCTATATGTATACATATATCCTCCCTTGAATCTTCCTCCCACCCCTCTAGTTCATCACAGAGCACCGCGCTGAGCTTCCTGTGCCATAGAGCAGCTTCCCACTACCGATTTTACACCTGGTGGTATATATATGTCAATGCTGCTCCTCAATTCGTCCTCTTCTTCCCCGACCCATACCCCATGTCCACAAGTCTGCTCTATACATCTTTGTCTCTATTCCTGCCCTGCAAATAGGGTCATCTGTACCATATTTCCAGATTCCATATATATGCATGAATACTATCTGGGTCTTGGTTCACTCCCACTAGTCTCTAAATTCCACAAGGGCAGGGATCAGGGCTGACGTCTTGGCCACTGTAAGATACACAATGCCTGGCAAGGAATCTGGCACTTCTGATTAAGTGAAAGAATGAATTCTTCACCTGCTCTATGCCTGTGCCCATGTAGCTGAACACTCAAATTGATCACCATGAATTTAGGTGGGCCCTTAACACTGCCTCCAATTGTACTAGACTTTCTGAATCTGGTCATTTTCCCATTTCCTAAAGAATTATTTCACACTTTCTACTCTCTCCAACACCTCCTCCCTCTCAGCTGATGACCTTGCTTCCCACTGTACTAAGAAAACTGAAACACTCAGAATAGAACTTCACCTACCAGCACCCACACCCTGCCTTCCTGCCTGTTACATGACCTCCATGCTCCTCTACAGCCAACCCCTCTGAGTTTGCCTTAGGTCCCCGCTCTGCTCGCCTAAACAACATCAATCCAGAAATTCTCTTCTTTGTCCTATTGTTAGTTTTGCATGCTCTACTAAATTGTCTCAATAAGTACACAGACATACCAATGTCCCTCCTTAGCAAAACCATAGCAAAATGCCTCGCTCCCATTTACCCTGGCAGCTCCTGCCTTTGCACTCTGCTACAAAATTCCTCAAAGGAGTAATCTATGCCAGCTGCCTTTGATTCCGTTCGTCTTCTCTCCAGAGTCCTCTTCAATTAGACATTTTTCTCCCACCGTCTATTAACGTTGCTCCTGCTAATGATAATTCTCAGTCTTCACCTCCCTTGCCACACTGGCAGCATGTGGCAGCCGGCCTCTTGGTCCCCCTTCACCTGCTGTCTCTAGCTGGCCTTTAGGACACCACGCTAGGGACTTGGGGTTTCTTCCTATGTCTGTGGCTCTCCTTTAGTCTCTGTTGCTGGTGTTTCATCTCCCCAATCTCTTAATGCTCAGTCCTTGGTCCTTTCCTCTTCTTTTTTAAATTAAAAAATATATATATATTTATAAAATTTTGAAAGGTTGCTTTCTATTTATAGTTATTACAAAGTGTTGGCTATATTCCCCATGCTATGCAATACACCCTTAAGCCTATCTTATGCCCAATAGTTTCTACACTCCACTCTCCCACCCCTGTGTTGCCCTCACCCCTTGTGCCCCCCACACTAGAAATCACCAGTTCGTCCTCTGTATCTGTGAGTCTGCTTCTTTTTTGTTATGTTCGCTATTTTGTTGTATTTTTTAGATTCCACATATAAGTGATATACAGTATTTGACTTTCTCTATCTGATTTATTTCACTTAGCATAATGCCTTCCAAATCCATCTATGTTGCTGCAAATGGCAAAATTTTGTTTCTCTTTTATGGTTCAGTAGTATTCCATTGGGTTTCCCTGGTGACTCAGACAAAAGAATCTGCCTGTAATGCAGGAGACCCAGGTTCGATCCCTGAGTTGGGAATTTACCCTGGAGAAGGAAATGGCAACCCACTCCAGTATTCTTCCCTGGAGAATTCCATAGACAGAGGAGCCTGTCGGGCTACAGTCCATGGGGTCACACAGAGTCAGACACAACAGTGACTAAAACTTTCACTTTCAGCATTCCATTGCATATATGCAATGGAATGCTGAAAGTGAAAGCATTTTATATATATATGTGTGTGTGTGTGTATATACCACATCTTCTTTATCCATATCTGTTAACGGACACTTAGGTTATTTCCATATCTTGGCAATTGTAAATAATGCTTCTATGAACATTGGGTGCATGTATCTTTCTGAATTAGTGTTTTTGTTTTTTTCAGATATATACTCAGTAGTAGAATTGCTGGTTCAAATGGTAGTTCTATTTTTAGCTTTTTAAGAAATCTCCATGCTGTTTTCCACAGTGGTTTCACCAATTTACCTTCCTACCAAAATGTAGGAGGATTCTCTTTTCTTCACACCGTCTCCAACATGTGAAAATCCAACATCAACAGTCGCTTTTTTGATGAAATCCATTCTGACAGACAAACAATTTAACATCACAGTAATTCAAGTCTATGCCCCAACCACTAATGCCAAAGAAGCTGAATTTGAATGATTCTATAAAGACCTACAAGACCTTCTAGAACTAACACCAAAAAATAAAAATTCCTTCTCATCATAGGAGACTAAAATGTAAAATCAGGAAATCCAGAGATACCTGGAGTAACAGGAAAATTTGGCCTTGGAGTACAAAATGAAGAAGGGCAAAGCTAACGGAGTTTTGCCAAGAGAATGCGCTAATCATAGCAAACATGCTCTTCCAAACAAAAGAGATGACTCTACATATGCACATCACCAGACAGTGAATACCAAAATCAGATTGATTATAGTCTTTGCAGCCGAAGATGGAGAAGCTCTATACACTCAGCAAAAATAAGACTTCGAGCTGACTGGCTCAGATCATCCACTCCTTATTGGAAAATTCAGGTTTAAAACGAAGAAAGTAGTGAAAACCACTAAACCATTCAGGTATGACCTAAATCAAATCCCTTATGATTATACAGTGGAGGTGATGAATAGATTGAAGGGATTAGAAGTGGTAGACAGAGAGCCTGAAGAACTATGGATGGAGGTTTGTAACACTGTAAAAGAGGTGGTGACCAAAACCATCCCCAAGAAAAAGAAATACAAGAAGGCAAAAATGGTTGTCTGCGGAGGCCTTACAAATAGTTGAGAAAAGAAGAGAAGCAAAAGGCAAAGGAGAAAAGGGAAGATATACCCATTTGAATGCAGAGTTCCAGAGAATAGCAAGGAGAGATAAGACAGCCTTCTTCACTGATCAATGCAAAGAAATAGAGGCTAACAATAGAATGGGAAAGACTAGAGATCTCTTCAAGAAAACTAGAGATACCAAGGGAACATTTCATGCAAAGATAGGCTCAATAAAGGACAGAAACAGCAAGGACCTAACAGAAGCAGAAGAGATTAAGAATAGGTGGCAGGAATACACAGAAGAACTGTACAAAAAAGGTTTTAATGACACGGATAACCACAATGCTATGGTCATTCACCTAGAACCAGACATCCTGGAGTGTGAAGTCAAGGAGGGGCTTAGGAGCATTACTATGAACAAAGCTAGTGGAGCTGATAAAATTCCAGTTGAGCTATACTTCAAATCCTAAAAGGCGATGCTGTGAAAGTGCTGCGCTCAATATTCCAGCAAATTTGGAAAACTCAGCAGTGGCCACAGGACTGGAAAAGGTCAGTTTTCATTCTAATCCCAAAGAAAGGCAATGGCACAGAGTGTTCAAATTACCGTACAACTGTGCTCATTTCACATGGTGGCAAACTCAAAATCCTTCAAGCTAGGCTTCAACAGTACATGAACAGAGAACTTCCAGATGTACAAGCTGGATTTAGAAAAGGCAGAGGAAACAAAGATCCAGTGTCAACATCCACTGGATCATAGAAAAAGCAAGGGAATTCTATAACAATATTTACTTCTCCTTCATTGACTACACTAAAGCCGTTGACTGTGTGGATCACAGCAAACTGTATATAATTCTTAAAGAGACTGGGAATACCAGACCATCTTACCTGTTTCCTGAAAAGCCTGTATGCAGGGCAAGAAGCATTAGTTAGAACCGGACTTGGAACAATGTGCTGGTTCAAAATTGGGAAAGGAGTACAACAGGCTGTATACTGTCACCCTGTTAATCTAACTAATATGCTGAGTACATCATGTGAAATATTAGGCTGGATGAATCACAAGCTGGAATCAAGATTGCTGGGAGAAATATTAACAACCTCAGATATGCAGATGATACCACTCTAATGGCAGAAGGTGAAGAGGAACTAAAGAGCCTCTTGATGAGGGTGAAAGAGGAGAGTGAAAAAGTTGGCTTAAAACTCAACATTCAAAAAACAAAGATCATGGCCTCCAGTCCGATCACTTCATGGAAAACAGATGAGGAAAAAGTGAAAACAGTAACTCATTTTATTTTCTTAGGCTCCAAAATCACTGTGGAAGGTGATTGAAGCCACAAAATTAAAAGACGCTTGCTCCTTGGAAGTAAAGATATGACAAACCTAGACAGCATATTAAAAAGCAGATACATCACTTTGCTGACAAAGGTCTGTATAGTCAAAGCTATGGTTTTTCCAGTAGTCATGTATGGATGTGAGAGCTATACCATAAAGAAGGCTGAGCACCAAAGAATTGATGCTTTTAAACTGCTGTGCTGGAGAAGACTCTTGAGAGTCTCTTGGACAACAGGATATTAAAACCAGTCAATCCTAAAAGAAATCAACCCTGAATATTCATTGGAGGGACTAATGCTGAAGCTGAAACTCCAATACTTTGGCTATCTGTTGTGAAGAGCTGACTCATTGGAAAAGACTCTGCTACTGGGAGAGCCTGAAGGCAGGAGGAGAATGAGCAACAGATGATGGGATGGTTGGATGGTGTCACTGACTCAGTGGACATGAATTTGAACAAATTCCAGGCGACAGTGAAGGACAAGGAAACCTGGCATGCTGCAGTCCATGGGGTCGCAAAGAGTCAGGCTTGACTTAGCAACTGAACAACAACAGCATTCTGACAGGTGTGGGTTGCCGTGTCATTGTGGTTTTGATTTGCATTTCTCTGATAATTAGTGATGTTGAGCATCTTTTTATGTGCCTTTTGGGCATCTGCATTTCCTCTCTGGAAAAATGTGTATTCAGTTCTTCTGCCAACTTTTAAAGCTTTTTTTTTTTTTTTAATGTTGAGTCATGTGAGCTGTTTATATATGTGGAATATTAATCCCATATTGTTTCATATTGTTTATAAATATTTTCTCCCATTCAGTAGGTTGCTTTTTCATTTTGTCTATGGTTTCCCTTGCTGTGCAAAAGATTTTAAGTTTAATTAGGTCCCATTTGTTGTTTTTGCTTTTATTTCCATTACTGTAGGAGATAGAGCCAAAAAAATATTGCTGTGATTTACGTCACAGAGTGTCCTACCTACATTTTTCCTCTAGCAGTTTCATAGTATCCAGTCTTACATTTAGGTTTTTAATCCATTTTGACTTTATTTTTGTATGCAGTGTTAGAGAATGTTGTAATTTCATTCTTTAACATGTAACTGTCCAGTTTTCCCAGCACCACTTGTTAATAGATCATCTTTTCTCCATTGTGTAGGCTTGCCTACCGTGTCACAGACTAACTGACCGTACGTGCGTCGGTTTATTTCTTGGATCTCTGTTCTGTTCCATTGCTCCGTGTCTGCTTTTGTGCAAGTACCATGCTGTTTGATTACGTAAGACAAGGAATGTGATTCCTCCAGCTCTGTCCTTCTTTCTCAAGATTGCGTCAAGATCATATTCTGTGTCTTTCGTCTTTCCATACAAATGTGAAAAGTGACATTGGTATTTTGACAGGGATTGCACTGAATTTGTAGATTGCCTTGGGTAGTATAGTCACTTAAACAATATCAATTCTCCTAATCCAAGAACATGGTGTATCTTTCCATCTGTTTGCATCATCTTCAGTTTCTTTCATCCAGGTCTTCTAGTTTTCAGACTACAGATCTTTTGTCTTTTAAATAGGTTTATCCCCAGGTATTGCATTCTCTTGGGTGCTATGGTAAATGAGATTGTTTTCTTAATTTATCTTTCTGATACTTCATTGTTAGTGTATAGAAAAGCAGTAGATTTCTGTATGTTAATTTTGTATTTTACAACTTTACCAAGTTCATTGATGAACTCTGGTAGTTTTTTGATGGTGTCTTTAGAATTTTCTATGTATAGTATCATATCATCTGCATCCTCTTGTTTATTTCCACTTTCTCTCTTGGCGATCTCCTCTAGCCTTATGGATTTAAACACTATCACATGCCAATGGCTCTCACACTCACATCCCCAGCCCAGACGTCTTTCCTGAATGCCATCCTCGTATATCCATCCAGCTGCCTGCTCAACATTCCACTGAGATATTTAATAGATACAGACAATTCAACATGTCTAAATTTGATCTCCGTTTATTGCTCCTACAACTTGTATCACCTATAGCCTTTCCCACCTTGGATAATGCACATTCCATACTTCCAGTTGCTTAGAACTAAAATCTTAGTTATTCTCGACTCTTCTTTCTCTCACACTCCACATTCAATGCACAAAAAAATTTTTCTTTCTTCCAAATATATCCATAATTTACACAGATCATGGCATATTCATTCAATGGAATTCTAATAACAACAAGAAAAAAAAAAAACAGGCAAAACCTACTATTTCATTCAATAGTACAGATAAATCTCAGACATAATTTTAAGCTTCAGAAGCCAGACAGAAAGGAGGATACACTATTCAATTCCCTTTATCAAAGTTCAAGAACAGGCAACATCAATCTATGGGGGTAAAAGTCAAAATAGTGATTATCTTTTGGAAAGTACCTTCTAGGGTGCTGAAATTTTTCTAAATATAGATCTGGTGGTAGTTACATAGATACATCCATATGTGAAAAAGTTTATTGAGCTGTACATGTAAGACTATGTACTTTATTTTGTGAATATTTTATCCCAATAAAAAGGATGTGCTTAGTCATTCAGTCATGTCTGACTCTGAGACTGTATGGACTGCAGCCCACCAGGCTCCTCTGTCCATAGGGATTCTTTAGACAAGAGTACTGGAGTGGATTGCCATTACCTCCTCCAGATCTTCCCAACCCAGGGATTAAACCCGGGTCTCCTTCATTGCAGGCAGATTCTTTACCATCTCAGCCAACCAGGGAAGAATACAGTAAAAACAATACAAAAAGTTAAACTTTGAAAGTGCACACCCAGAATTAATCACTTCTTACCATCTCCTCTGCTTGCTCTTTTATCATTCTAATTCAAGTCACTTCCCTCTTCTCTTGCCTGAATTTCTGCTTTCCACTCTATTTCCATACAGCAGTCAGAGTGAGCGTTGAAAACCTAAGTCATTAATATCATGTCACTTCCTTGTTCTAAACCTGAAACGGCTTCCCATTTCCCTCAGAGTGAAAGCCAATGTCCTTCCAGTGGCTTCCAAGCCAGCAGTTTATAAACTTTTCAGCCTTATCTTCAACCACTCTCTTCTTTTATCTCAGCTGCACAGACTTCCTTGCTACCACTTTGGGTACATTTCTTCCCCAGAAACTTGGCTCTAATTATTTCCTCAGCGTGGATTATTCTCCCAATATCTGCATGGCAGAGTTCCTCATCCCCAAGTTTGTGTTCAAATAGCACCTTCTCAAGAAAGCCTCAATTATCACTCCATTTATAATTGCAAAACGTCACCCCCCCACCCACTGACCCCTATCCTGGCATTCCCAATTTCATTAGCCCTGCTCTGTTTTCTTTTTTAATTGGAGGAAAATTGCTTTACAGTGTTGTGTTGGTTTCTGCCATAGAACAATGCAAATCAGCCATAATTCTATACATATCCCTTCCCTCTTGAGCCTCCCTCCCTCATCCCATCCCGCCCCTCTAGGTTGTGTCAGAGTGCCTGGCTGGGCTCCCTGTGTTTTACCTTCTAACACTCTACATATTAGGTTTTATGTTTACTATTTAGCACCTGTCCACCAACCCAACTAGCCTTCAAGCCCCATTAAAATCTTTGTTCTATTAATGAATGTATTTCAAGTGACCATAAAAATGCCTGGCACATAAGATGCCTCCTATTAATGAATGAACAGATATCTCTAAATCAGGGCCCTGTGTGGAGACAAATTAGGGTTAGACAAATCAGTTACCCTCCTCTCCCAAAGAACAGAGTTCTGAAAGCAGGTGGTAGGAAGATAGTTCCACAGGCCCTCTCCACCATGACCAGGGCTGCAGAGAGTGGGTGTGGAGTCAGGCCCAGACCCCCAGCCCGAGCACTGCAAGGGGTCAGGGGCTGATTCCAGCTCTTCAACCACCCCTACTCCCACCATGGACAGGTTGGGATTTTCTACTTGGCCACCTTGGTATATAGGAATCCACACCTTCAGCAGTTTCTAAGCACTCCCAGACAGAGATAGAGACCAAACCAACCCACCCGTCTCTGTATCCTCAGGCCACACAAAGTACCCAGTAAATGGTCAGTGCAAAAAAGTATGTTTATGAAATAGATAAATGGATATAACCAGCTCCCTAACTGAACAGCTCCCTGCGATCTTGCTAAAGAAAAAAAATCCAAGGTGAGGAACATTGCAAGATAAGATGTCTGATCTCCTTTTTGGGGGGAAGGGGTCAGGAAAGCCCATTGCCAGCTTCCCCACCCTCTCTGCCCACCCCCAAGCCAGTATTTCCAAGGAGATATGAATATCAAGGCCCACCTACCTGTCTCTCCTTTGTATCCCACCCCACTTTCAGCTGCTAGCCTTTTCTTTCTTCTGCAGCAGCTGGTAGCCTCCTCTGGGCTTGAGTTGAGAGACTGAGGCTGAAGAGGTGACTCATGCAGTTCACGGAGCCAGGTGTCCTTCTTCCTCTCTGTCCTGCACCCACCCTGCTGGACGAGGCCAACCAGGAAGTACCATACTCCAAGCGCCTCTGCTCTAGGGGTTGCTCTCCTCACCAAGACACAAAGAAACAGGATGCCCAGGCCTCAGGGCATAGAGAACTAGGCAATGTGGCCTAGACTTGGGGCCCAGTCATTCCTGCCTTACCTAGCCCAGAAGGGTAAATGAGCAAATAAATGCCAGATGCAGCTAAGGAGATTTGCAGTTTTCATGAAATTGGGCAGGAAGAGCAGGGAGAGTAGGAGGAAAAGGACCTCGGGAATATTTAAACTTCTAAAAACTCTCACAGATAGAAGCTGTGCCATTTACTAGGAGGCACAATCCAGAGTTCTAGGCTTGGCCCTGATCCTACAAACAATGTGAACTGTGGATATCACTGCAGTGTCATTTGTAAACATTTAAAAATCAGTAATAATCTAAATAGTCAAAATTATAAGAATGAATCAATAAAATGTGATAATCATTTATTAAAAAATGTTTACAGTATGTCTACTCCATGCCAGGCATGGGATAGACGTCAGTATGTGAGCAGATGTGTTCCTGCCCTTTTGGCGCTTACTAAGTCCAGAAGGAACTACCTGGGCCAGGAGAGATGGGAAGTAGAAACATATCCAACCCAAGTAAATAACAAAGGAAATGAAACTGGTTTAGCTGAGGAGGGGGTCAGAGAAGGCTTCTCTATGAAGGTGCTGTTTTAGCTAAGACCTAAAAGATGAATAAAAAGTCAATCCAATATTATATCATTATAAAAATCTTTAGAAAATATTTTTATTGACAGGGGAAATGTTTATATCATTAAGTGAGTAAAATAGGATATGAAAATCATCGATGTACTCAACTGCATAAAAATAACTATCTGTCTATCCATCTATCATCTATATGGGAAAATTTTCTGGAACACCAGGAAGTTATCATTAGTGATGTGCAGGTGGCAGAATTACTGGTAATTTTGGAGACCTGAGTGGCTCAGATGTTAAAGAATCTGTCCACAATGTGGGAGACCCAGGTTTGATCCTTGGGTTAGGAAGATCCCCTGGAGGAGGGAATGGTTACCCACTCCAGCATCTGTGCCCAGAGAACTCCATGGACAGAGGAGCCTGGTGGGCTACAGTCACAAAGAGTCAGACATGACTGAGCTACTAACACTTTATCATCTTTATTCTTTTCTATATTTCTCAAAATTTTTACAATAAATATGGATTGCTTTTATGCTTGGAAATAAATATAAAATGTCAGGGCATAGCCTTTAAAACTCTATCCCATGATCTCTGGGTAGAGGGGTTCTCCAGAAGGTATCTTGGCCATTCTCTTGCTTCCAAGCAGCACTTACACCAGGGTATCTTGCTCCTAAAGCACTTGGAGGCTTCCTAGATGCCATTCCAATGCCAGCTAGCGGAAGCTTTCACTGAATCTAATCCAGAGTGCTTAGCACGCTCTTTAATATAACCCATCTGAAGGCTATCCCCAGTTCAAACAAAGAAACTACTTTTTTAACCACAAAGCTGACATCTCTCCATCACTTTTCCCCTCTAGACCTATCATTAATTTGCTGACAAGCTGTAGAGGCTGAGTTTCTCTGTTCTATTCCTTGAGGATGATTGTCTTTTACATCAGAGGCTGGGGAGCAACTGTCAGAATTAGGAGGAGAAAAGAGCCTGTGGCTGAGTGACCTTGAAAACACTGGAACTCTGTGCTTCTGTTTCCTCTTCTCCAAATGTGAGGGAGTTGGGCTTCAGGGCTTGCTATCACTCCTCTTCTGTCTCAGACTCTCTAAGCCAATGACTAATTCATCCTTAGACAGAGGAGCTAGAGGTGACCTATGTCTACTGGAAGCAGATGGCACCACTGAAGAGCAATTATCTGGGACCCTGAGGCCACAGATGAGCACCTGCTGGTACAAGAACAGGAGGCACTTAGCCTGTCCAGAAAAGCCCAGGGTAGTTAGAGCTGGGGTTACCTAAATTGATGCCTAAGAGCAAACATACCTTAATCTACCAAATTTCTTTCCCTGTCAGGGCTCTGGTCCAGTAGTCTGGCCTCCCCCACACTCTGCTGTACTTCCCTGGTCAGCAGCCCAGTTGGGCAGGCCTCCAGCTATGGACAGAGGCAGGGCTGCCAGGGGCTCAACTGCCCACTGGAGAGAAGGTGAGGAGGGAGGGAGAGGTGTCAGGCATGGGCTGGAGCAGAGTGCAGAGTCCATGGCAAAAGTAAGAGGAGAAAAATCACCCCCACTGACAGCCTTGAGGCAACTCCTCCATAAATCCTACAGCTTCTTGAGGCTGACTCAAAATACACATGGGCTCACTAGTTAAGGGGTTCCCAGGTCACACTAGTGGTAAAGAATTGGCCTGCTAATGAAGGAGATATAATAGACAAAAGTTGGATTGCTGGGTCAGAAGATCCCCTAGAGGAGGAAATGACAACCTACTCCTGTATTTTTGCCTGGAGAATCCATGGACAGAGGAGCCTGGTGGGCTACAGTCCATAGGGTCACAAAGAGTTGGACATGACTGAAGCAACTTAGCAGGCATGCATGCACTAGACCTGGATTCAAATCCTTTCTCTGCTCCTGATAAGATATTTGGGCAAATTACTGAAACATTCTGAGCTTTAGAATTCAGTTTATCTATAGAAGTATCTAGAATGGGGATAATAATCTCTACCAGCAAGAAACTATGAGCATTATGCTTTATCTCATTTAATAAAAAAAATATGACTACTTCACAGGGCGCCAGTGGTAAAGAATCTGCCTGCCAATGCAGGAGATGCAGGTTCAATCCTTGGGCTGGGAAGATACCCTGGAGGGGAAAATGGCAACCTGCTCCAGTATTCTTGCCTGAAAAATCCCATGGACTGAGGAGCCAGGCAGGCTACAGTCCATGGGGCAGCAAAGAGTTGGACATGACTGAGTGGTTGAGTGCACGCACACATGCACACACACACATAAAAATATAGCATTGTGTCTAGCTCATCACCACTAGGAACTAAAAAACAACACAATCTTCCTAGGATTTCAACACAGTATTGAAAGGAGTCATGATAAGAAAGAACCATAGAAAGTTAGAGCTGAAAGGAACCTCAGAGACCTCAAATTCAGAACGCAGGTAGCAGGGGGCAGGGTGGCAAAGAGGAGGCTCAGAGAGATCAAATAGCTTATTAAAGGTTGCACAGCTAGTTTGTAACAGAGTAAGGTTCAAACTCATGTATTCCTTACTCCCAAATATGCATCACCCCTTCCCACCACACCAACCCATCTGATGACAGACAGATCATGCTCAGATCCCCTTTCCACAGAGAGGGCTTTGGTGGTTGCGGTGTGGCACCTCACCATAACAAGCCCCTGGTGTATGTATCAAGATGACACAGTGCCACCAAGAAAGTCCGGGGTTCCCTAGAAGCAGGAGATGAGGGGGATAGGGTATCTATTGTCAAGCATGTGGAGGTGCTACGCAAATAACCTGTAAAATACATGTAAATAACCACAGGTTATTGATGAATCAACAATTTAAACTTTTAAAAATTGCTGTTACTTCCAAATGGAAGGAAATAAAAGTTGTGGTTGACCAGCCCGATCATGCCTTGCTTAGCGAGGGGTCCGCTAACTCCTGTCACGGAATGCCCCGTACATGCTTCACCAATGCCTGGGCAATGCTACTGCCTGGCTCCCAGGGCCCCATGCGCCTCAGATTGGCTTGTCAGGGCAAGGAATCAGGTGCCCGGGGGCCTCTGGCTGAGAGGTGTTCTCCCAGCCCAGCAGCCTTTTGACTCCAGCTGCCCAGAAAGGAGCCACACATGCTGTTCCTCCTGCAGGAGGGACCCGGGCAGTGACCAGCAAGAGCCTGGAGGGGTCTGTCACCTCAGCCCAGCCTCTGGGATCCCAGCTTTGGAAGCCAGGCCCAGCAGTCTTTCTCGCGGGCACTATCGATTCGTGGCTCTGAAGCAGCTGCCTGAGCTGACATGGGCAGCTGTGGTCCTGACCCTGAGGTGGAAAGCCGGGAAGACAGGCCACAGCAGGATGGTTAGAGGTCAGACCCCTGGGAAGCCTGCCTGAGGCTTCACCGTGTAACTCTGAACACTCATCCCATTCAATTGACTTTTATTGAGTAGACGTTTGCTATGTGCCAGACACTATGCTAGGCATTTTAGAGAATCTGTAAGAATTAACAAAATGTGGTCACTGCTAGGTTGCCGCCCTTGAGGCATGACAATCTAGCAAGGGAGAAGAAACATGTATAAATATAATTTTGTAGTAGCTTGACACCTCCCGGGGAATGTAGTGTGTTGTGTGTGCACATGTGTGTATAGGCATACGTGTTATTATATAAGAGCATGAGTGTGTGGGAGGTGGGAGTACAGGGCTTGCCTATTGAGACCCATATGTTAATAATGATAATAAAGCAACAAAATAAACCTACCACTTAAGGACTGCATATAATGCTAAGTGTATAATACAGTACTAAGTGCTTTATATGTAGGAATTTATTATATTCTTCCAAGCACCCTAGAAGGAAGGTACTATTATTAATGTCTCCTTTCATTGACATGGAAATGAAAAATGAAGGAGGCAAACAAGTGACTTTCTTAAAGCTAGGAATTCATAGCAAGGATTTGAACCCAGGCCTGCAGTCTTAGCCTCTAAGCCAAAGCTTCTGCTTTGGCCCTCCAATGATAGCTCTTAAAGACCACCCGCCTGCCACCTTGCCGCCTCAAGTCTGAAGCAAGGAGTGACAGAAGCTGCCTTCTGCAGGAATGAGCCTGCAGTTCCTGCCAGCTCAGCCATCCCCACCCCCACAGGACAAGTCGGGCACATTCTGTGAGTCTGTGATCACTGTTACATCATGGCCAGGCCTTTGTCTCACCTTGGCACCCACTCAGTAGACCACATTTCTTAAGCAGCTTTCTTATATTCACAAATCTGTGTGACTTTCTGATTGTGGCAACACTTTGTTGTAATGGCCAGGCTTAGAGGCCCAGCCCACTCTAATGGACTGAAACCAGGTTCGTCAGCACAGGCCAGCCGTGACCTGGGGCTAATAGCAGCAGGAAGGCCCCTCAGCTCACAGGCTCTCTGGGCTGCCTTCCCTTCTCCCTTGAGCAGCAGTCTTCACCTTCCCTGGGAAACTTGGATGTTGTGAGAGGGGTAAACAGGGCAGAGAGACCGGCACGGACGGGCTAGGACATGGGGGAATCAGGAAGGAAGGGAAGCTGTGGGATTAAGGCTGTGTTCCCATCCAGCCTCAGGAGATTCTCTGGATCTGGTTATCTGACCAGGTTCCACTTCACCTCCCTTATAGAATCATGTTGAAAAGAGGGGAAAAAATGGTGCATTAAAGAAGCTTTGAAAAAGTAAATGTACAAACAGGACAAATGTGGGTGCCTAGGCTTGCTTGGGCAAATCATCAAGTGAGGCCAGGGTCCCCATATCCCAGGTATGGAAGCTACTCCAGGGATGGCTGGTGATAAAGATGGCTAGAACTTCACAGTAGAGAGAGAATCTACCAGTGAGAGGATTTAAAGAGGAGGCAAGCGTGCCTCACAAGAATGTCCCAGCAAGGCAGCACTGGCAGTGTGCCCAGGCATTTGCTGGCACTTGGTGGCCCAGGCACTGCCTGGTGATGAGCCTATGGCCTGGCAGGCCCAGTGAAGGGACCGCAGTGTGGGCCCGACACCTGCCTGAGAGGATTGCCGTAATCAGGCCACCCGCTCTGGTGCTGCCTGGACACAGCATAAGGACCTCTGCTGTGACTGGAGGAACACCGGTTTCACAACAGAACGGGATCATTAAGAGCCTGTCTCCTCCTGCCTGCAACAGAGATTCCATAAGCGGGAGTTGGGCAGAGGTAATCAGGCCACTTGGGTTCAACAGGAGAGCCCTGGAGCTTGGAGCTGGCTAGCACGGGGGAATCTGGAGAACAGAACTGTGGAGTACCTTTAGGAAGTCTTCCCAGGTCTGGCTAGAGAAGCAGCACCCCTGTCTGCGGTGCATCACCCTCAGCCCACCCGAGCAACCTGCTCTGCTCTTTCTACTTGCCTCAAACTAGGGGAGCTCAGCTCCACCACCCAGCCGCTCCCCACCACCGCCTCCACAGGCTGCGCGGGCAGCCTCGGGTGCCCTGGCCGGATCAGGAGAGCAGCAGCAGCTTCCGCTCCGGGGGCCCGAGCACCACTAGGTTCACATTCTTCCAACCACCCAGCCCCTTCCTGCTTCAACTTCAGTTCACCTTGGTGCTGCAGAGTGAGGGCTGGAGCATAACGGCCCAAGGAAAGTCCGGCTCATGTGGGGTTTTATGCTCTGCTTTTTATCCTCTTCAGATGGCCCTCGAGTCTCCCGGCATGGGGTACCTGCAGCTGCTCTAGACTCACCTGAGTGGGATCTTGACACGGAGGTAGCGGTCAACAGCAATTGCCAGCAGGGCCAGGATGGAGCTCTGAGTGAGGATGAGGACAGGGCAGGCGACCTTGAGGCAGGTGTGGAAGTAGGTCCGCGGGCCAATGTTGATGAGGATGGCGAGTGGGATGACCAGCGCGCCCACAGCCACATCAGCCACTGCCAGTGACACGATGAAGCAGAAGGTGGCATCCCGCAAGGCCTGATTCACCTTCACCGCCCAGATCACCAGCACATTCCCAGGTACAGAGACCAGGGCGATGAGCACCTCGATGCCAATATACGCGGCCTGGAAGGCCGAGATGGAGGGCGGCATGGTGGGCACAGGCTGGGCACATCAGCAGACAGGCGCCAAAGGGCAGGAGGCAAGCACCTGTGGTCACGGAAGCCTAGGGTGGGAAGGCCTGCCTGGGGGGAGGGGAACCAGGCAGCGCTGGAACTCCATCTGCCCTTTGGAGATGTGCCCCACTTGGCACATCTAGTGCCTACCCAAGCTGACTGGGTACGCTAACCCTTTCTCTGCCTAATCTCTGTCCCCTCCCCCTGTCAACCCCAGAGGATCCATTCAACAACTTAAAATAGCAGCACTCACTCCTCCACTGGCTTTTTTTTTTTTTTTTTTTTATCAGGTGTGAGGCAGTTCCCAGCACACACACAACCCACAGGGCTCCCGGTGCCTGGCTCTACCTACCCATGCTCACAGAACAGGACGCAGGGAGCTCACCATCCTGTCTGCTGGTGGCCAGCGAGTCTCAGAGGCGGTGCCCAAAGTTCTGGGCACCTGGTGCCTCCGGAGGCTGGAGGCTGCGCCAGGCAGGGCTGGGCTCCGCGCGCGCAGCGGTTCACCATCCTCCAGGCTCCCGGCCCTGCCTTTCAAGCAATCACATGGTGCGGCAGAGGCTCAGACTGGACGCGTTTAAAGAGGTAGCGCCCCAGTTTCGCACCTGGGACTGGTCTGGCAGACGCGGGTCTGGAGTACTGAGCCCAGCAGCGGCCAGGGTGCAGAGATCCCCGTCTCCCACCTTGCCGCGCATGCATGCCATACGCCCACCCACCTGAGACACGCTGGCTCCTGCTTCCTAGCAGTCCCCAATCCCGGTCCGGCTCTGCCAGGGACCCTCGTAAACACCCGGTCCCGGGGGGATTCTAGCAGTCCCTGTCAGCCCTTTCCTCCATCCCCACTGGGGATGACCGCAGGCGAAAGAGGTACAGACTTACCAAAGCTGGCAGAGCTCCGAGCCACCTGAACGGTCTGTCCAAGCGCCCTCCTAGCTACACACCGTGCGCAGTCGCTCGCTCCAGGGATGCTTGAAGAATCCAGAGGGAGAGTAACTGGCTGAGACTCAGCTCTGGCGCCCGGCGCCTCCGTCGCCCCGGCCCGGGAGCGAAGCGAGGCTGCCCGGCTCCGCAAAGCCGGAGCTGCGGGGGCGGCCCCGGCCCCTCCCTGCTGGGCCTCTGTCTCCTCCCTCATCCCCTCCTCTAAACAAAGGCCGTGATTCTGGGTGAGAGAAGCTGGGAGATGTGACCTTTCCGTAGGGTGTGATGTGGGAATCCAAGTCGCAGCAGGGCATCGCACCTGCGAGTCTCTAGGACGCCCCTTCTCCATTTCCCTCAACAGTCAGTTGGAAGCCCCGGCACACGCTCCTAGCCCTCGGCCCTGAAACCCTCCTTTCCCAGGAAACCAGCCCCTGCATTTTCTTAGGCGCTAATGTTCTTCCAGCACACGTTGCTTTGAAGGCTCTATACTGAGCCACCACGTTCGCTTTACCTCTATCTTTCAGAACACGTTTTAATCTATTAGCAATTCCCATTTTTCAGATGAGGGCACTGAGACTCAGGGAAGTGACCTGGCTTCACAAGGTCACTTCCGTCAGTTCCACCTCCTCTGTGCCTTCTTTCTTCTCTCTCTCTCCCTCTTCGTAGCACAGTACGCAAGCCACAGGCATCCAGTGCCATGTCCACGTGTTATTGATAAAGAAGCCAGCCCGGGGAAGGAAGAGACTTTGGTAAGTTACCATAGCAAGTCCTAATAGAGCCAGAGTAAGAAGCCATGCTGCTGACTCCCCACACAGTGCTCTCTCCACTGTCCTCCATCCTGACCCCTCTCTTGGCGATCTCCTGCCACAGTTTCAGTTTAGGTGGGCCACTGGTACTGCCTCAGGACCACCCCAAGGAAGATGCTCCCTCAGACCAGGTGCCTTACAAAGATCCCAACCTGAGAAGTCCTTGCTCATGAACATTGGAAAAGAGCTCTGGAAGGGCAAAGAGTCAAGTGGGGGGAGCCCAGTGCCACCTGGCCACATCCCAGTCCTTGAGGTCACTGCACTCTTGTTGGGTTTCAGGATGTCAAGAGAGGGGTTCTGTTGTGAGGTGGGTGCCAACTAAAGCTGTTATTTGCCATCTGCGTCTACGAGGGTTAGATCACTAGCCACTGCAGTCACTGACTTTCAACACTGGAGTTCAGGGCAGAGATCAAGAACAAGGCACTCTAATGAGTTTTATATTGTAATACTTGATTCATGGCTAAGTGTTAAAATGAAGCTATGAGATCTCTGGTTGTATCTGCCTATATGTCTGTTAATATCATCTAACTTTGCATGATATTAGCTCTATTTAATTGGCTTAAAGAAAATTAAGAGCTTACATAAATTTTTCAGAATAAAAAACTTGCCAGAATGAATTTTATATTCATATGAACTGGGAAATTTTTAGTATTAAATTAATACCTGGTATTAAAGTTTTGAGCCACCAGGGAAGCCCAAGAATACTGGAGTGGATAGCCTATCCCTTCTCCAGGGAACCTTCCAGACCCAGGAATCCAACCAGGGTCTCCTGCATTGTAGGCAGCTTTTTTACCAGCTGAGTTACCTAGTATTAAATTAATACCATCCAAAGTCACTGCAGATGATGACTTCAGCCATGAAATTAAAAGATGCTAGCTCCTTGGGCTTCCCTGGTAGCTCAGATGGTAAAGCGTCTGCCTACAATGTGGGAGACCCGGGTTTGATCCCTGGGTTGGGAAGATCCCCTGGAGAAGGAAATGGCAACTCACTCCAGTGTTCTTGCCTGGAAAATCCCATGGACTGAGGAGACTGGTAGGCTGCAGTCCATGGGGTCACATAGAGTCGAACATGACTGAGCGACTTCACCTCACCTGCTCCTTGGAAGAAAAGCTGTGACCAACCTAGGTAGAATATTAAAAAGCAGAGACATGACTTTGCTGACAAAGGTCTGTCTAGTCAAAGCTATGGTTTTCCCAGTAGTCAGGTATGGATGTGAGAGCTGGACAATAAAAAGGCTGAGCGCCAAAGAATTAATGCTTTTGAACCGAGGTATTGGAGAAGACTCTTGAGAGTCCCTTGGACAGCAAGGAGATCCAACCAGTCAGTCCTAAAGGAAATAAACTCTGAATAGTTATTAGAAGGACTGATGCTAAAGCTGAAGCTCCAATACCTTGGCCACCTGATGTGAAGTCAACTCACTGAAAAAGACCCTGATGCTGGGAACGAAGGCAGGAGGAGAAGGAGATGACAGAGGATGAGATGGTTGGATGGCATCACTGACTCGATGGACATGAACTTGGGGAAATTCTGAGAGATGGTGAGGGACAAGGAGGCCAGGCATGCTGCAGTCCATGGGGTTACAAAGGGTCAGACATGACTGAGCAAATGAACAACAATAAAGCTTGTTGATTTAATTAATATGGACATGTCTTTAGAAACATCAATATTTTAGTGTAATAATGTACCTAGGCTTGAAAGTGAACGTGAAGTGGCTCAGTCGTGTCCAACTCTGGGACCCCACGGACTGTAGCCTACCAGGCTACTCTGTCCATGGGATTTTCCAGGCAAGAGTATTGGAGTGGGTTGCCATTTCCTTTTCCAGGGGATCTTCCCAACCCAGGGATCGAACCCAGGTCTCCTGCATTGCAGGCAGACACTTTACCCTCTGATCCACCAGGTACCTAGGCTTGATAGAAGTCAAATAAGATCTTAACATCTATTGCAAGTTTGTCAGCAAGAGAAATAATTTGATAGTATTTGATTACTTATCAAATACTTGATAAGTAAAATATAAACAAGATAGATTTTGGGTGAATTCTTTAGGAGTAATTATATTTTAGGAATATCTGTGCATGTGTGTGTGTGTTCAGTCATGTCATGACTGTAGCCTGCTAGGCTCCTCTGTCTATGGAATTTTCCAGGCACAATACTGGAGGAGGTTGCCATTTCCTTCTCTAAGGGATCTTCCTGACCCAGGGATCGAACCCACAACTCTTGCATCTCCGGCATTGGCAGGCAGGTTCTTTACCAGCTGAGCACTGGAAAAGCCCCCCCGGGAATGTTTACTTAAAAATAATCTCTCCAGATATTTGGTAACTTAAAATTTTAGAGTTGTGCAAAGTTAAGTTAAATGATAGAAGTTTATCATTCCCAAATAAAATAAGATACTGAAACTTTAATTACTAAACATCAGCCTCCTTTCACAGAGAAACCAAAGGTATTCAGTACTATTAAGAAATATATTTGGTGCCATACTGAGATAGTTGATATAAAAAAGCACATGTTTTTAGCAATTGTTATCGGTGTTTATGCTTTCCAGTCTACAGAATGTTAATGTAGTAGACAGTTCACAATTGCTTACTTTTTAGTTTTCACTAGAAATTAAGGTTTTTAAGAGTTGAAGATTCTAATTTAAATGTCATTAAAGCTACTAGAAATAATAAAAGTTTCAGTATGCAGTAAGAAAGTAGGATATATGTTTTCAATAAAAGAAGATATGAGGAATGGAATTGTATTTCATTAAGGGAAAGAAATTTTATCCTAGAACTGGTTGTTTCTGGATGGAGAAAATAAGGGACAAACTAATATGGATATAGAAAGTGATGGATAAGGAGCCCTGAGGTTTGTGCATGATTAAGATTGACTAAATTTTGAATTAATTTGAGTAAATCAATTTTAAAAGTAAACTGTGGAAATTTAAATTTGGCTTTTCTCTCTGTCAAGAGAACAATGTTTTCTTAAAATGTTGATCTGCTTTGCAGCAAATTTTAAGTTTCTTTACTTTTTAAGTGATTTGCTTCTGTATTTGCCTCTGATATATTTTATTGTCACATTGGTTAAGTGAATAACTGTTTTTTAACAGTGACCTATGATCCTATTTGACCAAGAGTTTTAAAACTTCTGGATATTTTTTGACAGACTTCCAAATAAAATTCTAGTGAAGTTTATTTAACATCTAGCTTACTTTGGGATGCTTTAAGGGACCCTGAAACATCCCAAAGAAAGATATTAAACTAATTAAGTTCATTTGATATGTTAATTAATGGGAAGTATTGTCAACGGTGTAATAAATCTTCTTAGGTTATATTGTATGGGTAATCCTTTTTTAATGACGGAAACCTCATCTTTTAAAAATTTTGTTATTATTATTATTTTTGGCTATGCTGAGCCTTTGTTGCTGCACGTGGCCTTTCTCTAGCTGTGAGCGAGGGTTACTGTCTAACTGCGTTTCAAGGGCTTCTCACTGTGGTGGCTCCACTTGCTGTGGAGCATAGGCTCTGGAAGAACGGGCTCAGTAGATCTGGCACATGGGCCTAGTTGCCTCCAGCATGTGGAATCCTCCCAGACAAGGGATCAAACCCATGTGCCCTGAATGGGCAGGCAGATTCTCAACCGGTGGACCACCAGGGAAGTCCTGGGCCACTGTTTTTAATCTAGATATTTAAAAAAGTATATGGAATTTCTAAAAATATGCTATGTTCTGATAAACTATTATCAGTCATAATTCTAGTTATTATCTTAAAACATTGTATGTCACAGCAGTAACCGAGCTTCTTTGTCAATGGCTTTGTATAATCAGGCACTTAACTGTGCCTTCTTAAGTCTTTCTTGTCATTCACAGATAGTCATGGTTTTATACTTATGCCTTTGCAAAAATGTTTCCTCTTCAAGAAGACTCATAGCAATAACTTTTTAAAATATTTATCTGTTTATTTATTGACTGCATCAGGTCTTAGTGTGGCATGTGGGATCTTAGTCCCCTGGGTTGGAAGGTGGACTCTTAACCACTGACAATCAGGGAAGTCCCTAGCAAGAACTTTTTGACAAGTACCAGCAAAGCCAAATTTTTAAACTACGATCAATTATGTAAGTAATCAGGCCAAGTTTATTGAGACCAGACTTATTTTGCGAACAAATTAGTCAATTTGGCAGTATTTGTTAGAAATGAGGGTAATTTTAGAGAGAGAAAGATGGTGTTTCAGTCGATATTAAATTCTAGATTTGTTAATTGAGGTCTGTATTTACTGCCTAAGACTCACTTCACACACAGCTGTTTACTATTATGTTATATTCTTGTAAAGTTTAATGGAATTATTAAAAGGACACTCTAGGTTTGTTTCTGAAGGCTATCTCATTAATCTATCTCGATGAAGATCAGAGGCCCTGTGACCTAGGGGAGTATGCACACTTGAAAAGATGTCATTTAAAAGACCATCTCCAATCTAGATGGAAGGACCCTTATCAGGTACTCTTAACTAACTCATACACAAGAAACTGAAGATAATTGACTCTAGGATTACTATTTCCTCTTAGAAAGTGCCCCTGCATTGGACTGGCCTATAGAGAGGACTCCTGACCTTAAAATTACCTTAAATCAATGTTCATACAGAGAAGAAACTACCAGACCAGGATAAGAGGAAGGCAACATCTGAAGCAGACAGCTGACCCAAGATGCTAGACCAGGCCTGTACATCAGTTACTTTGATAATTGCTCACACCTTTGCTTATGAACCAAATGTCTATCACAATCTTATGCAGAATTAAAGTTCATCCAATTATTAGGTTTATGGTCAATTACCTGTAATTGGGTTACATTTGTTGATTTCTCTACCCCAAGGCTCTAATTGGAAGGCCCTTAGGAAATTATTCTAGAAGAAAGAAATCATAGTTCTGTTCAAGCCATTATTCATATTATTAGGTAGGTTCTTCTTACCTGGCCATTTAATAATACCTGTTCTGACTCTGATCGTAAATAGGAACTTTCTTCTAAGGTCAAACTTGTCAGAGTAAAATTTTAGCCATGGAATATAACCTCCCTCAGTTGTGGAATAGATTTATATGACTAACATCAAGATATAATAATTTAAGTTCAAGGTCCCCCTTAAGTTGGGAACAATTAAACCATACTAAGGATTAAAAAGTAAAATAACAGTAGGACATTGGGTTGGGTGCCTTATGAATAATGACAATATGTAATTTCTATTAAAGATATGATTGGTACAGAATAGAACAAGTCAGAAGACCTAGGGATATTCTGGGCCACACCTAACGGAAGTTCTTGGCATTTGTATTTTGCCTGAATTACAGAATTGTTGTTTCTTGCACTACCAAATGTATGACTGAGCCTCTGATAAAATAATAACTAGATGACTTGAAGCAGTTGACCACTTATGTAGTAATATACAAATGATTGTAATAGTGTAACTTTAATGTGGAAAAAAAGCAATAGGGAATCGGTTCCTGGACCATAACGGACTAGTAAGACAAACTGTCCAGAGATTTTAGGCTACCATTAATAAGGTCTCAATTCAGTTCTATCGCTTAGTCATGTCCAATTCTTTGTGACCACATGGGCTGCAGCACACCAGGCTTCCCTGTCCATTACCAACTCCTGGAGCTTGCTCAAACTATCCAGTCAGTGATGACATCCTCTGTGGACCCCTTCTCCTCCTGCCTTCAATCTTCCCCAGCATCAGGGTCTTTTCCAATGAGTCAGTTCTCCACATCAGGTGACCAAAGTATTGGAGTTTCAGCTTCAGCATCAGTCCTTCCAATGCATAGTCACGGCTGATTCCCTTTAAGATTGACTGATTTGATCTCCTTGCAGTCCAAGGGACTCTCAAGAGTCTTCTCCAACATCACAGTTCAAAAGCATCAATTCTTTGGCACTCAGCTTTCTTTATAGTCCAACTCTCACATCCATACAGAACTACTGGAAAAATCATAGCTTTGACTAGATGACTTTGTCGGCAAAGTAATGTCTCTGCTTTTTAATATGCTGTCTAAGTTGGTTATAGCTTTTCTTCCAAGGAGTAAATGTCTTTTAATTTCATGGCTGCAGTCACCATCTGCAGTGATTTTGGAGCCCAAGAAAATAAAGACTTCCACTGTTTCCACTGTTTTCCCATCTATTTATTTGCCATGAAGTGATGGGACCAGATGCTATAATTTTAGTTTTTTGAATGTTGAGTTTTAAGCCAGCTTTTTCACTCTCCTCTTTCACTTTCATCAAGAGGATCTTTAGTTCTTCACTTTCTGTCATAAGGGCTTCCCTGGTGGCTCAGATGGTAAAGCGTCTGCCTGCAGTGTGGGATACCTTGGTTCAATCCCTGGGTTGGGAAGATCCTCTGAAGAAGGAAATGGCAACCCACTCCAGTACTCTTGCCTGGAAAATTCCATGGACGGAGGAGCCTGGTAGGCTACAGTCCATGGGATCACAAAGAGTCAGACATGACTGAGCGACTTCACTTTCACTCTTTTCTATCATAAGGGTGGTGTCTGCATATCTGAGGTAATTGATATTTCTCCTGGCAGTCTTGATTCCAGCTTGTGCTTCATCCAGCCCAGCATTTCACATGATGTACTCTGCATATGTTAAATAAGCAGGGTGACAATATACAGCCTTGAAATACTCCTTTTCCAAATGGAACCAGTCTATTGTTCCATGTCGAGTCCTAACTGTTGCTTCTTGACCTGCATACAGATTTCTCAGGAAGCAGGTCAGGTGGTCTGGTATACCTATCTCTTTAAGAATTTTCCATAGTTGGTTGTGATCCACACAGTCAAAGGCTTTGGCATAGTCAATAAAGCAGAAATAGATGTTTTTTCAGGAACTCTCTTGCTTTTTTGATGATC
Organism: Cervus canadensis; assembly: GCF_019320065.1. Taxonomy (NCBI): domain Eukaryota; kingdom Metazoa; phylum Chordata; class Mammalia; order Artiodactyla; family Cervidae; genus Cervus; species Cervus canadensis. The sequence goes on from NC_057398.1 coordinate 75,832,556, forward strand.
CAGTGGATGTTGGCAATTTGATCTCTGGTTCCTCTGTCTTTTCTAAAACCAGCTTGAATATCTGCAAGTTCATAGTTCATGTACTGTTGAAGCCTGGCTTGGAGAATTTTGAGCGTTACTTTGTTAGCATGTGAGATGAGTGCAATTGTGCAGTAGTTCCAACATTCTTTGCCATTGCCTTTCTTTGGGATTGGAATGAAAACTGACCTTTTCCAGTCCTGTGGCCACTGCTGAGTTTTCCAAATTTGCTGGCATATTGAGTGCAGCACTTTCACAGCATCATCTTTTAGGATTTGAAATAGCTCAACTGGAATTCCATCACCTCCACTAGCTTTGTTCATAGTGATGTTTCCTAAAGCCCACTTGACTTCACATTCCAGGATGTCTGGCTCTAGGTGAGTGATTACACCATCATCGTTATCTAGGTCATTAAGGTCTTTTTTGTATAGTTCTTCTGTGTATTCTTGCCACCTTTTCTTAATATCTTTTGCTTCTATTAGGTCCATACCATTTCTGTCCTTTATTGTGCCCATCTTTGCATGAAATGTTCCCTTGGTATCTCTAATTTTCATGAAGAGATCTCTAGTCTTTCCCATTGTATTGTTTTCCTCTATTTCTTTGCATTGATCACTAAGGAAGGCTTTCTTATCTCTCCGTGCTATTCTTTGGAACTCTGCATTCAGATGGGTGTCTTTCCTTTCCTCATTTGCCTTTGACTTCTATTCTTTTCTCAGATATTTGTAAGGCCTTGTCAGACAACCATTTTACCTTTTTGCATTTCTTTCTCTTGGGGATGGCCTTGATCACTTCCTCCTGTATAACGTCACGAACCTGTGTCCATACTTCTTGAGGCACTCTGTCTATCAGATCTAATCCCTTGAATCTATTTGTCACTTCTACTGTATAATTGTAAGGGATTTGACTTAGGTCATACTGGAATGGTCTAATGGTTTTCCCCACTTTCTTCAATTTAAGTCTGAATTTTACAATAAGGAGTTCATGATCTGAGCCACAGTCAGCTCCTGGTTTTGTTTTTGCTGACTGTATAGAGCTTCTCCATCTTTGGCTGTAAAGAGTAAATCAATCTGATTTCAATATTGATGGTCTGTTGATGTCCATGTGTAGAGTTGTCTCTTGTGTTGTTAGAAGAGGGTGTTAGCTATGACCAGTAAGTCCTGTTGACAAAGCTCTGTTAGCCTTTGCCCTACTTCAGTTTGTACCCTAAGTCCAAACTTGCCTGTTACTTCAGGTATTTCTTGACTTCCTACTTTTGCATTCCAGTCCCCTATGATGAAAAGGACATCTTTTGGGGGGTGTTAGTTCTAGAAGGTCTTGTAGGTCTTTATAGAGCCATTCAATTCAACTTCAGCTTCTTTGGCATTAGTGATTGGGGCATAGACTTGGATTACTGTGATATTGAATGGTTTGCCTTGGAAGCAAACAGAGATCATTCTGTCATTTTTAAGACTGCACCCAAGTACTGCATTTTGGACTCTTTTGTTGACTATGAGGGCTACTCCATTTCTTCTAAGGTATTTTTGCCCACAGTAGTAAATATAATGGTCATTTGAATTAAAGTCTCCCATTCCAGTCCATTTTAGTTCACTGATTCCTAAAATGTTGGTGTTCATTCTTGCCATCTCCTGTTTGACCACTTCCAATTTACCTTGATTCATGGACCTAACATTCCAGGTTCCTATGCAATATTGTTCTTTACAGAATCATACTTTACTTCCATCACCCATCAAATCTACACCTGGGTGTTGTATTTGCTTTGGCTCCATCTCTTCATTCTTTCTGGAGTTATTTTTCCACTCTTCTCTAGTAGCATATTGGGCACCAGTCAGTTGCTCAGCTGTGTCGAACTGAATGACTAAGCATACACATTTTTCCAGAATACTAATCCTTGAAGCTACTTCTTGAAGCTTTGTGTTGAATCTTGGTCATTCTATTTGAAGAAAATCTGCATAGTCCACTTAACTTAATGGTCCATCTTGCCATGATCTCACCCAAGGCTGTTTTTCGGGCAGGACTCAGAGATGCAGCCAAGGATGGAGATAAGGTAGGGAGAGAGATGAGTTGACTCTTTGCATGGGTACAAGCATGCAAGCATGGATACAAGTCATTGAGATCTTTTTTGTATAGTTCTTCTGTGTAGTCTTTCCACCTCTTCTTAATATCTTCTATTTCTGTTGAAAAGTGAAAGTGAAGTCACTCAGTCATTTCCAACTCTTTGCGACCCTGTGGTCTGTAGCCTACCAGGCTCCTCCGTCCATGTGATTCTCCAGGTGAGAATACTGGAGTGAGTTGCCATTTCCTTCTCCAGGGGATCTTCCGGACCCAGGGATCAAACTCAGGTCTCCCGCATTGCAGGGAGACACTTTACCCTCTGAGCCACCAGGGAAGCCCTACTTCTGTTAGCTTCACAAAGTTTCTGTCCTTTATAGTCCAGTAATATCACATTGAGTGGCCTATCAATGAAGTCCTCACCTGACCCAGCACCATGGGACAAAATGGTCCTGAAATGCCTCCAAAAGTCATGGCTGAATTTATAGCCATGAGGGGGTCCCTGCCAACTAAAAATTGTCACTTGCCCTCTGCCTCTACAAAGATTAAGTCACTAGCCACTGCAGTCACCGACCTTCAGCTCAGGAGTCCGGGCAGAGATCAGGAATGAAGTACTCTGTGCTCTGGGAAAAACTGGCCAAACATCCCTTCAGATAGTCAGGTATTTTCAGAAGAAGATTCTATGAGCCCAATTTCTTGCATTTTCTCATATCTAGAAAATCACTAAAATCATTAATGGAGACATTTGCTCCTTATAACTAACAGCAACCCTCTACCAAAATGTGTGCTTGTTTGCACATATCCCCCTTCACCAAAATCACATGTATACTGATTTCCCCTCACCCACCTCTTTGAAGCAGTTCCCCAGAGCTATCTGAGAAGCTGTTTCCCAGGATACAGTCCTCTTTTTGCCCCCAAATAAAACATAACACACAACTTTCATGTTGTACATTTTTTCAGTTAACAAGCGTGAGCCCACAGCTTCTGCTGGAAATCTGTGCTGAATCACAGTGAGGCCTGAGGTGGGACTAGAACCTGAATAGCTTGGAGGAGAAGGGTAAGGGTGGATTGAATCTCCCTGGAGGAGGAGGAAGCCCAGCATGGGGAAAGTTAACCTCCATTTCTACCTTCAGGGGGAGCAAGGAATCTATGCCTCAAGAGCAAAATTGCAATCTTTCCCTAGAACCTAGCTGGAGAAACTGGAACATGTCAACTTTCCTACCAGCATCCCCCTCCACTTCCCCTACAGATTTCTTTCACATTCCTGAAGGTCTGCTTACTCCCCATGCCCTGTGAACATACAAGCCTTGTGTCCACACACCTGTCTCTCAGCCCTTTCCTTGACTCAAATTCTTTTTGATTCAAGCCTTTCTCTTAATTTTCACTCAGCTTCCTAATTTTCATTAATCTAGCTGTCATAAAAACCTGCAAAACCCTAGCTGGGCTGGCCTAGCTTGGGGGTGGATGGTTGGGTCACCCTATCAAGACTCCAGCAGCTGCTTCAGTCTTGGAGGCAACTGAGCTCCCCTGCCCCCTCACCCCCGCCCCCACTCTCATCTGCAATTCTTCTCACCTCACCATGGATTTTTGACATGTAATAGATACATTTGCATAATACCTGTAGGTAATTTGTTTGTTCTTCAGCTCTGGGTAAAATAAACCAAAATAATTTTCCCTTCTTTCCTACCCCCACCCTTCCCTCCTCGCCCCTACTCCTGCCTGTTTCCAGGGTCAAGCGTCCTGGGGGAATAGACTGGCCTCTTTGAGAACAGAGCTGATTCAGTTAGGGTCCATCCTGGAGAACTGCTCTGGGAAAAGCACACGATCTCCTCAGAGTCTCCTAGGTGGGAGAGGGTGGGGGCGTCAGTGGTGAACTGTCTTTGGCAGCAGGTCCATTTGGCGCACTGAAAAGAGCACTTGAGAGTTAGAAGAGCTGGAAGCTGGCTTCCAGACCATACTCTGCCACTCACTGGCTATGTGGCCTCAGCCAAGTTACTTTTCCTCTCCTGGCTTCAGTTTATCCATCAGTCATCTCAGACGATTGACACCTACCATCCTGTCCTGCTCTGACAACTGGTGAGTACATTCCAAGGTGGAAAAGATGCCAAGATGGATACGGAACCCATGGGCACTTGGATTTTCCATCTAAGTGAAAGTGAAAGTATCTCAGTCATGTCCGACTCTTTGTGACCCTATGGAATTCTCAGCCCATGGAATTCAACAGGCCAGAATACTGGAGTGGGTAACCATTCCCTTCTCCAGGGGATCTTCCCAACCCAAGATCAAACCTAGGTCTACCATATTGACAGTGGATTCTTTACCAGCTGAGCCACCAGGGAAGCCCGTTTTCCATCTAGAAAACTACTAAATCCAAGCTACTTAATCTAAGGCAGATTGCAGGGCTGAGAGGAGGGGAAGTTTGTGGTGGGAGAAGTAGAAAAGCGGGACGGAGGTCTATAGTGGGCAGAGGATGGTGTAGAGAGGTGTTAGCCGAACAGGTTGAACCAAGGTGTCTGGAGTTTACACTGAGCCAAAAACCCTGGTTTTCACAGTATGTCCAGGGCACCCTGACTAGATGAACATCCCTATGGCCAGGGTCCACTTATGCTTTGCAGACCTCCAAAGCATAAATGACCTCCATGCTTACACCAGCCTTGAACAGCTTAGCCTTGGTTTCCTTATCCATAAAACTGGCATAGGAATACCACCTCATCGCACGGTTATGAAGGCTTAAAAAGCTGACTTTCAGAGTGTCTAGCACAGACATTTTATCAACAAGGCAAGCAGATAGCACCAAGCAGGTGGAGTAGTGGGGGTAGAAAGAGTAGAGAAGTGAAAAATTCTGGAATCTGCTCTGTGCAGCCAGTCATGCTAAAGTTCCACAGGTACCAGGTTTGGGTGTCCTTAAAATACCCTATGAAAAGCTTATATTTGGCATGTGGCTCTGGGAGCAAGAGAGCATTACCATGAGTCTAGAGGTCCCTGGGGCCTGGCCCTCATCCCCTTTACCTCTTGGTCCTGCTTCTGTCCTCCCAAGGCCCCTGTTCTGGGTTTCTCCCTGACCCTTCATCCCCACAGTCTCAGCAGTGGGGAAAAGGGTGGATAGAGGAGAGGGAGGGCTGAGGTGGAAGCACTCCTTGTGGGAGGGGGCAGCTCTGCTTGTCTTCCTTCCTGGAGTTTTCCAGACTGAGTTAGATGCCCCAAGTCAGGAAGGGCCCTCCAGGGAGGCTGAAGCCATCCCAGTCACCCTCCCCGCTCCACCAGGACACCAGCAGGGAAGGGGGCTGTCAAGGCTCTGTTTAGCTCTGAGGGGACTGGGTGGGTAGATGAAGTTTTAGGATTCTCCTCTTCCCAACAGCAGGAGGTTGTTTCAGTTTTTGCCTTATTTTTTTAGGATTGTTCTGAGTATCATGTGTACAAGGAGGAGGAAAAGGAACAGGATTGGGCAAGGGCAGGCAGTTTGGAAGGAAAAGATTTCTAGATGGCAGGGAAGCCCCTGGCCTTTCCCCAGTGGGGCCCACCCCAAGCCAAGCCTGCCTCTGCAGCGGCTTTCCTGAAGTTCCCTTCCTCTCCTTCTTTCTTCTACCCTCCCCCCTTCAGATCTGGAATCTGGGTCTCCCTGCCTCCTTCTCCCCCTCTCCTCCTCTCTCCCTTCTCTGGGATCAGAGGCTCCATTGTGCAAGATCTATGGGAAGGAGTGACACACAGGCGGAGAATTCCCTGTGGCTCGGTGTGTTTGTGAGGAGAGGGAAGTGTGGGGTAGGTCAGGGCCAGTTAGTCCCTCCAGACAGCATGGAACTGTTTCTAAACCCTGAAGTGAATATGTCACTTTCATTTCTTCTTAAACTCATTGCTCATTCATCCATCCACTTGATCTATTCAAGAGAGTTTTATTGAGCTCCTTTTGTTGTATCAGTGAGCCGAGCACTACAGATATAGAGATAAGAAAAACTGCCAGTCGGTGGGGAGGGGGGGGGAGCGGAACAGAAGGCATAAATGACCCCCAATACATAGGACTTGGCAGAAGAGGCTCTAAAGGCTGGGAAGGAGGCTCAGGTCTTGGGGCTTATAGAGCTGCCCCTGCTTTAGCTGTTCTGACTTATATCACATCAGGGTTGCTGATATAAGATTTTATTTAAACATAAGATTTTATTGCCCATGTGACTTTAAAAAAATTGAAAATCTGAGCTTCAACTCAGCTTGTCCAGAGCAAAGGAGGTATGCTTTGGGCAAGGTAGGGACTTAGTGGGAGCATCGACCTCCAGCTGAGCCGACGCGCGACAGTGAGCGGTCACGTTTCTGAAGGCTTCTCAGGGGAGGTTGGGAAGACTGGAGTGGGCGTTGCACCCAATTGAATCTGGAAGGCCTCAGTGCCTATCCTGGCTCCACCCTTCAGCCCTGAGTGAACCCCAACAATTCACCACATCTCTGAGCCTCAGTTCTCTTATCCATAAAGGAGGGGTGATCACATTACCTATTTTACTTATTTGAAAGTGTTTTTCAGGTTGTAAATCACTAAATAGATATCAAGGTGACGGGAAGCTTTTTTTGTAGGTTTTGAACAGGAGACTGACAGATCTGAATGAAACTTTGAAAGATAATTCTATGACCCTGTGCAGAGGGAACTGGAGGAGGGAGAGGGTAAAAAGCAGGGACACCTATCAGAGGTAACAACGGTCAAACATGAAAGGAGGCAGTGAGAACAGAGGAGATGAGCAAGAGAGACGTGTGGGGCTCCTGGGCTTCCCGGCTTGTCAAGCAGAGCAGCCAGGCAAAGATGGCTCTTGGACGTCAAGCGTGGGCTCCTAAGGAAATGCTGATGCCTATACGGGAGAGAGGGAGCGGCAGCTGCTGGTTATGAGAGCTGGGGAAGGATGGGAATTCACTCCTGGACAGGTTGGTGGGATGTGCCAATAGGGACACTCAGGTGCAGGGTCCAGCGGGCTTGTGGGAAGGGCCAAGGACACAACTTGAGCTCCACCTGAGTCATCTCAACTGAGGTCTGGTAGGATGAGATCACTCAGAAGAGTAGCTGCAAGAAAGCAGGGCTGTGCCTATAGCATCAGGGAGGGGGAGAAGCCCAAGTGGGGAGCAGGCTAGCAGGTATTTCAGGAAGAAAGCTTCTGGGGGGTTCAGACCTGGAGAGTAGCTTGAATGGTCTGAGGGGGCAATGGTAAGATTTGGTGACAAGAAGGAGGAGGAGTGGGGTAGAAGTACCATCTCACAGGTTAACACTGGCACAGGCAGGGAAATACGGGGTATAGGTGCAGATGAGGCTTTGAAAGAGTTTTGCAGGGAAGAGAATAAAAGATGGACTGCCAGCTGCAGGAGAGTACCTTCAAAGAGAACTTGATTTCACATGGGGAGACCTGAGCATGCTCATAGCCAGAGGGAGGGAAGCAGTGGCAAGGAAGAGATGAATCAGAGACTGAGAAGACACCCTACTTGTCAAACTCCTGAGTGATTAATGACTTAGAACTGCTGGGCATGAGGTTCTAGATACTCAGAAACCTGGAAGCACTAATGCTCCAAGGCCCTCTTTCCACTGCCAGTGAATCTTGAGGGGAAACACCCAGGCCTTCCGCCCCAGCCCAGTCTCTCTGCAAAGCTCCTCCACTCTTCCACCCCACCCGCCCCTGACAGGAGGCCAGCAGTTTGCCTGGCCCTGTTGCACATCAGTTAAACAATCAGTCTTCTCCCAGCACCAGCTCCTCTTCATCTGGGCCCATGGCAAAGCCTTCACTCCTGACCCCAGCCCACACAGTACTGGCTATGAATTTCTTGACTTCTCTGGTCCTTGAATGCAGCCAAAAAGGTGCCTCTGGGCAATCCGTCTGCCAGGCTGGAAGATGTGGTGTTGAAACTTCCATGTACTAGACTCATTAGCGCTCACACCTCCCTGCACAGCCTATCCTGGCCAGAATATTCATGCCCACCTACCTGGACTCCTCAAACATCACCTCTAAGGATGCAAGAAGGCAATGGCATCCTATTCCAGTACTCTTGCCTGGAAAATCCCATAGACGGAGGAGCCTGGTAGGTTGCAGTCCATGGAGTCGCTAAGAGTCGGACACGACTGAGCGACTTCAATTTCACTTTTCACTTTCACGCATTGGAGAAGTAAATGGCAACCCACTCCAGTGTTCTTGCCTGGAGAATCCCAGGGACGGGGGACCCTGGTGGGCTGACGTCTATGGGGTCGCACAGAGTCGGACACGACTGAAGTGACTTAGCAGCAAGGATGCGAGGCAAGGATTCTCTGCTTTCCCTCCCTTCAGTGGGCAGAAAGGAAGATCAAGACTGGGGAATTATGTGACTTTTGTTGGAGATTAAGCAGACTGGTATCCAGATTCCCTGAAGCCTCCCTTACTCCTCACTCATCAAAATTATTAGGATCATGCTTAAGATCAGGGAATTAGCTTGTCCCCTCAAGAAAGGAATATGCCCACTACCTTCTGCATGTTCTGAGGGAGAGAAGAAGGCCATAAAGACTATGGCAAAGAGGAAGGAAGGATAAAACTAGAGTTGTCAGGTTAACTTTAGGAACAGTTAAATTTTTTGACAGCTTTCAGTTTAGTCAGTCAGTTCAGTCTCTCAGTCGTGTCTGACTCTTTGCGACCCCATGAATCGCAGCACACCAGGCCTCCCTGTCCATCACCAACTCCCGGAGTTTACTCAGACTCATGCCCATCGAGTCGGTGATGCCATCCAGCCATCTCATCCTCTGTCATCCCCTTCTCCTCCTGCCCCCAATCCCTCCCAGCATCAGGGTCTTTTCCAATGAGTCAACTCTTCACATGAGGTGGCCAAAGTATTAGAGTTTCAGCTTTAATGAGATAATTTATATAACATAAAGTTCACCCATATAAAGTGTACAATTCAATGGGTTTTAGTGTATTTACAGAATTGTGCAACCTTTACCAACCTGGTGGTTCAGCTGGTAAAGAATCCGCCTGCAATGCGGGAGACCTGGGTTCAATCCCTGGGTTGGGAAGATTCCCCTGAAGAAGGGAAAGGCTACCCACTCCAGTATTCTAGCCTGGAAAATTCCATGGACTGTATGGTTCATAGGGTCACAAAGAGTTGGACATGACTGAGCAACTTTCACCTTACCATAATTTAATTTTAGAACATTTTTCTTACTCCCCCCAAAACTTGAAACCCTTTAGCAGTCATTACTTAACCCCTCCCCATCCCTACTCAGCTCTAGGTAAACATTAATCTACTTCTGGTCTCTATGGATTTTTCTGTTTTGGACATTTTTTATAAATGGAATCAAACAATATGCAGTCCTTTGTTACTGGCTTCTTTCACTTAGCAAAACGTTTTTAAAGTCTGTCTGTATTTTACCATGTGTCAGTGTTTTATTCCTTTATATGGCTGAATGATATTCTGTTGTGTGGATGTCTCACATTTTGTTTATCCATTCTTCAGTTGATGTTCATTTGGGTTGTTTCTATTTTCAGACTACTTTGAATAATGCCAATATGAACATACGTGTATTGATACTAGTTTTTGTGTAAATATATATCTTCATTTGTTTTGAGTCTATCCAGAGAGAAGGAAAAGTAGAACCATGTGCCTGACCCTTTCTCACATTTATTTCCACATATCATCATGCTGCCTGTCTGGAAGGCTATTGTATGATCCCATTTAACAGATTAAAATACCGAGGCTCAGATGGAGGCCTGAAAGCACCAAATGCTGGAGCTGAAGTATGAACCCAGTCTAGGGTTCTTTCCAACACAGCACAGTGAATACCTCTCAGATAGTCAGCAATGACTCTCCAAGAACTTTGAAACACGTGAATTTTGAAAAGCAACATAAAGTGAAGAGTCAGTCTAAACTCCTAATTAGGTGCTGGCTAGTGGAATGGCCCCTCTCCTCCTATGGGACCCTATGGGAAACCTCAGAGAGCCTTCCACACACAGGTTTTCCTACTGATTTGTCTGACTGAAGCCCTGCCCAGCAGGAATGGAACCAGAGTCAAAACACTAAGCATGCACTCCATCACACTGAGGAGAAAACATTCCCAGGAAATAATTCTGGGGAAAGAATGGACAGGAGACCTTTTTCTGACTTCAGCTCATTCTCTCAGCTCCAGTTTTATCCTAAAGCTAATTCCCTGATCTTAAGCAGAATCCTAATATTCTATTCAAATCTGCCTTGACTGTCTATCCTGAGTCTAAGACACTTTCACCAAAGAACCCTGGGTGTGTGAAAAGACTCTGCACTAAGTACATTTTCTGAAGTCAGGATGTATGGAGAGATAGGCTGTGGCCTGGGTTCCCAGGCCCTTCAGTGAGCCCACCCAAAAGTTCCAAATTCCAGGCCAGGAGAACAAACAGGAGCTTGCCAGAGGCATCCAGCTATACATAAGAGCCATCTACTCTATCCAGCTGATCAGATGGAGCGGGAGACACAATGGAACCCTCCAGTTGCTGGATTTTTCTATTTCAATCACTGCCCCTGACCAAGGGTTAAAGAGATTCCATCTAGGGCTTAAAATTACTCCTGGTGAATAATAGAGCTCAAGAAACATTTTTTGAATGCTGAATTTTCAGCATAATATAGTAATTGTATAAGAATACAACAATAGGAAAAAGTCTACCAATGCTTTATTATTTAAAACTCTTCTAACTCTCACAACATTGCTGAGGAAGTAAGCATATTTCCCCTTTTTTCAAAGCAGAAAACTGTGGCTCAGGGCAGCCTGCGGATCTGCTCAGAGAAGGGATTCAGATCCAGAAGGAGCTGCCCAGCTCAGCCCTGTTGCCTGGGGCTCAGGGTCCCCCTGCTGGCAGCCCAAAGCCTGGGTGTTGGTTGAGGAGTTGTGGAAGGCCAGCTTCCACTCAGCAGAGGCTTCCTCGCTGGGCCTGCTCTGAGCTAGGGTTCCTAAGGCTGGGAGGAGGCTCAAGGCTAGGGGGACGATTGAATGCACTATAAAAGGCTTCAGGTGGGATGCTCCAGGGTAAAACAGATCAGACCTGTGGGAGACAGCCTGTGTCTAGTCCCTCCTCTCTGCAGGCTTTGACCAGGATCTCCTCTGGAGAGCCCACCCAGAGGGAATGAAGAGACTGCTCTCCTTTATTTTTCTTTCTCCAGGCAGAGCCGTTTAAAGCAGCCCCAAAAGATGGGATGGTTCCTACTTAGCAAAATCTCTATAGAGGAGGATTTTCTAGCTTCTTTTAATTTCCCACCCCACCTCATCCAGCAGCTGTCAGTTCCAATGGTGAGCAAGGCTAGCTTAGATGCATCCACCTCTTATTTCTTTTGGAAATGTGGGTCTGCTGGCTTTCTGCTGGATATTTTGTTAATTCAATCCTCCTCAAGGGTTGTGAGTTTATCTGTAATGTTTAAAAAATTTGGCATCAAATTTCACTTCTGTCCCTTCTTAGTGTCTGACCTTGAGCACATTACTTAACCAAGAAGCTTGATTTTTCTCACCTATAAAATAGGCCTTACTTTCATAATGGGCTGTTGGATGATTCAGTGATATATCATAAAATCAATAGCACTATGCATATAGTGACTTCAGTAAATATTATAAATAATAACTATTATTTTCATAATTCTTTTACCTTTCTTATTTTGTCACTCTACTTAAGAGGAATGGGGTGAGGGGTACAGTAGGCAGGTAGGAGTTCTGTAAAGAAAAGTGTGGAGAGCCCAGTCATGTGCTTGAAATGTCCGCGATCCAGCCACCTCCTTGTTCTCCGACCCCTTGTCTGCCAGGGGTGGGGTGGCAGCTGCTCCATCCACCTGCCCAGGCCCTGATCCAGCCAAGGGAATGGCTGCTGCTGGAATGGCCCAAATGTCCTGGGTTTAGAGCTAGGTAGAGGACAGCTGAAGATGGGGGAGAAGGGTGAAGGGGCAGATAAGGAACACTCTTATCTCTCATTATGTCCACCTACCCTGCAACTTTGTAAGCTTTCCCTGTCAGCCTGGGACCTCTGACCACAAGCCTGCTCCACCCTGGGGGTAGGACCGGAGGAGTTCCCCCTCTTTCCCTCCCTTGTTCTCTGCCCTCTCACACCTCCTCCCCCATGGCTAAACCCACTCACCCCACTCCCACGCCCCTGCTCCCTCCCCTTCCCATGTGCTGCTCAGCTGTCACTGGCCCTAAGCTAGGCACTCTGCCTGCCTGTACCCCTTATGAATTGCCACCATTCACACGCTGGCTCCAGAGTCTCCATCTGTCTCACTGGGTCTGAACAGTAGGCTATGTGGCCTCATCTGTTGTCCTCCATCTGGGATCCAGGGCAAGAGACTAAACTTCACAATCCCCAACTTTCACCTGCCAGGATTGAGGTAGGGAGCACTGGCTGAAAGGCAGAGTCTGAGTTAGGGGCACCCTCATCTCCTGGAAGAGCAGGCCTGATTCTTCTCTATCCTAGACCCACCAGCACTGACTGAAACAAACTGCAAATGCAGTGTGGAAAAAAGCAAGAAGCCTACTCTTCTCAAAAGGATATTTGTGTATTTAATAGCATTCTTTTATTACATTTCATTTATGTGTAGCCAGGACCTGAATCAGGGGTTTCAGTGTACAATGTAAACAGAAAGACACACAGTGGCAATATTTTTTAAATTAATTTTTTTGTTATATAAGCAATATATAAATGTTCTTTCCTTGAACAGAAAGATGAAACCATTCCATTTCAGATTCATACTCCCTTTGATCAGTCTCCTAAATTCAGACTATTTCCCCTCAACACAGAGGTAATCACTGTTACCAGCTTGATTATATATTTGCCTAATATATACATAGAAAATATATAATTCTGTCACGTGGACTTGGATTTTGCTGTTATTTTTTCCATAAATTGTAAACCACAAATATTTCACAACTAAATTCACTAAAAAAAGATCTTATCTAAATCAGTACATATAGATTTACATCATGATATTTTGTAATGCCAAATGATACTCCTAGAATAGACATATTATGGTTCATCTAGCCACCTCCTTGTTGACAGACATCCAGGTTCTGTCAGTTTCTCTCATTATAAACATTGTGTTCTGTCAAATGCTTGAGCCTTCTCCAATCTTGTCCTGCCTGGTCCTATGTTCCTACCCCTTGTGAAGGGGAAAATTTATCATCTATATTGTTTTAAGGGTGCAAAAATAGTAAAAGTGTCCTTAAGAACTCTTTATAACACATTTTTAGTAATTTAAAAACCCTGGGTCCCAATATGATGATTTCTACATCCAGTTGGGAACAAATTACTGCTCTAGGAAAGAGAGTGCACCCAAGGAGTAGAAGGAGATGGAAAAGAAAATGAAGAGAGTAGAAAGGGAAAGAAAGGGAACAAGAAAGAGAAAGAAAAGAAAGATGTAGAATAACATATATACAACAGCACTCTCTGCAACAGAGAAAAACTGGAAATGTCTAGCAGAAAAGAAACAAGTAAAACTTGTCATATATATTCACCAGAATATTATGTAGCATTAAAATAATAATTATGAAGGCTGTGATGAAAAAGCTTCTGATATTAAGTTAAAAAGTAATCTATAGGACATTTCACCCCAAAACAATGAGTTTCACCTTTTTCTCAAGTGCACACAGAACTTTCTCCAGGATAGATCACATCCTAGGCCATAAATCTAGACTTGGTAAATTCAAAAAAATTGAAATCATTCCAAGCATCTTTTCTGATAACAATGTGGTAAGATTTGATGTCAACTACAGGAAAAAAAAAACTATTAAAAATACAAACTTAAGGAGGCTAAACAACATGCTTCTGAATAATCAACAAATCACAGAAGAAATAAAAAGAAATCAAAATATGCATAGAAATGAATGAAAATGAAAACACAACAACCCAAAACCTATGGGATTCAGTAAAAGCAGTGCTAAGGTGAAGGTTCATAACAATACAAACTTACCTCAAGAAATAAGAGAAAAATCAAATAAATCAAGTAAACCTAACTTTACACTTAAAGCAACTATAAAAAGAAGAAATGATGAACCCTAAGGTTAGTAGAAGGAAAGAAATAATAAAAATTAGGGCAGAGATAAATGAAAAAGAAACAAAGGAGACCATAGAAAAAAATCAACAAAGCTAAAAGCTGGTTCTTTGAGAAGATAAATAAAATAGACAAACCATGAGCCAGACTCATCAAGAAACAAAGGGAGAAGAATCAAATCAACAAAATTAGAAATGAAAATGGAGAAATCACAACAGACAACATAGAAATAAAAGGATCATAAGAGACTACTATCGGCAACTATATGCCAATAAACCGGACAACTTGGAAGAAATGGACAAATTCTTAGAAAAGTATAACTTTCCAAAACTGAACCAGGAAGAAATAGAAAATCTTAACAGACCCATCACAAGCATGGAAATCGAAATTATAATCAGAAATCTTCCAACAAACAAAAGCCCAGGACCAGATGGCTTCACAGCTGAATTCTACCAAAAATTTAGAGAAGAGCTAACACCTATCCTATTCAAACTCTTCCAGAAAATTGCAGAGGAAGGTAAACTTCCAAACTCATTCTATGAGGCCACCATCACCCTAATACCAAAACCAGACAAAGATACCACAAACAGAAATCCCTTGCATTCCTATACACTAACAATGAGAAAACAGAAAGAGAAATTAAGGAAACAATTCCGTTCACCATTGCGATGAAAAGAATAAAATACTAAGGAATAAATCTACCTAAAGAAACAAAAGACCTGTATATAAAAAGTGATAAAACACTGATGAATGAAATCAAAGATGACAAATCAAATAAATGGAGACATATACCATGTTCATGGATCGGTAGAATCAATATAGTGAGAATGAGTATACTACCTAAAGCAATTTATAGATTCAATGCAATCCTTATCAAGTTACCAATAGTATTTTTCACAGAACTAGAACAAATAATTTCACAATTTGTATGGAAATACAAAAAACCTCGAATAGCCAAAGCAATCTTGAGAAAGAAGAATGGAACTGGAGGAATCAACCCGCCTGGCTTTAGACTGTACTACAAAGCTACAGTCATCAAGACAGTATGGCACTGGCACAAAGACAGAAATATAGATCAATGGAACACAATAGAAAGCCCAGAGATAAATCCATGCACCTATGGACAGCTTATCTTTGACAAAGGAGGCAAGAATATACAATGGAGAAAAGACAATCTCTTTAACAATTGGCGCTGGGAAAACTGGTCAACCACTTGTAAAAGAATGAAACTAGAACACTTTCTAACACCATACACAAAAATCAACTCCAAATGGATTGAAGATCTAAACATAAGACCAGAAACTACAAAACTCCTAGAGGAAAACATAGGCAAAACACTCTCCGACATAAATCACAGCAGGATCCTCTATGACCCACCTCCCGGAGTAATGGAAATAAAAGCAAAAATAAACAAATGGGACCTAATTAAACTTAAATGCTTTTGCACAAGGAAGGAAACTATAAGCAAGGTGAAAAGACAGCCTTCAGAATGGGAGAAAATAAGAGCAAATGAAGCAACTGACAAAGAATTAATCTCAAAAATATACAAGCACCTCATGCAGCTCAATTCCAGAAAAATAAACGACCCAATCAAAAAATGGGCCAAAGAACTAAACAGACATTTCTCCAAGGAAGACATACAGATGGCTAGCAAGCACATGAAAAGATGCTCAACATCACTCACTATCAGAGAAATGCAAATAAAAACCACAATGAAGTACCATCTCACTCTGGTCAGAATGGCTTCTATCAAAATGTCTATAAACAATAAATGCTGGAGAGGGTGTGGAGAAAAGGGAACCCTCTTACACTGTTGGTGGGAATGCAAACTAGTACAGCCACTATGGAGAACAGTGTGGAGATTCCTTAAAAAACTGTAACTAGCACTGTCATATGACCCAGCAATCCCACTGCTGGGTGCACACACCCAGGAACCAGAATTGAAAGAGACACTTGTACCCCAATGTTCATCACAGCACTGTTTACAATGGCCAGGACATGGAAGCAACCTGGATGTCCATCGGCAGATGAATAGATAAGAAAGCTGTGGTACATATACACAATGGAATATTACTCAGCTATTAAAAAGAATGCATTTGAATCAGTTCTAATGAGGTGGATGAAACTGGAGCCTATTATACAGAGTGAAGTAAGCCAGAAAGAAAAACACCAATACAGTATACTAATGCATATGTATGGAATTTAGAAAGATGGTAACAATAACCCCAATATGCGAGACTTCAAAAGAGACACAGATGTCAAGAACAGTCTTTTGGACTCTGTGGGAGAGGACAAGGGCGGGATGATATGGGAGAATGGCATTGAAACATGTAAATTATCATATGTGAAACAAATCACCAGTCCAGGTTCAATGCATGATACAGGGTGCTCGGGGCTGGTGCACTGGGATGACCCAGAGGGATGGGATGAGGAGGGAGGTGGGAGGGGGTTCAGGATGGGGAACACATGTACACCCATGGTGGGTTCATGTCAATGTATGGCAAAACAAATACAATATTGTAAAGTGAAATAAATAAATAAATAAAACTGCAAAAAAAAAAAAAAAAAAAAAAAAAAAAAAAAAAGAAAAAAAGAAAAGAAAAGAAAAACACCAATACAGTATATTAACACATATATATGGAATTTAGAAAGATGGTAATGATGACCCTATATGCGAGACAGCAAAAGAGACACATGTAAAGCACAGACTTTTGGACTCTTTGGGAGAAGGCGAGGGTGGCATGATTTGAGAGAATAGCATTGAATCATGTACATTACCATTTGTGAAATAGATCAACCAGTCCAGGTTCGATCAATGCATGAGACAGGGCGCTCAGGGCTGGTGCACTGGAAGACCCTGATGGATGGGATGGGGAGGGAGGTGAGAGGGGGGTTCAGGATGGGGAACACATGTACACCCATGACTGATTCATGTCAATGTATGGTAAAAGCCACTACAATATTGTAAAGTAATCAGCCTCCAATTAAAATAAATAAATTTTTTAAAAAGCTAAAAAATAAATTATAAAATTAAAACTACATTGTAATAACAACCATGCAAAATGATGCAGATGTATAAAGATGGAAAGGGAATACCAACAAATAAAACAATTTGATTTGTCATAGTAACAGAATTGTGGGTATACTATTGTTATTGCTTACTTACATTAATATTGTCATAATATTGCTTTGTGCAGTATTTAATGTTAAATAACAACAAAAAGAAGAAAGGAAAGGAAAATAAATAAAATTAAAATGGTGAAGAAGAGAGGGAGAGAAGGGCATGGAAGATGAAATAAGAAAGGAGAAGAGAGGTGAGGAGGGAGAGATCGGAGTCATGTTTTGAGGGCTGGGCCATGTTTAGCCATAGAAGCAATGTCAGCGATAGTGTTAACTCAGGTTCTTCCAGGTTTCTTGGACTGAAAACAGTTTCCACTGTACACAGATGTTTACCTTCCACCCTATTCCCTTCAATATTTTTTAAAGCCAGTGAAAAAGTTAGGGATACTAAGCACAGGATTTTAAAGAACTCAGATTCTAGTGTCTAGAGAGAGATGAGGGCACAGGTGTGTGAGCAAATATTATAGCCAGTCAACAAAAGCTCAAATAGAGATCTGATACTCTGTAGGTGGAGGTTGTAGTGTCCCAGAAGGCTTCACAAGCAAGGGATATTTGAGATGCATTTCAAAGAATAGGCAGGAGATTATCATACAGAGAAAAGGTGGCAGCATTCTAGGCAGAAGGCACAAGTGAAAAGGCACCAGGGCGTAAACACACACACACACTATCATTCAGTATAGCTAAACATAGGGTTTGGGAGAAAAATAGGTAAGAGATGAGGCCTTGAATTTATTTTAAGGGCAGTGAGAAGCATTAAAACATTGAATCAAAGCAACAGCATACTCTAATGTGTGCTTTATAAGATGACCATTGAGGCAATGAGGAAACGGGGTGGCGGTAGGACAAAGTGGAGAGAAGGAACATAAATTAGGACATTATTGTAAGAGTTCTGATAAGAAAGAGTAAGACCCTAAACTGGGGCAATTAATGGGATAAGGGTAGAGGAATTAACTCATGAAATTTTTATGTAGAAATAATAAAACCTTATTCATTAATTCATTCAGTGAACAACTTTTGAGCACCTGCTAACAGTTCAGTCGTGTCCAACTCTGTGATCCCATGGACTGCAGCACGCCAGGCCTCCCTGTCCATCACCAACTCCCAGAGTTTACCCAAACTCATGTCTGTTAAGTCGGTGATGCCATCCAACCATCTCATCCTCTGTCAGCCCCTTCTCCTCCCACCTTCGATCCTTCCCAGCATCAGGGTCTTTTCAGATGAGTCAGTTCTTTGCATCAGGTGGCCAAAGTATTGGAGTTTCAGCTTCAGCATCAGTCCTCCCAATGAACATTCAGGACTGATTTCCTTTAGGATGGACTAGTTGGATCTTCTTACAATCCAAGGGACTCTCAAGAGTCCTCTCCACAGTTCAAAAGCATCAATTCTTTGGTGCTCAGCTTTCTTTATAGTCCAACTCTCACGTCCATACATGCCTACTGGAAAAACCATAGCTTTGACTAGATGAATCTTTGTTGGCAAAGTAATGTCTCTGCTTTTTAATAAGCTGCCTAGGTTGCTTATAACTTTTCGTCCAAGGAGCAAGTGTCTTTTAATTTCAAGGCTGCAGTCACCATCTGCAGTGATTTTGGAGCCCTCCAAAATAAAGTCTGTCACTGTTTCCACTGTTTCCCCATATATTTGCTATGAACTGATGTGACCAGGTGCCATGATCTTAGTTTTCTGAATGTTGAGTTTTTCGTCAGTTTTTTCGCTCTCCTCTTTCACTTTCTTTTTTTTTTTTCCCCCATTTATTTTTATTAGTTGGAGGCTAATTACTTTACAATATTGTAGTGGTTTTTGTCATACATTGACATGAATCAGCCATGGATTTACATGTATTCCCCCTCCTGATCCCCTCTCCCGCCTCCCTCTCCATCCGATTCCTCTGGGTCTTCCCAGTGCACCAGGCCTGAGCACTTGTCTCATGTATCCAGCCTGGGCTGGTGATCTGTTTCACCCTAGATAATATACATGGTTCGATGCTGTTCTCTCGAAACATCCCACCCTCGCCTTCTCCCACAGAGTCCAAAAGTTTTTTCTGTACATCTGTGTCTCTTTTTCTGTTTTGCATATAGGGTTATCATTACCATCTTTCTAAATTCCATATATACGCGTTAGTATACTGTAATTCATTTGAATCAGTTCTAATGAGATGGATGAAACTAGAGCCCATTATACAGAGTGAAGTAAGCCAGAAAGATAAAGTCCTCTTTCACTTTCATCAAGAGGCTCTTTAGTTCTTCTTCACTTTCTGTCATAAAGGTGGTATCATTTGCATATCTGAGGTTATTGATATTTCTCCTGGCAATCTTGTTTCCAGCTTATGCTTCATCCAGTCATAATGCTCCAGCTATCATACAATTGTGCTTATTCACATGCTAGCAAGGTTATGCTCATAATCTTTCAAACTAGACTTTCAGCAGTACATGAATTGAGAACTTCCAGATGTACAAGCTGGGTTTAGAAAAGGAAACCAGAGATCAAATTCCATTAATTGGATCATGGAGAAAGCAAGGGTATTCCAGAAAAACCATCTACTTCTGCTTCATTGGCTACACTGAAGCCTTTGTGTGGATCACAGCAAACTGTACAAAATTCTTAAAGAGACTGGGAATACCAGACCACTTACCTGTCTTTTAAGAAACCTGTATGTGGGTCAAGAGGCAACAGTTAGAACCTGACATGAAACAACTGACTGGTTCAAAACTGGGAAAGGGGTACAACAAGCTGTATATTGTCACCCTGCTTACTTCACTTATATACAGAGTACATCATGTGAAATGACAGGCTGGATGACTCACAAGCTGTAGTCAAGCTTGCTGGGAGAAATATCAACAACCTCAGATATGCAGATGATACCACTCTAATGGCAGAAAGTGAAGAGGAACTAAAGAGTCTCTTGAGAGGGTGAAAGAGGAAATAAAAAATCTGGCTTAAAATTCAACATTCACAAAACAGATCATGGCACCCAGTCCCTTCACTTCATGGCAAGTAGATGGGGAAAAAGTGGAAACAGTGACAGATTTTCTTTTCTTGGGCTCCAAAATCACTGCAAATCATCTATTCTGCTTTACTATGCCAAAGCCTTTGACTGTGTGGATCACAACAAACTGTGGAAAATTCTTAAAGAGATGGGAATACCAGACCACCTGACCTGCCTCCTGAGAAATATGTATGCAGGTCAAGAAGCAACAGTTAGAACCAGACATGGAACAACAGACTGGTTCCAAATAAGGAAAGAAGTATGTCAAGGCTGTATATTGTTACCCTGGTTATTTAACTTACATGCAGAGTACATCCATCATGTGAAATGCCAGGCTGGATGAAGCACAGGCTGGAATCAAGATTGCCAGGAGAAATATCAATAACCCCAGATACGCAGATGACACGACCCTTATGGCAGAAAGTGAAGAAGAACTAAAGAGCCTCTTGATGAAAGTGAAAGAGGAGAGTGAAAAAAACTGGCTTAAAACTCAACATTCAGAAAACTAAGATCATGGCACCTGGTCACATCAGTTCATAGCAAATATATGGGGAAACAGTGGAAACAGTGACAGACTTTATTTTGGAGGGCTCCAAAATCACTGCAGATGGTGACTGCAGCCTTGAAATTAAAAGACACTTGCTCCTTGGACGAAAAGTTATAAGCAACCTAGGCAGCTTATTAAAAAGCAGAGACATTACTTTGCCAACAAAGATTCATCTAGTCAAAGCTATGGTTTTTCCAGTAGGCATGTATGGACGTGAGAGTTGGACTATAAAGAAAGCTGAGCACCAAAGAATTGATGCTTTTGAACTGTGGAGAGGACTCTTGAGAGTCCCTTGGATTGTAAGAAGATCCAACTAGTCCATCCTAAAGGAAATCAGTCCTGAATGTTCATTGGGAGGACTGATGCTGAAGCTGAAACTCCAATACTTTGGCCACCTGATGCAAAGAACTGACTCATCTGAAAAGACCCTGATGCTGGGAAGGATCGAAGGTGGGAGGAGAAGGGGCTGACAGAGGATGAGATGGTTGGATGGCATCACCGACTTAATGGACATGAGTTTGGGTAAACTCTGGGAGTTGGTGACGGACAGGGAGGCCTGGTGTACTGAAGTCCGTGGGGTCACAAAGAGTGGAACACGACTGAGTGAATGAACTGAAAATCACTGCGGATGGTGACTGTGCTGTACTAAGTTGCTTCGGTTGTGTCTGCCTGTTTGGGACCCTGTGGAGTGTAGCCCGCCAGGCTTCTCTGTTCATGGGATTCTCCAGGCAAGAATACTGGAGTGGGTTGCCATGCCCTCCTCCAGGAGATCTTCCTGACTCAGGGATCGAACCTGCGTCTCCTTCACTGGCACTAGCACCACTTTACCACTAGCACCACCTGGGAAGCCCCATGGCAGTGTCTACAGCAATGAAATTTAAGAACTCTTGCTTCTTAGAAGAAAAGCTGTGACATACCTAGACAATATATTAAAAAGCAGAGACATCACCTTGACGAGAGAAGTCCATATAGTCAAAGCTATTATTTTCTCCAGTAGTCATTCATGGATATGAGAGTTAGACCATAAAGAAGGCTGAGCACCAAAAAACTGGTGCTTTCAAATTGTGGTGCTGGAGAAGACTCCTGAGAGTCCCTTGGACTGCAGGGAGATCAAATCAGTCAATCCTAAAATAAATAAACCCTGATACTCATTGGAAAGACTGATGCTAAAGCTGAAGCTCCAAATACTTTGGTCATCTGACTCATTGGAAAAGACCCTGATGGTGGGAAAGACTGAAGGCAAAAGAAAGGGCAGAGGGTCAAACGGTTAGCATCACTGACTCAATGGACGTGAATTTCAGCAAACTCTGGAAGATAGTGGAGGTCAGAGGAGCCTGACACTTTGCAGGTCACGGGGTCACAAAAAGTCAGACCCAACTTAGCAATTGAACAAGTCAGTCAATGATCAAATAGAGTGTCTGTCTTAAGAGAGAAAGTTGGACAGGTAGACAGCTGGTTACAGATCAGTGAGGGAGAAGCCTTGAGAGATGAGGAATAAATGGAATATGAGAAGGGAGGGAGGACAGTTCTAGGATGACTTCCCGGTTTCCATCTCAGATGTTGAGTGGATCCAGCGGCTAATATGAGGAGCACAGGGTAAGGGTGTGTCTGGAAACACACGATCATTTTGATTTGGGTCTCTCACTTCTTTTGCCTCCATCTCCTTGAGAAAGGCCAGTTGTGCTTAGGGAGCCTGTTGTTGCCTTCCCAAATTATACGAATTTATGGAAGCCACCTAGAAAAGTTCCTGTCACACAGTAAGTGCCCAATAAATGCTAAATGAAGAAAACAAGTAAGAAGTGCAGAGACTTAAAGCAAGATTCATATATACCATGCTGCCTCTGTTCATAAGATTAAGATCAGTGTGTGGCCCACTGACTCTGAAAGGCAGTATACCAGAAACTTCTGACAGAACTAAACCTCAGCCTCCCAAAAGCAGGTTATTAAAGACAGTGTGAATATAAACATGCAAAAATAGAGCTCACTGTTTGTAGCCTGGTCTCCTAGAAAGAAAAGTATAGATGGGGCAGAGGGATCTCAGCAGTTTATTCCCATCAAAAGGCATTTGCATTGCATCATTTGTTTGAAGAATGTGTACTGTGAACTTTGAAAATCACCTCATTGCTTGATACCATGGAGGAAGTCACCAAAGTTGTTAATTTTCTTTGTTCTTGTGCTTTTATTATTGTTGGTTTACTGAAATTGGTTTACAAGATGAAACATAGTATGGAAATATTATTTATATTGATGCTGTTGGGTAGTGGTCATGGGACATTTGCTTGGTTTACTGAACTGCTTCTTGGTTTACTGAACTGCTTCTTCACCACAGGGAATTAAAAAGCTTTGAGGGACTCAACTCTTCAGACCTCAGGCAACTCATGTCTCTGTATGTGACAAGACTTGTAAACATTCTGATCCTGAAAGTGAAACTCTGCTGATGTATTGGATGGAGGAAGTACTCATGTCGAGCTGAAGCTGGATGTGTGGACTAAGTGACTGACCACTGGAACCTGCTTCCATTTCTTACTGCTTCAGTACTCTGAGCACAATGAAATCTTTACCAGCTGAGCCACAAGGGAAACCCAATGAAATCACCAACAATAAAGAAATGCAGTGCGATCTGATGGACATAAAATCACATTTCAGGAGACATTCTCAGATTTTGATATGAATGGTATGAATTTTGGTATGAATTTTGTTATGTTATATATATATATGTATATATATGTTATACACATGTATACATATATACATATATATGTGTGTGTGTATATATATATATATATCTATATATATATATATGAGACCTCCTTTTAAATTTGTATAAAGAAGGGGAAAAAATCTAACACTTGTTTGTTTCCTCCTGCCACTTAAGAGAGAGATAAAAAATGTCTGACACTTGCAGCCTATTTCCTCTGTTTGGAGACCCCTGGCCTTCCTGCCTGTTACCCTCTCATATATATCTACATTACCATTTTGAAATTAATATCTATTGAGTGCTTATATGTTCCAGGCACTAATCTAGGTGTTTTACATGTACTAATTCATTCAAGCCTCACAACAAACCTATGAGATAATTTCTAGCAAATTCACAAATATTACAATGGAGACACTGTAAGGTTAAGAAGAAAGATTTTTAAGTGGGGGAATCCAGACTCTAACTCTGGCAGTCTGACTTCTGTGCTCTTAATCACTCTGTGCAAACTTGAAGATGTATCTAAATCACCAAGCATCAACCCTATCAGTGGGACTTCATTTCCATGGAACTGATTATAGTGAAAGTTAATCATACTCACCAAGAAAATAAATTTTCCTAGAATTATAGAAAACACTGGATAAATTCCAGAACTTAAAATATCCTACTATGTGGTCTGACTTAGCAATACTTGAGTGCGTTTTCTTTTTCTCAAGAAACCATTGAGGTCAGTGCTGAGAATCCTCACTAGTGAGAAAATCTGGATCCTGTGTTGAGATATGACCTACTGGAGCACCCTCCACAACTCCATTTGTTATACACCTGTCCTCATGGACTTCATCAATCGTCTTAAAATCAACCCACATTTAGCATAGGCCCATAAGAGTGCACTTTGTATAAATTATTAATCTAACTGCTTTTATATTGCTTTTGTGTTGTGTTAAATTGTTCAGTCAGCTTCACTGTTGTTGTAATCTTTTAAGTTATGGACTTCATGTTCTGAAGTATAGCATAGTAGTTTAGTGATTGATCCTCTCATTAAATAAAACTAAAAATACTGGACAAAATAATTGAAAACTCTTTTTAAATGAACCAATAGATCGGGGGAAAATTACAGGTAAATTCGGAAACCTTAAAATCACATAAAAACCAGAAAGATAAACCTGCACTAATGTCAGCATTTATAATGAGTTTCAATTTTCACATATCTTGCAAGACACAGAGGGTTTGTTAAAGGTAAAGAGACTAATAGGAGTCCACACTCCCAGAATAAATCCATAAACCTAGAGCCCAAAGGCTACAATTCATTACAAGGGTGAATTAAAAATAAATCCGTGTCATGCCCAGCTGCCTTAAATCTGGCACTAAATAGAAGAAAAGCATTTCTTTTGAGAATCAGTAACCATCAGCTAAACCTTGTGCAGATTTGTGGCCCATAATTCACACTATCTTAGGGGTTCAAAAAATCTAAAGCCAAATGTTTATTTTTTGTATGATCCTGAGCTAGCAATGTCTTCAGGTGCTTGGCAGTAGCAAATAGAAAACATCCCAGAGGAAAGCAACTTCAATCCAAGCATCAGAGAATTCCCACAGATACAGGTTTAAGAAACATGAGCTTACCAAAAAAAAATCACAAAACACAAGGAAACAAGGTACCATGAGTAAGGTCACATAAGGGAAAAAGTAGAGGGCATATGGTGGTTCACAACCTAGGGCAACTTTGTCCTCCAAGAGACATCGTTGGTTGTCACAGCTAGGAGGGGAATGTGTATGCTCTTGACATCTAATGTGCAGAGGCCAGTTGCTGTCAAACACCCTCTAATGTGCAGGACAACCTTCTACAATAAAGTCTTCTCTGGCTCAAGATGTCAATAGTGCTAACATTGAGAAACCCTGATAGAGCAGAATCGTGCCTACAAGGCTTCTATTTTGGATCTGAAAAAACATATATAATATGTATAAGCTTAAGGAAAATTAAAATATCCAAAAATAGCAAAGGAATATATTATCAAGTAGATTTGAAGAGCCAAATAAAATTTTTCTAAATTAATTAAGTAAAACAATTGAACTGAAAAATTCAATGGAAGAAACATTTTGAAAAATAGCCTGGAATTATCTAGTAAAATTAAAGATATACATAATCTGTGACCCAACAATTCCACTCCTAGTACGTAGCCTTGAGAAATTCATGCACATGTGTTTCAATATACATATACAATAATGTTCATAGCAGCATTGTTGAAAACAGTGCCTCCATAAAAAGGGAAAAAACTAATCCAGATATCTATCAAAAGCAGAATAAAAAGTGTAATATTTTCATGAACTGTACTGCCTCAAAACATGGAAAATAAGTGAACCACAGGTACAAACATGGATTAATTTTCAAATATTATGTTGAATAAAAGATGTAAGACCCCAAATACAGAGCATTACATTAAAACAGACAAACAAAAATGGATATAGCTGGTAAAACTGTAAAGAAAAGCAAGGAAATTATTGGACTAAAGTCAGAGTGATGATTTTCTCTGGTGGGGGAAGTGGTGGTTGAGGATCAGAAACAGAGACACAAATTCTGGACTTCGGTAAAATTCCATTTCTAGAGTGATTACTTAGTATTTGTTTCATAATTAATTGTTAAGCTGTGAAAGTGAAAGTGTTAGTCCCTCAGTCGTGTCCAACTCTTTGTGGCCCCATGAACTGTAGCCCTTCAGGTTCCTCTGTCTATGGAATTCTCCAGGAAAGAACACCTGGAGCAGGTTGTCATTTCCTTCTCCATTTATATTTTTGCACCTTTCTGAATTGTGTTACATTTTCTCAGTTAAAAAAAACTTTTGAAAGAGACACTTGAAAAATGAAATGGTTAAACATCAGCTTAGGAAAAGCTGAAGTGAGATTTACAATATTGGAAGACAGATCTAAAGAAACTCTTCAGAACACAGTTCAGAGAGACAAAGAGATAAAAAGTGGGAGAGAAAGATTGAACTGGAATTCTAAAGACTGAGACAAAGAGGGGCAGTATTTGAAGAGCTAAAGGCTTAAAATTTCTCAGAACTGAAGAACAAATAACTGACAAAATTGGGAAGCCCAGCTAATCACAAGCAGTTTAAATAAAAAGTACATACACTTATAACATATATTGATAATTTCATAATGTATAAATTTTTAAAAAATGGGTCCACATAGCTCTTGGTACTTGGCCCAGCTTCTGTCAAAATGTCTCCTGTTCATGAATTTCTGTGCAAGCCCAGCGTGAAAGGTAATCACACTACACTTTTAAGTACAGACAGGTCAGTCAAAGCATAGAACAACTCTGACGCTGAGTAGAATGCTTTGAACATTGAAACAGCCATCAAGAGCAAAGGTATGGATGAGGTTACCATCATCCATATTTTGACCAAATGCAGCAATGAAAAGAGACAGGATATTTCCTACCAGAGAAGGACAAAAAAGAAACTTGCATCAGCACTGCCATCAGCCTTGTCCAGCCACCTAAAGATGGTGATTTGAAAACTGTTGAAAACACTTGCTCAGTATTATGCTTCTGATTTGAAAGGGGCTGGGGTGCAATGAGGACTCCCTGAGATTATTTGCTCAAGGACCAACCAGAAGCTACAGAAAATTAACAGAGTCTACAAGGAAATGTACAAAATTGATCTGGAGAAGGACATTGTTTCTGAAACATCTGGTGACTTCTGCAAGTAGTCAGTTGCCCCTGTAAAGGGTAGAAGAGGAGAGGATGGCTCTGTCATTATGTACTAACTGATGAAGATACCTTCAGTCTCTATTGTACTAAAGAGAAGAGGAGAGAACTGATGCTCTTAATGGATAAACATCATTACCAAGCGGAGTGTGTGTCACCTCCAGAAAGTACTTGAAAGGTACGAGAGTTATGTCCCTTAGAGATTTATAAACTTATTAGGGAGCATAAAGAAAGAGGTCAAAGGAGACTGGGAAGATGTTTTCCTAAAGCTGGCCCAGAGTATTCATAATAAATTACTGTATTTTGCCGTATATGACTCCCTGAAGAGCAAGCCCTCATTATAAGGGCTTGATTAGAATCATGGTCTCCCACAATTACAAGCTGCCGTACTACTACATCCAGCAAGACACCAAGAGTGACTACCAGAAAGTGCTCTATACCTGTGTATCTCATGACTTAAGCATGAGATAGCATGAGCATCCAGAAGTGGTGTTCCTATGCTTCCAGCTAACAGTCCTAGAAAATTAGCTTGCCACAAACAGCCCCTTGTGCCCAATCCCTGTGAGGATGATGTTAGTATTGCTCCCCGAGGCCCCAACCTTATTTTAGTTACCCAAGCATTTCCTACCTTTCCTGTCTAGTCTTCCCTTTTATCCAAAAACAAACAAACAAAAAAAAAACAAAGAACATTCCAAGGAGTTGGAAGTGCAATCTCTGATGTGAAACACTTTGCCTCTTGTGTACTATGTCATAATGTCATAAACAGATGGATAAAATAAATTTTTATTTTTAAAAATTAAAAATATTAAAATTAAAGAGAAAAGATATTAAAAGCAGTCAGCAAGAAAAAATATATAACCTTCAAGTAAATGATGCCTAGACTGACTCCTTTTTTCATCAACAGTGAAAGTTAGAGGAAAGTACAATAATATTCTTTAATGTGATAAAGAAAAATAAATCTATTATATTATCACATGTATGAAAATAACATCCATGAATGATAAAAACATTAAATAACTCATGGAATAAAGACATTTTAAATTGAAGTTAAAAATATTTAGAAAGGCTTACAGACAAAACATTACATGTCAAACTTGTGAAATATAATTAGAGTGGCACTTTAAAGAAAAATTATAGTCTTAAATGCCTATATTAAAAAATAAATCAGAAGGGGGATCAATATGGGTAGAGGTGCAAGACGTGGAGCTCACCTCCTGCCACAAATACATCAAAAATACATCTATGTGTGGAACGATTCTCATAAAACATCTACTGAACACTGGTAGAAGACCTCAGACTTCTGAAAGAGCAAGAAAATCTCCATGGAACCAGGTATGACAAAAGAAAAAAAGGAGAGGAAGAGAGAAAGGAATCAGGATAGGACCTGTACTCTTGGGAGGGAGCTGTGAAAGAAAAATGTTCCTGCACCCTGGGGAAGTCCCCTCACTGGTGGGAACACCAGCCAGGATGGACAGGGAGCTTCGGAGACTTGGAGGAGAGCACAACAACTGGCTTGTGTAAGGCAAAACAGAGAGAGATTTGCCCAGATGTTCAGTATCATCACCATGCACTCCCCAGTCTGAGATGCTTGTCTGCCAGGGAGGGCAGGGACTGAGTGCCAAAGCTGGGGCTTCAGAGGTCAGACATGGGGAGACAACTGGGATTGACTGCACAGAGACAGCCCGAACGGGCAGGAGAGGGGTGCGGTTACAACCAAGGGCATATGCAGAAGAAACGTGGGCCAGCCAGAGACACAAGGTACCATTATTGGGGGTTGTGCTGGGAAGGGGCAGGATCACTACAGAAACTTCTTTCCCTTCTGCATGCTCTCAGGCAACAGGACAGAAGCTCTCAGGGTGAGCGTGAGCCTCGGTTGCCACAGTGCGTTCCAGAAGTGGGTGCAAGCCACCCCCACCGCCGAGAGAACCAGGAGCGAGTGCCAATCACTGTCCCCTGTCATGGGACCAGGAAGCATGCACAGACTGCTGCCGCTGCTGAGAGACACATGAGCAGTAGTCAATCACTGTCCTTGCTGGTGTGGCCTCCAGGAGTACATGCAAGCCCCTACATCTGCACATCCCCTGTGAAGGGGATAACGGCCAGGGCATGCTGAGGAAAGAGGCAGAAGGCATCCAGACTAAAGCAGAATGCTAAAAATATTAAAGCCACACAAGTTACACAAGGACACTGCTGCATGTAAATAACTGTCTAAGACTACAGTCGACAACTTTCTCCTAAACTCACAGAGTAAGAGAAATAGAAGTAAAATGAAGAAGCAGAGGAACCACTCTCAGTTAAAAGGCAATGAAACAAATGTCAGATTTTCATTCTTTTTTATGGTTGAGTAATATTCCATTATATATATTTTATACATACACTCACACACCACACATTTTTTTAACCCATTCATCTCTTGATGGGCATTTAAGTTACTTCCTTATTTTGGCTATTGCAAATAATGCTGCTATGAATATTGGAGTACATACATCTTTTCAAATTTTTTTTGTTTTTTGTTTTCTTCTGATAGATACCCAGAGTACAATTGCTAAATAATGAAACAGTTCTATTTTTAGTTTTTGAGGAAACTCCGTACTGTTTCCCAAGTGGCTACCTAAATTTACATTCCCACCAATAGTATACTAGGTTCCCTTTTCTCCACATCCTTGCCAGTATTTTTTATCTGTGATCATTTTGATGATAGCCACTCTGACAGGTATATATAGTGATTTTAATTTCTTAACTAGAATGCTTAACACATCAATTTTAGTCTGCTTTCTTTTTTTATTGAAGTGTAGTTGATCTATAATATTGTGTTTATTTCTGCTATGCAGCAAAGTGATTAAGATACACACACACGCACACACACACACATATATATGCTCTTGTGTTCAGTTGCTTCAGCTGTGTCTGACTCTTTGCTACCTTATGGACTGTAGCCCACCAGGCTCCTCAGTCCATGGGATTTTCCTGTAAGAATACTGGAGTGGGTTGCCATGCCCTCCTCCAGGGGATCTTCTCGATCCAGGGATCGACCCCACATCTCCTGTGTCTCCTGCATTGCACACAGATTCTTTCCCACTGAGCCATTCTTTTTTATATTACTTTTCCATTAAGGTTTATCTCAGGACATTGATATAATTCCCTATGCTATACAGTAGGATTTTGTTGTCTATCTATTCTACATGTAATAGTTTACATCTACTAACCCCAAACTCCCAGTCCAATCCTCTCCCATCCCTCTCCCTTGGAAACCACAGGTCTGTTCTCTCTTCCTGTGATTTTGTTTCTGCTTTGTATACAAGTCCATATTTTAGATTCCACATGCAAGTGATATCATATGGCATTTGTCTTTCCTTTCCTGACTTACTTACTTTACTTAGTATGAGAATCTCTACTTGCATCCATGTTAATGCAAAAGGTGTTACTCCATCCTTTTTTATGGCTCAGTAGTATTCCCTCATATATATATCTTCCTTATCCATTCATATGTCAATGGACATTTAGGTTGTCTCCATGTCTTGGCTATTGTGAATAGAGCTGCTATGAACATAGGGGTATGTGTATCTCTTTAAATTATAGTTTCATTCACATATATGTCTGGGAATGGGGTTGCGGATCATATGGTAAATCTATTTTTAGTTTTCTGAGGAACCTCCATACTGTTTTCCACAGTGGCCACACCAACTTACATTCCCACCAACAGTGTAGGAGTGTTCCATTTTCTCCACATCCTCTCTAGCATTTGTTACTTGCAGACTTTTTAATAATGCTGCTCTGAGTGGTGTAGAGAAATGTAAATCAAAACTACAATGAGGTTGTAGTTTTGATTTGCATTTCTCTAATCATTAGCAATGTTGAGCATCTTTTCATGTGTTTATTGGCCATCTGTGTGTCTTCTGCCCATTTTTCAACTGGATTGCTTGTTTTTTTGTTGTTGAGTTGCATGAGCTCTGTGTATTTGGAAATTAAGTCCTTATTAATCACATTGTTTGCAAATATTTTCACCCATTCCATAGGTTGTCTTTTTGTTTTGTTTACAGGTTCCTTTGCTATGCAGAAGCTTGTAAGTTTGATTAGGTGCTTTTTGTTTATTTTTGTTTTTAGTTCTATTACCTTGGGAGACTGACCTAAAAAACCTTTAGTATAATTGCCTATGTTCTCTTCTAGGAATCTTATGGTATCTTGTCTGATGTTTAAGCCATTGTTTATTTTTCTGCATGGTGTGAGGATGTGTTCTAACTACATTGATTTACATGCAGTTGTGCAACTTTCCCAGCCCAACTTGCTGAAAAGACTGTCTTTCCCCCATTGAATATTCTTGCCTCCTTTGTCAAATATTAATTATCCATGTGTGTGGGTTTTTTCCTGGGCTCTCTGTTCTGTTCCATTGATCTTTATGGTTGCTTTTGTACCAATACCACACTGTTTTGATTATTGTAGCCTTGTGGTATTGTCTGAAATCTGGGTGGGTTATGCCTCCTGCCTTGTTCTTTTTCCTGAGAATTGCTTTGGCAATTCTAGGTTTTTTATGATTCCATACAAATTTTAGGGTTATTTGTTCCAGTCTGTGAAAACTGTCATGGGTAATTTGATGGGGATTGCATTAAATCTGTATATTGTTTTGAGTAGTATGGTCATTTTAACAATATTAATTCTTCCAATCCAAGAGCATGGAATATCTTTCCATT
The DNA here is from genome assembly GCF_019320065.1 of Cervus canadensis. Lineage (NCBI taxonomy): Eukaryota > Metazoa > Chordata > Mammalia > Artiodactyla > Cervidae > Cervus > Cervus canadensis. Next base: position 75,864,326 of record NC_057398.1, read on the forward strand.
TCTTTAAATCATCTTTAATTTCCTTTATTAATATTTTATAGTTCATAGCATATTTCTTTCACCTTCTCAGGTTTAAGGGCTTTTTTTAGTGTAATTTTAAAAGGTATTGGTGCTTTTTTTAAACATTCTCTTTCTGATATTTCACTTAAAGTTAGTATAAATAAATGGAACTGATTTCTCCATGTTAATATTGTATCCTGCTACCTTCTGAATTCATTTATCAATTCTGGTAGTTCTGCGTGGAATCTTTTGGGTTTTCTGTATATAATATATTATCACCTGCATATAATGACAACTTTACCTCTTCCCTTCCAGTTTGAACATATTTTATTTCTTTTTCTTCTCTATTTTCTGTGGCTAGGACTTCCAATACTATATTGAAAAGAAGTGGTGACAGTGGCCATCCTTGTCTCATTGCAGATTTTAGCAGGAGGGCTTTCAGGTTTTCATTGTTGAGTACTATATTGGCTGTCACTTTCTCATAATTACCTTCCATTTTATTTTAAGTTTTTAATTATAGTATAGTTGCTTTACAGTGTTGTGTTAGCTTCTTCTGGAGATCAAAGTGAGTCAGATACACACACACACACACACACACACACACACACACACACACACACATCAACTGCTTTTCAGATTTCCTCCTCTGTTAGGTCACCACAGATCATTGAGTAGAGTTCCCTGTGCTATACAACAGATTCTCATTAGTTATCCATTTTATGAATAGATCAGGTTTCCCTGGAAAAGAATCTTCCTGCAATGCAGGAGATCCAGGTACAATCCCTGGGTGGGGAAAATTCCCTGGTGAAGGAAATGGCAACCCACTCCAGTATTCTTGCCTGGAAAATCCCATGAACAGAAGCACTTGGTGGGCTACAGTCCACGGGGTCGCAAAGAGTCTGACACAACTTAGCAACTAAATCACCACCACCATATATGTCAATCCCAATCTCCCAATTTGTCCACACCCCATCCCCCCCATGGTAACCTTAAATTTGTTTTCTACATCTGTAACTCTATAAGTTCAACTCTACCATTTTTTTGTCTCAGTCTCTGGGGTCTCTGGGTCCTGGTGCACACAAGGTTTGTGTGAGCCCTTCGAGTGTCTCTGGCGGGTATGGGGTTTGATTCTAAACGTGATTTCAGCACTCCTACAGTCTTACTGGAGCTTCTCCTTTGCCCTTGGACACGGGGTATCTCCTCACAGCGGCTCCAGCACCATGTAACCACCACTACAGGGTCATGCAGCCACCGCTCCAGCATCAACCAGCTGGGGCTTCTCTGCCTTGAACGTGGGGTACATCCTCACTCCAGCGCTGTGCAGCTGCCACTCCAGAAGAGGTACTGGTCAGCAGTGGACTGCTGCAGGGACGGGGGCTCTGGGTGCAGCAGATTTGAGTATGACATAAGCCCTCTTGGAGGAGGTTGCCATTAACCCCACCATAGAGCTACCAGAACTTGTACAGGACTGGGAAACAGACTCTTGGAGGGCACAAACAGAACTCTGGCTGCACCAGAACCCAGGAGTAAGGAGCAGTGACCCCACAAACGACTGACCCAGACTTGCCCGTGAGTGTCCAGGAGTCTCTGGCAGAGGTGGGGGTCGGAGGTGGTCTGCTACAGGGTTGGGGGCAATGAGTGTAGCAGTGCATGCATGGGACCTTTTGAAGGAGGTCCCCATTGTTTTCATTACCTCCACAATAATTTGGCCCCAGGTTAATAACAGGAGGGAACATAGCCCCACCTATCAACAGAAAATTGGATTAATGATTTACTGAGCATGGTCCTGCCCATCAGAACAAGACCCAGTTTTCCCCTTAGTCAGTCTCTCCTATAAGGAAGCTTCCATAAGCCTCATTTTTTTAAGTTTAATTTGCATTTTATTTTTTAAATTAATTAATTAGTTTTAACTGGAGGCTAATTACTTTACAATATTGTAGTGGTTTTTGCCAAACATCAACATGAATCAGCCACAGGCACACACGTGTTCTCCATCCAGAACCTCCCTCCCACCTCCTTCGCCATCCCATCCCCCAGGGTCATCCCAGTGCACCAGCCCTGAGCACCCTGTCTCATGCATCAAACCCGGACTGGTGATCTGCTTCACATATGATAATATACACGTATCAACACTACCCTCACAAATCATCCCACCCTCACCTTCTCTCACAGAGTCCAAAAGACTTTTCTTGACATCTGTGTCTCTTTTGCTGTCTCGCATATAGGGTCATCATTACTATCTTTCTAAATTTCATAAATATGTGTTAATATATTGCATTGGTGTTTTTCTTTCTGACTTACTTCACTCTGTATAATAGGTTCCAGTTTCATCCACCTCATTAGAACTGATTCAAATGCATTCTTTTTAATGGCTGAGTAATATTCCATTGTGTATATGTACCACAGCTTTCTTATCTATTCATCTGCCAATGGACATCCAGGTTGCTTCCATGTCCTGGCCATTGTAAACAGTGCTGTGATGAACATTGGGGTACAAGTGTCTCTTTCAATTCTGGTTTCCTGGGTGTGTGCACCCAGCAGTGGGATTGCTGGGTCATAGGACAGTGCCAGTTCCAGTTTTTTAAGGAATCTCCACACTGTTCTCCATAGTGGCTGTACTAGTTTGCATTCCCACCAACAGTGTAAGAGGGTTCCCTTTTCTCCACACCCTCTCCAGCATTTATTGTTTATAGACTTTAAAAAAAATTTTTTTTATTAGTTGGAGGCTAATTACTTCACAACATTTCAGTGGGTTTTGTCATACATTGATATGAATCAGCCATAGTGTTTATAGACATTTTGATAGAAGCCATTCTGACCAGAGTGAGATGGTACTTCATTGTGGTTTTGATTTGCATTTCTCTGATAGTGAGTGATGTTGAGCATATTTTCATGTGCTTGCTAGCCATCTGTATGTCTTCTTTGGAGAAATGTCTGTTTAGTTCTTTGGCCCATTTTTTGATTGGGTCATTTATTTTTCTGGAATTGAGCTGCATGAGGTGCTTGTATATTTTTGAGATTAATTCTTTGTCAGTTGCTTCATTTGCTCTTATTTTCTCCCATTCTGAAGGCTGTCTTTTCACCTTGCTTATAGTTTCCTTCCTTGTGCAAAAGCATTTAAGTTTAATTAGGTCCCATTTGTTTATTTTTGCTTTTATTTCCATTACTCCGGGAGGTGGGTCATAGAGGATCCTGCTGTGATTTATGTCGGAGAGTGTTTTGCCTATGTTTTCCTCTAGGAGTTTTGTAGTTTCTGGTCTTATGTTTAGATCTTCAATCCATTTGGAGTTGATTTTTGTGTATGGTGTTAGAAAGTGTTCTAGTTTCATTCTTTTACAAGTGGTTGACCAGTTTTCCCAGCGCCAATTGTTAAAGAGATTGTCTTTTCTCCATTGTATATTCTTGCCTCCTTTGTCAAAGATAAGGTGTCCATAGGTTCGTGGATTTATCTTTGGGCTTTCTATTGTGTTCCATTGATCTATATTTCTGTCTTTGTGCCAGTACCATACTGTCTTGATGACTGTAGCTTTGTAGTACAGTCTAAAGCCAGGCGGGTTTATTCCTCCAGTTCCATTCTTCTTTCTCAGGATTGCTTTGGCTATTCAAGTTTTTTTGTATTTCCATACAAATTGTGAAATTATTTGTTCTAGTTCTGTGAAAAATACTATTGGTAACTTGATAGGGATTGCATTGAATCTATAGATTGCTTTAGGTAGTATACTCATTATTCTCACTATATTGATTTTCTGATCCATGAACATGGTATATGTCTCCATTTATTTGATTTTTCATCTTTGATTTCATTCATCAGTGTTTTATCGCTTTCTATATACAGGTCTTTTGTTTCTTTAGGTAGATTTATTCCTTCATATTTTACTCTTTTCGTCACAATGGTGAATGGAATTGTTTCCTTAATTTCTCTTTCTGTTTTCTCATTGTTAGTATATCAGAATGCAAGGGATTTCTGTGTGTTAATTTTATATCCTGCAACTTTACTATATACATTGACTAGCTCTAGTAATTTTCTGGTGGAGTCTTTAGGGTTTTCTATGCAGAGGGTCATGTCATCTGCAAACAGTGAGAGTTTTACTTCTTCTTTTCCAACCTGGATTCCTTTTATTTCTTTTTCTTCTCTGATTGCTGTGGCTAAAACTTCCAAAACTACGTTGAATAGTAGTGGTGAGAGTGGGCACCCTTGTCTTGTTCCTGACTTTAGGGGAAATGCTTTCAATTTTTCACCATTGAGGATAATGTTTGCTGTGGGTTTATCATATATGGCTTTTATTATGTTGACGTATGTTACTTCTATTCCTGCTTTCTGGAGGGTTTTTATCATAAATGGATGTTGAAGTTTGTCAAAGGCTTTCTCTGTATCTATTGAGATAATCATATGGTTTTTATCTTTCAATTTGTTAATGTGGTGTATCACATTAATTGATTTGTGGATATTAAAGAATCTTTGCATCTGTGGGACAAAGCCCTCTTGGTCATGACGTATGATATTTTAAATATGTTGTTGGATTCTGTTTGCTAGAGTTTTGTTAAGGATATTTGAATCTATATTCATCAGTTATTTCCATAAGCCTCTTATCCTTCTCCATCAGAGGTCAGATAGACTGAAAACCACAATCACAGAAAACTAACCAATCTAATTACATGTACTACAGCCTTGTCTAACTCAGTGAAACTATGAGCTATGCCGTGTAGGGCCATCCAAGAGGGAAGGGTCATGGTGGAGAGTTCTGCAAAACATGGTCCACTGGAGAAGGGAATGGCAGACCACTTCAGGATTCTTGGCTTGAGAACCCCATGAACAGTATGAAAAAGCAAAAAGATAGGACACTGAAAGATGAACTCCCCAGGTCGGTAAGTGCCCAATATGCTACTGGAGATCAGTGGATAAATAACTCCAGAAAGAGTGAAGAGACAAAACCAAAGCAACAATAACACCCAGTTGTGGATGTGACTAGTGATGGAAGTAAAGTCTGATGCTATAAAGAGCAATATTGCATAGCAACCTGGAATGTTAAGTCCATGAATCAAGGCAAATTGACAGTGCTCAAACAGGAGATGGTAAGAGTAAACATCAACATTTTAGGAATCAGTGAACTGAAATGGACTAGAATGGGTGAATTTAACTCAGATGACCATTATATCTACTACTGTGGGCAGGAATCCCTTAGAAGAAATGGAGTAACCATCATGGTCAACAAAAGAGTCCGAAATGCAGTATATGGATGCAATCTCAAAAACGACAGAATGATCTCTGTTCATTTCCAAGGCAAACCATTCAATATCACAGTAGTCCAAATCTATGTCCTGACCAGTAATGCTGAAGAAGCTGAAGGTGAACGGTTGGTTCTAAGAAGACCTACAAGGCCTTCTAGAACTAACACCCCCCAAAAGATTACCTTTTCATTATAGTGCACTGGAATGCAAGAGTAGGAAGTCCTGGAGTAACAGGCAAATTTGGCCTTGGAGTACAGAATGAAGCAGGGTAAAGTCTAATAGCATTTTGCCAAAAGAACACATTGATCATAGCAAACACTCTCTTCCAGCAACACAAGAGAAGACTACACATGGACATCACCAGGTGCTCAATACAGAAATCAGGTTGATATATTCTTTACAGCCAAAGATGGAGAAGATCTATACAGTTAGCAAAAAAAAGAACAGGAACTGACTGTGGCTCAGATCATGAACTCCTTATTGCCAAATTCAAATTTAAATTGAAGTGGGGAAAACCTCTAGACCATTCAGGGTATGACCTAAATCAAATCCCTTATGATTATACATTGGAAGTGACAAATAGATTCAAGGGATCAGATCTGTTAGAGTGCCTGAAGAACTATGGATGGAAGTTCGTGACATTGTACAAGAGGCAGAGATCAAAATCACCTTCAAGAAAAAGAAATGTAAAAAGGTGAAATGGTTGTCTGAGGAGGCCTTACAAATGGCTGTGTAAAGAATAGAAGCAAAAGACAAAGTAGAAAAGGAAAGATATATTCATTTGAATGCAGAGTTCCAAAGAATAGCAAGGAGAGATAAGAATGCCTTCCTCAGTGATCAATGCAAAGAAATAGAGGAAAACAATAGGATGGGAAAGACTAGAGATCTCTTCAAGAAAATTAGAGATACAAAGGGAATATTTCATGCCAAGATGGGCACAATAAAAGACAGAAATGGTATGGACCTAACAGAAGCAGAAGATATTCAGAAAACGTGGTAAGAATACATAGAAGAACTACACAGAAAAGATCTTCACGACCAGGATAATCACGACGGTGTGATCACTCACTTAGAGCCAGACATCCTGGAATGTGAAATCAAGTGGGCCTTAAGAAGCATAACTATGAACAAAGCTAGGGGAGGTGAGGGAATTCCAGTTGAGCTATTTCAAATCCTAAAAGATGATGCTGTGAAAGTGCTGCACTCAATATACCAGCAAATTTGGAAAACTCAGCAGTGGCTACAGGACTGGAAAACGTCAGTTTTCATCGCAAACCCAAAGAATGCTCAAACTACTACACAATTGCACTCATCCCACACACTAGTAAAGTAATGCTCAAAATTCTCCAAGACAGGCTTCAACAGTATGTGACTTGAGAACTTGCAGATGTTCAGGCTGGATTTAGAACAGGCAGAGGAACCAGAGACCAAATTGCTAACATCCACTGGATGATTGAAAAAGCAAGAGAGTTCCAGAAAAACATCTACTTCTGCTTTATTGAATACAACAAAGCTTTTGACTATGTGGATCACAATAAACTATGAAAAGTTCTGAAAGAGATGGGAATACCAGACCACCTGACCTGCCTCTTGAGAAATCTGTATGCAGGTCAGGAAGCAATAGTTAGAACTGGACATGGAACAACAGACTGGTTCCAAATAGAGAAAGGAGTACGTTAAGACTGTATATTGTCACCCTGCTTATTTAACTTAAATGCAGAGTACATCATGAGAAACGCTGGGTTGGATGAAGCACAAGTTGGAATCAAGATTGTGGGGAGAAATTCCAATAACCTCAGATGCAGATGACACCACCCTTATGGCAGAAAGTGAAGAACTAAAGAGCCTCTTGATGAAAGTGAAAGAGGAGAGTGATAGAGTTGGCTTAAAACTCAACATTCATAAAACTAAGATCATGGCATCTGGTCTCATCACTTCGTGGCAAATAGATGGGGAAGCAGTGGAAACAGTGGCAGACTTTATTTTTTGGTGCCCCTAAATCACTGCAGATGGTGACCAGCCATGAAATAAAAAGACACTTGCTTCTTGGAAGAAAAGCTATATCCAACCTAGACAGCATATTAAAAAGCAGAGACATTACTTTGCCAACAAAAGTGAGTCTAGTCAAAACTATGCTTTTTCCAGTAGTCACGTGTGGATGTGACAGTTGGACTATAAAGAAAGCTGAGCGCCAAAGAATTGATGCTTTTGAACTGTGGTGATGGAGAAGACTTGAGAGTCCCATGGACTGCAAGGAGATCCAGTCAGTCCATCCTAAAGGAGATCAGTCTTGGGTGTTCATTACAGGGACTGATGCTGAAGCTGAGACTCCAGTACTTTGGCCACCTGATGGGAAGAACTGACTCATTGGAAAAGACCCTCATGCTGGGAAAGATTGAAGGTGGGTGGAGAAGGGGACAACAGAGGATGAGATGGTTGGATGGCATTACTGACTCAATGGACATGAGTTTGAGCAAACCCCGGGAGTTGGTGATGGACAGGGAGATCTGGTGTGCTGCAGTCCATGGGATCACAGAGTTGGACACGACTGAGTGACTGAACTGAACTAAACTGTACCATTTTTCTAGATTTCACATATAAGCGATATCAAACAATATTTATTTTTCTCTTTCTGACTTACTTCACTCTGTATGACAGTCTCTAGATCCATCCACATCACTACAACTGGCTAAATTTCTTTCCTTTTATAGCTGAATAATATTCTGTTGTATATACGTACCACATCTTCTTTATCCATTCCTCCATTGATGGACATTTAGGCTGCCTCCTTTTCTTGGCTATTGTAAATGGTGCCACAGGAACATCAGGTGCATGCATCCTTTTGAATTACTGTTTTTTTTCTGAATATGCCTAGAAGTGGAATTGCTGGATCATATGGTAGCTCTAGTTATAGTTTCTTTTCAAGGCAGTTCCATACTGTTCTCCATAGTGGCTGTACCAAGTTACCATCCCACCAACAATGTAAGAGTGTTCCCTTTTCTCCACACTCTCTCCAGCATTTATCATTTGTGAATTTTTTGATGATAGCCATTCTAACCAGTGTGAAGTGATACCTCATTGTAGTTTTGCTGAGAGGGTAACAGGCAGGAAGGCCAGGGACCTCCAAATGGAGGAAAGAGGCTGCAAGTGCCAGACATTTTTATCTCTCTTAAGCGGCAGGAGGAAAAAACCAGCGATATTTTTTTCTTCTCTATACAAATTTAAAAGGAGATTTCTCTTAAAATGCTGTGTTGCCATGACACCTGGTTTCACCTGAAGCTAACTACTCTCAAACCTTGAGTTAACCAATACATTTCTTTTTCTCATGGAAATGTTGTCTTAAGCTATGTTAATGTACCCCAGACTCATCTTCAAGTTGGTTCCGCCAAAGGCCTAACTTACTTACTCAGGTATTGTTCCCCTAATCTATGTAACAGAACTATTTGTTGGTATTCTGCCCTTCTACAAGATTCAAGTCAATCGTTTTATGGCCAGGGATGAATTATCTGGTGCCATTCTAAATTTTATGACATTCCTTTCTTTTCATTAACAGGCTGTGAGTGACTATATAAATACAGCTAAAGACTAGGAGGGGGGGGGTACTCTTTTGCCCCCTTCTAATGCCTATGTCAGAAGCTTTCTCTATCTCCTTTATACTTTAATAAAACTTTATTACACAAAAGCTCTGAGCGATCCAGCCTCGTCTCTGGCCCTGGATTGAATTGTCTCCTCCGGAGGCCAAGAATTCCAGCGTCTTATCGTTCAGCAACAACCTTTCATTGTTTTGCATTTCTCTTATAATTAGTGATTTTGAGCACCTTTTCATGTGTTTGTTGGTCACCCATATGTCTTCTTTGTTGAAATGTCTATTTAGGATTTCCACGAATTTTTTTCTAATTGAGCTGCATGTTGTTTTTATATATTTTGGAGATTAATCCCATATCTGTTGCTTCACTTGCAAATGTTTCCTCCCATTCTGAGGGTTGTCTTTTCCTTTTGTTTATGCTTTCCTTTGCTGTGCACAAGCTTTTACCTTTAATTAGGTCCTATTTGGGGACTTCCCTGGTGGCTCAGATGGTAAAGTGTCTGCCTACAATGAAGGACACCTGGGTTAAATCCCTGGGTCAGGAAGATATCCTGGATAAGGAAATGGCAACCTACTACAGTATTCTTGCCTGGAAAATCCCATGGATGGTGGAATCTGGTAGGCTATAGTCCATGGGGTCACAAAGAGTCAGACACGACTGAGCGACTTCACTTTTATTTAGGTCCTATTTGTTTATTTTTATTTTCATTACTCTAAGCAGTGAATTGAAAAAGATCTTGCTATGATTTACATCACAGAGTGTTCTACCTATATTTTCCTCTAAGAATTTTATAGTATCTGGCCTTACATTTAGTTCATTAATCCACTTTGAGATTATTTTGTGTACGGTATTAGGGAGTGTTCTAACTTTATTCCTTCATGTGTAGCTGTCCAGTTTCCCCAGCACCACTTATTGAAAAGATTGTCATTTCTCCATTGTATAGTCTTGCCTCCTTCATCAAAGATTAGGTCATCATACATGCATGGGTTTTTCTCTGGGTTTTCCACCCTGTTCCATTGATATTTATTTCAGTATTTGTGCCAGTGGCATGCTTGTTTGATTACTGTAGCTTTGTAGAAGAGTTTGAAGTCAGGGAACCTGCTTCCTCCAGCTCTGTGCTCAAGACTGCTTTGGCTATTGGAGGTCTTTTGCTTCCATACAAATTGCAAACATTTTTATTCTGATTCTATGAAAAATGTCATTGGTATTTTGATAGGGATTGCACTGAATCTTGATTGCTTTGGATAATATAGTCATTTTCACAGTATTGATTCTTCTCATCCAGGTATATGATATATATTTCTCCTGTTTGTTTCATCTTTGAGTTCTTTCGTCAGAGTCTTACAGTTTTCTGACTATAGGCTTTTTGCCACTTAGGTAGGTTTATTCCTAGGTATTTTTTGTTGTTGTCGTTGTTGCAATGGTAAATGAGATTGTTTCCTTAATTTCTCTTTCTGCTCTTTCGTTGTTAGTATATATGAATACAAGAGATTTCTGTATATTAATTTTATATCCTGCAACTTTACCAAAACCATTGATGAGCTGTAGAAGTTTTCTGATAGCATCTTTAGGATTTTCTATGTATAGTACCATGTCATCTGCAAACAGTGAGTGTTTTACTTGTTTGTTTCCAACTTGAATTTTTTTTTAACTTCTTTTCTTTCTCTGATAGATGTGGCTAAGAATTCCAAAATTATGTTGAATAAAATTGGAAGGAGGGGACATTTTTGTCTCATTCTTGGTCTTACAGGAAATGCTTTCAGCTTTCCACCATTGAGTATGATGTTAGCTGTAGGTTTGTTGTATATGGCCTTTATTATCTTGAGGTAGGTGTCCTCATGGCTCAAATGGTAAAGAATCTGCCTGCAATGCAGGAAACCCAGGTTCTATCGCTAGGTCATTCTTGCCTGGAGAATTCCATGGACAGAGGAGCCTAGTGGGCTACAGTCTGTGGGGTTGCAACGAGCTAAGCATGACTGAGTGACTAATGCTTTCAGGTTTCCTCTAAGCCCACTTTCTGAACGGTTTTTTTTTTTTTTTTTTTTTTAATTTATCATAAATAACTGTTGAGCTTTGTCAAAAGTGTTTTCTGCATCTATTGAGATGATCATGTGATTTTTATTCTTTAACTTGTTAATGTAGTGTATCACACTGATTGATTTGCATATATTGAAGAATACTTGCATCTCTTGGATAAATTCCACTTGATCAGGGTATATGATCTTTTTAATGTGTTGTTGGATTCAGTTTGCTAGTATTTTTGTGAGGATTTTTACATCTATGCCCATCAGTGATACTGGTCTGTAATGTTCTCTTTTTTGTGTGATATCTTCGTCTAATTTTGGTATTGCATGATGGTGGCCTTGTAGAATGAGTTTGAGAGTATTCTTTTCTCTGCAAATTTTTGAAGAGTTTCAGTAGGCTAGGTGTTAACTCTTCTCCAAATGTTTGATAGAATTCAGCTATGAAGCCACATGTCCCTTGCCCTTTTTGCTGGAAGAATTTTAATCACAGTTTCAATTTCAGTACTTGTAATTAGTTTTTTCATGTTTTCTATTTCTTTCTGGTTCAGCCTTGGAAGGATGTATCTTTCTAAGACTGTCCGTTTCTTCTTCTTGCTGTTGTTCAGATGCTCAGTCATGTCCAACTCTTTGGGACCCTATGGACTGCAGCATGTCAAGCTTCCTTGTCCTTCACCATCTCTTAGAGCTTGCTCAGACTCATGTCCATTGAGTTGGTGATGCCATCCAACCATCTCATCTTCTGTCATCTCCTTCTCCTCCTACCTTCTTTCCTGCATCAGTATCTTTTCCAGTGAACTGGCTCTTCACATCAGGAGGCCAGAGTATTGGAGTTTCAGCTTTATCATCAGTCGTAATGAATATCCAGGTTTGATTTCCTTTATGATTAACTGGTTTGATCTTCTTGCAGTCCAAGGGACTCTCAAGTCTTCTCCAACACCACAGTTCAAAAGCATCAATTCTTCAGTGCTCAGCCTTCTTTATGGCCCAACTCTCACATCTATACATGACTGCTGGAAAAACCATATCTTTGACTATACAGACCTTTGTCAGCAAAGTGACATCTCTGTTTTTAATATGTTGTCTAGGTTTGCCATAGCTTTTCTTTGAAGGAGCATCTTTTAAGCATCTTTTAATTTCATGGCTGCAGTTACCATCTGCAGTGATTTTGGAGCCCGAGAAAATAAAGTCTGTCACTGTTTCCATTGTACCCCATCTATTTGCTATGAAGTGATGGGACCAGATGCCATGATCTTAGCTTTTCAACTGTTGAGTTTTAAGTCAGCTTTTTCACTCCCCTCTTTCACTTTGATCAAGAGGCTCTTTAGTTCCTCTTCACTTTCTGCCATAAGGGTGGTGTCATCTGTATATCTGAGGTTATTGATATTTCTCCCGGCAATCTTGATTCCAGCTTGTGCTTCATCCGGCCTGCCATTTCACATGATGTACTCTGCACAGAAGTTAAATAAGCAGGGTGACAATATACAGACTTAACGTACTCCTTTCCCAATTTTGAACCCATCCATTGTCCCATGTCTAGTTCTAACTGTTGTTCCTTGACCTGCATACAGGTTTCTCAGGAGGCAGATAAGGTGGTCTGGTATTTCCATCCCATTTATTTCTGCTCTGATTTTTATGATTTCTTCCCTGCTACTACTTTGTGTTTTATTTGTTCTTTTATCTTTGGTTGCTTTAGGTGTAAGGATAGGTTTTTATTGCTTCTTGAAGTAGTGTTGTATTGCTATAAAATTTCCTCTTAGAACTGCTTCTCCTTATCCAATAGGTTTTGGATTGCTGTATTTTTGTTGTCATTTGTCTCTAGGTATATTTTATTTTCTCTTTGATTTATTCACTGATCAATTGATTAATTAGTAACATTGCTTATCCTCCAAGTGTTTGTGTTATAAATAGCTTTTATTGTGTTGAGACATAGTCTCCCTATATGCACTTTAAGAGTTTTTACCATGAATGGATGTTGAACTTCTTCAAGTGCTTTTTCTGCATTTATTGAGATGATCATGTGGTTTTTGTCTTCTTTTGTTGATGTGGTATATCACATAGATTGATTTATGCATGTTGAACCATCCTTGTGAACTTGGGAGGAATCCCACTTGATCATGCTGTATGATCTTTTTTATGTGTTGTTGGATTCATTTTGCTAATATTTTAGTGAGAATTTTTGCATTCACATTAATCAAAGATATTGGCCTGTAATTTTCATTTTTTGGTAGGATCTTTGGTTTTGGTGTCAGAATGATGATGGCTTCATAGAATGTCTTTGAAAGTGTTGCCTTCTCTTCAATCTTTTGGAAGAGTTAGAGAATGATTAGTACAAGTTTTTTTCTGTATGTCTCCAAGAATTCACCTGTACAGTCATCTGGTCTTGGACTTTTGTTTATACAGAGTTTTTAAATTACAGGTTTTATTTCATTTCTAGTGATTAGTCTGTTCAGATTATCTACTTGACACAACTTGGCTAGGCTGTACGTTTCCATTGTCCATTTCTTCTAGGCAGTCAAATTTGTTAGCATATGTGTTCATTATATTCTCATGCTTTGTTTGTTTGTTTGCTTGCTTGTTTGCTTTTCTGCAGTAGTGGTTGATATTGCTCATTTTTCACTTCTTATTTTTATTTGGATTCTCTCTCTTTTCTCATTGCTGATTCCAGTGAGGGGATTATCAGTTTTGTCTACTCAATCAAAGAACCAGTTCTTTATTTTATTGATTTTTTCTATTTTTTAAAATCTATTTTATTTATCTCCTCTCTGATCTTTATTATTTACATCCTTTTGCTAACTTTAGGTTTTAACTCTTTTTCTAGCTTTCTCGGGTGGTTGTTTCGGTTGTTTATTTGAAATTGTTCTTGTTTTGAAAGAAAGCGTGTATTTCTATGAACTTCCCTCTAATAACTGCTTTGTTGTATCCCATAGGTTTTGCATGGTTGTGTTTTCATTGTCATTTACCTTAGGGAATTTTTTAACCCCCTTATTGATTTTTTTCTTTTTTTGCTGTTCCATTAGTTTTTTAGTTGCATTATTAAAATGAAATAACAGCCTCCATGTAATCACTTCCCCACCCCCATTTGCTTTTCTGTGGTTGATTTTAAGTTTCATGCCATTGTGCTCAGAGCAAATGCTTAAAATAATTTCTATACCCTTGAATTTTTTGAATATTGAAATTATATTGATTACATTCTTTGAAGCCAACGAGAGAGAAGCTACATACAGTCAGCAAAAACAAGACCTGGAATTGACTGTGGCTCATATCTTATTGCACTACCTCCGTATTGCAAAATTCAGACTAAAATTGAAGAAAGTAGGGAAAAGCACTAGGACATTCAGGTATGACCTAAGTCAAATCCTTTATGATGATACAGTGGAAGTGACAAATAGATTCAAGGGTTTAGGTCTGATAGACAGAGTGCCTGAAGATCTATGGACAGAGGTTCATAACAAAAACATTACAAAGAAAAAGAAATGTAAGAAGGCAAAGTGATTGAGCTGACAAGAGAAGAGAAGTGAAAAGCAAAGGAGAAATGGAAAGATATACCCAACTGAATGCAGAGTTCTAGAGAAAAGCAAGGAGAGATAATAAAGACTTCCTACGTGAACAATGCAAAGAAATAGAGGAAAACAATAAAATTGAAAAGACTAGATATCTTTTCAAGAAAATTGGAAATACCAAGGAAACATTTCATGAAAACTGGGCACAATAAAGGACAGAAATGGCAAAAAACCTAACAGAAGCAGAAGAGATTAAGAATAGGTGACAAGAATACACAGAAGAACTGTCTAAAAAAAGATCTTAATGATGCAGTTAACCACAGTGGTGTGGTCACTTACCTAGAGCCAGGCATTCTGGAGTGTGACGTCAAATGGGCCTTAAGAAGCATTACTATGAACAAAGCTAGTGGAGTTGATGGAATTCCAGCTGAGCTATTTCAAATCCTAAAAGATGCTGCTCTTAAAGTACTGTACTCAACATGCCAGCAAATTTGGAAAACTCAGCAGCAGCCACAAGGGCAGGAAGATGTCAGTTTTTATTCCAGTCCCAAAGAAGGGCAAAAAGAATGTTCAAACTACTATACAATTGCTCTCATTTCACATTCCAGCAAGGTCATTTTCAAAATCCTTCAAACTTAGCTTCAACAGTAATGTGAGCATTTAGAAAAGGTAGAGGAACCAGAGATCAAATTGCCAACATTCACTGGATCATAGAGAAAGCAAGGGAATTCCAGAAAAACATTTACTTCACTGACTACACCAAAGCCTACACTAAAGGCTTTCCACACTCTGGAAACTGTGATTCCACAGTTTGTTGTCACAACAAACTGTGGGAAATTCTTAAAGAGATGAGAATACCAAATCACCTTACCTGACTCCTGAAAAACCTGTATGCAGGTCAAGAAGCAACAATCAGAATCAGACATGGAAAAATGGACTGGTTCAAAATTGGGAAAGGAATACATCAAGGTTGTATATTGTCACCCTGTTAAATTCTATGCAAAACACATCATGTGAAATGCTGGGCTGGATGAATCACAAGCTGGAATCAAGATTGCTGGGAGAAATATCAGCAACTTCAGAAATGCAGATGATACCATCCTAATAGCAGCAAGTAAAGAAGAACTTCTTGAGGAACTTCTTCAGCTTCTTGATGAAAGTGAAAGAGGAGAGTGGAAAAAGCTGGCTCAAAACTCAACAATCAAAGAACAAAGATCATGACATCTGGTCCCATCATTTCATAGCAAATAGAAGAGAAAAAAGTGAAAACATAAAGAAGGCTGAGTGCTGAAGAACTGATGCTTTCAAACTGTGATGCTGGAGCAGACTCTTGAGAGTCCCTTGGACAGCAAGGAGACCAAATCAGTCAATCCTAAAGGAAATCAACCCTGAATATTCATTGGAAGGACTGATGCTGAAACTGAAGCCCCAGTACTTTAGCCACATGATGAGACAAACCAACTCATTGGGAAAGAACCTGATGCTGGGAAAGATTGTGGGCAGGAGGAGAAGAGGGCAACAGAGAATGAGATGGTTGGATGGCATCACCAAATCAATGGACATGTGTTTGAGCAATCTCAGGGAGATAGTGATGAACAAAGAAGCCTGGCACGCTGCAGTCCATGGGGTTGCAAAGAGTTGGACAGGACTTAGCAACTGAACAACAAAATTACTGAGATTTGTTTTGTGCCCCAGTGAAGTCGTTCAGTCGTGTCTGACTCTTTGAGACCCCATGGACGGTAGCCTACCAGGCTCTGGGTCCATGGGATTTTCCAGGCTAGTATGTGGTTAATACTAGTAAATATTCCATGTACACCTGAAAAGTATGTGTGTTCTATTATTTTAATGTAAAGTGCTGCCAATGTCGACTGTCTAACTGTTTTATAGTATCACTTATGATCTCTGTTGCCTTATTGATTTTCTGCCTCAAAAACCTGTCCATTGATGTGAGTGGTATGTTAAAGTCTCCTACTATTATTGTATTCTTGTCAATTCTCCCTTTCTGTCTGTTAGTATTTGTTTTATGTATTTGGGTGCTCCTATATTAGTTGCATATATGTTGACAAGTCTAAAATCCTCCTTTTGTATTGATCTTTTATCATTATATAGTATCTTTCTTTATGCCTTTTAAAAAATTCATTATTTGGCTGCCTCAGGTCTTGGTTACAGCATGTGCGAGCTTCATTATGTCACGCAGGAATCATTTGTTTTCACACTTAGAGTGTCTAGCTGTGGCATTCGGGCTCAGCAGTTGTGTCACATGGGCTCCAGGTTGTGTGGGCTTCAGTAGTTGTGGCACACAGGCCCAGTAGTTTGACCCACAGCCTTAGTCTCTCTGTGACATGTGGGATCTGATATCCCACTTTGGTTTTATTTATTTATTTATTTATTTTTAATTGAAGGATGATTGGTTTAGAATATGGAGTTGGTTTCTGCCATACATCAACATGAATCAGCCATAGGTATAGGTATACATATGTCCCCTTCTTCTTGAGCAAAAAACACGGAGCTCTTCACAAATTCATAATTCATTGTCATCTTGTGCAGAGGCCATGCTAATTTTCTATTTCATTCCAAATTTAGTATATGTGCTGCTGAAGCAAGCACCCACCTTGTTTTCAAGTTTATTTTGTCTGAATATTGTGATCTCTGCTTTTTTATCATTTCCATTTGCATGAAATATCTTTTCCCATCCCCTCTCTTTCAATCTATGTGTTTCCTTTGCCGTAAAATGGGTCTCTTAGAGGCAACATGTTGTAGACTCTTGTTTTTCTTTCCAGTCTGCCACTCTATGTCTTTTGGTTGGAGCATTTAGTCTATTGACATTTAAGTTAAATATTGATAAATATGTATTTACTGCCATTTTAAGCCTTGTTTTTCAGTTGATTCTATATTTCTCCACTGTTTCATTCTTTTGTTTTACTTTTTATGGTTTGATGATGGTTTTATTGTATGCTTGTATTCTCTTCTTTTGTGTGTGTGTGTGTGTGTGTGTGTGTGTGTGTGTCTGTGTCTGTGTCTGTGTCTGTGTGTGTGTGAATCTATTTTATGTTTTCGATTTCAGGTTATCCCATTTTTCAAGTATATTAACCCCTTCCTATATCTGCTTGCTTTAGACTGATAGTCATGTAAGTTCAAAGACATTCTAAAAAAATAAAATGACATTTTCTTACTCTCCTCCCCCACATTTTATGGTTTTGATGTCCTTTTTTACACCCTAATGTTTATCCCTTTGCTGTTCCATGTGTTTATCATTGCTTTAACAAATAGCTTTTTTTCTTTTTTGATTTATATAATGGCTAAGTGATTTATTTTCTAATTGTGATTTCTTTTTTCCTGTATCTTACTTCTTTTCTATTTAGGGAAAACCTTTCAATATTTCTTATAGGATAGGTTTCATATTGTTGTATTCTTTTCATTTTTGCTTGTCTGATAAATCCTTTATCTCACCTTCTAATCTAAATGATAATCATGCTGGGTAGACTATCCTGTGTTGCAGACTATTCCCTTTCAAGACTCTGAATATATTTTTCTCTCCCTTTTGCCCTGCAATGTTTCTGTAGAGAAATCAGCTATCACTTCATGGAGATTTTCCTTTTATTTTGCTGTTTCTGCTTTTGAATTGTCTCTTTAACTTTTGTCATTTTATGTATAACATATCTTGGTTTATGTGTTTGTGTTCATCTTCTTTGGGAACCTTTGTGCTTCCCATATCTGGACATCTTTAGGTTTGGGAAGTTTCCAGCCATAATTTCTTCAAATACATTTTTAATCACCTTTTCTTTTTCTTCTCCTTCTGGAATCACTATTATGTGTAGATTGGCATGCTTTATGTTACCCCATAGGTCTTGTATGCGGCTTTCAGTTTTATTCATTTGTCTTTCTAGTTGCCATGCTGATTAGGTAATCTCCATTATTCTATCTTCCAGACCACTTCTTCATTCTTCTGCACTATACTTTCCAGTATTCATTGCCTTTAGCTCAGCTTTAATCTTGGAAAATGAACTTTCTAATTTTTCTTGCCTATTCCTTATAGTGTCTCATTCCTTTTTACAGTAATGTGCATTTCTGTCCATAGCCATTCTTAATTCCTTCAGTATTTTCACCACCTCCTTTTGAACTTGGTGTCTATTAGACTGAAGAGGACTGTTTGACTGTCAACTATGTGTAGAAGAATGAAATTAGAAAACTTTCTAATACCATACACAAAAATAAACTCAAAATGGATTAAAGACTTAAACATAAGACCACAAACTATAAAACTCTTAGAGAAAAACATAGGCAGAGCACACTCTCTGACATAAATCACTGCAAGATCCTCTATGATTTATCTCCTAGAGTAATGGAAAACAAAAAAAAAAAAAACACAAACCTCAGAATGGTAGAAAATAATAGCAAATGAAAAATTTGACAAAGAATGAATTTCCAAAATATATGAGCAGCTCATATAGCTCAATACCAGAAAAGCAAATAACCCAATGGAAATGTGGGCAGAAGATGTAAACAGACATTTCTCCAAAAATGACATACAGATGGCTAATAAACACGTGAAAAGATGCTCAACATCACTCATTATTAGAGAAATGCAAATCAAAACCACAATGAGGCATCATCTCACCAGTCAGAACGGTCATCATCAAAAAGTGTACAAACAATAAATGCTGGAGAGGCTGTGGAAAACAAGGACCCCTCTTACACTGTTGGTAGGAATGCAAACAGATACAAACATTATGGAGAACAGTATGGAGAGTCCTTAAAAAACTAGGAGTGGGAAGGTGGACGAAGATGGTGGAGTAACACAGGGAGATCTCCAGCCTCCCCACAAATACATCAAAACTCATCAAGATGGATGAAACTGGAGCCCATTACACAGAGTGAAGTAAGCCAGAAAGATAAAGACCAATACAGTATACTAATGCATATATATGGAATTTAAAAAGATGGTAACGATAACCCTATATGCAAAACAGAAAAAGAGACACAGATGTACAGAACAGACTTTGGGATTCTGTGGGAGAAGGCGAGGGTGGGGTGTTCTGAGGGAACAGCATTGAAACAAGTATACTATCAAGGGTGAAACAGATCACCAGCCCAGGTTGGATGCATGAGACAAGTGCTCAGGGCTGGTGCACTGGGAAGGCCCAGAGGGATGGGATGGAGAAGGAGGTGGGAGGGGGGATCGGGATGGGGAACACATGTAAATCCATGGCTGATTCATGTCAATGTATGGCAAAAACCACTACAATATTGTAAAGTAATTAGCTTTCAACTAATAAAAATAAATGGAAAAAAAAAAGACGAAATTCATCAAGATACAGAACAAGTCTTACAAAGCAACCTCTAGGCGAGAGTAGAAGACCCCAGGCCTCCAGGGGGGCAGGCTAAGCTCCCTGGGATGAGGTAGGAGAGAGGATGGAGGCATAAAATGGGAAAAGACAGAGAATTTCTGGATGGGAGCTTTTGCCCTGAGGGAGGGAGGGAGTCCTGAAGCAGGAAGAGTTCCCATGCACTGGAAGCTCCGTCACAGGGAGGCTCAAGGGAGAGCCATGGAATCTCAGAAAGACAGGCAAAGCAGAGACTTAAAGGGCAGAATAGAGGAAGCTGCACTTCTCAGCCCATAAACAGCTCATGGACCATGGCCTCGACCAGACAGTGAGCTTGGGGAACAGAGAGAAGCCCACAGAAGCCCCACAGCAGGGACAACAGGACCAGAGTGCCAAGAGAGGCGCCGCATACAAACCTCTCCAGCACACAAAACCCTTGTGGCACAGAGGGTGGGCCTAGGGAACCAAAACAAGCCCCACAACATAGAGGGTGGGCCTGGTGAGCTGAAGCAAGTGCACACAAACCCTGTGACAGAGGGCAGGCCTGGGAGGCCAAGACCAGCGCACGCAAGCGCCGCGATGCAGACAGCAAGCCCGGGGACCGGAGACATATGCACACAGCTCCGTGACATAGAAGCCGGGCCAGTGAGCCAAAGCAAGTGTGCAGAAACCCTGTGACGTAGACGACAGGCCCCGAGGGCTGAGACAAATGCACACAGGCCCGTGACATAGCAGGATGGCCTGGTGAGCCAAATCATGTGACAGGACATAGAAGGTGAGCTCAGGGGGCTGAGGGAAGCCCACACAAGTCTTCACAATGCAGAGGGTAGGGTCAGGGAGCTGAGAAAGATCCACACAAGCCCCTACCAAGCAAACTTTGGCCTGCAGTGCAGGGCGGGACTGGGGAACAGAAGCACTGGCAAAGATTCCAGGGACAAGTAGGGGGCTGGTGGCAGTGAAGATATGCAGAGAGGGCCATTTGACTGTGGCTGCAGAAACAGACGTGTCTAACACTGCCAAGGTCTGGTGCTGTAAAGAGCAATATTACATAGCAACCTGGAATGTTAGGTCCATGAATCAAGGCAAACTGGAAGTGGTCAAACAGGAAATGGCAAGAGTGAATGTAGACATTCTAGGAATCCATGAACTAAAATGGACTGGAATGGGTGAATTTAATTCAGATGACCATTATATCTACTAGTAGGCAGTAATCCCTTAGAAGAAATAGAGGATCCATCATAGTCAACAGGAGAGTCCAAAATGCAGTACTTGGACGCAATCTCAAAAAAGACAGAATGATCTCTGTTTGTTTCCAAGGTAAACCATTCAATATAACGGTAATACAAGTCTACACCCTGACCAGTAATGCTGAAGAAGCTGAAGTTGAACGGTTCTATGAAGACCTACAAGACCTTTTAGAACTAACACCCAAAAAAGATGTCCTTTTCATTATAGGAGACTGGAATGCAAAAGTAGGAAGTCAAGAAACACCTGGAGTAATAGGCAAATTTGGCCTTGGAGGACAGAATGAAGGAGGGCAAAGGCTAATAGAGTTTTGCTAAAAAAACAAAAAAACAAAAAACAAAAAAAACCCGCACTGGTCATAGCAAACACCCTCTTCTAACAACACAAGAGAAGACTACACATGGACATCACCAGATGGTCAACATCAAAATCAGATTGATTATATTATTTGCAGCCAAAGATGGAGAAGCTCTATACAGTCTGAAAAAAAAAGACTGGAAGCAGATTGTGGCTCAGATGATGACCTCCTTATTGCCAAATTCAGACTTAAATTGAAGAAAGTGGGGGAAACCACTAGACCATTCA